>NC_140367.1:7280000-7880000 GCF_054491055.1 Hypomesus nipponensis
GATGGGATCTGGCCCAGGCTTAGAACAAAGCAGACAGGAGAGGTTGAGTTTAGTGGAGAGGTTGGACTTCAAGGGGTAGGTCAACCTTTGCCTTTGATAGGCTAGGTTGCATTTTTTGCTGACAGACTGTGTTACCTTTAAACATACACATACACACACACCTTGTCCGTGTCGGTCCAGCTGATTGACAGATGTCTTTGTCTGCAGACTTTGGGCCAGCACACACTACCATCTCTCTCAGAGATGCAGTTCTGTCGGGGCTGGATGGGTTCACCCACACACACACACACACACACGTGCACACACTGGTTATGTATGGGCTAGTGGTGATTAGTTCAATGGTTCAACACAGTTCAACACAAACGCATAGTATTTGTGATGCGCATAGTATTTGTCCAATGTTCCTTGGACAATAAAGCTTGGTCATGCAAAATCAAAGCTTTGAGGGCACTGTCTCCTCCTCCACTTCCCTGTCACTGCTTGCTCTTTGGTGGGGACGAGCCAGAGCCTCTCTCTTTTTCAGGTTATATGACCCTGACATCTAGTGGTGAGAGGGAGAACTACACCAAGATGGACATGAGAGGTGTTGGAATTATACGTAATTGTATGGCTCTACATTTATTCGTATAAAAAGCAGACAAACCAATGTACATACTTTCATAAGGTCAACAAAAACCCTGCTTTTTGTTTTGGAATTAAAAGTCACAGTACTTATTTGAGCTACCAATTATTGTTCTTCTACTTTTTACTACAGTCCAAATGCAATGACAGAAAGCATAACAAATATACAGTAAACAAGTTAAACAATCTATATAATTTGTTCAGCTTGGCTGCATTCCATACAGGGGTGTCGTTAGACCCTTCTTACTGGGGCATGTGCCCTAGTATACATCTGCTGTGCCCCAGTAAAATCTAAAGTTTGAGTTTTAACAATTGACTTTATTAGTCAGTGCATTAATTTAGATTGATAAATCCCGGAAAAAATTTACGCAGTATCCCAATCAACACTTGTAAAAGTGTTTAACTGAAAACACAAACCGATGTATGCAGCTAGCATTAACTATTGATGTATCTGCCAAAGCTGATATCAAACTTGCATCCCTGAACTGTTGTATAGTGGGTCAAGCAAGGGGAGTTTCTATAGCCTTGTAGTGCATTGTGCACAGCAAGCTTGAAAGAAAGAAAAAGGCATGTGAATAGGGGCCCCTGCCCCTGTGGAGTTGTATGTGTAACAACGCCTGTGATTCCATACGTACATGTAATTGTTGTTATGACCACAAATGCCCAGCAGATGGCAATGTTTACCAAGGCACACGTTGAACACAAAGTCAGCAATGCCAACCCTCAGCCTTTTCTTCCACAACATTTACAACCATCCACATCTCTTCTAATGACTAACATCGACTACTGTCGTCATTAACCCACACAGGGAGCTGAGCTCATCTCAGCCACACCTCCTGAAACACACATTACCTTTCAGCAGGATATGAATAGTCCCTTAAGCGCGGAGCGAATCCAAGCTATAAATCATTAGCCATTAGCGTCAGAGGCTGTGCTTCTGACTCTATAATGGTCTTCATCAGGTTAAAGAGCCGCGCAATGACAACCAGATGAAAACAGATTATTTTTCTTCTTCATTAATCTCCATTGTGGAGCCCTGTGGTTACTGCTGACTGTAGTTGCTGACTGAGCATGAGACTACAGTCTCTTGTTACAGGTGGTCAGGACGTGAGAGAGGTGGAGATGTCTGCACGGCCTCGTTAGAGGGTGTGAGTGGATTATGTGCTGTTTCGGTGGGTGTGATTCACACTTCTTGCTGTTATCTTCCAGTACATGTATCTTAACCAATGTCTTGTGTGTGTGTATTGTGTGTGTGTATGAATGTGTTCAATTTTGTGCACGCGTGCGTGTCTGTGAGCACTACATGCAGGAGTGTGTGCGGAAGTGTGTGCGGGCGCGTGTGTGAGTGTGTGTGTGCTGTCAGACAGCCAATTAACAGGCGTGATCAAGTGTTGGTCTCTGTTGGTCTTCAGTGACAGCTCTGAAGACGTAGTGCTGTGTGTCCGTCCAGGACTGGATGGATAGGGCTGTTTGGGGACGGCGTGTGATCTCACAAAAACAGAGTGGAGACGGGTCCCATTTCAATCACTCACCCTGGCATTGAAGGTTTGCCCTTTAGGGAAGTGGGCTTCCTCTCCTATTCTGTAATGAGTTTCTCAGGACCGACAGGAAATACAACTTTGTTGGTGGTGGTTTAAAGTGTAATGCTCCGTTAAACTTTCCTGACCACAGTCAGGCTTTCAGATACCCATTCAAGTTTGATGCTACTCAAATGTGCGGCAAGTTGGTGCTGTGTCAACTGACACACAATGTTTCTCTCAAATATCCGGTGAGCTCGAAATACTTTTCTTGCTCCCTGTTTGCCCCTCCCCACATCTGCACTCCACCCCCTCTCCTCGATCTGATTTCGTAATGAGTTTCTAGAAGGAGAAGAGGAGACGAGCGATGCTGCAGATATGATGCCTGTGTCCCAAAAGCAGGGGCCTGTTGTATCTGCCAACCGCAGCATCTGTCATGAGACCGGGGGCGGTAATGAGAAAGTTATGAGATAGTTCCTGCATCACACACACACACACACACACACACACACCCTCCGTACACAGACACACACATCAGACTCCCCTGCCTCACACACACCTTCTCCCCTGTTGCCCCGCAAGCAGGGATGGAAGACTGATGATGTTGAACTTGCAAATAAAGTAAAAACAATCAAGGGAGAGGGTTGGGGAGGAGGTACCAACACACACATAAGCTCTCAAGCACACACACACACACACACACACACACACATACACACAGAGGATAACAAGAGACGTGTTAGTACACCCTGGAAAGATTGATCATGTCAATTTCCACTTCATTTCTGTAATGCAAGGTCCCCCTCCCCCCACCCCACCAGAATAGATATCACTCCAAAGTTTACACCAACAACAAGCCAGGCTCATCACTCTCTGCATTAGGGTTAGGGTTCGATGAGTCAGTGTAACTGTTATTAAAGGAGGTTGCAAAAACATGTTCTGCTTATCTTAGGAATAATCTACCCAGCATCCTTTTGTAATGTTTCCCCGAGGAAACTATCTCTAATCAGAGGGGATACCATACAATATGACTGATAGTTTACCCGCGTGCTAATAATAAGCCCCTGTCAGGCTGCATTGTGTTCCGCTTGTTTAGAGATTGGCTGCAGAGCCTCCTTCCACTGCTTCTCAACATGGGATTAATTCAACCCTGCACCCCTCCATTAATGGTCTATCAGGTCTCTAGACCTAGCTCAGCAACCTCACAGTGTTAGTGTGCGTGTGCGTGTGCGTGTGAGTGTGTTTGTGTAAGTATGTTTTGTGCATGTGTACACAAGTGTGTGTGTGTGTGTGTGTGTGTGTTTGAAAGATGCTTGTCTCTCAGAGCATCCTCCTCACACTCATAAACAACCCTCAGGGAGGTTGGAACTGCGTCTGTGACACTCATTCCTCTTGTTTGATGGCATCAGGGTATGGGGACAGCGGTTGTCGGATGACTGGTGTAATTTCGTCCTTAATGGTTACTTGGTAGCTTCATCGCCGGTTTGTCTGGATTGATCACTCAATCATGTATATTTATTATTATTCATGAGTTGGTTCCATCAGTGTCCCAGCTGGTTGGCAGGTTAGTTGATCCAGCAGTTTTCAGTCTTGGTGTCCCTCTCTGGGAAGTGCATTTCAGCCAGTTGTGTATTTGTAGTCCCAGGGTTAGGGTTAAGTGCTGTAGCAACCATGTCAGGTCCCAAGAGGGAGGGTAGGGGCAGCTGACATGTTGAGGCTCCTCAGCAATGGACCAGTGAACAAGCAATTCCCAGCCAAGCTACTGGAAGATTCCAGTAAGAGAGAGCCAGAGGTAAACGGCTCATACTGTAGATGGATACATAGTGTTGTAGATAGTACAGTACTGTACACTGAATCTGCAATCATGTTTTGTGTTTGTGGTTCCGCGTCTGTATCTAAGAGTACCAAAAACAGCGAATGCAGAGACCCGGATAGCAAAGTAACTTCAAGACTTTGCATCTAAAAAGGAATCGATAAAGAAATACATCTGTGAAGTGAGGGGGCTGCTGTGTGGTTACAAAGCAGTGAGTGTGTATGTTTTTAGTGAGCTTCAAATAGCTTGACCTTCAAGATTGGCAACACTGTGACACAGCACAAAACCATATGTAGGCGTTCGTTCTCTCATAACCAGTACAATCTGGATGAAACGGTTGTTATGTTGAGCTAATAGATGGGTTTTCATGAAGACGCACATCCAACTAGAATCTGTTAGTGTGCGTCACATGGCCCAGGGACAAAAACACGTGTAACCATTAATCACTGTGTTTTAAATAGACAATAGAGAATCCATGTGTGTAACCCTGCTCATCAAAATACTCAAGACTCCAAGATGAATCTTGAACTGGTGTTTGGAAAGCGTTTTCGTCCAGTAGAGCCAACCCAACTTTTTCCTGTTTGTTGGAGCAGAGGGGAGTGCACGGGGGTGCTTATTCAGTGTTTTCTCCTTGTTCCCAGGCCACCGTGCTAAAACTCTTCCCCTCGAGTAATGCTCGAGTAGACGACACCATGCCTAAACTTGCGTAAACCATCCACACGTTGCATGATGGAACTTACTGTGCTCCCTGACTGACACCCACACACTCCTGCCTCAGCACGCCACTGCCAAACTGCTGAGGGAGACGACGCCTGCGACCGGCGAGGCGTCTGCGAGGCGCTCGTCTTTCCCCTCACGCTGGGTTTGATTAGTCTGCGATGTTCCTCGCCCCGGTCGGCCCCCCCGCTCATTGGCTGAACTGTCTCTCTCCGCTTAAGGGTGCGAGCTCAGTCAGCGGTTATGTTGTCGTAAACAGACAGATGTCAAGAGCTCTACGCGTCGAGCAGTTATTCAACTCACATCAGGTATTGTGTGGAGGGGTGGGGGCTTCACTTCCTAACTGTTACTGTGTGCGTAGAAGAGGTGGGCAGAGGCCAGGAAAGTCTCCCCACGTTCACCCTCTCATGGACCAGGTGGTGGGGATTGAGAGCTCACAAACCCAGGGGGAGACCATCACTCCCTCCCCCAAACCTTCATCTTTGCTGCAACGGAGCACTCCAGAAATATGTTATTTTACATCCTGCAATTCTTCTCGCGCTCTTTCTCTCCTCCTCTCAATCTCCCTGGCTCAGTCATTGTTTTTCCCTTCCTCTCTCTTTCCTTTTCTCTTTCCCTCACCCTATCTCTCTCTTTTTCTCTCTCAATCTCTCTTGCTTTCTTGATCACTCTCTCTCTCTCTGTCTCTCTCTCTCTCTCTCTCACTCTCTCTCACCCTCGCTCTCTAGGGTTTTCCTTTGTCCGGAAGTATATCTGTTACATATCCTTATAAGAATCGCACCTCATTAATCCATATGTCACTGCAATCTCAAAACCTCTCCTGCAGCTGGAATGCTAATGGGATCCTTGCTGCCTGTGTTACTCAGATGAAAACAAAAGCATACCTGAAGGTAGTTGGAGATTTCCCGATGGTGGTGAGAAAGGACTTTATTAATATGGAGTGTATGTTCTCAGATATCATCTAGCACTTTGATTTGTCTTGCACAAGCTGCTTTGATATAGTTCAAATGAGTGTGCAATCCTTTAGATTGCATCATTCACCCTTGACCACAAAGGCAACACACAGAAACCAGACTACATGATGAATCAGAACTTCAGGGACACCCAAGAAGAACAGTGTCTTATGAAAGATGGCTGTCGGGAACAGTGTGTGGACAGTAGATACTGCAGTTGATCCATGCTAATGTGTGTGTCTATTGTGCATCTTGATATTCCTTCTCATCTCTCTTTCTTAGGGTCCACTCCTCATCCCTTTTCTGAACTGGGGGACGAGGGGAGAGATGGAGAGAGAGAGACGTATAAAAGAGAGACAGAGAGAGAGGGGAGAAGAGAGAGAGAGGTAATAGAAGACAAAAATGGAAAGATAGAGAGAACGTTTGTGGAAGAGAGGTAGAGAAAGACTGAGGGACAGAGATGATGTGCTTGAAGGTTTTCTCTCAGCACCCTGGAGAGACAAACTGGCCAGGTAATTATCTCTCTCTCTGTCACTCACACACAAGTCAGTCTTCAGTGATGACTTACAGCAATCCAGATACCTCCTCCTTCCAATGTGTGGACATGCATGCAGGACCACCTCCTACACTGACAGACATATTCTAAATGTAGACAGAGTGATAATTAGATTTGGTTCAGCTCATTGTTCCCTAAATTTAGTCATTTTGGGCTACTTTGGTGTTGAAGGTGTTGATGGCGACTGTATAATCAAGCTGTCTAAACACTCTGAAGATATACCTAACTGTACTGTTCGCAGGACTACACCATACCATGCCCAGTTGTGTATTATGGTACGATTGTGTTTAGTCTGCCGGTCAGGCCTGGTTCCTGCTGTATGTCTGTGCGAGATGTTAGTCCAGCAGTGTCCCTAACAGCAGACACCTGCATGGCCGGAATGCAGATGACTGGAGCCCGGGTCATTTAAATGGCTGCCACATCTTTGTCACACTCGCTTTACCCTTGAAAGGTCCATCCGTTTTCCACCCTCCCGCCAGCCCCCCTCCCACACGCATACCATTCCACTCCCATGTCACATCCCATCAACGAGACGAGGTCGTCTCTCAGCTCTGATGTCACACTCCCTCAGGGAGAGGGAGACAGGACCCCCACGTCCATCATTACGGCTGCCCTCAGACGTGCCTGGTGTGCGGCGCTAGAAATGCCCCGTCCCTGTGTGGCAGAGCAGCTAGACTCCCAACACCCACAGATTGACAGTGAGCTGTTGCATTGAGCTGTTGGTTTTGGATGACCCCGGGCCCGACAATGTAGTGACTCATCCTTCTGGCGTCTTGCTGTGTTCTAGAAACTGCCATCGAGATCTGAGCAATCAGGAACGTCCTTGGGGAGGGGCTGCGTCTCTGAGATGGGTTTGGAGAGAGGAGACGATGTGCCAACCCAGAGTGGTTGTTGTTCTTCTACTCGACGACAGCCTGTGGAGTTTGTCTGGGTGGCGTAGCGGGGGAACCAACCAATTAGGGCGCGACACGTCTGGTTCCTGGGTGTGTGACAACGATGACACAGTCCCTGAGGTGCCTCTGTTACAGATGGAGAGATGGCACTTTTTTTCAGGAAGTGACACCGACAGGGAGGGTGTGGTGACAACTTTATCCTGGATTTATCCCGGATATTTTCACTTTCTAAATCCCTCTCCGTCATGAAAAATAAATGTGTGGACTTTGAAAAAAAAAAAAAATCCCCAGAACAGTGTGCAGATCTGTAGAGGGATTCTGTTCTTGGTCATATCTTGGCCCAGTGGAAAACTGTGCAGATCTGCCAGCAGCTTAACTGACAGTGCTGGTCTTTTGGGAGCATTGTAGTGCATGTACTGTACTGTGACAATGTAGCCCGGAAGTTTTAAAGACGGCATATGTCTCTTGCCAGTTTGTTAAGCCTGCATGTGCATGCCTTCAGGGACAAGAATTGTGACAGCAAGAAAGCTAACGCTAAGTCTCTAACCTTTCCTCTCTCCCGTGCTCTCTGTCTTTCTCGCTCTGTCATTTTTATTCCTCTCTTTCTCTTTTTCTATCAGTCCCGGCTCCCTCTTTCTTTCTGTCTCTCTCCCTCTCTCCTCAGTGGACTCTGAAGACATATAGTCATGCAGTTTAATTGCATAGGACCAACATAGTGGTGCAGCCTTCCCGTATCAGCATGCTATAGGTTAGTGGTAGATCAGCATGGAATGTCATCTTACTTCCTCCTTTAATCACGGTGGGTTTTTGCATATAGGATCATTGAATAATTCAAGAGAAAATGTGACAGGTTCTCTGAAGGGAACTGATTTTGAAGTGGACATTTGATCAGATATTCTGCAAAATGTTACAGCTGAAAAGATGGCCTACCAGACAAGCTGAGGTGTTAGCATGGAGTGAAATCGTTGTGATACTGATGCTGGTTATACACAAGTTTATGTCACCAATCTGCCATAGTTTCTTGTTGTTCAGTCATTAGCATTCAGTGGATTATATGTAGAATACTAGCTGCATACTGTATGACAATGACTAAGCATACTGGTTGGAGAATGAGAAACAAGGAAAGAGTTGGCCATGAAAATCACACAAATAATTAACAGTTTTTTTGGGGGGGTGGGGGGGTGATATTTACTCTCCCTGCATAAACGTTACTAATGTTGGCTTCTATTTGTTTTTTATTTCAATTGTCCCCTTGGGGAGAGTGTAGACAGAACGAGCATGTTATGTAACCATATAATTGGGCCCTCTGTTGTGTGCCATGGACCATTGTTGAACAAGTGCTGTTGGAATACATTTACCTATCCTACAATATCAACCTTAGTATGTTAGACTTGCAACAGTCAGATCATTATGGGTGCCTATTTCCTACATACACACATACATCCCACATATACTCTTGTGTATCCCATCGCTTTCTCTCTCTCTAATCTACACTGTTCACTCCATCCTGTGTCATCTATATGGTGTGGGATTCTGTATGTTATTAGCAATGCTATTCAATTTAATAGATACTATCATGCCAGATAATCTATTGCTGCTTATAACTAGCATCTAGGACAATCCATCAATCAAATTAAGTGCACCTGTAGACTCCTCAAAGTTGTTGGAAGCTCATTTGCTCCACTGTTGACTACATTGAGGCCCTCTTGTCTGTCCTTTAACAAGGCTTCTCAAAGCAGCACCACACAGTCTTCCTAATTGTGTCTTAGCAGTTTAGCCGTTTTGCCGCTGAAAAAAAAAAGAGAAACTGGCTCCTCAAACTCGAATAAGTCTGTTTATGCTGCTAATATCTTCGGTCGGTCTAGGCCCCTCGATGGTTTCAAAGATTAGAGCCTCAGGAGGATCAAACAAGGCTTTCAAACCAAAAATCAATTTGTTTGAGCTTGTTGATTAAGGAAACAGTGTGTGTGTGTGTGTGTGCGTGTGTGTGTTTTAAGGAGTTTGAACAGGAGACCAGGTATGTTTAATGAGATGCTCATGCGCACACACACACACACATATGCTCAGGTGTTTATCCTAATGAGAAGGGCTTTGGTCTGTGCATGCACTGCCTTAATGCACCAGAATGTGTGTTCCCGGGTTTGCAGACCAACTATTTCATCCGCACATAGTCCTTTCCTACAGATATTTCCCATATTCAAATGTATAATGATTAGAAATGCAATCAAAGCAATCTAAATCCCATGACACTGGTTTGTGTTAAACTCTCATTTTCCACAACAGAAATATTGGTCTGTGTAATCAAATAATCTCATAAATGTATCTGGCCATCGATGACTAAAACAATACCACTATGAGGCGTCAGACAGACAGAACTGAGAGCTCTGCACTTTGCCCTCTGCCCTCTGCGAACCCAGCCAGTTAGCTGGCAGGGTTAGCTTAGCCCAGCCCACTGCACATACACATCATGTTGTTATTAGTCTTCAGCTGCTGCAGACAGATGTGGATAGGCGTTGTAGGAAATTCACCTTGGGATCCAGACTGGGTATTCCCTCCCCCCACCTGAAGCAGAGTAGGCGAGACTTTCAATGAACACACAGACCTGAACCTATTTCTAGGCCCTACTCACTCACAACCATTCACTCTTCTACTACCCAGACCCCCACACAGGCCTGTCTTCAGTCCCTGTTAATTGGATGTACAAGTTGTTTATTATTATATATATACGTGTATATATATATATATATATATATATATATATATATATATATATATATATATATATATATATATACGTATATATATATATATATATATATATATATATATATATACGTATATATATATATATATATATATATATATATATATATATATATATATATTGTTTTTTTTTACTATTTTCTGTTATCTTGTAGAAAATGTCATTCCTCCGTGTTCACACTTCCATCCATAAATATCAGCAGATAATGCTCCATGGTCAGGGAAATACACAACCCCACCATGTTCTGAAGAAAAGGTGGACGAGCTCCTGGCTGGTTGTATTTTGGCCAATTTACTGTTGCAGAGGTTCCACACCTAAAACTCTCAAAATAAGAAGTGTTACAGTATGATCCCCACAGCTGCTCAGCCTTGTTCATTGAGCCCAGCTCCCAGACCCTTACAGGCCACCTCACCAGAGAACACTTGTAGCATAGAAACCTAGCTGGTGACAAGTACACTTGCACTTATAGCGATTCATGTTGTTCAATTGTAACTTGTTTAACCACATGCTCTTATGGTTCTTCTCTTTGGCACTTATTTTGGTTGTTCCCAATATGTGCTGCATGTTTTGGCTACCCGCAATGGGCTATCTTGTTGTTATTATCAGTGACCAATGCACTTTGGAAAGCTCTCTTGGAAGTTGCTTTGGATAAAAGTGTCTGCTAAATGAATACATGTAAATGTAATGACCAAGGATAAAGCACCTCTCCATTTAGCTCAGCTGTGTCCTGGTACAGTTTACAAGACAGTGGCATCTTGACTCACAATTTGCTGACTTTCTTCCTGCAACAAAGCCTGTAATTCCCCTGGATCTAAACCAGCTTCAAATGGATTCCCTCCTGTAATTTGTACCAATCAAAACCAAATGTTAGGCATTTTCTACATCGGAAGTTTCCACAACGCATGTCTGTTCTCCTGAAACACCCCTGTAGAGATAAATGGCATATACTCTACAATCACATGATTAAGGAACCACATTGAATAACAGTGGAAACAACTGCTGGCTATGACAGGACAAGTTCTAATAGCAGGATGGGGTCCACATTACAGAAGGATACGTCTATCAGAGACAGACAGATGAGACAGACTGTGTGTGTGTGTGTGTGTGTGTGTGTGTGTGTTGGTGTTTCTTTGTGATGAAAGGCAAGGCTGAGCCTGTCTATGGCTGAGACCCAGACTGTACTGTCTTCCCCAGGGACGCATCCCAGCATGCCCTGCTCACATACCGCCTCCTCAACCAATCACGTCTGGATGAAGAGACCTCATCTGTAAGAACTGTTCCTAGCGTTCCCCTGGTACCTTTTTGGGCACGGCGCGAGGCATCGCTCTGCCTCTTCTCAGAATTCAGATTCCCCTGAATGACCAAATTAATGAGTGGAGGATGAGAGAGAGAGATAGTGAAGGGAAGGGGGAGAGGATTTTACCATTTTATATCGGTGTCACAGGTTATCACAGTGTCTTAGACTTCTCTGAAAGTGGTGCCAATTGAGAATCAGACGAACATTAAGAAGTGATAGATTTTGATGAAAGTCCATTTCCTCCGCATTTCCACTGTTCTTGGGGACTGTGTTCCTACTGACACTAATGCAATTACCAAAATTGTGTCATTCCTCCACTTTCCGAGTCTCTGATAGAATATCATTCTCATCAATCCGTGGTAGTTATCAGTCAATGGAGGTCAAGCCCCAAACTAAATCAGAAGAATATATTTGCTGTGTGGTTCTGAGAGGGATTACGATGGCTGTCTGCAATGACTGTGGATCACAGCACATGAAATATCACCAATACAGGATCACCGAGTTAAATTCTCAGTCCATGTAGTATATGGAATCTGTTGGGATACTAGCAGTAATGTTGTTAACCTGTTAGATCAAGGATACATTTGAAGTCCTCATAGCAAACCTTTCTATTGAGTCATGGGCTAGGTACTGAATTGAATCAAATGTTTTAACTGTGAGACCAAAGTCTATTATGTGGTATATAGGATTCACAGAGGTACCAGTCAGCAAGATAAGTCAAATATGGAAGTATAATTGTGTTGTTATTCTATATGGAAACCATTATCACTGGAACATGACCCTAAAACCCTACTGGCTTATCCAGAGAAAAAACACACTTTCGGACTATTTTAATTGAGTTAGGCACTCTAAATTCACTCTTGGTACCTTGGCATGAGAATTGGAATTTAACTATTCAACAACGGTGGCTTGTACTCGGAGGGATGGGCCTTTTGGTGAAAGAAGGAGTAATGGAATAAGAAGGAGGGAGCTGTCCCTCACTTTGATAGTCTGTAAGACCGGAGATTTATTAAAAAAATGACAGTAACAGGCTACCCCTGCCAAACAGTGTGCCCATCATAAATGGATATATTGTATTGTAACTCAAGCATGAGGATAACGTATCTTTAAATGAGCTTATAGCTATGTTGATGGAGTGTTAAGTCAAATAACTAGGTAACATAAGAAGTGCCTGCTATGCTTTATACTGTAGGCTTCAGTTGTTTGACAATAGGACAGTTCTGCTGTCACCGAGTCTTTTCATGTGAAATCATGCGTAGGAATGCTAGCATCCTCCCATCCAAACACGACCGAGGGTCCCTCCCCTCCACACGTTGTCTGCGTGCTCTGTGGAAGAGGCAGTTTGGTATTGGTTACCCCGGCTCTGATGCACTGAATAATTACCCGTGAAGGCAGCGGCGGAGGGAGGTGATTATCGCTACGACCAGATGGACTGGTCCGACGCTCCTTCAGAACAGTGCAAAGAGCACCAGGCAATTATGGAGCTTGAGTTTTCTTCACCCGGCCAATCGATTAAAGCCTTGTGATAGAGATTCGTCTGCTTCTCTTCTGATCGGTTTCCTAAGAGAGTGAAGGAAGTCTGGAGATTTTTTGCTCGTTAAGATCGCTACACGTCGGGTGGAGCACTGCCTTCATCATGGATGTGCAGTGAACTGCTCCTACAACGCATAGGCTGGAGCAGGTTTAACTTAAATCCCTCTGCGCCCAGTTGTGAGCAAGCAAATACTGTGATTTATTCCGTCTGAACTACATCATTTGATGAAAAGAACTATTTTGGATTGCTTCTAAGGAATTATGATTTTCTCAGACATGAGCACGGGGACCAACTCCCCGAAGGTGCACCCGCCGAACGGGACAAGGTATTACACGTTTCAGGCAAGTACCTTTTTCTTATTGCTGTTAGAGAAAGGGCGGTTGGGGGGAATGAGAATGTTTACAGAAGGTAATTGCTGCAAATCTCTGAAGAGTTGGTGGGAAAATTTAGCAGATAATTATTTTATTTAAAGTAGACTGTATTGCGTGACAGCAATAGAAACGCCTTTGCACCTGCACGCACGCGATTTCTTTGGATTGGAGTAGCATAGATTTTTGTGAAAGCGACATGTGCTGTTATTGTGACACTGAAAAGAAAAAAAAGGCGAGGGTCTCTTGGGCTATGCATGCATTGCAATCAATATGGTGTTGGGAAACAACTCCAGTTGCCTTCAGACTAAGCAAACAGCCTCTGCTATAGGATGCTTTTGCATAGTTCAAACCTAATCACAACCAATATATTTATACACGACATGTTTCCGTCTTTACAAGCAGTTTGCTGTAATTTTCATGTAAAAGCTTTCATTGAGTATTAAGTACTGTGAGGATAGCCTATAAGTGTCTCGGAGATGGAGAGGCGCAAACGGGCGTGCGCGATCAGGTCACCGTATGAGCTTTAAAAAAAAAGCGTCACCACCATCAGTCTCATATGGACGTCGACCATACATAAGAAATGACCATTTGGACTGAATTCTACTCACATACTTTCCATCGTGTTGCGTGAGCAAGATACAGTATTCTGCTGTACTTATATCCTGAGATTGGAGTATTGAGGGCACTTGGCGTCTTATTTGGCTTCATGGTTAATTTACGAAAATAATTCACATTTTCATTCCACATTCAATACAGCCACAGTCTTCTAATATAATTTTTCAAGTCATGACTTCAACGTGACTTTTTTGTTTTCAGTTTTTACACTATACAATTAAAGCTGCCGTTCCCCGTATTGATTATTGCTGTCCATATTTCAGCGTTGTTCAAAGCTCATGCATATCAATGAAGAGCGGCGTCAGGGTTATTGATCCCCGTCTCATCTAGTTTTTGTTACTAACACCACCTTTTCAGTTCCACCTGTCCATCCTGCTGTCTCTCTATACAGTATCTTGCAACAGTCTAAAGGGTTGGGGCTTGGTATAAGGTTTATGTTTCAGCTGTGTTACTGCCACAAGGGCGAAATTGTAGATGTGGAAACAGAGATGCCATCTGTCCTGATGCAATATATCTAACCTATCACAGAGAATGATCCATGTAAGGTCTGGTCCTTTATCATATTAGTTCCTCCTTTCATCTGTCAGATCCAGTATCTTGTTCCCCCAGCTACTCGCCTCGTTGTCACTTTCACCTCCAGGTCTGTATATATTGGTCTGTAACTCAGCCTGGTTTGTCAAACAAGAGAACACCAACCAGTGTTCCATTCCTAGGGAGAATGACTTCTTACACAACCACAATCAAAAAAGTGCTTTCCTGTCTCAATATGGTGGCCACAAAACCTCATAGTGACAGGACAGTCCGGACTTTCCTAGCATATAGACAGACTCCTGTTCACGGCAGGAGTTGTTTACAAGCCAGCGACGTCTCTCCCAATCTCACCCCTCTGGTTCGTAATTATCTGCTGCCTGGGCATGCTGAATAAAACCGCAAAGCCGCGCATCTTCTGGGCCCCCGTCCGTGGCAGAACATTGAGACGATGTGGTCATTCAATTCCTTTAGTATTCTCCTCTAGACTCGGCAAACGTATATGTGAGAGGTCAATATTAGAGCGTGCGGGTGCACCTCTCCTGCCTGTACAGCCGTGTCCTCTTCTCCGGCGTGTTCCTCCTCCAGTATGTCAGACCGCACCTATGTGTTCTTAATGACGTTCAGGGGAGATTGAGGAGCACCATTAGCGGGGGGAACCACAGAGCTGATGAGAGCAAAGAAGTGCCCTCCTTTTCCCAAAGCCCTGGTTTTTAATCAGGCTCCGCTGGTTGCCGGGCTGATGAAGAAATTGCTCTGTGATTGAAACGAGAGCTTCCTGTCATAATATTTGGAGGCCTGATTACAGTCGATGAGGCCACCTTTTTACCTGCCTTTGTGAGCCAGAGGATGGATTTATATGTGTGTGTGTGTGTGTGCGCGCACGCTCGCTGTTCAGATGCAAACGCCCCATGTCTGAGTGTGCTTGGTAGAGTATGTGCACGTACGCTGTTTGTGTGTGTATATGCCCTGTGTGTTTGTGGTGGTCAGCCCAGTGGGCAGTGATGGAGGGCCTCCCAGGGGGAAGGTGTCGCTCTCTCTGGTCAGAGCATGTCTGGATGCTCAAGATTGGTGGAGGGAGGGAGGGAGGGGGGGGGGAGGGAGGGGGGGGAGGGAGGTAAGGGGGAGGGAGGGAGGGAGGCAAAGTGGTCCTCTTCATCTAGCAGTCAGACAATTCATGGGGATGCTGGTTGTGGAGAAGGGCATGCATTCTTGAGGAAAGACTCCAGACAGCAGACAATGTCCTGGTATTTGTGCGCTAAAGTTTGGAAGGGGAGGGGAGATTCCAAGCCCAAATGAAAATCCTGTTGTTCCAGCCAGGGGGCAGGCCCGTTAGCAGGTCTGTGGTTGTCCTCCCTGATGCTGCAGCTTGTCACTGTCCCACAGCGCTCCAGCCAGGCGTCTCCAGTTACATAACTATGTTCAATCGGAAATGATTAACGCAAACACATAGTGCACACACAAACACAAACTTACAAACCTACCCCCCCCCCCCCACACACACACACACACACATACCCACACTTTCACAGAGAGAGAGAGAGAGAGATAGTGTCAGTGCTGGACCGCCCCTGGCAGGCCAGGCCAATGCAACAGCAAGAGAACCATCTTTCTAATTAAAAAGAATGAGATAACTGGAATGAGTTTAGGGCTGATTCCCCCATTTAAATGAGCATGGAGGCAAAAGGAGTCAGCCTAAAAGTTGGCAGCAAACTTGTAGACAGCACCACTTCACTCACGCCTGCGACTCTCTCCTGACAGCTGAGGAGCGTCTCCCCCCGGCCCCTAACTTAAAGAGGAGATGGAGAGGGAGAGAGGATGAGAGGATGGCTCTCACTACACCCCCTCAGAGCCACACACTTCATCCAGGGTGAATCGCCTCTCAACTCTTCTTTTGGCACAGGACAGCAGGGATAGTTTTGTCCCCCGGGGGTGTGCCGGCCTGCCTTTAAGCAGCCGTCTCCCTGCACACTGAGGATAATCAGATCCATAGCTCTGCCTGTCCTGGCTCGGATCCCCGGCCTCCGCTTGATCAAACCAATTAAAGACGGGGTGTTGTTCCTGCTCGCTCACAGACGGGAACCGTCAGGAGAGACGGATGGTCCGAACACACCGCCTCGTTAAAAGTGCAACTTTTCATTTTGCCTGCCGCGCGTAAATCCACACTGGAACAAATGGAGGCAGCGTTGAACTTTGTGTGCCGTAGGGAGGGGGGCTGGGTTGGCACAGCGTCTCATAGTCATTTATATTCACACACACACACATGCACAAGACACATAACTAGACAAATAAGCAGAAGAAACTTTAAATTCCAGTCTGGGAGTAGCCATGCTCTGGCTGTGAAACGGCATGACTGTAAACTGAACAACTGTGTTCTGTTTAGTTTCATTATATACCTCTGCAATCCCCTCATCTGTCATGAATCTCTAACTCCCCAGGTTATTCCAAATGCAGACCGTCGGCTGTGGGCATGGATGGCCTGTGAAATCGTCCCTGTACGGAAGCGGGGTGCAGTTTGAGGCTGTACTTGGCTGTGTTATGTTTGGCTGCCTCACCTAGGCCTTGGTCTGCCACAGTGCTCTGAGAAACCTCCCTCCTCACACAGACCAGACAGGACCACTGCATAGCGTTTTGGTTTGGGATAATTCACTTCCCGAAGTTGAGCTGTCCTCCTTAGAGAATTCTCTATTTTCTCCTCCAGAATGCAGTGGAGGTGATGACAGCTTTGGGCGCGCTTGATTTATCGTTGCTTTCAGTACTCACTGTCTGCTGGATGTTCAGGACATTTCCAAGTTGCTCTAATCCCTATCCACCATGTGACTATGGAGTAGGGTCAAGACCCTGTGTGGGTTTGCACAAATGGATGAGGACAGGTCCATTGTTCTGAGGGATCAAGCCACGATGCGGGGCCAGTGTTAGCCCAGAATACCATCCGAGCGTGCCAGAT
Source organism: Hypomesus nipponensis (assembly GCF_054491055.1). Taxonomy (NCBI): domain Eukaryota; kingdom Metazoa; phylum Chordata; class Actinopteri; order Osmeriformes; family Osmeridae; genus Hypomesus; species Hypomesus nipponensis. The sequence continues at coordinate 7,297,127 of NC_140367.1, forward strand.
GGTCACGTGGGGGTTTGTTGTGACAGCTCCGAGCACCCTTGCTGATGGGAACCATCATTCGTCTGAGTTGGCGATGTTCTGGATCCCACACATGCGCACACGTGTACGCACACCGTACGCACATCTGCAAACATACGCACACACAGTACACACACACACACACACACACACACACACACACAGACATGACACACACAGTACACACACAGCTGCCAGCATGCTTATGTCGTGTGTGTGTGTGTCCCAGAACACAAAGGTAGGCTTATGCAGATACAGTAGCGTTCCGACCCTGGACTAATGATGCACAGGACAGAGATTGGGCATGGGGCTCTTGACCTTTTATTTGTTGCATGGGAATACTACGATTGCTCACCCTCTTCCCGCCCCTCTCACTCACCCCTCCTCTCCCTCCACCCACCCCATGTCCATCTTGGATCTATTTCCCTGGTTCAGGCCTGCTGAGGTCTGTGTGTGTCTGAAGCGTTTGGCCTATTTTCATGGTCTTTTTTTTTTTCTTTTTTTTTTTTAATCAGCCCTCGTGCATTTAAAATCTGGGCAGGGCAGATGGGGAATGTTTGACCCACTTTGATGGATTCCACACCGATTAAAAGGATGAGTGAGCTTTCGAAAGCAAGGAGGCCTGTGCATGGTGTGGTGTGGTGTGTGTGTGTGTGTGTGTGTGTGTGTGTGTGTGTGTGTGTGTGTGTGTGTGTGTGTGTGTGTGTGTGTGTGTGTGTGTGTGTGTGTGTGTGTGTGTGTGTGTGCGTGCGTGCGTGCGTGTGTGTGTGTGTGTGAGTGTGTGCGTGTGTGTGCGTGCGTGCGCGCGCGTGTGTGTGTACTGTGTGTGTGTACTGTGTGTGTGTGAGTGTGAGTGTGTGTGTGTGTGTGTGTGTGTGTCCGGTGTCATATCACAGTTCTGGCTTCACACTGATGGGTGCCTTTGTTGATGTGTATTTTGAGACAGTGGTTTAAGTCGTTGTTTATTGTTGAAGTACAACGTGTATTCCTCTGTGAAATGTCAATACTGCTTAACTGCCGTTGGGCCCTTACTGTTTTACTGTTCAAACAGTAAAGTCATGTTCAAAATTGGCACATTAGTCTACTTGTTACGATGGGAATTAAAAGAGAATTAAAAGAAGAATATAAAGGGAATGATGAGTACTGTGTTTAGAGTTCAATGGATTGACTTTTTAAGTTCTCCTAGTGAGCCATCCAGAATTCAGGAACAACCATAAAACCTGTATGGCTATGCACCTCTCAATGGACAACTTTACAAATGACTCTCCTTATTAAAAACGCTGACTGATATTGGCTATGTGACTTATTTATGAAGGGGTCAAATTAGTTGTGTGGTTGTGTGTGTGTGTGTGTGTGTGTGGTGGTAGAAGAGGGGTTGTGTGTGTGGGAGGGAGTGGTTATATTGTGTGATACCATAGAAGATCTGGAGTCATTACTCTCAGTGCCATTATAGGTGTTCTGGTCACAGGAGAAGCATACAGGTTTGGCCATTAATATATGTCCTCGTCAGCAATTACAGCACTGTCACATCTGATGAAATACACTGCACTACACTGTGCCCTGGTGGCCAAGTATTTAGTGAGTTATTTGAACACCCAACAAGTATTTGGATCAGACCAGTGTTGTCTTGGTCACATATATTTATTCACCTGGACAGTTCAGACTGATGAATCCTTTTCCTTTTACCTTCAGACAAGGAGTGGTCCTTCTTCATGTCCACAGACTGTGCAGCATGCTTGTCCCTGAGAGAGAGAGAGAGAGAGAGAGAGAGAGAGAGAGAGAGAGAGAGAGAGAGAGAGAGAGAGAGACAGAGAGACAGAGAGACAGAGAGAGACACAGAGACACAGAGACAGAGAGACAGAGAGACAGAGAGACAGAGAGACAGAGAGAGAGAGAGAGAGAGAGAGAGAGAGAGAGAGAGAGAGAGAGAGAGAGAGAGAGAGAGAGAGAGAGAGAGAGAGAGAGAGAGAGAGAGAGAGAGAGAGAGAGAGAGAGAGAGAGAGAGAGAGAGAGAGAGAGAGAGAGAGGGAGAGAGGGAGAGAGGGAGAGAGGGAGAGAGGGAGTAATGCGGTCAGCACAGTGTGATGGAGCTGCTGTCGATGTATCAGGCAGATCAGTGAGAGAGGAGAGGCATTGGTATTCTTAAGGTGTTGTGTTGAGCTGTCTGGCCCTTCACCCCCCGTCCCCGTCCCCCCCGTTCCTCTTACAGTGTCTCTGGAGGGAAACCTGCTCAGCCATGCCTCTGAGTCAGGCTCATCAGAACTCCATATAAACCAGTAGAAACACACCGTCCTCCACTGGATCCTCCCGACAATGTCCTTGTCCTCCTCTCACTGTGTTTTTATCGATGCCTGTCACCATCCTTTGGGTTTTTTGGGCTGTCCATATTTCAATCCTTGCCTCTCGTTCACACGCACACGCGTGCTTACACACACTCACCCGCTCACAGTCATTTTCTCTCTCATTATCCTTCTCCAATTCTCTCTCTCTTTCTCTATCTTTGTCGCTGTCTCTGGTGCTGAAACAGGAACTCACGTCTCATAAAGCACTCCACAGGCTTTTAATTTCATGGCTCACACTTCAAATGGCAGGGATGGGCAGGAACCTTGAGACACCCATATGTTTGTCTGTCTGTGTCTGTGTCTGTCTGTGTGTCGTGAGAGGGGCGGCGGTTAGTTTGTCGCTACAGATGAGTGTGAAATCGAGGCTCCCACCACGCCACTACCCAGCAGCTTGGAACAAACATGAGCAGTTTAGGAGACGCTTACTTGATCAGCTTGTGGTCTGCATCATATTTGCCAAATTTTTACCAAATTTACAAGATTACCAAATCTTATGCACCCCCCCCCCCCACACACACACACACACACCCCAGGCCTCACTCTGGTGCTGCGCAGTGGTGCACCGCTATCGCACCCTGGCAGTCTTTCACACGGCGCTTGATATCTGTGGCCTTTGTGAATAATGGAGAGGGTAGTAAAATGGTGCCATGTTCAATTAAGCCAGCTTTGGCTGTCTCCTCATTTACTGCCTGGGCTGCCCATCCAGGGAGGGGCAGGGGCTGTAAAGAGGCAGAGACACCAGATCCATCCTCCTTTATTTGTCTATTAAACCCAACAACTCTGCCCAGGAATGAGCCGGTTAAACACCCGAGCAAAGGAACAGCCGTTATCTATTCTCACTCCGGCTGACTTCATGTTGTTTGGGTCAGCTGATCAGGCAAGGAAGCCTAAAGTTTGTTTTTGCTGTGTTCCCAGAATACAATAAATGTTGAGATTTAATCAACAGAATTGTATCAACAGAATGGTAACTCATTTTAATTTGGTAAACTCAACTAAGAGCAAGGTACTAGATGCCTCCAGGGGTGTATAGGTGTGGGTAATACCATGTGTTAACGACCCAAGAAAAGAGACCGTAAACTTGACCAGAAAGGTAAGTCATTGCAGACTTCTTGCGCTGCATTACTGATTAGCTAAACCTCCAAAACCATCTGTATTCAGCTACATAGTTAGAAGCTGTCTAACCCACTATAGATCTTGTATGTAACATATCAAATTTGCATAGGAATTCATCAAGCCTGTGTTTCAGTTTCCCACATCAACTTGGTATGCAATGTAAGGTTCGGTTGTAAAGTTGAGTCCGTCTGTTGTGTAAAACAAAGGAGCTGTAAACTATACGAGGCACAAGAGACGACACCGGCACGCATAAACAACACGTAAAGTCTTTATTTGAGAGAACGTATACACGTGTTCTTACCTCGCAGACGAACCACATTTATAACTCCAATCAATTGGTCCATTGTAAAATCTCCAACGGTAGATGCTGTGAGGGGCATGCTGGGAGTAGCCTCTGGATCCCCTGACAGCCAATAGAACGACGCCCCAGAAATCAATAAAACGCCTTGCCGGTGCAGCCAGAGCACAGTGACATCTGTTTCTCCTGCACATAGCTGCAGACATCTCCCGCTGAGGGGACACAGCACAGCTCTGATATGGCACACACAGTATCCCCATTCCCACTGTTTACTGGGGGAAAACAATCTGTTTAGTTTAAGGTTTGTTTGTTTGGATCAGGTAAACACTGGTTATCTTCTTCTCCTTCTAACTTTACCCCCTGTCATTCCTGGTATTGGCAGAGAATTCAAGAGTACATTTTTGATCATTTTGGCATCATAGATTCTTTCCCTCCAGGAGTTCTGTACAGTCAGTGTCGAGCTCTGGATTTCTTTTTTAATGATGAGACTAAATGGCGATGCTGAGTGTGTGTGTGTGTGTGTGTGTGTGTGTGTGTGGGGGGGGGGGTAGGGAACTTTAACTGGGAACTAGGGATTGACATGGCCAGCTTACCAGAGGCATAACCAATTTATTTCTCTGAAAGTGAGATTTGAACTGGATTTACTTCATACTGAGTCATACTTGCAGGATACACAGAGCTACTCAAACTATTTGCCAAAGCTACAGTTATTCTGGAGGTGTATCTAAGGAGAAATGCTATGGGTAGGTAGAGTCTCCAGGGTGCCCATCAACCTGACATGCTGACTGTTGAAGCATCCCTGGATGGTTTTGCATGGTAAATACCTGTTGTAGTCAATTATCCGTCTGTAAGCTGGAGGAGTCATTATACTGTACCCCCAGGGTGGTCGACATATCAGGCAGAAGACTTGTGCAGGCCTTGGCAGAAGTATTAAACTGTCACAGACAGTATTCTGGAGCTGGAGACTGATGTGGGTTCTCACCCCTCAGTTGCGAGAAAAAGACATGTTCCTCCCGTCTTGGTGGCAGCAGGTAATGATGGAGGTTGGCGGCGGGCGCCGGAGACCTCACAAGTGATGTGCCGCGGAGGTATCTGCCACAAAAAAGAAGCCCCCCCGCCCATGATCTCAGGAAGCCAGGTCTGTTATGAACAGAATGAATGGTCACCCCTAATGCCTCACAGGAGAGGAGAAGACCAAAGTGGTACACATTCTTCTTAAAAAGCCTTGTTGTAGTCAGAACATGATCCAGGTACTGAGCCCAGGTGGTCTGCAGGCCCTGGTGTTGAGACAGGAATTTTTAGACAGTGTTCAGAGTTCTGGGTTGAGGCAAAGTGTGTTTAAGAATGGAAAACACATTACCTTTCTGTTTTATTTACGTAACACCTGGTTTTAGACTCATCTACTCCTTTCAATGCCTTGTCATCCGTTATTATCCCTCCCATACACTAGAAGGATGAAGCCTCCCTTCCTATGCAGATCCTCTGCTAAGTCACAAGGGTCTCCACTGGTGTGGAGAATCTCCTCTCCCCATAAGAGGCTTGATGCGGACACAGAGCAGAGCTGTGACTGGTGTTCGAGCCCTGTGACCTGCACTAATGTGAGCTGACAGTCAGCCGGCCTGCCAAAGCTCTCACTGGGCCCTGTGGCCATCATTCTCTATCCTACAGCCACTCAGAGGAGGGAGGAGGCGGGGCAACCACCTGGTACAGCAGGGCTGTGATGAGCTACAAAGCCCCTCGGTGGCATGCCCGCGTTGCTGTGGTGATCGTGACAGCGGCATCTCTGGCACCTCTGAGCCCTGTCTGTTAGCATGGACTGTGCCACGCCCATGAGAGAGAGAGCGAGAGAGAGAGCGAGAGCAAGAGACAGAGAGACAGAGAGAGACCAAGATATAGAGAAAAGCATACTTACAACATCATCTTAAGTTGTCTGTATGCATGTCTGAGACAAAACCTGGGCCTGTGTCATAACTTTAATAATTTTCATAAATTTGAGGCCATTTTGGCCCATGGGCTTGGATATATTTGTAACTACATCATCGCACAGATTTCCCACAGCACCAAAACAACACATGCAGATAAACAATTTACAAAATCCTCAGGCCAGAAATTATTACAACCGGGATTTGTCTGCAACACAGTTCAATATGCACAAAGCCAAAGGACTGCCAGGGCATGCGTAAAAGCTAACACTCATGCTACCAGCTACACTAGGACCAGTGGTGTATTAACTTCACATGTTATTTAACGGGGAATGAATGGGGGAAAATAAATATATATATTTGTTTTTTTTCTGACATGTTGGGACAGCTTGCTTTTTGAGGACAGTTCTTAAAAAGCAACTTGTCTGTTAAAGGCAAACACAGTTTCTGGTATCAGAATGTCAGACAACTACATGTGTGAATATTTGATCCCGTGGCATTGTACCGTGCAAGTAAAACACAGAAAACATTCTTATATTTACCCTCCCTTTCAGATTTTCACAATTTATGATAAAATAATCCAGTGCAAACAGTTTCTTAATATTTGAAAATGATTGTGTTGGTGTGGTTCTGCACCTCTAATGCAATGTTTCATTGTGGGATTTCATAGTTAATACTGAACATGTTGAAATAGTCTAGACTCAAATAGCTCATACCATTTCTAGTATACCGTGTGCTTGTGTTGAATAATCTCATGACCCTTCTTTGAACCTGTAATAGCCCGCCCCTCCAGGAAGACTGGAGGTGTCAACAGGACAAAGCTGTTCTTTATGAAAGGGGAAAATGGTTGGTGTGCCTTCTGAGCAGTACACTGCCTTTCAGTCATTAAAAGGTGACCTCAGATTGTGTTCTCATGTGATTTGGTTTTAAGTACAGACGGCCAGGATACATATAACACACACTGTAGACACATATAATACATAGAACACATAAGTAGAATACATAGGAGGACAGGCATTGAGAGGGTTTCTTACACAGTCAACGGGAATATCAAAACGTTTTTCTGAATCTTGACCTTGAACCCTGCCCTCCACAGAATTTCCTGTTCTCTGTCCTGTTCCTGTTTCCTTTCCTGTGTTGATATTCTCCTTCACTACATGTAGTATTCAGCTAGTTAGTGGTGACTAATAGGGGATATGACCCAGACAGACAAACATGCAAAGGGCTGTCTGTCTGAAGCTTCATGTCTTATTCATGTCAGTGTTTACACAAGTGCTCTCATGAAAATGTGCAGTTGCTGTCTGTTGCACCAGCACATAAATACATAAATAAGCTCATAAATCAACAGCCATATCACAAAACACCTCAGCATCGAACAGCAGGGTTTTTTGCCTATCCATCATCTAGGGTGTGTGTGTGTGTGTGTGTGTGTGTGTGTGTGTATTTGTGTGTCTCTCTGCATACACACGTAGGGCTCTCCAGTTTGTCGTGGGAATAGATATTGGATTCCTCCTTCATCTTCTCTCATTGTTGCCTGTCTGTGGACCGGTCTTCTCTTACTCCTGAAAGAGCTAGATCTTACATCACACTGGCTCACTGGTGCCTTGTGTTTCCTTAGACAGCTCAGGGCTATCCAGCTAACTGGCTAATAACCTTGCCCTGGACCACGTGTATCCCAGGCATCAATGCACCAGAGATATCTTGCAATGCTCTGATGTCATCATTCAAATGTACTTCATTAGAACGAACGTGTGCACAAGGTGTTTGTGTTCCGGTTGCGCCTCATCGCTTGATCATTTCCCCTCCCTTGTTCCCCTCCCCTCCTCTTCACGCATCCATCTGTTGCATGTGTTCAACCATCCCCCGTGTTTCAGGGCACTGTAAAGTATGTTGGGGGGGTTCCCTTCTAGAATAGCTATGGCTGACTCCCGTCATCTTTCTTTTTCATCTTACCGTGAACAAAACCTTTCAAGAACACTGCGAAAGAGAGAGCTAAATCTGTGAGCAAAAGCAGTCGCTTTCACCACCATCATCAAACGGGTTTAAGAGGATGACAAGCCAAAGCCTTCATTTTTCAGAGGGAAATGTTTAGGGAGTCTTGACTTCAGCCCTCCACCCTCATCCTTCACCCCTGACTACACCCACACCCCCACCCTTCCCTCCCTCCAGGAATCTCCATAACAACGAGGCTCCTCATTATGCGCGTGCTTCTCATGATGCTCTCCTATGAGCCCTTGAAGGCCTGACAATGATTAAAGCCTCTTATTCCTTTATTTGATTTTCCACAAGATTATTTAGCGAGGATCAGCTGAGAGCAGCATAGCTGTGGTCCCCCAGCCTGGCTGCAGATCCTCCAAGTCTGGCTGCTGGGCATGTCTGGGAAGCTCTGTGTGTAGGTCGTGCCCTACCAGCCCAGCCTCACTCTTTGTCCCCAAACACAAGCCTCACTGATCTCTGAACACTTGAATTTGAGGAAGGGGGTGACTACCATGGGTGTATCGTGTTAGTACACAGTCCAAGTGCTACAATTCCGTAAGTGGGGATTTGGTCGGCTGTCTGAAAGCACTCCATGAGCTGTAGTTAATGATCGAATTTCAGGCATGGAAAGTGAAGGCCTTGTCACTGACATCCGAGACGCTATCAGTGTGTCTTATCTTGTTATTAGCTTGCTTACCGAACCTGTTGAGTGTACTATAATGGCCCGCTTATCGAGGGAATTATGCAGCCTATTCCTCGCCTGATGAGATTCCACAGTTTTGTGGCGGTTGCAATTATTTTAAGACTGTGTAATGCCGATTTTATGCTTGGCATACGCATTGTAACAGCGACTGCACACCTCACCTTCCATTCTTTCAACAAACCCTCGGTCGTGAATATCAATGTGCGTCTGCCATCTTATCTTGTGTCACATGTTCATTCTCATTAAAAACTCATCAGAGGAAATGGTGATAGCAGAGTTATCAGATTCTGTTTGTACGTGGCAAAACATTTCTTTCCAGGAGAAACCAACGCACCCGCACTCCCAGCTAAGCTGTCTCTAACTTTGCTGGACCATCTCTCTCTTCCAGCACTGTGCTCATGGTGTTACTGGAAATCAAGTCATGGATTAAACCTCGCATGAGCCTAATGCTGGGCATCATCCTCTGTATCTTGGAACAGCATCACCGACCAGTAGGCTGCTATCATCTGACTGCAGGATTGGGTCGTTTATATCCATGCCTTTTCTCCAGGAGAATCTCAGGAGGTCAACTGTGACTGATGTGTTGTCATGAGAACAAGAGCCGTATTTACCTCCCCTTTGTGCCCCCTTGATTTTTCACCAGCTTTTTATTTCATAAAAGATACCATATAAATTGTAAAAATAGATATAAGGAATATCATCGTATATTTACATTTTACATTACATTTAGTCATTTAGCAGACACTCTTATCCACACCACATTTCCCTTGAGGCAAGTAGGGTGAAGTGCCTTGCCCAAGGACACAATGTCCTTTGGCATGGCAGGGAATCGATCCAGCAACCTTCTGATTACTAGCCCAACTCCCTCACCACTCAGCCATCTGACTAATTATATATATTTATTTAATCTATTATTTTCCTACTGTGTCCTCATGTTTACTTCATCCCTGTCATGCTTTGTGTGTGCTGGTCTTTGTGTGTGATGTGTCTCTGGTCTCTGCATGGGATCTGTCTGCCAGTGTTCAGTGAGGAGAGCTGGGTGAGGCCTGCAGGGGCCCTGCTCCAGAATGACAGCTCCTAGAGAGCTCCAGCAGTCAGACAGATCTGATCACGTCCCGTCCCTGGCCCTGCCTCTGTGGTTGCTGTGTGAATGAGGGCCCTGGAGGGGGGAGGAGGGAGGGGGCGTGGAGGGCTGACCTCTACACAGGATTACACTAAACCTACGTGTAGTACTCTTTGATTTGTATACTGTGTTTCAGAAGCCCTTGGGTGACTAAGGATGGTCAGGCACAAAGCCACGGTGTGTAGGGCTATGTATTAGTTGGCTTCAACCTGATGATCACATGCCTGTATGGTCAAATCTGTTGTAAAGTATAATTGTGGTTATGTTGGGCTTTTCATGCTAATATACGCATCACTCCTTAAGTCTTGTTTGAGATTCTGTCAATTTATGGGAGTTTACAGACTACAATGTTTCTACTTTCACCCCCCAAAGGCACACTTATTAAATGATATTTTCTTTCTATCACATATGTTTGCTCTTGAATTATTCATTCATGCAACAGAAAAAATAGCATTCCTGTCCTCGTAGACACATGCACGCTCGCACGTGCACACACACACACACACACACACGACACAGGCAGGCCCATAAGTCTCTTTGGATAAAAGCGTCTGCTAATGAATACACACACACACACATGCACAGATATACCAGAGCACCTTAGTGTTTGAGAAGTTCCTCTAGCCAGCACACCACAAAGTCAATGTGATGAATCCCCTTTAGAAGTTAGTGAGACCTTTGGATCTATATATTCATATCTAATTACGCTTGCCTTGTTCCTCCGCACGTCTCCCCTCTGCCCCCCTTCAAACGCCCTGCAGCCAGGATCTGTGGACTGCACATGAATGGAGTCTAGTGCAGAGATGGACTGGTGCATTCATCTGATGTTAATCTCTCATGTGGAGAGACAGAGTGCCCTGTGTGTGACAGGATGTGTAATGGCCACAGCGGTGACCACCGGCTCTGCTTTTCTTAATTTCCTTGTAGATTCTTCCCCAAGGCCCGTCCCCCCTGGCCCCGCCCCCTTGCACACCATAACAGTAGCCGACAGACAGGAAATGACATGCCACTATCTCCCCCATCAATCAGCGTTGGATGTCTTTGGTCGACGTGATCTGGCCTGCCTCTCGTCCAAATGCTCTAATCTATGTTGGAAGTTCTTGTTGATGTTGTTTTTTATTCTGGTTTATCAGTCCACTGACTGGCTACTCAGATGTAGGCCTCTTTAGGGTTAGAATTGCTATTCTGTATGTTGTATTGTAGCGTGGCGTTTACTGTATATCACTTTCTTTGTTTTCTCCAAGCTTGTCTATCGCTTCTCACTGTTGACTTGTCAACGACAAACCACAAATCACCCGCCTTTGCTGATCAGACTCTCAATGAGAACTCAGTGCCTCAAAGTCAAGTGCTTTGGCTGTCAATGCTCCCCAAGCTGCACTTGAATTATGTGGCAGATGATATTGTGTGTGTGTGTGTCTCTGTGTGGGTGTGTCTCCCTCTCTCTGCTCTCATCCAAAATCGGTTGGGTGATTAATATACAGTAGCAAAGACCTTGTTAATCACCCTCCCTGAAATGATTATATTCCAAGAGCCATGGGGCCTGGCTGTGCATGAACACACCAATCTGATAGCATGCTTACCTGCTTCCTCTCCACAAGCACACTGCTGATATCTGCCCATATATTTCTTCATCTTCTTTGCCTACCGCACGACTGCCCTTGAATTTCAGTGTTTATTGAGAAAGTAAATCGGGTATAGTAACGTTTAGAGAAATAGTTACAGCTTATCTGGAGACAGTTCTGAGAAAGTAGTGGGGGCTATCATGGGTTTAATGTTTCAGTGTGTGGCTTGCCTGTCCACTGGCTAAACCTCGAGTCTGGTGGATATTCTATCCATCAGCTGTGCAGTACTGAAGTCTTTCCCTGATGTCTTTGATGTCTGCTCTGGGTTTGGCTTCCTCTTCTCTCCTCTGTTGCTTAGATAAGACCCCCCCCACACACACACACACAGCAGCCCGATAAAGCTGTGTAGTCTCTGAGGCCCCAGCTATCGTCTGGGGAGTAAGCACCCAGGGAGTCCCCCTGCTGTGTGTGTGTGCACTCTCTCAAAGTCACCCACAGCACTCCAGCGACAGTGGCGGACCACGGAGACAGACACAAATAAACAATGCTCTGGAGTCCGCCAATGACACGCCGTGCCCGCGACCACCGCGGGCGACATCAGAGCCTTCACACTGTCCTTGGTGTGATGACTTCATTCCCCGACACAGGCGCTGTCACGGAAACATGCAGATGAGACGAGACAGACCGGATCGATGTCTTCATGTCCGCTCCATGCTGAGACACCAGATATCGATTTGAAATGGAGACAGGCTGCCAGAGCATACACAACAGCAATTTTAACCCACTACATCAAGAGGCCAAAGTAGTGCTAGCAGACTTTCTGTCTGTTTCTGTATACGCTACTCATATAGGATGCAGGTTCTATACAGAATGCAGCGTTAATGGATCACCGTCAGTTGAGACTAAATGGGGGGGCTATACAGTGTCTGCAAGGCCATGTGGAGGAGGGGGGAGCAATCTGAGGCCTGCAATTTGTCACTGAACACGCAGCTAATTGCAGGAGGCAGGGGTGCTGGTCTGATGGATGGACTTGCCCGTGGTTCAAACAATAGGTGAGAGTCTTACCAAAGTGGCTGACATGAACCCCACTCGAAACCACAGTGTACATGAGGGCCTTGCCAGCAATGCTGCAGCATCCTGGCATGACCATGTGAGGGCTGTGTAAACGAAGGATCACAAAGTAGCAGTGCGGCTGTTATTTAGCTGAGGTCAACACTGCAGGACTTGAATAGTTTGGTTCAAGGCCCATTTGTATGCAGCTTTTCTGAATGTTGTCCATGGAATTATCACAACTATAATTATGCGTTTTAGGAAAGCCTCTATGTGACTCATCCCTCACTCATTACATATTGCAAAAAAAGAGCCAAGTAGAGGCTTGAAAAGAATTGAAACAGAATTGAATTTGAATTAATGAATTGGATTTCCATAATGCACTGTGTGAGTCATCATGGGTGTTTAGCCACTTCCTCACTCAAACAGGCTGTTGGTATACCCTTATCAGGTTTTGTCTCTTCAAACACTTTCTATGAAACCTTGTGTTTCACACTGGAGAAGTTGCACTTGTCACGCAGATTGTCTAGTATAGAATTGATGCAGTGTTCAGTGGAAAGAGTTCTTCTTTGACCTTGACTATCTCATTAAAACAATGTTTAAAATGAATGGACTTTGGTTTGATAAAATAAATAGGGATACTGGCTGGTGATTTTTGTCCATCATATTGCTGTTAAATTAGCAAGAGATTAAATCTGTCTTTTAGCTGCTAGAGTCAAAGCAAAGTGTTAATGGAATGTCACTCCTCTGTTCATCCATAAAACCATCTAAAGAGTACACGCTGCCTTCCTGTCCAGACTTCCGATAACACTACAACAGGTCAACAACAATCAACAACTGGAAGGCGATAGAGATCAGGACATATATGTAGGCGTCCAATGTAACTATCTACTGTAAAACAACACAACTGTATAAAGAACATAATAGGATTTGTCTTTGTTGGGTACTGAACACAAACAGGAAATCATGACATTTTTGACAATATATGATTATAAAGACAGTACATAATTTGGCAGCTTATGAAATGACTATTCTATTCCAAATGTCATCACTATTTCCTAATTATACACTGCAGAGCTTAGACTATGGTTGAAACGCCCTCTTAGTAAACTGACAGACATTGGGTTGATGCATGACATTTCTCCACAGAGATGACCCCCTCACTACCTCCCCTCCCCCCCTCCCCACACACGTGCACTCGCCCCTGTCTCCTCAGAGCAAGCCTTGAGGCTGATGTCGACCTCTACCATCCTGTTTGAAGGGTGAAGGAACACTGACACAAGCCCTGCAGCCACTAAACCCTTTGCATTACATCGTTCAGGTTTTACATAATTAGCTTAGATGGACAAAAGCATTTCAATTGACAGATGTGATACCCCAATAATAAATATCTGTGTTTGGGTCCAGATCCGATTGCTTCTTTGTGGGGGTCAAATGTGATCAGTTTTGACTCAGTATTGATCCTGTGGCTCTTATTATCCCAACGCAATCAATACTAACCTTTGTAAAGCACCAACAGCATATACACACACTCACACATATACACACACCTGCACGCACACACACACACCATGTGAAAGCCAAGGGAAGTGATCAATGCAATGTGTTCTCAGCATGAATATCATTGGATCCCAAGTATTGTGCTGGTCCTTTTTGGAGGACTTGTCATGTTACAAACGTTGGGTTTGATCTTGCAGTGAAGAGGCAAACTCAGGACTTTCCCAGTGAAACCACACACACCCACGCCCAGGGAATGGGTGTGTGGTCATCCCTTTCTTTCATGTCATCCCTGCCTTTCCTCCATCTTCCCCCTTCCTTCATCTGACCTTGCTGACTGGTTTGTCAACCCCTCTCATGCTGCAAGATTCGTCTTTGACTCATGTCATGATTTCTGAGCATGATTACAGCATCAGTTCGCTTGTGTTGGCCATTGTAGATTCAGACTAAACCAATGAAGTACATTTACAGTACTGCACGTGATACACCCTCCGTGTTGTTGTTCTAAATCTAGCCTGCGAGCCAAGCTCCAACTCCCACAAGTGAAGGCTGAATATGGGTGGGCTCAACTCAGCCAGGGATTTTTAGACGGGGGGTATTCAGATATAACATGCATTATTCAAACAGGAAGTGTCCCCAAGGCTGACGTGTCTTATTTCAATATCTGGGAACAATTCTGTTTGTGTGTGTGTGTGTGTGTGTGTGGATGTGTTGCTTTACTCTGTCAAAGACTAATAACCTCTTTACATTTTCTGTGTTTTCAAATCAAATTATTGCTTTCCTCTCACATGTACTGTTATTAACGTACTGTTATTAAGGCACATTTAATGTACAAGTACTGACCTTGTTAATGTTGACTGAAGATTTATTGTAGTTTTGAAAAGTGGAATGTGACTTATTTTTTTTACGTGGGTGGCTTATAAAGAAGCCTGTCTCCATGGAAACAAACAAATGTGATGCTTGAAGTTAAATAATTAGTTTGGCAGCGCAAAATGGATGCACATCTGTAGCACTGCAGGAACACAAACGCTAGTGTGGTAGTGCTTTATGCAGTGTTACTGGAGAATCAGCATATTTTGTATTCTGAAAGGCAATTTTGTTCATGTTTACCTCCTGCAAGATATCAATGTAAAGCTTGATGCATTGCCCTCTTGCCTTTGTGTCCACACATTCAGCATCAAATTTTGTTGGATTCTGTGAAAAAGAAGGGTGAAATCGCGACAAAAAAGAGAAATGATTCTGAACATTGTATTTAGCTCTCCAACAGGGGATATGGTCGACCAGAAACCAGTCTCTTTTCATAGCTGCTATTTCAGACCAATTTTTCTCAGATTCACAGGATGAGCATCATGCAGGATCCCTAGTCACAACGACTGAAACACTTCTATTTCACCCAGAGAGCAGTGAGCCAACACCCTTCTGGGGAGCACCCAGAGAGCCGTGAGCCAACACCCTTCTGGGGTGCCAGCGTCACAGCACTGAGCCTCCAGCAAGATCCCCACCAACACAGAATGGCCGTGAAAGGTTTAATCTGTTTTGCTTTCTGCACCGGAGGACACAGTATCATTACATAGGGGGTGAAGGGAGAAGAGGTCACATGGTTTACTATGGTAACAAGACGCTCGGCACTAGAAGAATGCTGGTTTCCAAGGTGATGATGTTGCTGCTAGGGAGCAGAATGTAGGTTGGAGCAGTATAGGAGAGATCACCTTGAGCCTCACCAGTATGTTGAGAGATTGTACAACAGATTAACTGTAAGAGATACTGCAAACCTGTCAGCCAGAACCTTGTAGTACTTATTGACTCTCTTTGAAACCTACTGTAGAATTTTCCTCCTACATACTTATTGGATATTGTAGCAATCCATTATTTAGGTATCTGAATTGTGCGTGTAAAATCTATCTATATTAAATATGCAATACTTCAATAATTTGTACATTGTCAGTCTCTCATACTGCATTACAGTTGTCATATGATTCACTTGACTGTCACAATCATCGGAATTTAGAAAGTCCAAAACATTAAATTAGCAACCGCTGTAGTGTGTTTAGGCTTTGCTATTACATCATGGATGCCAGCGCTAGACTATTGTATTGTAGGTCAAAGTCATTTTGGCTTGCTGCAGTCAATCTTGTGTTTCCCCTCCCATTCATCAAAAGGTTATATACCACTGGCTCATCATGTGCCTTGGTGCTTAGAGAGCCTCTAGTTTTAATTAAGGACTTTTGTCAGGGGGAGCCAACACAGGCATTAATGAAAGGGACAAGCAGTGGAGAGATATAAATAGGCTTTTGTTGGCGAGGATTCCCTGTCGAGTTAGCG
Source organism: Hypomesus nipponensis (assembly GCF_054491055.1). Classification (NCBI taxonomy): domain Eukaryota; kingdom Metazoa; phylum Chordata; class Actinopteri; order Osmeriformes; family Osmeridae; genus Hypomesus; species Hypomesus nipponensis. The sequence goes on from NC_140367.1 coordinate 7,313,054, forward strand.
TAGCCAGCCTATGGTACATCACGCTAGCTGATTAGCACAGACCTGCTTCCTGAGCTACTGTTGTAGAAGTGCTCCCATGAGAGTCAGCTGACATGTGCACATGGATACACTCACACAGGCACTCATGATTAGCATGCACGGATTCACAGTGCACACACACGCGCGCACACACATACAAACATGCATGCTCTCGTGCACGTACGCACACACACATTACACAGGAGGAGGAAAGACACACCTCTCTCAGTGTGCCAGAGCCAAGGAACTCATTAACAATTTAGCTCAACAGTTTAAGTCGTAGCGTTTCTGAGGACCCCCACAGGGCCTTTGTATTCACTTCACTAGACCAAGGTTGCAAAAAAAAACCTGCAGCTTTTAAGCTGCTTTACACTGATATTTAATATAGCTCTCAGCTTATAGTCTAGTGTACAATATTGTGCCACTGGTTTTCATTACCCTGGTCTGTCATAGTATTACAGTTTTACACGACCTGAGATGTTACGGGTCAACAGTACAGGGGTTTGGTTTCAGGCTACACCCCACCAAGGACTGTGAAGAGAGGTGTGTGGTCATCTTCTTTGTTGAAGGTGACCACATCTTGTAACCATGTCAGTGCTCACAGTGTTAGATCCGTCAGCAGTATTATCGCCTGCAGCCAGTAGTGTGTGTGGGTGTGTGTGGGGGGGGAGGGAGGGGGGCGATGATGCTACTGACACCGGGAGATTGTGTGTGTGTGTGTGTGTGTGTGTAAAGTCAGAACAACAACATATCCGATTAATGCAAGAGACAAACCTCAGCTTGTAAATCCAAATTGCTGCTTTGACAAAGCAGCCATTTACACATTCCATCTCACTGGATAATTACTTTCTGTTCTCTGTGGGTGAAAGTTATTTGTAAGGGAGAATTCTACAATGTTTTCAATTCCAAGGATACAAACATAATCTGCATTTGATGTCTATGACAACAGCCTCTTTCTTTTTTTTGCACCCCTTATTTATGTAGTGGTGACTGGTGAACTGTATAGATTTCCACTTCAAGGGATGTACACCTTTGAATTATTGATTGCCTTTCTATAAGGGAACATACAGTATAATATGCACTCCACAATGATGGTTACGTTAGTATAACAGTGGTGTCTTAAGAGTTTTAGCTTAAGTTGTTTAAGATTGTTACAGTATCTCATTTCCTGTTATAAAATTACTTGATGTTGCAAATTCACTATGGAGCACTAATCTTAATTAAATATAAACATTCCAAAAATGTGTCATTGTGAAAGAACAAGCAACCCTACTGATGTTCTCTATGTAAGACAGACAAACTGTAACGGCTTTGTGAAATCAATCAAAAGCCTTATCATTGTGCCTCAGGCCGCGACGCATTATAGTCATTAGCAGGCTCAACAATACAAATTGACGGCTCAAAAGGAAACTGCTCTTTGCGTGAAAGCTTCTTCTTCTGGTAGCTTTGATGGGAATACAGTTGGGTCTGTTGTCAAGTTATTGTTTACAAATGTATAATGATGATAGCGTCTGGCAGTCCTGTGCGTTGAGTAATTACGGAACAATTTGCTTATTAGAAGCAGGACTTTGATTGGGGAGGCTCATTTGATCATGAGCTTGCATACACGCCATTTTTGAACCAACCTTTGTTTGTTCCATTGACACATCAGGGTTGTACAGCTGTTGGAGCTCACCCCATCACACCATGGGAACCTTAGGCTACAAACCTGGCAACCCAAGGCCACCACCACACCAGAGCCACAAACCTGGCAACCCGCAGCCCTGAGAACAGCATGGAGCTGACTGGCACTGGGATGTCAGCCAACCATCCCTGACCCAAATGTGCCCCTCCAAACCCTGCACGTGCCATCAATGTCCTCCCATTCAGTCATCTCTCTGGCCATGACGACAACACGTTAATACATCTCACATGGGTCCTTCATGGACATTTATTTAATAATAATGGACTCCAAACTAGATTTGTGTTTAGATTTTTGGAGGGTATGAAATGAAGTTAGGGTATAAAGGTCAGAGTGTGTGTGCAACAGAGAGAGAGACAGAGATAGAGAAAGAGACAGGATGATGTGTGTGTGTATGATTGTGTGTGTGTGTGTGTGTGTGTGTGTTTGACTACAAATGCCAGCCCTTCTATGCCAGCTTCAATAGTGTAAACAATGGAGATAAGAACAATGTGAAGACTGAGTGAAAGAGGATCATCCTGTATAAATGAACCTCAGTGCTGAGGGTGCGGAATGTTCCTGATCTGTTCTGGAACTGGAACCCACTATGCTGTGTGTGTGCAATAAGATCTTTGTGCCTCACAATAGGAATTTGTTTCCAAATGTTACAGTATACGACATACAAAGTGTTTTTATTGATCAGATATTCAGAGGGACAGTGTCATCAGGACAATGGCATGTAGTGATGCTACATATTCTCTAGATTTCACTCTTTTCCAGTGAAATATTCTCTCATGTTTTACGTACTGTAAAGTAATATGTTTGTGTTGTGCATCCGGGCCCTATATACAGGCTTCAGTGTCATCCATAATAGAGGTGTTTTTCAAGCCCTGTCAGGGTACATTACAGTTGTGCAGCTTGATAACAGCCTTCTTCACAGGCTGCAGCTCATGAGCGGTCCCTGTCCTAGTGTTCACCTTCACATGACCCTCCCACCGTCACCAGGAGGCCCCCAGAGAGGGGACGGTCTCAGTACAGGGCTGCAGAGTGTTGCCACCCTCAGGTCCACTGTGTCCTGCTCACTGGTGTCATCACACTGGGCTGCAGAGTGTGAGTACCGGACACATTTCAAGGGGGTCAATAAGGCAGGCCGGTCTGGTCTGGGCACAGGGATGGAGTGAGAGAGAGGATAGATATGGAGATGAATGGAGAGCTGGGACGGAGGAAGACCAGGAAATGGATAGATAAAATACGATAGGATGCATAAAAGATGGGAGAGGGGAGGAAGAGATGTAGAGAAGAGGAGAGGGGAGAAAATGAGGGATTGTATCCCAGGTTACTTCGACACACAACAAAGATTCCTGACATCTGCAATTCCCCAGTCAGCCAGTCAAACCCTCCACCTTCCCTCACGGTCCAAGCCACCATTCAAGAGGAATGTCGGTATGTTGCAAAAGATGCAAAAATGGCTGACAGTGACCTAAAAAATGTTGTTCTTTTGAAGCAGGCCTAAGATAACTGGCAAATAATGATGAGCAAAGTAAAAAACGGAATGCTAAATATATCGTTTCTGTGACTGTTATTTGAAATACAGCAGCTTTTGTGGTATTTCTCTCCTCCCCCGTCTCTCTCCCTGGCCCTTCCTGGGTTCTGTGGCTCAGTGTCAGAGTGTGGCACTGAGGGGCTTAGCCAACTAAAAAAAGACCCATCAAAAAAAGATATACTGCAGAAAGCTAAGAGTGCCTTTTCCCCCTGGTATTGTGTGTGTGTGTGTGTTTATGTGTTTGTGTGCATGCTTGTGTCTGACACTGTGTGCTGCACAGCCATGCTAACTGAGCAGGTGCAACTACTCTGTGGTGAGCTGATCCAGACACTGCACCACGATGGCCTCCCCGCACCGCCTCTGTACCCGTGTGTATGCATGTTTGTGTGTGAGTGCAGAGGCAAAGAAGACCATTGCATACACAGGATGTGTAGGGCAGCTTGTTGAACTCTGCAGAGCTGAAATGTAAATGCACAATTATGTTGAAGGTGACAGGGCATGGCTTGTAGCTAGTCAAGCCCACTAGTCCCCAGCACGTCTTTTTCCCAGCTCCTAATACACATACAGTAATGCTCATGTATCAAATAAACAGCTGGTTATACTCACTGTAAGCACTCTTATCTTTTAACCATATCATATAAACAGAAATATAAATGCAGACTGACCGTCTGGTCATTCCTCAACAGAGGTTTCTGAGAGATTCTGATTCTGCATGTTATAGTCAAGTGTGTATTTGTTTAAAGAAGAATACAAACCAATACGGTAGTTTTCTTTTAATCCAGGGTGGTAGTTTTCATGGATCGTGGTGAATGCTTCCTGTGTCCCAGGTGGCCGCTTCAGTCCTCCAGACCTTCTAGAAAAGGCCAGGGATTCACAGCCCTGCAGCGCTAATTCACTTTGAACTGCGCCAGAGGCTGTTTGACTTTGTGTCTCGTGTGTCTGTGTGTGGAGGGGGGGGGGGGTCTGCCTGTCGGTCCATGTTTGCGTGTTTGCGCGTCCCATGTTTATCTTTCAGTATTTCATCATTCCAGTCTTTTTTTTATTTTTATCTTCAGTTATAGTCACAGTTATATATGGCAGAGAAATTATATGAACTGGCAAACCTGCCTGTTCAGCCAAACAAACTGACCTTTAAAAGCCTGCCGTCCAAGCATGATCAGCCAGACTGGACAGCCCAGCAGACAGCCCAGCAGACAGCCCAGCAGGCCTTATACCTCATCAAGGCTCCACAGGGAATACCCTGATACTATCTCCTGCAACAAAGCACTACTATGTATCTAGTTTGAGCCACATATAATTCATGTAGGAATGTTGTGATGCATAGCCCAGTCAAGTGTCTGCTAGAATCTACAGGAGAAGAGGCTGGAGGATGGAGATAAGGCCCAGGGCACAAAGACAGCAGTAATGTGCATGCACACACACACACACGCACGCACACACGCACACACACACACACACACACACACACACACACACACACACACACACACACACACCACCACCACAAAGACAAAACAAGAGGAGGGATAAGAGACAGGCATGGCTGTGTACACCAGAATGTTATGATAATGACCACTTGTTGCCTGTTTGCAGGTTTGACACCAAAATGACTCCAGTCTCCAGGTGTGATAAGATTAGGTTTGCAAAGATGAAGATATATACTCAGTAGTATATATATATATATATATATATATATATATATATATATATATATATGAACATTTTTAATTTGTTTGCATGTAATACTCACCTTGACTCATTCATTTAGATAATTGCATAAGTAGTTTATTCACAGAACTATTACTTGGAAGTGTTACATTCTGATAGGTCACTTATGAAATGATCTGCATTCTCTGCACACAATGCACTCTCTTCTCATGGCCTTCTACTGCCCTGGCAAAAAGCAGATACTGTTAATTCATAGTTTGATACCTACAAGCCATTTCACTTTATTAGTGTGTTCATGGGTGCACAGATAGCTCGTAATGCTGCGTATGATCATTTTATGTCTGTAATGAATGGATAAATAGCTGTTTCCAATTACATGATCACCTTGAGGTCTCTCCAAGCAGTGATTAGTCAGGAGAATGTTCCCCCTGGTGTCATGCACTGGCAGTAAACATTTCTTTATGGGTTTTCATGGTGCACATGTGTGAGGAGAACGGCCCTTGACATTACTAGATGTTGCTTGGTAGTCAATTTTATGTTCGAGCTTTATCATTGGGGATGACTACATATAAAGTTTAGAGCTTTTATAGATTGGATAATTGTGTCTTTTCCGGTTCCTAGTTTTGGCGTGTCTCTTATGTGTCCCAAGTGTACTGATTGCTGCATCATCAGCTGTAAAAAAAAGACCATGAATGACTGGTTTTGTTCTGGTTTTTGGATGACTGGTTTGATATTGAGAACTTCAATAAATCCTGTCCAAGACTATGATCGCACTGTCTTCAACTGGGAGTGTTTCTTAATACAGTTACATCATAACTCCCCTCTCCCTGTGGGGACAACCTCCTTCGAAAAGAATCAATGTTCTTACTTTTCTTCTTTTTAAGGTGGCAGTTTACGTTCCGAATGTCTATAACCATCACTTTTCAGTGACACATTTCTCAGCTCCTAACGTGTGAAGATTCTTAAATGTAATCTCAGCTTTCAGGGTTTCTTTTTTCTACGCTGGGTGTGATAAGAGAACGGTATAGCTCTGACCGCTGGGTCCAAACCTGGCGGAGGCGGAGAGATAGGGTTTTCGCCGGCGCCTTTCAGAACAAAACACCTGAGCCAGAACTGCGGAGGCAGAACGGGAGAGAGGGAACGGGTCAAAGGTTAACAGAGTACAAATCACCTCTTTCACGTGTGCAGCCTATGCCAGACAAACGGCCCGACGTCCGCATCGAGAGAGGGAATTGGCACTCTGATGTGGAGTCTGAGCAGCACAGAGGGAGTGTCTCCAGCCTCCGTTATAGGTTAGATGAATGCGGTTGTGAGGGAAACAAGCATTTAAAGGAGAATGTATGAGCTGTAGAGGTAAACATGGTAATGTGTTTGATATCATTTCACTCTTCAATTCAGAGCTGAGTCGTTTTTGAAGTGTTTTCAGCTGGGGCCGAGAGGGAAACGCCAGATGCCCATCAGTCCAAACTTCACATGATTATTCCAGGGAGTTCTGGGCTTGGATGCGCTTTGTTGTTTATCTTTGTAAGCAAGGTGATGGGCTTATCAATACCCTCCAATCACCACTCAAATCTCACAACTTGTGTGATGAATTCTGGGAGTGTGGAGGCCACGTCGTTGTGGTATTCTGCGCGGCCACAGCCACAACGTCAATCAGACGGCTGATTGATCCCCCATTTTTTGCTGTCCTGGGCGATGCCCTGGCTGGTTTGGAGGCCTGTTTGAGGAACAGATTTATCTCAATCTAGAGAAGATTTCACACTTTTTTTCTACCCTCTGCCCCATGGAGGAAGGTGTTACCTCAGGGGATGTGGAGCGCAATCTAACATTGCCTCGTATCTCCGCCTTGCACCGGCTGGCACCAGGGGTATACCGCTCTGCCACGCCAAGCTGGGTTTCCGTCACGGAATACACCCTGTGCCCGATGTGTTGATATTGTATTAAACTGGCAGCCCTGTGCAGACCTCCATAGGACACGAGAACACACCTACTGCAGAGAACAGCTCGAGCTGCCGGGGGGGGGGGGGGGGGGGTGAAGGAGAAGAGAGAAAAGCAGATAAATACAGGGGAAAAGAGAGAATGAGAGAAGGAGAGAACACAGGAGAGACCACGGCTGTCTAACTCCTTCCCAAAGGAGTCTTCCTACAGAGACAGTGACACAGAATCACAGACAGAAATCCTCCAACCTTCTCCACAATTCTCAGGGTGGATGTAAACCTAACCTCGTCCCCTCCAGACTGCCAAATGTCGGATGGCTAAGGTGCGGATGAGTGACCGAGGAGCTCTCATCCATGGAAATCACCCTCTTCTCTACCTCTGGCTGCATACAAGGTGGATGACAGGTAGTCATCCACCCTAGGCTGCGGCTACAGGACCCTATTTACAATCCTTTGAAAGCTGTGGCCCCTAGTTGTTTGTCTCGCCACAGTGCTTTGTCTCTCCATTAGCGATGAATGATAAATGGCCTGACATTTCCAGCCACGCTTGTTTGGTTGTTTTGTTCTCGACGGCAGCCATATGCAAGGCTTCTTCCTCATTCCTCCTATTGGTTACACATGAGAAGAATGTGACACACATTACCACAGAGGGGCAAAGGGACGTCTCCATTCCCACTCAAACATACAGCTGTGGCCAGGTAAGAGCCTATGTAGACATGATTTGTTTGTTCTTTCTCTTTAAGGCTCTGACCTGTGTTCGATGCATAGTGCAGCTTTGCGATGCATACGATTCAGACAGCTGGGTCGAAATAAGCATTTTCTCAACGTATTGGATTTCGAGTGCGAATGCGTTTTGGATTGTCTCTGGAGTTCTCATTTTCAGTCTCCGATTGGAGGCTTGCTGCTTCATTTTGAACAGGGCCCTGTGGCTTCTCTTGCACTGACCGTGCCCAGACACACACACACATGCACAGTTACAAGACTCCCACACACACATCGTCTCCATGCTGGTCTGTCTGTTGTGAAAGGCGATCCGGCATCTCCTCTGCGGTGCTGACAGTGTGGTTCATTCCTGTCTACTCCTACAGTAATGGGTATCTCCCAGCCTGTTTGTCTCCCAGAGAAACAGGATTGAGGGAGGGGGAGAGAGAGGAAGGGGGAGGAGTAGAGAGACCTACCTCTGGGAAAGGGAGAAAGAGAGAAACTGAAGGAAAGCCTAAGAGAGGGAGCGAGATAGGGAGCGAGATAGGGAGAGTGAAGAGCGATGAATATGAAATCATCACCAGTCATGTCAGTCCTTCAGAGGCGGGCAGGTTAGATTAAAGAACATGGTAGGAGGCAGGTCCTCTATCACGGCTCCCTGAATTGCCTCCGTCCTCATCCTCTGCTTCCTGAATGCTGCATGGATGAGCCCCTTAGACCCAAGTGAAGAGCCCCAAGTGCCCCAAGTGCGGGTGGCTTTGTTCAGCCAGACCCCTGAACAATCCCTCCCACTAGACACGGTCTGGAGGCTTGGGCTTGGACGTTTCAGGATGGCGGGCGGGGGGGGGGGGGGGGGAACTTTCGATGCTTTTTACTGAGAGGGTTAAATGTGGTTATTAGGGACGTGAAGGGTGGTAAATCTGTCCTGCTGTAATTTCTTCTCTCAGATTTATGATCTGGGGCCCCCAGGGGCCTCTACACTGCCCCTCCTGGCTCAGCAACCAAAGGTCATTGTAAATCATGTTTCATGCACACACACACACACACCTTTGACCTGCTTTTGGCTGGCGATGGTGCAGACACTGGGAAATTGTATGTGTGTAGGTATATTTTTTTATTTTATTGATTTATTGCAAATTGACATCAGACGTCAGGTCATGGTATTTAAATTCACACAGTATCCTATTTCAAGTCTTATCACGTTCAAATCAATGCATTACATAGCTGAGCGACTTCAGTGTTATTTGTTTTTTTTTACAGTTTCATTGTGAGTCATTGGTTGATTGTGAATAATTAACCGGGGCTGAGTAGATTTTTCCCTACTGATTCCCCTCAGGAAGTTGTCATTAGGCATGTGTGAGACTGGATATTGTATTGTATAGCTGTTGAAAAAATGGGTGAATATAGCTGATTGGTAGAACATTTTCACTGCAGCTCAAGTGGTCACATTTTGAATCTCTGAAGTGAGTAAATCAAAGAGCTAAAAGTATGATGATATCCACAGGCCGATGGCTTTGTTTTGTGTCTTCAAGAAGCGTTAATTAAGTAATAGATGACTACTGTAGTGAATTAGCTTCGCTCAATGTGTGTATTGTTACAGAATAGTATTTGCTTTCTAACTACGGTGAGCAGAATTAAAAGAGATCTAATGGACCCTTTCTGTGTCCATGTGTGTGGCCACCTGCTTGTGCACGAGTCAAACCTTTTCTGCTACAGAGACATAACATAGTGTTAAACAGTCAACAACTGAAGTGCATTCATGGCTTCCATCCGCACCATACCCATATAATACATCTCCAAGGCCATGGATCACTGAAGCTCGATGGCTTGAAGGAAATGCTCTCCAGATGACCTTCTTGAATATTTAAAGGGTGTGGAAATGAGTCTGCTTGCTGGGCTGAACATCATCCTGCTGTGAATCACTGCCGGGTTCTCTCCGGCCCCCAGCACTCCTCTCTGAGCTAGGCACTCTCTGGCTCCCTGGCTCCAAGGGCCTCTGTGGGCTATGCACTCTCTGGCTCCTAGGGCCTCTCTGGGCTAGTCACTCTCTGGCTCCTAGGGCCTCTCTGGGCTAGGCACTCTCTGGCTCTCTGGCTCCTAGGGCCTCTCTGGGCTAGGCACTCTCTGGCTCCTAGGGCCTCTCTGGGCTAGTCACTCTCTGGCTCCTAGGGCCTCTCTGGGCTAGGCACTCTCTGGCTCTCTGGCTCCTAGGGCCTCTCTGGGCTAGTCACTCTCTGGCTCCTAGGGCCTCTCTGGGCTAGTCACTCTCTGGCTCCTAGGGCCTCTCTGGGCTAGGCACTCTCTGGCTCTCTGGCTCCTAGGGCCTCTCTGGGCTAGGCACTCTCTGGCTCCTAGGGCCTCTCTGGGCTAGTCACTCCCTGGCTCCTAGGGCCTCTCTGGGCTAGGCACTCTCTGGCTCTCTGGCTCCTAGGGCCTCTCTGGGCTAGTCACTCTCTGGCTCCTAGGGCCTCTCTGGGCTAGTCACTCTCTGGCTCCTAGGGCCTCTCTGGGCTAGTCACTCTCTGGCTCCCTGGCTCCTAGGGCCTCTGTGGGCCGGGCTCTCTCAGCATGCCTTGTTCACTGGCTCCAAATCCAGATCCAGGTGGCCAGAGATGAGGCCTGACTGTTCCAGAAACTCTTGGAGTGCCTCTTCTGTACCAGCTGTTTCCTTAACCTGCAATGAACACAGTCCTCACTACTGTAGAAACATGTAGCATGTCAAGGCCATGATGTCTTTGGGTTGTGTAACAGTGATGGGTAATGGGTATAGACGATACTGCACAGTGTTGTCTTACTTAACTCTCGGAAGATTATGCAGCCATCTTGCTGTACATTGGTTGCAAATGCAGCACTCCTATCGATAGTGAGGAGATCCACATCATCCCGCATTTATGAGCTGCTTCTGCCCTCGCCTTGGTCTCCAGCTGTAAATATAACCAGGCTTATGAAATATTAAAGAATACACAGTGCTGCCTCCTGTGAACCGACGTGTAGAGCAGTACAGTTCCTGAGGAGGACAGATCGTTCTGGGGATGCGGCGTGTCTTGGAGAGCACACAAACAAGAACCTGGCGACAAGCGGGCGACGTCAACGCGTGTTTCTGTCTCGTTAAACGCCTCGGGGGGAGGGGAGGGGGGGGGGGGTACCTTGCCTGCCACTCAGTCCCTACTCTGATCTATCTCATCAAGAGTTGTGCCGTGTTTTGGAGTACTTATAACTTTGTTATCGCGCATTTGTTGTCCACAGTTTGAGGGCTTCTGGAGGTCAGACACTCATCGTGCTTGCCGTTTTTTTTTTTTTCCTTGTCCCAACGGAGTCTTCTGATATTCTGTAAGTGCTTGGGTGTTATGGGCAATAACTTTCTTTATCATCACCCACTCTTCGCTTGAGAGGGTTGCCCTTGGGGAGGAGGAAGCCTTCTCACCTGGCGGAGTCTTTGTTAAACATCTCTGTGTTCCTCCCAGCACGTCAGTGGAAGTCAGTATATGTACAGAGAGAGAGAGAGTTTTTTCGGTATCAGATTCTAGTTCAGTTGAAAGCTGCTTTCAATTAGAACAAGCCTTATTCAGTGTGGAGGTACTACAGAACAGGCTGAAACAGGTTATAGGTCATACTCTCACTGTCACACGCAAGCTCTTGGCCTTGTTATACACTACTGCGTACACACAGGACATCACACACACACACACACACTCTACATCATTTAGAGTGAGGTTCCCGCTGTACCAATGCTTGTCAGACTTACTCACACCTCCACAGCACTGAAGCACTCTTGATTAACACCTCCTAATTATCACTTACATGGCCTTGTAGCATGCTGGTGTCTGGGGGCTGCATACCCTGGGTGCTAGAGGAAGAGACCCTGGGGGATAGAGACCCTGGGGGTAGAGACCCTGGGGGTAGAGACCCTGGGGGTAGAGACCCTGGGGGGTAGAGACCCTGGGAGGTAGAGACCCTGGGGGTAGAGACCCTGGGGGTAGAGACCCTGGGGGGTAGAGACCCTGGGAGGTAGAGACCCTGGGGGTAGAGACCCTGGGGGTAGAGACCCTGGGGGTAGAGACCCTGGGTCCTGGGGGGTAGAGACCCTGGGGGTAGAGACCCTGGGGGTAGAGACCCTGGGGGCAGAGACCCTGGGGGTAGAGACCCTGGGGGTAGAGACCCTGGGGGGTAGAGACCCTGGGAGGTAGAGACCCTGGGGGTAGAGACCCTGGGGGTAGAGACCCTGGGGGGTAGAGACCCTGGGGGTAGAGACCCTGGGGGTAGAGACCCTGGGGGGTAGAGACCCTGGGGGTAGAGACCCTGGGGGGTAGAGACCCTGGGGGTAGAGACCCTGGGGGTAGAGACCCTGGGGGGTGGAGACCCTGGGAGGTAGAGACCCTGGGGGGTAGAGACCCTGGGAGGTAGAGACCCTGGGGGCTGGGGGGTAAAGAAAGGCACTCTACAACGTGCAGAACTCCTCCACACCCAGCACACCTGAGGTGACTTATCCGGCCCAGTAGAGCCTCAGTGTGTGTGTGCGTGTGTGTGTGTGTGTGTGTGTGTGTGCTTGCATGCCTGTGTGAGTTATATGTGTCCCTATGCGAGGCTTGGTAGCGCAGTCACACCAGATGGGTAAGGTCCCTTGTGATGGTTAAAGGATAGAGGAGTATCACGCGATGATGTGCATCTCTCTCTTTCTGTCTTTCTATATATATATATATATATATATATATATATATATATATATATATATATAGATATATATATATTTCCATCTATTGCTCCCACCCTCTCTCTTGGTCTTCCCTTTCTCTCCTTCTTCTCCACTAAATCTAACATCCCCTTCATCTAGGATTCATACTGAAGTTATTTCTGAAATCAATTCTGGACACAGGCTTCACAAGAAATAAGACATTTTGTTTCTAGTTTCTGAGAGGGACAGGGCCAGTTAAGAGAGGGGGGAACCCATGCTGGGCTGAAACATTTGTTATACCTATTTTGTTGTGGATAATTTAGTTTCTGACTTTGTTTAAACATATGAGGAGTTGTGAATTACCACAAAATACCTTCATCTGACCTGCAGAATCTGGGAACTGACAGTATCATTTTGCAGCTAAACCTGTCTGTGACAGTGAGTCACAATTCATCTATATATAGCTTTTGGGTGACTTGAATGACTCATATCTATACTGCCACCTGTGTTCCCTTGTAATAGAACATCAAAATCACCAGGTGGAGCTTTCTAGAAGCTTTTCCCCTCCTTGTTCCGTAGAATTGCCTGTGTACGCCATCCGAGACTGGCAGTTTTCCCTCTCCCTGCCAGCCACACCGTGTCAGGGCCTGGCTCAAGCCCTTGGCTCTCTGTCAGGGCACGGAAGTGATAATTAAAGAGACTGACAGGAGGGTGAGATGAGAGAAAGAGTGAGTGAGAAAAAGAGATATAAATAAAGAAACAGAGGGAGCTATAAAGAGAGAGAGGGAGCAATAAAGAGAGAGAGTGACAGAGCGAGAGAGAGAGAGAGAGAGAGAGAGAGAGAGAGAGAGAGAGAGAGAGAGAGAGAGAGAGAGAGAGAGAGAGATAGAGAGAGAGAGAGAGAGAGAGCAGTGCAGTGCAGGGCTTACCACAAGGCGAGCACACACACTCAACCCTTTGCACAGACCCACCATGCAGTACTTGTCAACGCTCCGGTTTATTGACCGTTTACAGCATGTCTTCCTAATTGTTGTCTTGGTTATCAGTTTAAAGAGCTTCACAAATACTAAAGGTTTGAGATCTGCGGGGGCCATTTACAGGAAGTTTTCAGATTCCCACAACTTCACTTTCCTTAGTGAGTACCAGAACACCCTGAGAAGTGACATAATGCCCTTTAGGGGGTCCTTATTCAAAAGCCTTTTTGCACCCTACGGACGTGTACTGTCTCCCTCCCTTTATTTTGAAGAAGCAATTTGAAGGAAGACAGCTGATTTCCAGTTGCAACAGGACTAACACTATCTGAGAACACTGACGATAACCAAGATTAGGAAAAGAGCAGACCCCATGATGCCATGCACTTTTTAAAATCGATTATATAACTTTAAGAGGGCTTAGACTTGAGTTTAGCTGTCATCTTCATCCTGTAATGATCTTGACAACCATGCATCCAACCATGAACTCCAGCCAGCTCTGATAACGCTAAAACCACTGGGGAATCAAGACCCTAAGCTGTGAAGCAGCCCCTGGGGAACTGACACCAAGCCTCTAGAAACCCCGAAGACACCCAATCCCAAGCTGTCCCACAGCAGTGTTCAGCCTCCAAGTCGTCGTGTTGACTAGCCAGGTGCTGGGAACCACGTCTTCAGCCACGACTGTTACTGTCACAAGGATCAGACGGCGACAGGGACGGTGGGGAGGGAGTACTGCACCTTATCGCTCCGTTCCCTGACACAACACTGTTGTGTGTTAAGTACACACTCATAAACACACACACACCATACAAACACAGACGCCCGCACACACACACACACAGCAGATCTTCACTTCTCATTTCCCCTTCAAATGAGAGAGTGCCCTCCCGTCACTCAAAGTCACAGATAAAGCATCAATACCAACCAGTTTGGGTGTTTGATTTCCTTTTACCTGGCCGGCGACCGCTAAAGCAACTCCACTGCCACCATCTTTTAGATTTATGACCACCATGACAAGGCTGAAGGTTTGATGTCTGTTATAAGGTGCTGGGCCGTATGAAGGTTGTTTACTAAAAACATGATAGGTGCCGGATCGAGACGGCAGGCAGCACAGGGCCAAGCACAGAGCAGTGACTGGCATGTTGCAGGACCATAGGCCTCAAAGGCCATTAGCCCTGCCCAGTAATGAGGGTGCAGGGAGGACACCTATGGAGCCTGCCCTCCTGGATGGAACTGGCCTGTGGGCTCTGGATGGTTTCAGTCCTCGTGTCAATTATCCATCTGCTGAGAGACGGGTATGGCCACTCATGCAGAGCAAGTTCGGGGAGGGAAAGAGTGAGAAGTACTCAGTGGAGGGAGGGGGAGGAAGAGATGGGGAGGAGGAACGAGAGAGAGAGAGAAATGGAGGGATGGAGAGGAAAGCTTCTTGGCACACAGGGAAGTAAACTAGGGGATAGCAGTTTAGCCTCAGCTGGCTAATTGCAAAGTTTCTCCTTTCTATTCTGCTTCAGTGGTTTTGATATCTGTCTTCCCTGACTGTATTCTACTGCAAGACATAACTGTAAAGTACAATAAGGCAATGGGCATACATTTGGATTGGATTGTAACATGCCGAGTTGGTGGTTTGATCCTAAGTGCACATAATAATAAACATGCAACACTCTTGTTGATGTATAGCTGAGCCTCTCTGAGCCATCCAGTACCATAGCTGGTAATGTAACATGGCCCCCTAACACTACACGGGATCCTATCAGCACTCTTCATTTTGCTTAGTGCTGACAGGCATGTTTAAGTCCGCCAGGGTGAGCCCCCACACCGCACCGCCGCACCGCTGTTCAGCGCCCAATCCTCTTACAGCTTCTGTGGACAGATTGCCATTAGCACATCCAATCCTTTTTCATTCTCCCCATGCTACATTTTCACTCTTTCCCAGAATCCCCATAGTTCTGAAAACACCTCTCAAAAACATTCCAAAGAGAGATGGTAAAGCAGAAGCCGAACTTAACGCCCCCGTATTAAACTCTAGCTACACGATGAACCTGTGGACAGAAGGAAGAGATCTAACATCTATCATCGGGGGGGAAATGAGTGGATTATTGCATACAGAGAGACGCCCACGGAATCCTCGCGCTCTCTCCTTTGAGTGGATATGGAGTCATGTTTAAGCAGTCCCTTAGTTCCATAATACATCACAGTCCATGACTCTGTACACAGAGAAGGGGAAGAAACCCTTTTCCTTGTGACTGATAATCTTGGTCTCCTCCAGACAGATATATTGCAGTCTATGGATGACTGTTTTGCACTGGCATACCAGCTAGATCTGTTCTTTCTCAATGTGCAGTGAATGATAATGTTCTTGCATGTTGGTTGGTTCTGTATTGTGTGTATTCTGGGAATGAGTGGAAATGTATTATGTGTGTAAAACTCTAAATGCACTGTAGATGACCCGGGTCTGTCCTGCTTTTTGTTGTCCAACAGGAGTTTGCAGCCCTGACCAAAGAGCTGAATGTCTGCAGGGAGAATCTGCTGGAGAAAGAGGAGGAGATCTCCGAACTCAAGGCTGAGAGGAACAACACCAGGGTGAGGGCCACACACACACACACACAGACGTACACACTCACTCAGATACAGACAAACACACACAAAAGCATGTGTTGCCACAGGTCCGATCTATGAGTGTGGTTGCTCTGCCAGGGGGGGTTTCAACATTGCCATCCAGTCTCATCACTGGAGAGAGGGATGAGGTCTGGAGAATAAGGAAAGTCATTTTCACTCTCTCACTCATCATTATCACCTTGAATTCTCAGCAGGGTACAGGCCTGCACCAAGACTTTTAATAGTCTTTCTCGAGGATGTTTTAAAGTTCATAATTAAATCTTAAAAGCAATGCACATGCAATCAGTGGAGTTGGGTGCTGGACATCTATATTAACTGATTGCTGTGTACTTAAACAGAAGTGAACGCTGTAAGGCACTGTGGATTTACATTTCTTTGCCGTGGGTACAGGCTTAAGCACTTGCAAGTAAATGTGAGCAGACTGTAAACCAGTTTAAGGTAGGACAGGATGAGAGAGAATCGAAGAGAGAGCGTTGCTTATTATTATTCTGACCGGGTGTCGGCTTAGGTAGAGCTGAGGCCAATGTGTTCGTTCTCTGATTGATTAAACGGAAAGTAAGCATCTCAGCTTGCTAGTGAGCGTGTGTCTGTCTGTTACCGGAGGTTACAGTCTACTGGCAGCCCTTCAGACATCTACTCAAGGACGGATGGCAGAGGCCCTCTCAACAACCCTTCAGCTGATTTCAAGACCACTCTGTCTGCATGTTCTTCTCTGAGTTCAGGTATAGGCTAGAAAGTCAGACAGCTATGCCCCATCAGATACCTGCCTGGTCTAGTACCTGTAGTTGCTTTTGGGTAGTGTCGTAGTAGCAGTTGTAAAGCACAGGCTTAAATCACGGGGTCAAACGTGTACAAAACAATTTCACAACAACTAGTGTGTCATCTATAATCCACTCGTTTCATGCTGAGATGCATGTAGAAATGGCTCCCATCCAACCATAATAATTGACTGAGAATCGTAACACTACGAGTGATTGGTCAGAGATTGGTGATTGTTTTTTTGTAGGTCTCTTTGGTTTCATAACGACCCCAGTCTGAACTCTGTCTGTATCTGGTGGTGTTCCACATCCACATGATCCAACCCCAGCTGCAGGCGACGTCACAGAGTTGTAGAAGCTTAGCTTAGCTTAGCTTTGCGTTGACACTGTGGTTTACGATGCTCTCAAGAAATAGGTCAGTGTTCCCGTGCCCAGGAAGATTCCACAGCAGATATTATTGCCTCTTCTCACATCATTAGCTTGTGGTTAATTCCCATAAGGCCAGCCCTGAAAGGGAACCATCAGGAGAGCAGAGAGCACCATAATAACTGCTTGATCCTCCTTCCCAGGCTAGCATTAGAATCTTAGCATTGCACCATGATATGTAGTGGGGGGTGTTAGAGTTGCCGGCCACTAGACTCAGCTATGCAGTCTCACCTTGAAACCTTACTCTGCTCTGTAGTTGTGCATTGTGTGCCAAAGATCAATAAATATTCTTCCCTCTTTCTCCATCTCTCTCTCTCTCTCTCTCTCTCTCTCTCTCTCTCTCTCTCTCTCTCTCTCTCTCTCTCTCTCTCTCTCTCTCTCCATCTCTCTCACTATCTCTCTCCATCCTTCTCTTTCTCTATTTATCTCTCACTGTCTATCTCTCCCTTCTTTCTCTAGTCTCCAATTCTCATTATTGTCGACTCATCCCGTCCCAATTTCAAAGGAAGTCTTCTCCCCCAGCCCTCCCGCTCTGTCCTTGGGCCACATTCCACCAGCAATTGATTGGGCACGGCACCTAGAAAGCCCTAGCGACTAGCTAACCACATTAGCATAATCTCTTTGTGTGCTGTCCAGAGGGTTCCAATTTGTATAGAGTGCCTTTATTGTTCCCAGCTCCGTAATTGATTTGCTCATGGCTCATGCTATTACACTCTGAGCCTACTGTTCTCTGTCCCCCCTAAATGAACAGTTGACAGGTACTGGGCTCCAAATAGCTTATCAGCTTTGATAGAGACATGGCAGAAAAGACCTTTATTGAGTTCCAACAGAAAGGGCAGTTGCCGAATGTATTCATTTGTTATTGTAATGAGGATCATAATGATGACTTTGATGAAGATGAGAATAACGACCATGATGACGGTGATGACGACAGTAATGACTGTGATCTTAACGCTCTTCTGTCCTCCCTGCCTCTCCAGCTCCTCCTGGAGCACCTGGAGTGCCTGGTGTCCAGACACGAGCGCTCTCTGCGGATGACCGTGGTCAAGCGGCAGGCCCAGTCTCCCTCGGGAGTGTCCAGCGAGGTGGAGGTCCTTAAAGCCCTCAAGTCCCTGTTCGAGCACCACAAGGCTCTAGACGAGAAGGTGGGGACCACGCTGCAACAACACAAGCACCCAACTGTGGAATACCTCGTCATTCTGTTATCCGAATATCATACTCGTTCTCTCCTACTCCATTTCATGTCCCATTTTGTGGACGGATAGAATTACAGATTACAGTTTAGACCTGGGCTGACTGAGAGAGCTGGCTCAGTTTGGGTTGATGATAGCACAAGGAGATAGACGGCACTGTCATCACAATGGCCTCCCAGTTTTTGCTCGAGCCGTTGTTCTGCGATTAAACCCCTTCTCCTCCCACTGTCCCTCCGCCCTCTGCTCCCCCTGGCCCCAAAGCCTGTTGATTTACGACCCTAGCCCTCGGTGGCGTATCGCCCTGGGATCCGACCAGCCCCCACGTCAGCAGCCTCCATCAGTTACAACGCCTCTCGCATGGCGGGACGTTCAGGGGAATAAAGCCCTTTTGATTCATGGGACGCTTTCCGCCACTGCGTCGGTCGGTCGACGGCCGGATCGTCCTGCGGAGGGCCCTGGCCAGCCTGTAATCCCAGGCTCAGCATCCTCTGAGGTCTGCGATCCTATTGGGCCACAGGATGGCGTGTCGGCCACACGAGTAATTGCTCCATCAGTACCGCAACAAATACATGAACACGGGGAGGGGGAGAGAGGGAGTCATGAATTTCCTTCCCTTCAGTGGAAGTGAGGGGAGGGGGAAAACCTGGCGTGTGTGTCTGTGTGTGGGGGGGGGGGTCTCTCCTTCCAGAAAAGCGTGCTTTTAAAAGCGATAAAAGCCCTCGGCCCTGGACAGAAGCTGAGCGGGAGCTTCGAAGGAGACATAAAGTGTTATTGTACGGCTGAGTTGTTGAGGAAGAGGAAACGAGGCGAGGGAAGGAGGCAAGGGGAGGAGGCGAGGGAAGGAGGCAAGAGCTGCAGTCTGGTCTCTCACTAGCGGCATGTTCTATCTGGTAACCCGACACGGTCTGGTGGGGCTGGGATGACATATTAGGGGGATGATGGGAGAGCTGGCTATCAAAGCCAAAGCATCCCTATGTTGTCACACTCTCACACCATCCTTGAAACACACCTATCCACTAAATACTGTACATAATGTGCCGACGTCATGTAATGTCATAATAATAATGTATTCACTTGGCAGACGCTTTGAACCTGTGTTGTCTTGATCTGGGGTCAAATGGTCTACCACTGACGTTTGCAAAAAAAGACAGACTCTAACATTCTTCATGTTGGTGTTGTTTTACTCCAAGGTGAGAGAGAGACTACGGGTGTCACTAGAGCGGGTCTCTGCCTTGGAGGAGGAGCTGACAGCAGCCAATCAGGAGGTGAGATTTGGATTTACATTCATTTGCATTACTGTCATCTGGTCTGCTATCCAACTGGAAGGATATGGATTAATGTGGAAAATCCCCCATCCCTTTCTCCCTTGTGTGTGTTCTGTGTCAATCAATGAAGAAGATTAGATGAAGGAAGGGAGTGATGAAACGTCTTTATTTACACACATGACAGCAGATTAAAAGCAATTAAAAGCCATCCATCAAGGGAGGAATCAAATTACACTGTGACTGTCAGATCCAAGAGGCCATCTCCTGATTAGGGTGCGCTTGTTCTGCTTCCCAAAAGGGCCACGCGACACCATGTGACGGGGGAGGTGGTGGTGGTGGTGGTGGTGGGGGGGCGTGGCATTGACAGATGAGAGCTGTGCTCGTGGCATTAGCAGGTTCACTCCCCCCCCTTCTCCGCCCTCTCCCTGCCAGGCCGGTGCCAGGGCCCGCGCCAGCGCAGGTCTGCCAGTCCAGATGGTCGTGTTCCAGCTGAGCGAGACCCCCAGGCTGCCTCACCACGGGAGGCATGCCAGCCCCCTTCCCCTGCCCTACACCCCAAGAGGGAGATGGGGGAGGGGGGGGGGAGAAGGAGTGACAAGATGGAGGGAGGACAAGGAGGGAGGGATAGATGAATTGGGCAGACAAGGGGGGGGACAGAAGGCACGCCTGACAGAGAGGGAGTGAGTCAGCTGAGGAGATGGAAATAAATTCAGAATCAATCTTGAATATTAGCACGGAAAATGAAAGCGAGAGAGACAGGACGGATAGAGAACATGGAGAGGGGAGAGGGAGGGTGGCAGAACACACGGCAGGCTGTAGGAGACCCGGAAAGCAGAAATGGAGGATGGTTTGCCTGAGTTTCTCCTCTCAGCCACTTCTGAGCTAGGTAATGAAAACCTGTTTGTGTGTGAAGGGTGAAGGGGGGGTTCTGGCTGATCAAAGCATAACGTGGATGAGGTGAAAATGAGCATGAGAGGAGGTCGGGGTTGGAGGGGAGGGAGAAGGAAGACGTGTGGCAAATAAACTGGGCGAAGGAAAACAGAAAGAGGGAGAGAGAAAGCTAGACAGGGAAAGAGGTCAGAAGGGAGAAAGGGAGAAAGTCTGCTCTTTACAAGAAAACCCACACATGTTAATTTTCTACAATAAACACCCTCCACTTCCATCTCTCCAATGTGATGGGCTGATATGCCCACGTAGGGACGAATCAAGACTAAGTAAGATGGATTACCCTATCAAGAGAGATGGGGAACATTTGACGGTTTCTGAAGTCGGAGGTGTCTGGTCTCTTGTGAAGTCCTCCAGTTCACTAGTTAGGGAAATCCCAGGGTGTGACCCACCTTGTACATGGAGAAACACCTGCTTCCACTTGAAAGCCAATGTTTTTTTTGTGCATGTGTGTGTACTTGTGTGTGTGTGTTTCTGTGTGTGTGCATGCCCTTGCGTGTACCCTGTGTGTCTGCTTGCTGGTGTTTCGGTGTGATTGATCTTAATTCAAACACATTGCACCAGGGAACAGCATTCTCCAGGCCCTCACTTTGACAAGATCTATCTTCCTCGCGCGCTCACACACCGCTCCCTCGCCACATGTCCCTCCAATCTCTTCTCCTCACCTTCAACAGTCCTGATGGAGAAGGATGAAGGCTTGGTGAAGGAGGGCCGTTTGAAAGGCCGTCTGAGGTGCTCTCCTTTATGCGCCAGCCAAACAGTCTCTCTCTCCCTTTTCCTCTCTCTACCTCGCTCTCCCCCTCTCTGGTTCTGTGTGTCTCTCTTGTTTTCTCTCTCGTTCTGTCTCTCTCTTTCGTTCCTTCCTTTCTCATGGTGCCTCAGATGCTGGGCTTTGATGACTCCAGATGAACGACATCAAAGGGAGCACTTTCATTTTGCTTCTGGAAACTCCTCATTTTTCTAATTTGAGAGCAAGAGAGACAGCGAGTATGAGGATGGCATCTATTATTTGTTCTGTGGCTACGTGTGTGTGTGTGTGTGTGTGTGTGTGTGTGTGTGTGTGTGTGTGTGTGTGTGTGCGTGTGTGTGTGTGTAAGAAAGGAGACAAACAGAACACCGCAGTTTGATCTAAACAAGAGAAATGACAGAGTATTCCTTATGCTCCCTGAAAACATAGGGAGTCTTAATTGCGCTCATAAATTGACAGAGGGAGTGTTGGGTGAGAGACAGCATGCAACAGCAGGCAAGTTTAGTGTTTGCCTGTGCAATCTCTTGCCAAAAATAAAGTTAAGTTCAGGATGACTTCATGTAAAGTAAATCCCAGTCATTTTAATAAATTGGCCCTCTTTCCCCTATGTGCATGTAGATTTCTACTGAAGGTGTTGTTACCATGGTGTCTTATTCAGCACTATGTAGAGCCAGGGTATACCTGTTTCCATGAGCATTTAAAAATGTAATAGTTTGAAGCTAGTCTTGGTAATAGGCACTTGTGTCAGTCTTAATGGTTAGCATACCACTGAAGCCTTTCCCGGGTCTCAAAGTCAGGGAGATTTGTTGCAGATGCAACAACTTGCTTACAAAATAATGACAACACAAGCTCCTCAGTTTGTTGCTGTCAGGCAGTGTCAAAATAATTCTGTCAAACTGCTTGAATAAATGTTTTGCGCTGTCCAGTTTTGAAGACAATTACTCCATACAGTACCCTACAATTTCTCTCTCTCAATCTCTCTCTCTTCCAATCTATGAAAGTAATAATCACACATAGCTGTGGAGGAAAACCCTAATTACGCTTGCCGCTTGTAACCCCTGGCAACATGGTTGTTGGAGTGTACGCCAGATGGTGCAGGTGATAAAGAATGGAAGACGAGGTCGGCTGAGCAGGATAATGATAATCATCGTGACAAGACCTGTGCACGCACACTTAACATGGCTTCACGCCGTGTTCCGGAAATTCCGCTACTAACTTTAATGAGGATTTGCAGTGTGAAAGGGTGTGTTGCGTAAGAAGTACCCACTTGAAAACATACCGTGCGTCTGCGTGTGTCAATGTATGCGTGCGGTCAAGTGTGTGTGTGTGTGTGTACATAATAGTCATGCTACAGGACAACGTGAATGATGATGATTGGATGGATTGAAGTGGATGTTTGCGGACGTGGAGCCACAGTGCCACGGCCTCACGCTCCAGTGCTGAAGCTCGTCTGCTTCCTCTGTGGGCCCCACAGATCGTTGCCTTACGGGAGCAGAATGCCCACATCCAGAGGAAGGTGGCTTCGGGAGACGGCAGCGAGGACTCGCTGGAGGGCAGCGATGCCGGACAGAAGGTCCATGGCAAGGTGGGCCTGCCTCTCTTTCTCTACTCTCTCTGGTTCAGTATAGTGTACCATGCAGGTTACCGTTTAATTGACAACAATTGACCTTGTATGTCACTGTTGAAATGGTACCATACCTACCCTCTTTAAAAGTCCTTTGGCTAGTCTAACAGGCATCTTTAAGGACATCCACAGTCAGCTTACTTTAATTGCTGTGACCCCATTATGCAGCAGACCCCATATATCTGCATACATCTGAATACTAAATGCCCTTGGATTAACTCAAAACCCAGATACACAACAGTAATTCATCTCAACCCTCCATGATTAGGAGGGCATGAAAGACACCTCTCGGTGCCTGGAAGCCTGCTCGTTCCCCGGCCTCTCCTCTTTACAATGCAGATGGCACGGACACTGTCTACGTGACATGGTGCAACAACATAGAGGAAGGGGATCAATGTCAATTGGATTTGGGAGTGTAGATCCCCTCTGTTTTGGGATGTGGGTTGAGTACCGGGGGTTGTGGATGAGCAGTTTCTGTGTCTAGAGAAGGAGAGGAGGGAAGGCAAGGAGAGGTTGCATCATTCAGCCTGACTGGGCAGGAGTCCTCTATTTACTGTCACTCTCTTTGCTAGCAAGGGTGTGTGTGTGTGTGTGTTTGCTAGTCACACACTGTTGACAAGTTACTTGCGGCAGGCGGCCTTTTAAAGTGCCTTCCAGAGGATATGACACAAATAATCTGCAGGGTCACTTTCTCACCACTTCTCAGCTCTCACCTCCTCTTCGGTGGTCCTTTGAGAGCCTTTGACTAGAGTCCCTTGCTTGTCACTCAGGCGAGTGACAGGTAGAACAGAGACTACATTACCCATGTTGCATCACTCCCTGGAGAGTGGAGTTAAATCTTCCTGCGGATGCAGTCAGAAAGCTGGGGCTTATAGTTTTACTCTCTGGATCAACATCTACGTTCTGAACCAGGCACAAGGTGTTCTATAAAGATTGAACAATTGTAGTGAGACTAAAGTGTTTAAAAACCCCAATATAGTTATTCACAAGCTCGTGTTTTAAACCTGCCACGGGTCTCTGATTGGATTCAACAAAGCCTATGTAAAGAAAAGAATAGTAATAGTCCAACGTAATAAATGTGTCAGTATTTAACGTGCCATCAGTCCTGGGCTAGGCTGAATGTTGCCATGCCAGATGGGTTCTCTTTGCCAGCAAGCTCCTAAATAACTCCCCCACATGTTTTTATTGGACATCCACAGCAGCATAACTCTTTTCCTTTGGAGAAAGCTACAGGATAAATCCTCATACTTATAACAGCGGGGCGGTGTTCAAATCAGAGGTTGGATTGAGAGATCCTTTATCACGGAGTGAATCATTGATCACAGGCAGCATGGATGGAGAGACGTAGAGAGAGAAAGGAAGAGGAGAGAGGGAAAGAGGGACCTAGATTGAGGAATATAGTTTGCGCCCCTTATGCAAGCCAAGGAGTTTTGATATTTACTGCAAGTCATTCCTCACAGGAAGCACCCTTGATATAATGCTAATAAAGTTGTTTTTGATGTTGTGTTCCTGCCTGCGGTCCCTCATGCAGAATACATAATCCTAAACCTTGGATCTCTCTCATACTCTCTCCCTCATCCCTCTCTCTACCCCCCTCCCTCCCCCTCTCTCTCTCTCTCTCTCTCTCTCTCTCTCTCTCTCTCTCTCTCTCTCTCTCTCTCTCTCTCTCTCTCTCTCTCTCTCTCTCTCTCTCTCTCTCTCTCTCTCTCTCTCTCTCTCTCTCTCTCTCTCTCTCTCTCTCTCTCTCTCTCTCTCTCTCTCTCTCTCTCTCTCTCTCTCTCTCTCACTCTCTCTCTCTCTCTTGCCCCTCTCTCTCTTCCCCTAATCAACCTCATGCAGAGACGCCTGCAAGCTATGCAGAGTCAGAACAAACTTGCCATATTCATAGTCCTATTCCTAATACAGACGGCCACACTAGTGTGGAAGTCTGGAGGATGCTGTAGTCCCTCTGTCAGCCCCCTCTCTGTCTTTGTCTCTGTCTAGATCCACACTGAGGCCAACACCTTGAGCTGCTCAATATGTTAAAGTCTGAGCCTGTCTATCTGCACTGCTCTCTCTCTGTCTCTCTCTCTGTCTCTCTATCTGTCTCTCTCTCTGTCTCTGTCCATGTCAGTTTGTCCCTAAACACTCAGTGAATTCCCTCAGTGAATTAATTGAAGAATCTCTCTGGGATACATTAGCTCTGCCATTTGACACTTTGTACCCCACAAGTGTCCACTCATGAACATGGTTTACTTGGACCAGAAGTACCAGGTCAGCTGAAAAGTAGAGATGGCTGAAATCAGAACCCCCTCCTGGAATATCTCCTTAACCAGCAACAACCCTGTTGCTCAGTGGCCAGTTGACTAGCAACAAAGCATGTAATACATAACTGTTAATAAATAACTAACTAACTAACTAAATAAAAAAAAATATATATATATATATATATATAGGTATTGATCTGGGGAAGAGCCTTTCCCCATGCAGATCAAAACGCCAGTTTAACATCCACCTCTGTACATCGCATCCAAATGCATATCATGAAATGCATTATAAATGAAGCTAAACGCTAAATGGATCCATGATTCCTAATCAGTCCCCCTCCTCCCCAGCGGCTGTCTAATGGCTCCATGGAGTCGGCCCACGAGGCCAGCCAGGTGGTGGAGCTGCAGGACCTGCTGGAGAAGCAGAACTACGAGCTGGCCCAGATGAAGGAGCGCATGTCCTCCCTGTCGTCGCGCGTCTCCGAGGTGGAGCAGGAGCTGGAGACTGCTCGTAAGGACCTCAGCAAGTCAGAGGAGATGAGCAACAAGTACCAGAGGGACATCAGAGAGGTGAGAGCTTACCTGGGCCTGCGCGTGCACACACACACACGCAGGCACGCTCACACACGCAAACACACGCACGCTCACACACACGCAAACACACACAAACACACACACCAGGAGACAGGAATGCCAGGAAAACATCAAAGGAGTGGGAGTGTGCACAGGTATACACTGGTGTGAGAACACACACACCAACACAGGAGACACACCCACACACACACACACACTGGATGCTGAGGTACATGAATGCCCCTGGGTGACATCAAAGACTGGTAACAGTAGTATAACCAGCTGGTACACATCACACACACATTCCCACACACGCACACACACAGACACATTAATACACACACTCAATTTCATCTTAAACCACAAAATAGTGTCCGCATTCATCTGTAATGGCCTTTGGAAGTATATTTAAAAATCAATCTTGACAGATGCATTGAAAATGATAATTTTCATAAGAGTGTAAAATTATTGAACTCCACGTATAGTAATGGCCTCAGCAGCACTTGTCTGTAAAATAGTCCCGCCATGATAGCAACCCATCATTATGAGCACAGTCATTCACTTGTAATCTTAGCCACGTTTTAAGAGTTGTCTGACTGGGAAATTTGTGGAAAATCACAAATTGATGTACAAAGTTGTTGATGTTCCAACTGCTTTTCTGTGTGTGTGTGTGTGTGTGTGCGTGCTTGTACGCGTGTGCGTGTGTGAATGTCTGTGTGTGTGTGTGCATGTACGTGTGTGCATGCCTGCGTGTGTCCCTGCAGGCCATGTGTCAGAAGGAGGACATGGAGGAGCGTATAGTCACCCTGGAGAAGCGCTACCTCAGCGCCCAGCGAGAATCCACCTCCCTGCATGACATCAGCGACAAGCTGGAGAACGAGCTAGCCAATAAGGAGGCCTTCCTCCGACAGGTAGGCCCCACCCACTACCAACCGAATGAACATTATCGGTTACTGAACACTAAACTGATCCAGAGTCTGTTGGACAGAGGAAATGTATGGCATGTTGTTAGTTTGAGTATATTTGACAAACATATACATGTAGGTCTTGGTGTTCTAGAACCAAAGTACACTGTGAATAACTGTGTCCTGCGAGGCCTCAATAGGGAGGATATTCTACCAGTATGTCCATCCTCCAGGAGCATCATACAGGACTGCCTCGCTCTGAATCATGACAATTATCATAACTTAAATGGTGGGTTTCTCAAGAGACAGGTGGGTCTGGCTACTGAGACTTAATGGGAAGCGGGGTAGACATGCTGTGAATAGCTCCCATAACGACGATCTGAAAGAGAGCACCTTGACATGGCCTGACAGCGGAGATGTGCACCATTGTATTCAGGTTTAGGAACTTTGATTGGATGAAATCCGTTGAATTACTGTGATCATCTCCATAGTGGAGATGTTTCTCAAATCTCAAAGTGAATTGCAAAGGGAATTGCAAAAAAAATAAAAAAGGTAAAATGCCAGCTGCGATGTTGGGAGATTGCTTTTATAATATTGTAATGCTTAAATACACATACAGGGACACACAGACATAATTATTTCCTGTTAGGCAGAAAACGACCAAACTCACAATGTACAATAAGCAATTTCCTCTGTGCAATAATCAGAAGGTACATTGTCAGTTTGTCCTTGGTAGGGGTTGTGGGCCCTCTATCCCTGGTCCGGCTCACCCAGAGCTGGAACCCCAGGCACAGGACAGACTAGCTCTGAGCCCCAACCAGAAAGAAATGACACCCCATTTAGCATCCTCCCCAGAGTCATCCAAAATAACCCTCCAACCCCCTCCAGATATGGCTCTAGACTCACACATACACACTCGCACACTCTCTTACTTGTTGCTGTTCCAGCGGTCTTGCCCCCAGGGTCTGGTTGCTGGCGTTTGATGATGACTCTCCCAGGGATGAAGTGGGAAGATGGAGGGATGGAAGACGAGATGAGGGAGTGAAGGAGGAACATGGGGGGGGGGGGGGGGTGACTGAAACCTTGTTATGTGTTTCCCAAGCCAGAGGGACTTGATAAGACCCACACAGTATATCAGAGAGCCGTGTTCCAGGCCCTGTGCCACCCCCTGTGCCCACCCAACCCACTCATGTCTAATTATTGCATATTGGGCTGCCAGGGCTAAAGCTCCAGGGACCTGGGCATCTGTCGCTGATGGACAGGCCTGCCAGGAAGCCTGGAAATAGAGCAGCTCGGAAGAAAAGTCATGCTCAGAGTGACTGCGTGTGAAAGGGCACCCACTGTGTGGCCTGACAGATATTTGACAATGCTTCTGTGCTCTGGTATGTTTCCTTGATGCATGTTTGTGCGCATGTGCATTTATATATATGTGTGTGTGTGTGTGTGCCTGTTTGTGTGTGCCTGTTGTGTGTGTGTGTGTGCGTGTGTAGATGGAGGAGAAGAACAGGCAGCTGCAGGAGCGATTGGAGCTGGCAGAGCAGAAGCTGCAGCAGACCATGAGGAAGGCTGAGACTCTGCCAGAGGTGGAGGCTGAGCTGGCTCAGAGGATAGCAGCCCTCACCAAGGTAACACACACACACACACACACGTATAAGCACGCCCACACGACCACATGAGCACACACACAAGCATAGACACATACAGACACACACGCACACACACACATACACATAAACCAGCATGCATACACAGGGGTTACAATCACACAAATACACCTGCGATATACTGTGTATATATATCCCCTTTGACTACTGGAGGTCATCCTTTCCTCTCCTATGGTCCTGTAGTTTGAATCAATCTCCGTCTCCTCTCCTGACAATTATCACTTTGTCATGAAAGCTAAACTCCCTGACATGAACTCCATTCTTAGGACTGTAGTCCCACAGGAGCACACAGCAGCACAGCTATGATGGCTAGCCACAGCAGAACACCCGGGACGTCTGTCTTGCCCATGGTGTTGTTAGGATTTCCGGAGCTGTTGTTTGGAGGGTTTTGGATGGTGGGGCTATTTGGTTCTCTCTTGTGTCTGTTAGCAGTGTGGGGAAGCTGCGGGACCCACCTGGACATGGCTGGTCTGTAGACAAACTGCTGCAGCTCTCCATCACTGCTCTCTCTCTGTCTCGCAGTCTCTCTCTTTCTCTCTGTCTTGCTTTCACTCGCTCTCTCTCTCTCTCTCTCTCTCTTGCTGTCTCTCTCTCATTCTCTCTCTTTCTCTCACTTTCTCTGTCTCTCTCACTGCTCTCTTTCTCTTTATGTCTCTCTCTCTCTCTCACTCTCTCTATCTCTCTCTCCCCACCGGCCTCCCTCCATCTCTGCTCCAGTTCCCTGTCTGCTGAGTTATGGTTTGGGGGATCTAGAGGCTTTGGCTTGGTTTTGTTGCCCGTGTATTGTTTGCATGTGTTGCCATCCATTGCTGCTAAACATGGCTGCTTATGTGTCCCCCCCTCCCCCCCACGTCTTGTCTGTGTGGTGCCCCCTGCAGGCAGAAGAGCGCCATGGCAGCATTGAGGAGCGCATGAGGCACTTGGAGGGCCAGCTGGAGGAGAAGAACCAGGAGCTACTCAGAGTGAGTCACATCCAGGGAGAGCTATGCTAAGCAACGCAAGGCTCTGCTATGCTAGGCTAGGCTAGGCTAGGCTACAAGCCACCTGTTCACTCTCCATGGGTTGATTAGCATGTTGGCTACGCCAAAGAAGGCTGTCGTTGACATGACCTCACAGAGTGAACGAGATTTGAAGAGGGTGGCATTTTGTTCTGCACAGTAAGGAATAAGAGTTCTTGAGGTAGCCTCGGGGTCCTAAGTCACTGTCGCGTGTCTTCTGTGCAAAACTCAGGCTCGACAGAGAGAAAAGATGAACGAGGAGCACAACAAGCGTCTGTCGGACACGGTGGATAGACTCCTCACCGAGTCCAACGAACGATTGCAGCTCCACCTCAAAGAGAGAATGGCGGCTCTAGAGGAAAAGGTCCACATGGCCCCTGAGTCAATACACACCGGTCAATAACATGTCCCTCTGATTTCTTTAAGGAAACAGCTATAGATTTCCTGTCAACGGTGCCTTTTTCTCTTTCAGAATGTTTTAATACAAGACTCTGAGGGTTATAGGAAACAGTTGGAGGATTCAATCCATGAAAAAGTAGGTCAAACTGATTTCAAATGACTTTTTGGTACCCCCCCCACACATCTATACACACACGCACACTGTAATTTTTACATTTTGCATGAGGTTGACTTAACAAAGTGCTTTTTAATAGTGAGATAATGATGTGAGTGTTGAGAACGAGCTTCATTTTTCACAAACCCCCGAACACTGATTATTCACACGCTTTGCTCTGGTGTAGATAATGACATTCAGAACTAGCTCTGGTATTAAACCGGCCTGCGATGTCTAGCGTCATTGCATTAAACTGTCAAATTGTCCCGTCGAGGTGTTATGAGCAGAGGTGTTGATGAGACCCGCTGCTTCCTGTTTCCTCCAGACTCACCTGGCGGATGACATGGAGAAGCTCAGGCTGGAGCTGGACCAGTTCAGACTGAGAGCAGGCTCCCTCACGGACCCCACCCTGTCACGGTGCGCTCCGTGTGTGTGTCTGCTACTGAAAAACATCACGCCGATTGTACCACATAGGGATCTAGTAAGCATGCACTGCCCCTAACGAGAGGACTCGTGTCTCTGTGTGTGTGTGTGTGGTTTTGTGAGTGTGCTTGCAGAACTCACCTGGACACGTCGGCAGAGCTGCGGTTCTCCCTTGGCTCCCTGGCTGACACCCAGTCGGACCACTACCGCTCGGCTAAGGTGATACGCCGGCCCAGAAGAGGTCGCATGGGCCTGCGACGTGACGAGACCAAGGTCACAACCGTCACCTCCGAGGAGGCTAACTCTGTCGCACTCTCTTTCTTTCTCGCTCTTTTTTTTCTCTCTCTTTCTCTTTCACTGCCACTGTATTGTGGGCAGTCATTGTGCTGTTCTGTGAAGTTTAATAAAGTTTAACTGTCGAGTTTACACAGTTTATAGCTTGAGTGCACCGCTGCATTTTAACAGTAACTTATATAACTTAAAGGAGCTTTCCTTACTTGAGAGGCTTGCAAGTTTACTTACAAACTTCTTACCAGGTTTGCTGAAATACTTTTGGGGCATAACAAGAGCAAGTCATGGCTCATTACCTCTGCTAATGCTAAAAGCAAATTACCCCCAAAATATACATACTCCCCATTAGTCTGGAAAACCTACAAATCTATGCATTATTGAAAGTATAAATCTAAAAGTGCTCTACAATATGTATAGTATAGGAGTTCCAGTCCAGCTTCTTCCATGGCAGTTTGCCCAGGATTTACTTCAGCATCAGCATGCAGAGTCTTGATACTGTCCTGGTTACTGTGGTCTTGAGAACCAAACTCATGTCATCTCTCTCCTCATCCCTCTCTCCCCCATCCTACCACTGATAGGCCAAATCCCTTGGCGAGCATGAGTGGCGCTCCCAGCAGCTCGGGGTTCTGGGTAGCCACCAGTTCGAGAGCGAGATGTCGGACATGTCGGACATCGACGATGACGACCGGGAGACCCTGTTCAGCTCCATGGACCTTCTGTCCCCCGGCGGCCACTCGGACGCACAGACCCTCGCCATGATGCTGCAGGAGCAGCTGGACGCCATCAACAAAGAGATAAGGTAGCTGGGAAACACCGTCAACACGTTAGGGTGCTGTGTTCGGTCACTTCCTACAATCACGTCAATCTATAGTAAACCTAATGTTCTTACCTTGCCAGTCGTTTTTCATGATGCATGTTGGTAAATGAATACGCACTGGCGTGTATGCGTTAAGTATTTTCTTTTATTAGCGAGATTAGTGGTTAATATACCTTTCATCAGCTTTCCTTCATTCCTAGCACAGTCCATTGAGAAAGCAGCTCATGTATTTGCCAGTGAGAATGGTCAAGATTTAGCTTGTGATAATAAGTCCTAATAGTGATGGTCTTATCTAATTAGGGTGCTAGTTGCACTGCATGGACATGTCTAATGAGCTGACTTGACTCCTGTTATCTCCTCAGCTTTACAGTGTATTTAAGAGCCTCTGTGTCTGACTAGCACAGCTACAACCACCTGACCTACCTCTCGCTATCTTTCCGTTTCCCTCTCTTCCTGCCTCTCTCTTTCTCTCATCTATCTCTTTTTCTCTGTTTCTTTGTTTCACAATCTTGTCTTTCTCTTTCCGAACTCACGTTTTATTCTCGCATCCTCTATCTCTGTATGTCTCACACGCTCTCTCCCTCTCTTTCTCTCTCTCTCTATCTCTCTCCCTCTCCCTCCCTCTCTCTCTCTCTCTCTCTCTCTCTCTCTCTCTCTCTCTCTCTCCCTCTCTCTCCCTCTCTCTCTGCTCTCTCTCTCTGCTCTCTCTCTCTGCTCTCTCTCTGCTCTCTCTCTCTGCTCTCTCTGTCTGTCTCTGTCTCTCTCTGTCTCCCAGGCTCATCCAGGAGGAGAAGGAGTCCACGGAGCTCCGTGCGGAGGAGATAGAGAACCGCGTGGCCAGCGTCAGCCTGGAGGGCCTCAACCTGGCCCGCATGCACCACCCCGGGGCATGCATCACTGCCTCAGCCACAGCCTCCTCCCTGGCTAGCTCCTCCCCCCAGCGGACACTCTACCCCCAAACTGGACCCCCGCAGCCCGGCCCGAGACATGGAGCGCATGGGCGTGATGACCCTGGTACAGTACAGCGGCACGCTATTGGGATGTGTGGTAGATTGATTCATAATGCACCATGTGGGGTTATAAGGCAACATTAACTTGAATCTCATTTCATTTATTCATTCAGCTGACACTTTTATCCAAATCAACAAATAATATACAAATAGTGCATAATAGTCAACACAGCAGATAATCTAGGACCATATACAGCAGATAATACAGGCCGGTATATTATAGTTTCAGTATGATTGTGTCCTATCCATAGGATCACAGCTCTGCATCCCTTACCCTTCTCTTGTTCCGTATGTCCCATCATGTAGGCTGTCTGACCGGCTCTGACATGGTGTACAGATTGATTTGATGGAGAGAATGACCAAAGATGACCCTGCTTGTACCAGAGTACATTTACATCACATTGCATTACATTTTATATATTTAGCAGAAGCTTTTAAATAGCAGCTGTTCTGGAAGCCATTTCACAATTTGACTATTGTTATCGGTTGCTATTTAGTGTATTGTATTAGTTTTGTTTAATTGTTTTTGGGCCACTAGGGGCACACCTCACTCGGGCAGTGTGAGGCTGGTAATTAGGGGAAGGGCCTGCAGCTGGCTTGGAGCAGATATGTTTTTTTACCAGGCAAGAGAAAGACAGAGCAGGTAGAGTTAGAACTATGTTTTTTTACACAGCTACTAAGAGACAGCTCTGACTCTTTGCATAGCAGCCACTTGAGAAAGCACATTATTGGCTTTCCATCAATGTGATTAATATTATGTTTGACGCTCTTTGATGGATTTAATTGATTATCCATGCGGTTGGGTTTGGTCACTCAAGCCTCATGTATGGAGATTTTGTTTGCTTTGTTATATTGATTTTATTTTTTTCAGCTGGTTTCTAATTATATTATTCATTCTAGTTGACCTTTCTTTCTGAAGTCAAATGTACGTTTGGTGTTCAGAAAGGCTAAGAAATGAACAAAACAAGCTTTGTGCCTCTGTTGGCTCTCGGTACGCCCAGGTGTTAAATGGTTGGAAATCCCGCTGGCCTTCTCTGATCTGATCAGTGAACTGCTCTGTGCACCACATACACTAGAGGATTGCCTACCCCTCGTTCTCCCTTTTGCTTTCCCTCTCTCTCTCTGGCTGACAGCGCACTGTCCTGACCGAGGGCTGCTTCCCTCCAGATGTTGTTGCCGTGGGGATTCAGTTTTTTTTTTTTTTTCCCAGACCTTTCTTATTACTCTGTGATAGCTGTGCTAAAAATATTCAAATCCAGCTCAATCTGCCCTGACAGAGAAGTGCTGGTGTGTTCGTGTTTCCTGCACCCATGGGTACATGAGAAATGATCTTGTGATTGTATTGATCCACAAAATTAATAGCGGTGCCAGGGGATGGTTTTGTTTACAAATCACTCACGTTCCGTAGTATTGATCCTGGTCTGAAAACCCGTAATTGATGGGTCATGTGTCTTCCCTGATGTCACATAATACGGTTATTATAGAGCTAGTAGGCTCGTATTCTCTGTGTACAGCAGGTGTGTCAATGTAAACCCGTTTACACTCTGATTGACTCATCTGTGTGTTTGTGTGTGTGCGTGTGTGTGTGTGCGCACCTCACAGCCCAGTGACCTGAGGAAACACAGAAGAAAGGTATTTTTGGATCCTTGCAACACAGACACCTATCCTTTAGACTGTAGATAGGAAATGATCTGATAAATATATTGTTAGATAACTGTCTCAGATAGAGAATAGCACCATAGCCATGACATACTGTCAAATAGGCTTAGGCACTGACGTAGAGAAATGATTAACATTTCAAAACGTCAATATTTCAAAAGCTATGAGAGAGTATCAGTATGTATATTATTCATATGTTAAGCAGTGAGACGTCACTGTTGTAGTCTAACGCTGAGCCCTTTCCTAACCTGGACACCCTCCTCGCCTCTCTCCTCCTCCAGATAGCATCGGTGGATGAAGATGGCCGCGAGGACAAGGCCACCATAAAGTGTGAGACGTCCCCCCCCTCCACGCCGCGGACCGTGCGCATGACACACACGCTGCCGGCTTCCTCACACAATGACGCACGGGGGTACGTACCAACACACACACACACACACACACACACACACACACATGTGCTTCTGCTATAGTGTAGAGGAGTGACATTTCTTGTTTTCATAAACGTGTGTTGTAAGATGGAGTGCTGTCTCGTCACTTGTTGAGTTCTAGCATGTGGGAGCCATTGTGTGAAATCAAGTATATCCAATTTGTATGCATCATGTGTGTGGTACAGTGTGTGTGTGTGGTGTGTGTGTCTATATGTAAGTGGTACATGGTGTGTGTGTGTGTGTGTGGTATAGTGTGTTGAAGCTCTGCTGTGTGTCCAGGATGGCTGCGTCCCTGGAGGCTGAGGCCAGTGCTCTGAGCAGCGTGGCCAGCAGTCAGGACTCCCTCCACAAGCAGCCCAAGAAGAAAGGCATCAAATCCTCCATCGGACGGCTCTTTGGCAAGAAGGAGAAGGGCAGGCTGGCTCACCTGCAGCACAGGGAGGCTGTGGGGCCGGGCCAAGGTACCCAACACCCACCACCTCCCTCTTTTAGTTCTGTGTTCTAGATTCAAATTCTGAGCTGTATTCAAACCGTAGATATTCTGTAGAGGGCACAGTGTTGCATTTTCTAAGCTCGACGTTGGCTGAATAGGGTTTTCCTCAAGTACCGTGTGATGTGGCTTAGGTGTGGGTACAGGTCAGGATTAATAGACACTGAATAGACAGCTAGACTTCCATTAACTACATGAGTCAGTAGCTCAACTTCTCTGCTCTCTCTCTCTCTCTGCTCTCTCTCTCTCTCTGCTCTCTCTCTCTCTCTCTCTCTCTCTCTCTCTCTCTCTCTCTCTCTCTCTCTCTCTCTCTCTCTGCTCTCTCTCTGCCTCCCCTCACAGCGATCATATCCGACCCAGACATGGTGGGACAGGACATGGCCATGAGCAAGCTAGGGACCCAGGCGGAGAAGGACCGCCGGCTGAAAAAGAAGTAAGCTCCCACATCCTTCTCCCTCTCTCCTCGCTCACACGCTGCCTGCTGGGGTCGAACCTCCCACTGTTTGCTTCTAGCAGGCAGCACTCTGACTGGCTCATCTCACAGCCAGCCCCAGAGAGGTCAGGTCTGGGTTAGTGGACACACACGCACACACACACATACCAGGAATAGCTAACCCTTCAGAATCATCTCTATAGCTAGCTCAAGCAGCTTTGGAGTATACCGTACTGTAGAAACCTTTTCACTTGATCTGACCTCTGACCCTCCTATACAGGAGTCAGGGTTGCTTTCCTGTTGTTATCCATCACTGCCTCCAGTGTGAAAGCCTGCCTGGGTCTGGATGCAGGACCTGCCAACCCCACAGGCTCCTGCAGAGGCAGGAATCGATAGAGACCAGCCTGCAGAAACAGGCGTGTAGAGAGGGGCAGAATAGAGCGATCACCCCCAACTAAATACAAGGACTCAGCCCAAGCCAGACTATTGATCAGGGGCGGGCTCTAGTCGTCTCACACACTGGTGTGGTGTCACTCCACACTGTGGTGGGCTCCTACAATTTTTCTAGAAGCCACATCTTGATAGGCCTTTTACATTGTAGATTCATTGAATGTTTGGGGCTAGACTGAGAGGTTCATCCAAATCCAATTTCTTTTGAACAGGGATGTCATGAGTGCTACATGAGTGACACATACCTCTGCATGCATGTGTGCGTGTGTGTTTGCGGTGCCAACGTGAACGCGCTTTCCAATAAGAGAGCATTTGGTCATCCCCACTAACAACCTTGCCTCCATGACAGTTGATCTGTAGAAGGTATTGTACCTGTCGATGTGTTTTTTTTAATTTATTTCTGTCGCACTGCAACTGACCTCCAGAGACGATCTCTCCAGGAATCAGACCGCCTTGCATCTTGGTGCCTCCTGTCCAGCGCATGCTACTGCCTTCTGCCTGCAGGACTTAACATCTCAGCCTCTCCATCCATAATGGCTGGTTCACTGTCCATGTGATGCGTATTGTGCGTGCGTGTGTGTGTGCGTGTGTGGTGTACAGACACTTGGATGATGAGGAATGTGTCGACGTGAGGATTGAGTGTTCACAGCGGTGTCTTGCCTCGTTTGCGGTGCATTTTCTCCCGGCTGCACGCAGTGTGTTAAAGACGGCATTAACTTGATCACAACCAATGTCTCTCACTCGCTAACTAGCTGTGTTCTCTGACTAGTGAATGTAATGGTCTGTGCGGATGAATCTTCTGAGAATTGTCTGTTTTGTAGATTTTGTGACATGTATTGCTTGCTGTGGAGCAGAGGATACTCCTGGTACTGACTCTGGTGTGTGTGTGTGTGTGTGTGTGTGTTTGGGAGGCTGGGTAATGAAAGTCTAAAGCGTATTTATCCATTAACGTGTGTAATTTTGTCTCCCGTCACTCTCTCTCCTTTCTCCCTCTCCCTCATTCTTTCTCTCTCTCTCTCTCTCTCTCTGCTCCCTCTCTCTCTCTGCTCTCTCTCTCTGTCTCTCTCTCTCTCTGCTCTCTCTCTCTCTCTCTGCTCCCTCTCTCTCTCTCGCTCTCGCTCTCTCTCTCTCTCGCTCTCTCTCCTGCTCTCTCTCCCTTATTCCCTCTCTTCCTCTCCCCCCCTCATCATCCTCTGACTCTAAACAAGCGGGTAAGTTGTGTGAGGGCGTGTGACCCCCCCTACCCCCCCGGGTATTTCTCCATGTGTCAGAGCCGTGCCCTGTCTGTCATATCTGTCTGTCCACCTGTCTGTCTGTCTGTCTGTCTGTCCACCCTCAAAGACCGGTGCCAAGGCTGCTGTGTATCTCTATCACTCTGTCCCATGTGGCCGTTCAATAATCCCTCGCCTTCTTTTCTTTTGACCGTTTCTACTACGTTTTCTCCCTTCCAGCTGACTGGCAGCTGCTTCCATGGCTGGACAAAGAATGTTGGTCGATTTGGCCGATTGTTTTTCACCTGGAATGTTAAAATACTTCCTCTCCCTGTGGGTGTGGGTGCGTGTGTGTTTTTTCAAATAACCAGCTTCAACACCTGGTTATGGATCATCATATTTTTTCGTTTGATTCGTCATAACTGTTTCCTTCCCTTCCCAGCTATGTTCAGTGGATGGGACTCATGTGTTGGCCTGAGCTGAACATATAACTTACCCCTGTGTATCGATGAGGCTGCGAAGGCAATATTCCTCCTCTCCAGCCAAAACAACCTCTTATTGAATCGATAGGTTTGTCAGGAAATGAAGGCTTTGTACTCAATGTATTCTGTGCCCTTTCGTTGTACTGAGGCCTTCGTCTTTGTTAGACTGTACTGTGTGCAGGGGGGGCTGATGTAGCTAGCTCCCTTTTCCATCTGCCAAGTTCTGACAACGGTATATGCGAGGACTTGCTTCTGGGTTCTGACTCCCTGAGAACCTAGTCACTCACTGATTAGAAGCCTTTGAGTGTTCTGTACATTTATTGTATGTGTTCTGTGTGCATGTGGGTGGTGTGCGTCCATATTGATCACTGAACCCTTCTAGATACTGCTTGGCACAATAAGGTTTATGTGTTCATTGTCATAAGGCAGTTGCACACACTGTGTCTCAGTACCTCACCACTACAGCATGCCTGGTGGCTAACTGTCCCATGAGGTTCATGTTCACTCTTGACAGTACATGATGTACAGCACAAGCTCATGTTCACACTCGCACGCGTTCTCCTCCACACACACACATGATCTTTCTGTCTTTATTACTCTTTTTCACTTTTGCACACACACCCACCCACAAGCATCACTAGCGTCACATCAAGGCTTTTCAGCCCGTTCATCAGTTCTGTCTCACTCAGCCTAGCAGAGTGCTAGCTTTAGAAGAATCAGCATATTACAAACAGCTCCAGCAGCCCTACAGCGTGAGGACTGCATCTACTCTGCTATCTCTCTCTCTCTCTCTCTCTCTCTCTCACTCTCTCAAAATAAGGTGTAGTTTACTTTGAGCTGAGTAGGCCAGAGCATGTGCTTAGCACAGCTCAGCTTGGTGCTGCGCAGTGCAACACGCCTCTCTGCCATTTTAGGTCACAAGAGCAAGTTAGCTCAAAACAGGAGCATTAGCTATGAGCACCCGAAGACAGACAAACAGAATGAATCCCTGTCACATATGATTGAAAGAGTAGAGAGGATGTTCAGCAGCGTAAAAGGGTGTTAAACCCCTATCCTTTGTCAGGATATAGACTGTAAATGTATCTGGACATTTGTGGCAAGTACAGGTCCATTGCTTCTTTTGTCTCTTTCCTAGCGGTCTAACCTAAATACAGTATTGTTCAAAATCTTACAGTTCAATATGAATCCTAAACTAAAAAATGTTTACCAACATTCAAAACAATTGAATAGCCTCACACACTAAAGGACCAGCTCGCTGGCTGTTAGAGCTGCAGTGTGGAGGGAGGAGCAGCCTCGCAGGGTTATGAAGACGTGGTGTTCAAAGATAGATGGATGATAGCAGAGTGCCCTTTCCAGAGCTCTAGGAGCCTGAGCTGCTCCGAGAGAGATAAGATGGTACAGTGTCGCGTACAGTACACACAACTGCACTCGGTACACTAGAGACGATAGCAGTGCCTTGAGGAAGTAGAGGTGTGTGCGTGTGAGAGAGTCAAGATTGAAGTCTTGTGAATGTGTGTGCTTGTGTGTGTGTGTGTACAGTATGCTAACACCATGCTTTTGTCCCCTCCTTCAGGCACGAGCTATTGGAGGAGGCGAGGAGAAAGGGCTTACCCTTCGCCCAGTGGGACGGCCCTACCGTGGTGGCCTGGCTAGAGGTAGGTGCTTGACTAGTCTGACCTGCGCCAGGTTCAATCCTTTTTTAGCCTTTTTTCTGTGTAGATCAGACACATGCCTGGGTAGCACAATACATGCTCCTCTGAGTTTCTGAAAGCGCAACCTTGCCTTTGTTTTTGTGGAGACTCTGACCTAAGTTGGTTGCTAGCTTTGTAAAAACAGAGGAGAGTAGAAAGGAAATTACCGGTACCATATTTATAGAACTTGGACCACGGAGAGCTCCAAGGTTTAAGTTCATGGTTTATGGTTCATGTCCTGTGAGGGCCTTACTTGCACACGCTGCACATATGTCCGCCAATCAAGCGCGAAAACTATTCTTCCCTGCCCTTTGACCTTTATGTTTCCAGTGAATTACAGCACACCTTAGTCGGCCGAGTCTCTCACTGGCTTAATGGTCCGTTACTTTTCAATTAAGTTGATTTTCAAATCACGGTGAGCAGGCATTTAATCAAAACACCACTGTTAATGAATGGCAAATTACGCCAGACTTCTTACATAAGCCACCCACTACCGTGGTATAATTACAACAGGGAACCGAATAAAGCATTGTCAACACATAACCAGCGCTCACCACTTTGGTTGCTAGTACTTCTGTGTGTCTGTGTGACTGTTCAACCCCTTCTCAGTTTGTCCCATACACACGTTAGATACCAGTCCTGATGTCCATGTGTCTGTAGGCCTCTGCGCTCAGTGCTGAAGGGACTCACCTCTGGCCACATCACGTGACCCTCTAATGGTCCAATCACTTCCAGACATTATGCTTTAGCCACCCTGGAGATTGAAAGACTTTGAAAGGCCTTGAAAACACGACAAAATATGGTATTTACTTTGTAAACGTCCGAGTGCACTCATTGATTTATACATTTGTAATCTGTTTTACAATGTCAGTCACCAGCATGAAATAAATAAGGGGAAGTACTTTGCAGTAAAAGCCATAGATAAAGCCATTACTGCCCTCTGCTGTTTATTCACAGGTTATTCTAAAACATGTTCCACCCACAATCAACAAGAAATCATAGAATAAGTGCAAGCTTCCCTCTCCTCCAATAACGGACAGTCAGCCGACATGTTTGACCTTTGCCCCCTCTCCTGTGTTAGTTGTGGCTGGGGATGCCGGCCTGGTACGTGGCGGCGTGTCGCGCCAACGTGAAGAGCGGCGCCATCATGTCGGCGCTGTCGGACACAGAGATCCAGAGGGAGATCGGCATCAGCAACCCCCTGCACCGCCTCAAGCTGCGCCTGGCCATCCAGGAGATGGTGTCCCTCACCAGCCCCTCCGCTCCACCCACCTCCAGAACCGTGAGTGTTCAATGACTCACACACAGACACACTTTCAGGCATGAACAAAGACCCATACAAACAGACAGTGCGGTTTGAGTGTTCAGAACTCTGAGATACTTAGCATGCTTACTATTCTGTGCCCCTTCACAACTTGGACTTGCCATGGTAACTGGTTAAGGCTTTTGAGCAGCCGGTTGTGACTTAAAAGAAGATTCTTGACTTGATTAAATGTTTCATTGATTTTGTACAGTCTCAAGAAGTTAGCCCCTAAACTAAGCCACATCCCATATGCTAATTGAACACACACACATTCCACAGACTGCTCATGCGCAGATGTAATCAGACACCCTCGCTAACATCCTAGACCCACATTTCACTCTCCTTTAGTGGGCACAGCACTTTCCCCTCCCACTCCCCTCCCTCCTCACCAAGGCCGTCCCACAACAACTCGCCCACTTAAACACCTCATGAATCTTTCATCGGAGAGTGTGACTCCATAGCCCTCTCTCTCTGCCCAGGCAGCCCCCCTGGTGTGACGGGGGGGGGGGGGGGCTGTCGACCTCCATAAGCCCAAACGTCCCTCCAGTTAACACTCATGTCTAATCGACCCTGTAGAACTGAGGGAAGTGTCTAACGGGCAGAAAATTGACAGGAAGTGAAGGAGGCGGGGTAGGGTTGGGGGGGCGATATTTAACCCGCTTCACTCCTGACTGCTCCACCTCCTGTTATCCAATACTGAGGGAGTGAGTGAGGCGCCGACGGCGCTGTGTCTGTCACAGGGTTGGAAGCAGATACAGCGGCAGTAGTAGCCATGCCTTGGGAAGGCTGCTCTCTATCTAGGTCACACCCATCTGATCATGGGTTACGGAACTGCACAACAATCACCACAGCTAAAATTAGATTTGCCAGATTAGGGGGGAGGTCATCGTGTCGTAGATGGAGGGTAAACAAATGAGGTCGGACAGGGGCGGATGTTTAGGCTTGCAAACACACACTTGCAGGTGGAGTCTCGTTTTGATTCACTAATCGTCTACTGCACTAGGTGCCATGTGCTGTCTTGCATGGTAAACGTAGTCTTTATTGTTGTGTTTGCTGTTGCTGTGCACTTTCAGTGAGATAACCTGTCCTCTTGTGCTGTTCTGTGCTGTGCTAGTGTGTTTGTTGATTTGTTTTGTGTACTTGTGTGCGCCCTTTGACCCCAGAGGGGTGGGGCCTCTTCATCATCTGACCGTGATGCTGTAACACTATTGGCTTACAGTGGTGCTGCTCTTCTTCTTTAACACTGCTTGCCCCTCCCACTGGACTACTACTACCAATTCTGCTGCTGCTGCCTCTCTTGGGCCCGCCCCCTCACGTAGCCGTCAGGCAATGTATGGGTGACCCACGAGGAAATGGAGACCCTGGCTGCTCCCTCCAAAACGGTTAGTCTCCTCTT
Source organism: Hypomesus nipponensis (assembly GCF_054491055.1). NCBI lineage: Eukaryota > Metazoa > Chordata > Actinopteri > Osmeriformes > Osmeridae > Hypomesus > Hypomesus nipponensis. The sequence continues at coordinate 7,354,826 of NC_140367.1, forward strand.
CTTTTCCTCTTTCATCCTCTGGGTCTCTCCTGTCTGCTTTCACCAGGGGGGCTGTGTGTGTCTGCGCAGGGGCAGTTTTAACATGGCTGTACACACGCAAACGTGAAGAAGACTCTCGAGTTGTGTTCCATGCAAGCATCCTTACACTGTTGCTCTCATAAGCTTTAGGCAGTTGACAAGACCGGTGGTGATTCGGTCAGATTGTGAGATTCTGTCAATCCGTCCGTCGATCCATCTTCAGAACAGTCCAATTGTCCAGCGGTGTTTCCTTTGTCCTTTAGCTGTGGGAGGAGAACTCCTCTTCTCCCACAGCTACTAGTCTCCAGCTGTCACTGAAGACGGATAGCATGTTACGTGTGAGACAGACTCCTGAGTCCTGGATCTGGCCCCTCAGCTGTTTGCTCCTCATGCCAGTAATCTCTCCTGAATGTCTGGCTCAATGAGGCTAATAGCGAGCTCTGCTGTTGTATGGAAGTGAGTAGTGATTGGCTGAGGAGAGAGGCCCCCGTCTGGGCATTATTATTACCCGAGCCAGATGCAATCTGCTAGTACTGGACAGGACTGCGGGGGTAACCTTGTTACACTTCCCCAGGGCCCCATTCACAAGTCAAAAGGAAGGAAATTGTTTTTTCCCCCCTCTAAAATTTGGTTCCTACTCCCATAAATTGTCTTCTCCAACTTTGGATAGATCATATCTCATGCATATTTTAACTGGCTCCACATTATTGGCTTGAAACCTTATTAAAACTTGCACCAGACCTTGAGAGAGAATGTTCTGTTCTGTTAGAGAAACAGTTAGGGGAGTTTGTGCTCATAATTGTTCCTCTGATAACAGGTAGATTGCAGTAGTTAAAGGAGCCAAAATCCAGACCAAAAGAGTTTTTGTTTGTCAGTGAATAATTCATATTTTGTGTTATTTCCCTTTAATGGCCAACAACAGAAGTCTGACTCTGAGGAAGGAAGCTGGGCACAGGTGAGGAACGGGCTACTTTGCTCTATATTTGATCTTTGCAGTTCCTTTCATATGTTACTGAAAACGTCAGTGTTTGTAACAGTGTCGCGAACAACAAGTGACATGTATTTCTACACAGTAGCACATTCAAAAACAACCCATGTTAACCAAAGAGTTTTAAAATAAGTAAAAAACAAAACAAATGTGTGTTCTGCTGCTGTGGTCGTTAAGACTCTGGCGTACGGCGACATGAACCACGAGTGGATTGGAAACGAGTGGCTCCCGAGCCTGGGTCTCCTTCAGTACCGCTCCTACTTCATGGAGTGCCTGGTGGACGCCCGCATGCTTGACCACCTCACCAAGAAGGACCTGAGGGTGCACCTGAAAATGGTGGACAGCTTTCACAGGTACAGCAGCCACACCGCACGGCCGCATCGTCACGGACGACGTCCGGGTCTTTCGTTGGCTTGTGTGTGGGAGTTCCCGCGGAGGGGTCGACTGTGTTTCTGTTGCTAAGGAAGTATCCGTTGCCAAGTAAAAGGCGTGTCCGTGTGTGTGTCTGTAGGACGAGTTTGCAGTACGGCATCATGTGTCTGAAGAAGCTGAACTATGACAGGAAGGAGCTGGAGAGGCGCAGAGAGCACAGCCAGCACGAGATGAGAGGTACTGGGATGCCAGGAAGATGTCTACCCCTGTGACTGACTTGAGCTATGACTCTCTGTGTATTAACACGGCCAACCAGTGTGGATTCCCCCATGTAACTCACAAATGTACAAAGAGCACCGTATGGTCGGGTATTTGATATGTTCCTGTATGATGGTGTGCGTGTCCAGACGTGCTGGTGTGGAGCAACGAGCGCGTGATCCGCTGGATCCAGAGTATCGGTCTTAGAGACTACGCCAACATCCTGTTGGAGAGTGGAGTGCACGGTGCCCTAGTCGCCCTCGACGACAACTTTGACTACGTCAGCTTGGCACTACTCCTTCAGATCCCCAACCAAAACACTCAGGTCGGAACACACATGCTCACGGCGCACACGATCCCTTTGTATTGAGGAAGTCTGATAAATCATTAGAAGCAGTTACTGCCGTTACCTTTATCCATGACACGTGAAGAACATCCTTGCCACAAGATACATGCTTTGCTCCTCCCAAACAGTACTCATCATTTCTGAACTCAGTCACTTCAAATCCCTCCATTGTCCGTGAGCGGAGGCAGTATGAAGTGTTAGTGAAGTGCTGTGCCGTTTCCCCCCCTCCCCTCCCAACAGGCACGTCAGATTCTGGAGAGGGAGTATAATAACCTGCTAGCACTGGGCACTGACAGGAGACTGGACGAGGTGAGTGACACCTGTCACCCGCACTACTGGCCCCCGCCCCGCGGTTACCATGGGTGACAGGCCGTGACAGACAGACACACCTGGGTTTGTTGTCAATCGTTTCTCCCACCTGTTCTGTTCCCACCTGTTGACACATCAGCGGCTGTTTATCACATGAAAACAGCATTTTTAACAACTTATAAAACCACAAACCATCGTCAAGCTTTTTTTCTCTCCAAACACTGACTGCTCTGAACTACAGTCGGTGTCCAGGGGGGGTTTCTAACCCGCTGTCCGTGTGTGTCCGTATGTCAGTGTGATGACCGGGACCTGCGGGGACCGTCGTGGCGGAGGCAGTTCCCCCCCAGGGATGTCCATGGGATCAGCATGATGCCTGGCTCCGCGGAGACCCTCCCAGCAGGCTTCCGGCTCACCACGTCTGGACACTCCCGCAGATTACCCCCTGAAGGTGAGGGCCCCAGGACTACCCCCTCCCCCCCCCCCCACATCCACACACACACCTCGTCACTGGTTAGGACCCCACCCCCTCATGTACCATAGGTGTACATGTGGACAGGTGACAGGTAGATATACTGTATGTTGCACAGTGCTGTTAAGAGGGCCGTGTTGGGAGGCTTTTATGATGAGAGCCAACTTGATAGCTCAGCTTTCAGCACACTCTCTCCCCTCCCTCCGGCAAGTTCTGACTGTGTTTCTGTTATTCCCTCTGACTGCCGCTTTGCAGTTCTCTGTGAGGCATTGGACGACAGTCCTGACGACATGTATTTGGACTGGTTTCAAGGTCAGATATATAAATACTGCATTCCCAGTGGCACCGGGGGGCCCTGTAGGGCCTGGGGGCCCCATCTGACTCCAATGATGTCCCCCCCTACCCCCGTTAGTGCTGCCCACACTCCCCAATGTACCTGCTCTTCTCCGTGGTCTTGACATTAACTGTCCTCTCTTTTTTTCTTTCTCTCTGTCCTCAGTGCCCAACTCCAAGGGTGGTCCTTATGTTTGGCAGGATTATTAGTGATATGGTTTGACGGTCAGTTACATTAGAACTAGTGAGCTACTTAACGCTGATTTAGGTGTCAGTTTGGTGATAATACCTATCACCTTAGGGCAGGGACTAGCTGCTTGTACACCCTTGAAGTTAATGCATTTACTTGGCTAAAAAAAGGATGGGAGCTATGTAAGTGGCCTAGAAACAGGAGGTTTTTACATAGAAAAACGCGAAGTCTTCAGAAACTTCCAGTGTGTGTGTTGCCCCACCTCGCTCCCTCTCCGCTGTTAAAGGAGGACTCGGGTCTCAAATCTTTTTTCTTTTTTTTTGATAGAAAAAAAAAGGATGAAAGGTGTATTGGAACTTGGGTTTGTGATTGTGGTCAGGCTAGGAGGTCAAGGTTTTGCCCTGCACCATACAACTCTGAATGCAATACCAGCCGGACACATGAAAACACAGGTTCCGATACATGAAAGGAGGACATCCGACGTTCAGGTTTAGACACAAGTTCTCCTTTAACGATGTGCTCTGACCCTGTGCTCTGACACTGTGTTCTGACCCGATGTGACTGGACCTTCTTCCTGTGCTCCTTTCTCTCTGTGGTTCCTGGTGTAGTGTACCCAGAATAACACAGGGGCTCCCATCATAGGTGTGATTCACTCTAAACAAGCCCACACTTCTCCTTTGAGGGTGTGATTCAGTGTGTCATCGCTTGGCTAGCTGGTGGACATTTTCACTAACCTCGTTCTTGTTTGTGTGTGTGTGTGTGTGTGTGTGTATTTCAACTGGTCCAAAGTCCGTTTTTGGTGCAGACTCTAATTGAATAAGTCTACAGTGTCAACCTTTGTGTTATCTTCGGGTCATTCTGACCCATCAGTCATTGTGGTTGACAACGATGGTTCGTTAACCTTTTGGTCATGTGACCCGAAGGCAGCACAAGAGTTAAGATCTGATTTTGTGTCAGTTGTTCTGGGTGTACAGTAAATTGGAGAGCTTAACCTGCTGAAGCCAGGAGAGAATCTGAGGCGTCTGACTGACTGCTGCTCTCTGTCTCCCCCTGCAGTCGGACCATCAGCAGTACAGCGCCTGGACAGCTCCACAGTGAGGACCTACTCTTGCTGAGGGAGAGAGAGGGACTACGAGCTGTGAGTGGAACGCACATAAACTTTGTCCTTGAGTAATTAGAAGGGGGGGGGAAAGACAGGGGTAACTTGCATAGTGGGGAAACCTACGCTCGTTTGGAGAGCATGGCAGGTTAAGGTGCTGTGTTTGCCAGGGGATGAGACAGATGACTAGACAGCCACACTGTCTGTACAGAGCGGCTGGCAGAGCACACTGCCTCTCCTCCTCTCCAAGGGAGAAAGCTGCAGCTGGTTCAGCACTGACAGAAATGGCAGGGCTTCTCAGAGGCACACATCAGAAGCTGTCGATTCCATGAAACACCATATGTGACAACCTTTATAAACAGGAAAATCCATATTTGATCCATTTCTTGTCATTTTCGATGACTGCTCCGAATCATGTTGGGTTGCTGGGCTGTTTCTAACCCATGTGTCTTGTTCCAGGTCCAGACGCTGCTGGAGTTGCACCCTGAAGCTGCTGAAAAAAACCAAGTCTGACGATGCACACTGCCAAGAAGCGACTGCCCCACCACCTTACCCTCACCCCCCCCCCCCTTAAAAAAAGAAGAGAAAGACAAGAGGTGGGGGCCAAAAGAGAAGGTTGGACCCCCTGCCAAGCCACCCCTCCTCTACAGTTAAATGCCAAGAATCCCCCCCCCCCTTCATGTGGGCACCAGCTGATGGTGCTAACCCCCTGCAGGTTGTCCTGTTGTCACCCTTTGTACCTTCTTTTACATATACAGAAACTTGTCGGAAACATAGCGTTACTGTGTAATTTATTCTACCCGAGATATGTGTAGGGTTATATGTAAATTAATATAAATATGACGTTTTTTTAAATATATACACACACATCTATGTACAAAAAAACAACTTAAAAAAAGATATTCAGAGTTTGTGCAAATAACTTTGCCTACCCTTCTCAATGTCACGATTCAAATATGCTGCTCTTTGAACATTTTCCTCCGAGCACGCCACTCCCCCACCTTGAGAGACCATTTTGTACATACTGTTATTTTTTCATCTCGTTGAGGAGGTCGATGTTGAATGGGGACGGTTCGATACCTCCAGAGAGGGGACGTTGGACGGTCATACTGGCGAGGACGTGGCGTGTGACATCCTTCATCTATACCTTCAACATCGACCCCACATTCCTTAGGTTGTTCGCTCATTCATACATTCTCAGAGGATCCCATTTCATGAACACAAGAAAATTAGGAAACCACTGTTAGCCTACGAACGGGACAAGCACTTTGATACAACAGGCTCTACTCCGGACTGGCACTGCCAAGGACACTCAATGACGCGCACTCCAGACCACGGAGAACAACAGTCGGACGTTGTTCTGTTAACCACGTTACCTTGACAACGGGTCAGGCCATACAGCAACATATGTAGTAACTTGAACGCGCATACACAGCCAAGCTGGCCTTTTGTTTTGTCCCAGAGGTGTAGAAGCCTCTGGAACTCACCCACCTTATCAGCAGAAATAACTGAAAGACATCTGCAGCTCCCTGTGTGCGTAGAGTGTTTATGACCATGTGGAATTGAGGTGAATTTAAGAACCTGTTGCTTGCTGTGAATTTTTTGTTGTTGGGTGTAACTTTTTTTTTTTTCGGAGTTGCTAGGGTAACTATTGTACAGCCCTACTACCTGTCTTTTAGTTATTTCTGACAATAGTCAATCAAGGTTTTTATTTAGGTTTGTTTTTTACATACCTGATTTGCACGAACAAAGAATCATTTGTGTCCATTTTTTTATTTATTACTTCTTGTACTTTGGTCAAAACTAAGTGGTGATCAAACAACTTTTCATTGTCAATAAAAAAATACTGTCAGTGACAATAGTTAAAACATGGTCTTATGAAGCAATCATGCTAAATTGTTACGTGCCAAAACACAATTTGGAGGCTATATAGTACAGTATGGTGACTACTGGCATGATAATGAAGTTAAAGGCAGGATCGGTAATGTTGATACACTGTCATATTTGCTGAAATAAACATCACAACCTGATAGCAACCAATACATCTAAAGGTTTGACAGTCCTGTCACGCCCACAGATATCTGATTTATTTAATTTGACTGTGATAAACATGACTAGTCATTTCGTTTGGACGGAACTTAATGATTGGACGGCATTCGGACCAAATGCAAGGATTGGACGTTTTTACTTGTCTGTCTTCCTACCTCCAGGCAGTTGTGGATTTGAAAGGAGGGGGTGGGATATTTTGGTTTGCATCCTTTTAAACTCAAGCCAAAATTGCTATGTTCGCAAAATTCACTGAACCTGCCTTTAACAGAACCCTCTACATACAGTACAATGTCTTTAAAAAATCTCTAATATCAGTTAACTGGCATTTTCACATTTAACTAGGCTCACTCTGACGTTCTGGCACTTTATTTCACGCTGTGTTCGTCTATCCCTGTGCTTCTTAACCCTGTCGTCAGGGAACCCCTGTCCTGCATGTTTTAGATGTTTCTTGGCTCCAACACACCTGATGCAAATGCAGGGAAACATCTAAAACATGCAGGACAGGGGGTCCCTGAGGACCAGGGTTAAGAACCATGGGTCGAGCCACTCAATTCCGACCCCAAAAGCAGTTAGTCACAGGAGTGGTCATACCTGACCAGAAATGCTGTAGCATGATGGACACACAATGTATGCTTTCTTACTTGACATGGTTGTAGGAGTGTGTAGCAGACGACAGTGATGAGAAGAACCAGGCCCACGGCCCATCCTTCCATTCCCACCTCACAGTGCAGTAGACCCTCCAGAGCTCTGCGGGGCCCAGGTGATCGCCAGGCCCTGCGCTCCCCTCACTGCCCAGCTGGCCTCAGGGCCTTCTCCACCTGCCTCTCGACATCCTTGAACACCTCTGGGTCCTCGATGGTGGGAGTGATCTGGGGAGACAGAGAGTCATCCATCAAAACCCCCTTCCATCTCTCAATAGTCCTCAGCCATATTCAGAATCAGATATAATTGGATTCTGTTTGGAATTAATTTGCCCGTAATTTAATCCTAGTCAAACTAAGGTCCAATTTCTATATGTGAGTCTAACTGATCAAACACCTGCTTGACTCCTGATTGAATTGGCATCTGTACCAGAGTAAATCAATGCCCTTGGCTCTGGTATTGTACTACACAACCGTGAATCAACATGTGTTTAAACACCTGAGGGTCTTACACATGTTTAAAGGTTTGTTTGATCCAAGGTACAAACACACACACACTGCATTTCAACCTGACCTAAGCCTCTGACTTCCTAACACCCTGGACCTGGTGACATCCACACTAGAAGCAAAATAGGTACTGTTCTACCCAGCCTCCACAATGCAGCAACTGTTCATGTTTCTCTGAATGTATACTATACAGTGTCTAAAGTTCTTAAATAACATTTTAAGTGATTTACCCTTGCAAAGAAGTATCCAGAGTAAAGAAGCTCTTTTTAAACTCCACTTCAAAAAAGAGATACATGGAAATAGAATATTTAAATTCTAGACTGAGCTACATTCAAGTATCAGCAATTTGGCATGAGAATATATGGTATGGAATCACCAGATAGGGCTTTATTGGCCACACATTTGGTGTGAAGTATGGTACCTTGTAAGGCTTGTTGTTGACCAGATTAGCCAGAGAGGAGCGAGGGATCTTGCCGGAGCGCGTCTTGGGGAGTCCGGTGACAAACAGAACCTTCCGGAAGGCAGCCACAGGCCCCACAGTTTCCCTCACCAGACTCACAATCTCCTTCACCATCACCTCCGGGTTCCTCTGGAGATCTGAGGCATACACACACATGTGGACACACACACACACACACACACTTGTGTGATATGTGGAGTCACTGTCGTGTTAAATGGTGTCGAGTTCTGCAGCCTGACTCCGAGACGAGAGCGAGTGTGTGTGTCTTACCCTTCCTCAGCACACAGAGAGCCAGGGGGACGTGGCCCTTCAGAGAGTCCTCAAGACCCACCACGGCACAGTCTACCACCCCTGGATGCTGAAGCACAGACTAAAGCGTGCACACACACACACGTACATATACACAAGGGACGTTTCATTAATAAAAATGAAAGTCTGCACTCTTTTAAATGAGCAGGCAATCTGTGAGAGATGCAGAGGACCCGAGATCTGGATCTCGTACCTCCTCCAAAGCGCCTGCTGACAGCCTGTGGCCCGCCACATTGATGACATCATCAGAGCGCGACATGATGTAAAGGAACCCCTCCTCATCTACAAAGCCCGTATCCATGGTGTCATAGTAACCCTGGAGGAGCAGAGAGGGGAATGAGACCAACATTCAATAACAACATCAGAGATCAGGGTGTTGACCTGTTACCACCACTAGAGGGACACCTCCCACCACAGCCCAGTCATGAGCTGGTTTTCAGTACAAAGACAAGTTAGTGTCAATGGTGAATCTGAATCCCATGGTTATCTTTATGGTTTGGGCAACCAGCTGTACGTATCGTTCAACATCAGGCGAGGGTTGAGTTGAATACGCTCTACACTTTGTGACATTCATCCCCAGGACGTGCAGGTCTTGGTCAAATGGACATTCATGACAATGACAAGCACATGACAGAGATGAGAAGTGAGCCAAGACAGAAGGATGGACCTACGGGGAACTTGGAGAAGTACAGCTCCCTGAACAGCTGGCTGTTCTGCCACAGAGACAACGCTGCCCCCGGTGGTAGAGGCAGTCTGGGGACAGGAGAAGCACACAGGCAGGTTGGTCAACAAGAGAGCTGCATGTTGTTTTCCTAGTGGGGGGAAGGGGGGGGGGGAATGTGTGAAGATGATAGGAGCAGATATCTGCTGAAGGTTAACAGAGCTGTCTGAACAGGGATACTGTTACCTTAGTACACCTTAGTGGGTCTAGACATGGTGCCAATGTCTGCTGGGCCTGACCTGACCCTTACACACGCACGCACACACACACACACTAACACACACACAGGGATATAGGGTGACAGGACCACTGATGCTTTGTTTAGGGAGGGTCACAAGGGTCACCCTTTTGAACCCATATGATCTTCAGGGGTCACGATATCCCAAGCTGACTGCATGGACTCAAGCAGGCACCCTTCTAGGAACACTTTGATCAAACTATTTCAAGATGCTTTAGATGATAGGCTTCTTCATTGCCGTTTCATCCTCCTTTGTCTCCAGACAGTTTCTAGACAGTCAAACTCAATGAAATATTTGTTATGTAAAACCTGATGCTAATTCCCATGTTTCGGTTGTCAGTATTTTTACTGACAGCAGCCAAAGCTAGAGCACCTCCAACAATGATTATCCTGGAGAGAATGAAAGAGGCAACACTCATTAATGTGCATAAGCAACCACAGGCTTTCAACATAATGAGGCTGTCACAGCTTAGAGATGTTTTTGTGTTTCCTTTTGAATCCCCCTGAAAAAAAGAACCTAAACAAACTGAATTCCATCAGGCGCTAATGGCGTTGGTAGTGCTTGGTTGGCGCTCAGCAACAACAACAAAAAACACAACTTAAGAATTTGCTGATGTCACACTAGGGAATAGGAACGTTCTGGAAAATGGAACCTGGTGTTATGGATCTGCCATAATCCTCCTCCGATGATGGATTGCCTATTAAAAACTCAGTAGAAAAGGTTGAGTTTCTGACCAGAGGAAGTGGCTGGCTTCAGGGTGAAACATCACCATCTCCATTGAGAAGCTGTCTAACAACCCGGGTCATTTCGAGTGCAGCCAGGAGGTGGTAAACGGGAGCCCAGCAGTGAAGGGAAGTCATGAAGGGAGGAGAGGATGGAGGGAGGAGAGGATGGAAGACAGGTAACAACGTGAGAGAGATAATGGAGATAATGCCGGGAGGACTGGGAAAGAGGGGGGGGGGGGGGGGGGGGGGGTCTGCTGGACAGCTTAGAGGAGCTCAATCTAATCCCCCCCTCCCATCCTCACAGTGGTTTTACAGCCTTTACCTGGGATTCTCTTTCTAGTACAAAGACGAATGTCTGTCACTGACTGTGTCTGTCTGTCTGTGTGTGTAGAGAACTGTCCATGTGTTTAGCTGTGAGTCTGTCTGTGTGGGGATGTGTGTGTGTGTGTGTGTTTTGTGAGTGTGCGTGAGTGAGTATGCATGAGTGTGTGTGTGTGTGTGTGTGCATCCATGGAGCAGACAGAGAGCTTTGCTCTTGCCAGTGACAGCGGCAGTCTGGGAGAGTGAGTGGGCTGCTTGCTGAGGTGCGACCGTGACCGCGTGGCTTACCTCACCACAATGTTTCCCAGGGTCCTTGGCTTCACCTCCTGCATGTCATCATCAATCACCGTGACTGGAAAGAGAGAAAAGGCATACTGATGATTTCAGGCACAGGGACAAACAATATGGGGCACTCTCGAAAACTATCACTGCATAAAGACATTGTGTGGAATGCATATTCTCCTGCTAATATGCTAGGATTCTGTGCTCTGTGGAATGCATGCATTTAACACTATCGTTTAATAATTACTATCGGCAGAATTTGAGCAAGTGTACTGTTTGAATGTGTGGGGACAGAGAGAGAGAGAGAAGACTCCCAGACACTCAACTGGAAAAAGGTTGCCGTCTTTGCAGAAGGCTCTGGTGAAACCCAGTGTATTTAAGAGTGAGTTTGGCTGTTTTAGTGTGACGGCTGGTTGGCTCTCACCATTGTATCCTGGAACTGGCTTGCCTGCCTGGCCAGCAGGGGGAGAAAGAGAGTTTCCCAGCCCAATGCAAGACGAGGTGATGGCCGATCCACTCTCTGGCAGTGAGGAAGTGAAAGAGGAAGGGAAATAGAGAGGAAAGATCAGACAGAAAAAGCACAAAGGTTATATTGGATGGGAATTTGGTTCATTTAATGCACAGTTGTGTTCATCACTATGTGCAAGAAGAGAAAAAAATGAATGCACGCACACACACACATTCTAGTTCTTACCCATAAAACAAAGCAAACCAAACATGTACACGTATACCTACTGTCGGCGAAGTAATTGGTTCATGTGTCAACCAGAGTCCAGAAAACAATCCAATCCATGGCTGCAAATGAAAGGGCTTGTGATTGGACAGTGGTGGTGGGAGGTGCTATACTAACCTACATTAGCAGAACTGTGACAGCTCCTATGGGCTTGTCTGACTCACCAAGACAGCCCTCCCCACCACTCCCCTTCACACATCTGTCGGTTGTGTCAGTGTCTAGCCTCAGTGCTCAGTGTGCCTGGCCCACACCCAGATCCTGTTCATCCCCTCCAGAATCCTCAGAGCTGGGACGCTCAGTCTTCCCTGGCTCTTCCCAGCCCTGATCCTGATCTGCTCCACATGGCAACAGGGCTTCAGCTCCATGACGACTTGCTACTTTTCATCCCTCCGTTCTTTCATCGTTCTTTCTACTCACTCTGTTCTCTCAAACCCGCTTACACACACACACACACACACACACAACCTTGGTCCAAACAGCAAGAGCCCTCGCTCCCCACGGAATGAGCATCAAAAAGCTACCACATAGGGTTTGTGTGAGTGATTTAGGGTAAGTGTGTGTGTGTGTGTGTGTGTTGTCAAGAGATGAATGTAACAGAGCTCTGAGCGCAGAGTAATGGAAGGCCTGTCTTCCATCTCTCCCGTCACGTGCCCTCTTAAAAGACGGTGTTCCACACACCTCAGTGCTTGTTCATCACCTGCAGGTTCATCCCTCCCTACAGGGTTAAAGGTCTCATGAAATGCTGTTTTTAGATGCTTTTATATAGGTCTTAGTGGTCCCCTAATACTGTATCTGAAGTCTCTTTCCCGAAATTCAGCCATGGTGCAGAATTATAGCCACTACAAGTAGTCCCACAATGAGCTTTCCTCAGAACGCGCTGTTTCTGTGACTCTAGCTTTAAATGCTAAATGAGGAGGAGAGAGGCTAGCCTGGTCCTAACAAGACTCTCGTACATTTCATTTGTACAGAGAGTCTGGCCTCGCTCCATTGACAAGCGTTGACTTCCTTGTAGGCGGGTACTCTGTTGAAGTTTAAAACTATTGGATCTGCCCAGAGCCACACTGATCTGCCATAACTGCAGCGTTCGCCTTAGCCAATTCCTCCACCACTACTGTAACACCACTACTGAGCTAGCTGCCGTAGCTGGAAAATCTAACTTTTCCCGAACCCCGTGGGGAGGAGGGCCACAACATCATGGCCACCAACAAAACTCAGCAAAACTTGTTCTTGCTCCGGCTTTAGCTGTTGGATATCCGGCAGAATTGCCACAACGGACCGAATGGCTTTGCTCGCATCTTTCTCCGCCACCATAACGGAACTACAACCCAAACTAGCGCACAACATCAACGTCATCGTTCTCAGCCACTCCCTCTGCTCGCTGATTGGCCGGTTAAAAATTAACCTGCTAAATCTGACTTTCGTACTGAATAGCCAGACCGAGTACAGAAGCAAAAACAAAATTGAGCGGAAGTACGTAGGACGGCAGAGTCAGGCTAGAGAGAGGCGGCACCATGCACTAATGTTTACAGTGGATGTATCACAATGGCTCGTAAACCCGTTGCTGTAAGATGCCTCGAATTTGCCCATTCTCATCTGATAACCCTGGTTTGCAGAGCTGCACACTCAGTCATTTCAATGTGGGGAAAGGCGGATTTCACCAACAGCAGAACATTACCCACATAACAACGAAGTGTACAACACTGCGTTACAGAATGTGTATTCACACACATAATTGATACTATCTACCTTTACATTTGCGACAGTACCTCAGTTGATAGCTGCAGAGCTAATGTTACAGCCAGATTATAAGGGTAGCAAGCTAGGTAACCATATAGTAAGCAACAAAATGATACAGCGTTAGTTGACTTACTTGTCCGAGGTTTGTAGCTGGATCAAGGAGTACTGAATTTAATTTCAGACAGTCAGCAAGGCCGACTTTGTACTGGCTCAAGTTAAGGAAACAGTGGTGGCTGAAATGTTTGGCGCAGACATGCAAAACTTTGAGAGGTTGTGTCGGCGCATTTCCAGTGAATATAAAATTAAGATAGGCCACTGGTTGTGCAGAGGCTCCTTGTGACGTCACAAGGAGCAGATTTTCAAACAGAACGTTTGAGCCTTCATTTTCTCAAAGGCGGAGAAGAACACCCAGGGCTTGGTTTACACCTATCAAAAATTCTAGCCACTGGGGGACCAAAGGCAGGCTAGGGGAACTCATATTAATGGTAAATAACTTTCAAAAAAGAAGTTTTCATGTCATGTGACCTTTAAAACCCAATACCCTCCCACGATCAGCTCTCCACCAATGGGATGCCCTGAGGGCGTTCAGGTCACCTGGCGTCAGGGTAAAAAAGCCCCCAGCCCAGCAGTAAGACTCCTCTCAGGAGTCTTCCCAGCATCCCTCCCACTTCCTTGTTAGTTGTGCCCTGCCCTTAAATCACAATTCAAGTGTGAAGGTGGCGGGCAGGGAAAGTATCATATAGAACTGGATTCAAGGTGTGAGTGTTGACTTAGCCATGGCTTTATCAGCTGTCGGCACATACATTGTCACTATAACAGTGATATAACCGTCAGCATCAGAGAAGACGCAGCTGGCCCACCTAATCTGAGAAGGTCCAGCATTCATGGCGCTCTGTTAGTAGCTGTCAGTGCTGACAGCAGGCAATCAAGCTCGTGATGAAAGAGAATGTATATGACCTGGCAGGAAAATGACAGGGCCGATGGCTTTGAGATGTCACAGTGAGGACTGTCTCCGTATGAAAAGGTGTCTTCTTTGTCATGCACGGCTTACGTAGGCTCATTGAATGTTGCTGTGTTGCAGCTGAAAATACATATTGTCTATGTTGTTGCTGCGAGTCTTCTTGGATGCTCTCTACAGACAGATGAAAACCCTCATACAGCTACACCGACAGAAAGAGAGGGAGAGAGAGAGACATATATATATATATATATATATATACATACACACACACAAACACACAGTACTTGTATTGTTTGTTTATTTAAAGAGAACGGCAAGGTAAGAGAGAGCCGTGTGGTCGCGTGGACAAGCTTGTGTCGTTAACAAAGCTCTGGGGTCCTTTCAGTGAGCTGGAGACTAACAGGTAGCAGAGAAGACAAGGGATCCGGAACTCAGGAGCACATTGTGAGCAGTGACAAGGCATATCAATACACTAGCACTGGCTGCGCTTCTCTGAAGCAGCTACTGGAAAAGAAATATTCCCCCATCACAGCGAGGGGTGGAGGTTGGTAGGGAAGGGGGGGTGGGGGGGGGGTGGCTTTGTTCTGTTTCCCAAAGATGGACAAAATTGCGCCACAAAAGAGGGAAAGTGGATAGAGCAGGTCAGCTCAGAGCGGGAATGAGAATGCCACAACAAAATAACAATGGGGATGAATACACTGCTTATAGCTATGGATGAGGTCAAGGGGTGACACCATCATAGGTGTGGTCTCTCTCCCTCTGACTCTAGCTTCTCTCCCTTTCATCCTCTGTCCTTCCGTCATCTGTCTCTCTCTGTCTCTCTGGTCAGGCGGTGGTCAGCACATAGACAGATCAATCTTCCCCTCCAGCTAAGAGCTGTTTGTACTCTGGCAGAAAGAGGCAGCTGAGGAGAGAGAGTGATGAAGAGAGAGATGCGGACAGGAGAGGGGGAGGAGTTACTGCGCCCTTCTCACTCCAGGATGTCGTCAGGAGGCATGACCGGCACTGCAGGTTGTCTGCAAACACAACCCTGTGTTTTCTCTGCTCTGTGGAAGCCTCTGGATACCACCTGGACATCGGCAAGGAGAGCCAGCGCCACGGCAACCAGCGCCACGGCAACCTCACTCTGCTTCATCTGTCTGTGGGGGATATCTACACACCGTACAGCCATAACCACCACAATGACACACGCACAGGTAATGAGTCAGGTAATTTGCTGTCAAGTCTATTCTGAGCACAGCTATGTATTACTGCATCAATGAGTCAGGAAATTGATGCAAACACACAGACACACTTCTCCACACACCTAAAGCAGCGGGGTGCCACTTGCACTGGCAGGATAACAGACTCAGTGAGCCTCACACTCCAGTGTCTCCATCAAGGTCACACACACACACACACACACACACACAGGGGAGAACCAGGCCCGGAATGAACGGACAACTGTGACACACACCTGTGACGTTGCCGGCACTTCTTCATGAGGAAATCGAAAAAGAAGCGTGGGTATACGGCAGGGAGTGGCACGTCGCATGGCGGGGAGTGGAACGTCGCTATGCTGGCGCGTACCCATGTTCCTTGCACCTCCGGCATGCGGTTCAGGAGCGATCGGGAGAAGGACACGCTTTGGTTGTGAAGATGGATGTCAAGGAAAGAGCGGTGGACCTTGGCATGTGCTGACCTTGATCCCAAGATCATACAGACATTGCAGTAGTATTTGATTACAACCACTCAATGAGGTTATTCACTTCAAAACATAAGTTACCCGAGCAACAACAATTCCAATGAAGTATTCCAATCATTAAAGATTCTCATGGGTAACAGTTGAGCTTGGGGATGACGTCTGGAGATGATGTTTGACATCCCTTGAAGACAGTGGAAGCAGGAAGATGTTTGCTGCAGCCATGTCTCCAGGCACCTGTGGGAGCTAGGTGAATTCACCATGTCCCTGGGCCTAACACACAGACCAACCCGCCCCCCCCACCCTCACCCCTCTAGCGTCAGTCACTGATTTCGCCTCTCATCAGCCTCATTCGCCTCTCACTACGGGTGAGCCAGCCCAAACCCTGCCGAGTGGAAACACAACGGTTGCCCGGCAACGTCGATGACATCAGCAGCTTTCATCCCTGCTCCTCCCCCCCCCCCCCCCCTCCGCCCTGGATGGCACCGGGGTCTTAAAATAGCGCAGATTATTATCAGGCTTCAAAGTAGCAGCCATTTTCTCTGTTTTTCTCTCTCTCTTGAACAAGCAATATGGGGGGTTAAGGTGGAGGAAGGGGGGGGGGGGGGGTATCCAGTTAGATTGAATATCTTAGGGTGTGTGTCAATATGTGATTGTGTTGGAAATGTACATGTGGTGGAAACTCTGGCAGAGAGACAAAGAGGCTGAGGGAGAGGGAGCGAGAGACTAGGAGGAAGAAAAATGAGAGAGAGAGCAGCCTGGCCACACAGAGAGGGGTGATGACTGGAACTCAGAATGAATCGGCAGATCAGCTGACGCATGTGACGCTGCTGCACGCCTGGAGGACGTGACAGAGCCCAAATCACCTCTACTTCATACCAAGGAAACTAATCACACCACCATACCGCCAAAATGAAATGTCATTTGGAAGGAAGATATCTGAAAAAAAAATGCTAATAATATTCCAAGCTAAATTCTTTCAGTCAAAATCCTGGTAATGAGCCGTTTACATCGTTTTAAATAATCAGTTGGGCATGTGTAATTTCATATGAATATGTGATCAAGGACAATATCGAACATCTGCTAAATGAGATTTAGTGAAACATCGTTTCTAAGGTAAGATCTACAGGAGAAGGTCCTCTTAAATCGCAACATCAGCTGAGAAACTGAGAAAAACAAGCCTTTCTTGTGCCTTCCCTAAACCAGTCTCTTTCTTCTCCTAGTATTCAGTCCTTTCACTCCTTTATTTGGATACTCTGAAAAGTCATTAAAAAACACCAACAGTACATGCAGAGGAACGACCTCGGCTACCGTCTACCGACCGGGCCTCTGGTGTTCGGTTTCCATCAGCATGAAGCCTACGCTTGTGTGTTTATCTCCTCCGCTGAGCAGAGCCAGGGCCCGTGGTGGAGATGAGAGCACAGCTCAGGGGGAGACACACAGCTCCTGGCTCTGTGTGTGATGTCACTTTACCGCACAACAGTGCTCCTTCTCTGCTCACGTCTACTCTAGGCTGGGCCCAGGGTGCCACGCAGCCCCGGGAAGCAGGGAGGGACCTGGGCGCCTCTGCAGCCATCTCATTCAGATCGACTGACCTCTACTCAAGGACTCGCTCTCTTTACCCCTCAACTCTTCTCTCTCTGACCATCCCTCAATCCCCTCAATCCCTTGCAGTACAAGCAGCGATTTCTCTCTATCGATTTCTGCTTTGCTTTGCTGAATATTACATATCAAAGTAAAGGGTTGTGTGGTAGAAACACTTGAATCGCCCAGGACGGTTGAATGGATTTGGAAAGTATCCATTCTATATTGTGAAAACAGGCTAGCCGACTGGCCCAACCACAAGGCTCAATAAAGCCCTGGACAATTGCAGATTGCATCTGAAGGGTAGATCTGATATCCTTTTATGTAGAAAGTCTGTGTGTGTGTGTGTGTGCGTGTGTGTGTGTGTGTGTGTGTGCGCGCTCACACGTACTGCAGCTTTATGTGATGGTTTATTTACCAAACGTCCAGAGAGAAGCATTTCAAAGGTGTTTGCTTTCGAAACATGCCCTCATGGTTCAGGAGTGTGTCTGTAGCCTCGAAATGAACAAGCCACACACATTTTCAGAAGCACCACCAGCTATGAACAAAGTCATTCTAATGCTTCTCATCACTGAAGAAAAACAAGTTTTCTGCAATCTGTCCTCTATGGAACTGAATATCTACATTCATCAGTAATCCCACACTGTGTTTAAGATTGTTCTGCTTCCGTTCACTTCACAAGGAAATATGGAAAAAAGCAGTTGTCTATTTAGACTCCATAAAAGTGTGACATATCTGCAGTTAGATCACTGAGTAAAACCTTCAGACGAGTATGATTAACGCAAGCCCAGGGCCTCTTATAGACTGCAACACATTTCTGTTGAGTTTCTTACATCCACAAGACATTAATGTCTACACCTAGTAAATGGAAATAGTCGCCAGACTTCAGACACTTGAGGGAAAGCAGCACGACAAACAAGTACAGCACGGCTAGCCTCGAGTTTGGGCTTGATTCCTCTTGGCTGGAACTTCCCTGGTGGACATGCTGTCCAAGAAGGCTTGGGACTGAGCCAGACTGCAAGCCTAAAAGATAAAACCAGGCCTCCAGTCCTCCCCTCTCACACAGAAAAAGTTGAGATAGAACCATAAGCCTTTTATGCACTCATTCATTATGCTTCTTCAACATATTGTGTCAGTCTGAGTCATTCTGCTTCTCACTCTCAAAAGACTTGTTTTGGTCTCTTTCCCTTTATCCCCCTCTCCTCCACACACATGCATGTGGAGAATGAGGAAAGAGCTATAATTTCAATAAACAGTGCACAGTCAACAAGCTACCCAATAAAGAGCACCTAGGTTTTTCTTGAACATCCACAGCTGATAAATCTTTAATAAACGCCATACCTTTCTTTGTGTAATATGCCCGGAAGCACAGAGGTAGAGACAATAGCATTTACATTTCCTCTGGGCTGCTTGTGTGTGTGTGTGTGTGTGATGTGGCATCCCCAGGGATTCAAGGCCAGAGGCCCAAGCTGCCTCAGGGCCAGAGGCCCAAGCTGCCTCAGAGCCAGAGGCCCAAGCTGCCTCAGAGCCAGAGGCCCAAGCTGCCTCAGAGTCAGAGGCCCAAGCTGCCTCAGAGCCAGAGGCCTAAGCTGCCTCAGAGCCAGAGGCCCAAGCTGCCTAAGAGTCAGAGGCCCAAGCTGCCTCAGAGCCAGAGGCCCAAGCTGCCTAAGAGCCAGAGGCCCAAGCTGCCTCAGAGCCAGAGGCCCAAGCTGCCTCAGAGTCAGAGGCCCAAGCTGCCTCAGAGCCAGAGGCCCAAGCTGCCTCAGAGCCAGAGGCCCAAGCTGCCTAAGAGTCAGAGGCCCAAGCTGCCTCAGAGCCAGAGGCCCAAGCTGCCTAAGAGTCAGAGGCCCAAGCTGCCTCAGAGCCAGAGGCCCAAGCTGCCTCAGAGCCAGAGGCCCAAGCTGCCTCAGAGCCAGAGGCCCAAGCTGCCTCAGAGCCAGAGGCCCAAGCTGCCTCAGAGCCAGAGGCCCAAGCTGCCTCAGAGCCAGTGGCCCAAGCTGCCTCAGAGCCAGAGGCACAAGCTACCTCAAAGCCAGCTTGTGGATGGCCACTCTAACCCCTTCTTCACCTCCCCACTCAACGAACACGCCTGACGGCTGCCACGCGTTCCTTAATCAACACCTCTCTCCATAAAAACAGAGCCGACGGGGCTGAAAAGGAGGGGAGGGCCTCGAGGCAGAGTGCAATACAAATACCATTGGCCTATCACGTGAAGGAAAGTATCCGGTCGTGCGCCTCGCGTACCAGCGTGAGCAGCCAACCCCGGTGCAGCTAGGCTCATCCTGAGATTGGTTTTTGTCAGTTTGTCAAGTGTTTTCTACGGTTCATTGAACGCACGTGAGAGCTCTTCTAAATGTTTCCGACACCAGACTTCTAAATTGCACGCGTCTCAACAGTCTGAGTGGCAGTGGGATGCCACAGCGTGTGCAGTGCCTGGCCTGAGGACCACAGAAGCAGAATCGGTGTTAAAACTACAGGCCAGCAGGAGAGTCTGGTTCTGTGCTGTGTGTGGGTGGAAACTGTGTGTGTCTGGGCCACACGATTGAGTGTCAATCACTCACCCTCCTCCCCCTCCCTCTCTTTTCTCCCTCTCTCTCCTCTTGACTGTGCATTTACTGCTGAGCTGTAGAGAGTCATAACAGCTTACATAACAATGTTATTGTGTGCAAGCCAGCTAAAACTGCAGTCAGATCAGAACCGGTTTAGAGGAGATCCAGTATGACCAGAGTAAGTATGATGAAGAGAACAGTCTCTGGATAGCACTGGGAATGATTAGTGATTCTGTTTGAGTGATCTACTTCACTTGAGGATTTTTTTTATTAATTTCCCTATATGACTGAAGGCCCAGTGCAACTGAGTGAATCAGCGTAACTGACTCAACACTTTCTAAAATGGACTTAGTCCGTATCAGTAGAAATGTAATAGAGAGACACACAGGCCTACGGAATATGCCATATTACAACACATTACATCAACTGATGAGGGTGCAAAACAACCCAGCTTCAATACTGTGATCTGATCCTGTTCTACGGCAGGCAGAAAGTCTGATGAATGCTTCACCAGCATGGACTAATCTGGGTTGAACTGGAAGCAGGGGTTTTCTAGATCCCCCCCCCCCCCACAACAGGGCCGTTCGTTCTCAAGGTCGATGTCTTCTCAACGGGGTTATCGATTCTATATTTAAACACAGACGTGTCCCCTATTGATTCCTTGTCCGTGGGGATCGCGATGGTGGAAAATACAAGCCCACCACTCTGCGGTCTCTACGCCGGCCTCCACTGCTGCATTTATCATAGTTTGTCTGAAAGGCCGGGGAGAGGCTACCTAGCCGGAGGGAGGTCGCTCACTGCCTGGAACACAGACACAACCCTCTCATCCAGCATCTACTTGTTTCTCACCCATTCCTGAGTCATTAGGTCCCTCAGACTCGAATCCCCCCACCCCACCCCCATCATTACACGTCCTGTCATCCGCAAAACGTCAACGGTGAAGATTCATGGCGGGTCAACTGTGAGGTAGTCCCCCTAGCCTCTCTTCTTACTCTGTCCTCATCGGTTTCATTGTGCCTGACAATGCAACAAGAAGTCACACACCCAATTGCTGTGAAATCACTGGATCGCCCCTGCTCCGTGAAGAGAGATTATCATTAGGCTAGATTGAAATTTAGATCATGTTAATAGGGTGGCTATGGGAATAGAATGGGTGCCTCAGGGCATTAAAAGCACCACTGTTACTGAGCCTGCACTGCCCCTCAAACCATTACAGCCTCATTTCTCTTCTTTAGTCAGCTCCAAGTACAGCACTTAGCCATAGATAGGCGCAACACCCAGATGCACAGCAGTTTATGTAGAAGGATTCATCACGACAGGTAACCGGTCTATTTCAGTACGTCACATGACTACATGAGAGGAATGATTCAGTGAGGTGTTGCTTAACTCCAGGGTGAGCAGCTGTCAAAGGAACTGATGACTCCAAGATGCCACTTGAGCAGTTTCCCCACACACCGACAGCCTCAGACCATTACCATGCTGAACGCAAGTGCCAAGAAAAATGGGCTCTTGTAATGAGATTCTGTTACGTCTTTATCTCTGCCTAAGTGGTCGGTGTCCCTCGGCAAGATACTGTGTGTTTTTACAAAAGGGCTTTGAACTTTTCCCATTGTCTGAATTCCTAACTCGGATAACGTACTATTGTAGTACTTGAAACATGTGGGGTTTCCGGAGACCTTCGGGATAACACGAGTCTTACCTGTTTGCCACCAGTGGTCCAGAACAGGCACTCTGAAGCTCCTCTTGGCCCACTCCAGAGTCTCCACGTCACAGCGCTCTCCAGCCAGGAACAGACTGCGCAGCCTGGTGGAGACAAGACAGGCAGCTGTCTATCACCCCATACTCTTATGAACAGTTCCTAAACACCTAGTGGTGCTGGTTCTACTAACCCCAATGTACATTGCAAGTAGATATGCTATCTATATGGAAATGCAGAGGGGCTTTCAGGGGATATTCCTGCATCGTATTCTGAGGTAAAGTATAGAATTATGTTGCTGTATAAAAGGGTGTGAGGTGAAATGAAGGATTTATATCCAGTCACAGGGTCCGTAACCTACAAGATGAATTCCAATAATAACTAAAATATTGACACTGGTGCTGTATGACTGGTAAAACATTTCTCTGTTTATATGGGTTTGTAAAATAAAGAGAAAACTTTTCCAATCTTTACTGTGTGACCTTTAGACTGTCAGATAAAGTAAAACCTCTAAATAAGGTGGTCCACAAGTAACAATGTCCAAGGCTCTTCTTATCAATGGGACGCTTAAAACACACATGACATTCAGGAGTGCTAATCAGTAAGTTATGGTTATGTGGGTCACACTAATGCCCTGATATGATCTAAACACAATAGACAAGAGGAACAGTTCTCTACACAACACCCAGCTGAGTATGACAGACGCCAGGGGCCTAAAATACAACACCTGCTCTCGCTCCTCTGTATTCTACATGAAGGCCCAAATTCCAATGTCACCAAGTTACCTTCAGTTCTCTGGTCTCTACTGTGCATCAGTCTAGCACAAGGCATCGCTGGACAGAGCAGCCTTGGCTGGAGCCGTGTGTATAATTCATGCGGGGTGGTCTCAGTACATCCCAGCAACTCTCCACGGGATCTGCCTCAGCCTTTTACAGGCAACAATAGGACCCAACACTGTGGCAGTCCCCGAGCCTGAGAACTTTGCATTTAATCATCAACAGGAGCAGAAATAATCACCTCCTACGGTCTGGGCTTTGTGTGTACAGTGTTTGTGTGTTGGTGTGTGCGTGTGTGTGTACAGTGTTGGTGTGTTGGTGTGTGTGTGTGTACAGTGTTGGTGTGTGTGTGTGCGCCCATTTCTGTGTGGGTGTGTGAATATGTACAGTGTCATTTTAGCCGCATAATCTGCAAACGTAAAACAACCACGAAATCCTTAAAAAAAAAAAAAAAATAAGAAGACAGCTGGGCTACTTCAGGTGGCGAGGAAGACGAGCTGCTTCCTGCCCCCCCCCCCCCCCCCTCCCGAGAGCTCAGAGAGTCAGGCTGATTGGTCCTGTGTGCTGCAAAAACACGATTGACTGGAGTCAGGCACCATTTAAGAGCTTGCTTGTGAGCTTGGCATCAGGGCTACGAGCTATGAAACGCCACTGAGTGCTCACTTTCGTTTGGCCCCTCCATCTCTGGGGACTCCTGACAGCCAGCAGTGCCACTCTTACTACCAGAGAGCTGTGTAGCCAGTTCTCATTATTTTTTCCTGACACACGGGTTGACGAGCAAAATTGCTTAATCTTGTTGGTAATGCTCCAAGGGCTATTACAGACAAAGCTAGCAACTCACGCACGCTACTTTCAATATAATGCAACAGTAAATACTAAATGTATGTGCTGCTGGAGATTGTGAAACAGACTAGGCCTCAAGGCCAATGCCGTGACTGAATTGATGCCTGGCATTTTTATCACACCTTTGGATATAAATTGCACCTTTCCAAGCTGTTTCATTGAACTATGTCGTTTTTGTCAAGAGAGAAGATTGATTGAGGTAAACATACTTAGGAATCAATGTGGTAAGAAATTACATGATGTGAAAGCTGTCATAAGCTACAACCTTGAACCAACAGACTTTGATCCACTCATTCTATATTAAAACTGAACATTGTCAAGTGTGTCCGTCGATGACAGAATATCGATACAAAACCTACACTGTACTTTGTGACGGTATAGAAAGTTAATCTTCAATCGATTCTCAGCAATCTAGTGGTTGATAAAAGCTCAATGCAGCAGAATGTCACATTCCTGCAACTCTGCAATTAGGAAACACATAGTAAGTGAGCCAAGAACTAGGTTGTGTGCCACAGAAAGGAGTTTATTCAAGTATGATATATATTTTATGTGTATCTTACCCTTGCCCTTCAAAGCTGAACCTTGTTGGCTTTTGATATCAGAGCAATATATTTCCTTGTGCAATAATACTGGTCTGAAGAAGACACAAAAAAATTCATTTGTAAGATATTTTGATGTCTAAATGTGAACCAAAAGAGAAATGATGGAGACTTTAATGGCAATTTTTGTCTGGTTTAGAATGTTTGTCTTAACCTTCAAAAAAAGATTCTGTCTTGTCAAATTGCAAGTAAAACCACTTGTTTGGTAGAAAACAAGAGTGCACTTTTGACAGTAGTCATAGTGGTCTCCAATAATAAATATTGATTGCAGTGCACCGTGGGAAAGGTCAACCAGATATTCCATTGCCCAAAACTAAAATGAAACTATCTGTCTTCATGCTTCCTGCTTCATGACAGTGTGGTGAAGGGCAGGTTCAGATTATAAAAGAAGCAAGCTTTCAAATCCTGTGTGAATAGCCACCACTAAACCTCAAAGTCCATTCTTCTTACATCTTAAAAGAACAAAACACAATGTGTCTGCCTTACAATGAACAACGAACAGTCCAAACATTGCCAAAAGGGGATTTCTTAAGAAATCTAATCTCTTCTGTAGTCAGTCGGATATGACCCGAGTCCTTCCCAGAAGGGGGATGGTCGAGTTGCTTTCCACAGCGGCGTGATTTAATGGGTGTGAGGCACTCTGACCTGCCCTACCCCCCCCCACCCCCCCCGTCATCCATCCTGATTAAATCCCAATCAGCCTGTGATGAAAACAGATCAGGAGGGTTGAAGACGGGCGAGGGAGCGATGAGGCAGGGTGAGGGAGCGATGAGGCAGGGCGAGGGAGCGATGAGGCAGGGCGAGGGAGGGATGAGGCAGGGCGAGGAAGGGATGAGGCAGGGCGAGGGAGGGATGAGGCAGGGCGAGGGAGCGAGGGATGAGGCAGGGCGAGGGAGGGATGAGGCAGGGCGAGGACACCGCTCCAGCAGACGCCTGCTCTGTTCCTTGACTTACCGAAATACTGTTGGAACTTCTGGTCCTGGGTTTTACCCTGTCCTTTCTATGTGCATGTCCCCTTGGAGAAAAGCATCTGCTAAATGAATGAAGTGAAACGTAATGGTGATGTCATCAGGCTGACGAGAGAGAGATCGGCCAGCCTTGGGAGAGCACAGCCCTCGTCACACTGACCTCCTGAGGTGGGATTAGAGACATGGCTAACCTTTCAGATACAAAGAGGTCAAACTGTGGCATAATCTGCTCTCGACCTTTGGTTCAAACTGGTTTTGTTCAAACTACTATCTCCACACCTCTTTCAACTGGTCTTCACTAAGCAACTGGGTGATAATCTACCACTCTAGTCTTGCTCTAATACTCATCCCCTAGCGTACGCTACAATGGAGACAGAATACACAGAAGGTCTTGGCACCTACATATGTATATAAATCCTGATGCTTCTTAAAGTCTTAAAGAAACACCTTGACGTGAGATTAAGAATCCTACTCCCGTATTGCCGGCACCAGTTGGAGGTGCGGAGCACCACGGAGGGAGAGTCAATCTGGAAACATCCCATCGTGCTGGGAAACACACCTGGTGAGGGGGTACCTGCCCCCTGCTGCAGTCTGGGGGTCCTGCTGGCGGATGGCTCGGATGGCGGTGGGCGCGGTGAACATGGAGGATGCGCCGTGCTCCGAGAGGACGCGGAAGAATGCCCCGGCGTCTGGAGTCCCCACTGGCTTCCCCTGCAGAGAGAACCTGGCCATCAGCTCCACACAACCTTGGATACTACATAGCTGTCTCCATCAGCTCCACACAACCCTGGATACTACAGCTACACATAACCCTGGATACTACATAGCTGTCTCCATCAGCTACACATAACCATGGATACGATTACAGTCCTTTTCATCAGCTACACACAACGCTGGATTCTATATCTTCCTCTTATCAGCAACTGTACACACACCGTGGATACTAAACAGAACTGTCCAACAGTTACTGTAAACACAACACTGGACACTATATTACCATAACAAACATGTTCAGATCTCGTTTGTGAGATGCGAGGGCCTGGTATGGTTTATGCAGTCAGCAGCTGTCTATTCACACAGTGTTTATTTCAAGTAAGAAACAGAAGCCAACTCTTCAGTTCCATCCAGCATAGCTGCTGCTAAACCAGATTAACTACCGTCCACCGCCACCGTACATGTTGAACGCATGAATATTGATGCCGTCTTTTCTGGAATGTGGAAGCAGCAATAGAAGTGTGCCTTCCAGACAGATGGTCTGAGATTGATGGATTAGAAACAGGATTACACTATCCAGAAGGTAGTGTGTTCACAAAAGGCAATATCAGGAGGAACGGAGCGCGCTCAAACAGCGTCTCCAATATCCCAGTGGTAAAGGTTCAGTGCGACGGCTCCCAGCTGCGTGATTGGGGACAACAGCGTGAGAGTGAGATTAAGTGAACAGAGTAAACAGTCCGAGCCGAGGTCCGCTTGTCATCTCCTCCCTGGGTAAATGTTTGGTACTGCTTATTGATCGCAGAGGAAAGACAGACGGTATTGTGTCGGAGCAAGCGTGGAGGTTATGAGGCTGTTGAAACAACAGTGAGCATTGTGCTACACAAACAAAGAGCCGTGTTGGAGGCTTTAATGGAGGACGAGTGTATTCAACATCCACCTCCTGTTCTTTTCTCTGCGCAATAGAGAGACTGGCTAATGAGAGAGACCAGTGAGCAGTCACAAGCTGTACTGTATAAATATCCATATTTAGTATTGAGGATAGAATCACCAGCCAAATGTACAAGCATATAACTTCCACCCACCACACAACAAACATGATTTCTCTCAGACAGCTGAATATTGGTTTAATGAGGCCAACATAAACTGGCTATAATGACCAAGGGCATTCACATAATCAAAAAACAATCATCCATAGGCAATTTAATTAAGGATACCTATTCTAGATATTGTATATTACAGATGGCTGAACAAATAAGACTGGTCATTGAGAAACACGTGCATGTCTGTTACTAGGTTCAAATGACATTACCACCCAACAGCCTGTAATTGGTTGGTTACATACCTCATAGAGAATTGTTGTGTTGCCATGGAGAAGAGGGGCATAGCAAATGTAGGAATGACCAACCACCCAGCCCAGGTCAGACGCTGCCCACCACACCTGACAGAGATTAGAGATAAACAGACGGAAAGATAAACTAAATGAAACAGGAATGTAAGTGACTCAAAAGTCCAGTGGTGAGTATTGACTACAACACAAGGCAGAAGAACACAGAGGACTGTTTGTCTGGCTTACCTCACCAGGCCTCAGGTCATAAATATTTGACATGGTCCACTTTAACATCACAGCATAGCCGGCTGTGTCTCTGACAATGCCCTGAGAATCAACAAGCAGGACTCAAGACAAGTGACAGGTGCAGTGTTATACAGTGTTATGTGGCAATCATCCTTGGACCCAAGACACTTGGCCAAGTGCCCCCAGGCTATTTTTTCCCATTGTTTCCCACAAACTTAACTACTGTGGCCATTTACTCACCAATAAAATGATAATCCTCACTGCCACACTAGGAATGTGTCATACAGCCCACTGGGAAAGTGTTGAGCAACACAATGGGAATG
The DNA here is from genome assembly GCF_054491055.1 of Hypomesus nipponensis. Classification (NCBI taxonomy): domain Eukaryota; kingdom Metazoa; phylum Chordata; class Actinopteri; order Osmeriformes; family Osmeridae; genus Hypomesus; species Hypomesus nipponensis. Next base: position 7,382,199 of record NC_140367.1, read on the forward strand.
TGTCATGTGACTGGGAATGGTAGTGGGCATGGTATTCCATGTGGGCATAGTATTCATGGCACTGATTCCTAGGGTGAGTATAGCTCAGTGGTAGAGCATGTTGACTGCAAATCACGACATTTAAATCACTGCTCCTCCTCCTCCCCCCCACCCCTGCGTTGCTTTGGATGAAGGAATCTGGTACATGAATGTATTACCATTATTATTATTATTTTGTGGGCATGGTCAATTCCTGTCACGGTCTAACTAGTGTTGTGTGCTTCCATAGATTTCTCAGATTTCAGCAAATGAGAAAACAGCAGGTTAGAACAGAAGAGTCAATAATGCCAGGCAGCATCCAGGAGCCGGATGGATTCACAGACAGAGAAAATAGTGTCTGGGTATGTTGCTTTCCGTTTACTTGGCTGAAATCCTTTACTTCCAACGACGTGGTTCACCATCATCTCCATCTTCTACCCCCGCAAGGGTAGTTCAACAAAGCCACACACACACAATCTCTCGTTGGCTCAGGTAAGAGGTATGTCCCCTACAGTACCTTAGGAGCCCCAGTGGTCCCAGAGGTGTAAAGGATGTACAGAGGGTGGTTGGCAGGAAGGGGGACACAGTCGTGGGGACGGGCCTTGGCCATCTCCTCCTCCCAGTCAAGACTCAGGTCAGGGTGCATGGACACCTTCCCCTGGAGTGGAAACCAAAGGTGAGACACACATCCATGACTATATCACGCACACAGATATGATACTACAGGACAAAGGTAATTGGGTCGCTTCAGTGGAGCATGTTTCAAACTGCTTGAAACTTACCAACAAAGAAAATTGGGGACTGAAATTGCACAAAGGCTCGTAGGCCAAAGACAAGAAACCCCTTAAAATCTTAAGCAGCTTAAAACTTCATTCTAATAGCCAGTGACACTGTGGGCTTCTGCTCTGAATTAAGCAAGCCGATTGGACGAGTGAAGGTCCTCTATGGAGAGATATCATTTTCCTGTACGGCTGATTGATGATTCAACAGAAGGGCTGTACTTCTAAATTCTGATATGGGCTTCTAAAAAATAATATGGACATTGATCTTCTTTAACCAGAAAGTAGGACTAAGACGAGTTCACGAGTAACAATGTTCTTTTTCCCCAGTGCATTTTGGCATTACAATGACACTGTTTGTTTCCATGACAACAAAAGACCACCCCCCCTACAAAATAAAATACTTTCTCTGTTATATGATCAAAAGCGCCTGCAGTGGATATACTCAGTTCTATAACAGGAGCTGGTAGATGTCAAGCCCCAAAGGCATTAGGTTATGTTCTTCAAACAGGCAGTATTGATACTTTAGCTAAGAACCTAAAATGTAATTTGAAGAAGAGTGATTGCAATATTTGGGAGGCATATTGGGAATGATTTCCCCAAGCGCTGATTTCAGAGTTTCTCTTTTTCTTTTTTTTATGAACAAAACCGAAACTCATCTTGGCTTGCAGGAGTTCCATCACATTACTGTCTAATTGGCTGCTGGCAGTAAAGGAGAAAATGGTCTGTCTTATTCTGCACAGTTGGACCTGGTTTCCCATCTGGCCTCACGCCAGACTCCCTGGGATGGGACAACATCACATCGCTGGATGATTCAGTCTCACAGCTCAAAACACACACACGCACATTTGCATTTCCATTCAATGAGCATCATCGCCTTGCTCAGTGTCTGTGCCTCGCTTCCCTCCAACTTCTGTTTCATCCAACAGATTATTTAAACCGGTTCTGTCAAGACAGCCTCCACCTTCATAAACGTTGCTTTAAGAGCCTTGTTACCTCATCACTACTAGAATCATGGACCATTAACATTATACTGACATTGCATAACTAAGTAAGGAGATAACATGGATGGTTTAGCAGAGCATGTGATGTGTTGCTTCTGAATCAAGTTCAGTTTCCAGATGTGTTGTCAGGCCCAAACATTTAGGTTCTAATTTCAATGTTGATGTTGTTTGCCTAAAGCTATCTTGGCCATCTTTAAAATGCCTCTGTGTGTGTGTGTGTGTGTGTGTGTGTGTGTGTGTGTGTGTGTGTGTGTGTGTGTGTGTGTTGGGCCCTCTCACCATGTTGGGTCTGTTGTAGATAAGGACCTTGGAGGGTTTATGATAGCTGAACTCCAGAGCTTTCTCCACCAGAGGAATATACTCCACCCTCCTGCCAGGCTCAATCCCAAACGAAGCTGTCACTATCATCTTGGGCTGACAGACAAAACACTTCAAATGAATCAAATAAATCAAAGGTATCTACCTTAACATGTACAGGATATAACCGACAGTGCCAATCATGTCACCTTTCTTCTGCGCATAAAATGTAATATCATCTACAACATACTGTTTAACATTCAGTTTATATAGTTATCCATATAAATGGCTGATATGTTTACGACACAGAGGCTGAGGTAAGGGTCCTCTGTCTCTGTGGATCGTGTACGCTGATGCACCTATGTGCCAAGGGCTTACAAGGCTTTAGGTTTATCAAATCCTCCGTTAGAGCCGTTACAATGGCTAATATCCCTGCTGCTTAGGACCAAATCCCCCATATAAATACCTCACTTGACTTCACAGGGTCCATTATCTAATGTAACATCCCAGCCTGCTCAGTGGATATCAACTTTCAATTATCTCGTTCAGTACAGCAGTACAGTGGGTAGGTTTAACCCTACTGGGGTAGTTGTCATTGGGATCCAAGAGTGTTCAGTAGTTCAATGTTAGCAAGCATATTTTTAATACTAAAAAACAGAGGGACCTTGCATTATCCTTTGGAATAAACTAGCAGTTGCATTAGTGAGTCACACAGCGACTGAGAAAATCGTGCTTTGAACTCTAATGAATAATGAACCCTAACCGTGGTGAGGCCTTCTGGGCATTGTTATACCTTGGCATGGTCGATACGGACTGAGAGCTCCTTGGAGGCAAAGCCCCCGAATATAAGACTGTGTGTGGCACCTATCCTGGCACAGGCCAGCATGGTGAACATAGCCTGGGGCACCATGGGCATGTAGATGACCACCAGGTCTCCTTTCTTCACCCCCTGTTTCACCAGCACCCCTGCCAGCCTAGACACCTGGGCGGAAGACAAATACAAGGGATCCCAAAAAAAATTGTATGTGGCATTCACAATGTATAGAAAACCCAATGGTTTGTTTTAATGACATTTAAGGTTTGATTTTTCGTTTATTGATTTGATTGATTGAATTGAATGCTCTACTTGACGTACTATATTGGTCATACCTGTTGCAGCAGTTCCTTGTAGGTGATGATCTGCTTGGTTTCAGAGACAGGGCTCTCGTATATGATGGCAGGTTGGTCTCCTCGTCCACTCTCCACATGACAATCCACCGCATTGTAGCAAACGTTCAGTTTCCCTCCAACGTACCTTACATGAAGAATACAATACAATTCAATCATATTCAATAACATGCACAAAAAAACAACAACTTTGAAGCATTAAAACGTAGAAAAGACTGAAAAGAGGAAAAGGTGTGAGAAGAGACATTTCCTCCACAGTGCAGCATCTGTGCTCAATCCCTGATCATAGGGGAGGTGAAAAACCTCGACTCATTAAGAGCGCTGCATCTAGTTACAGAGGTGCTGAGAGGAGCAGATGGCGTCTGGGCTCTGGCTGGTTCTCCAAGTTCACCCGCGCAAGAATAGGAGACATGCAAAGTCACTCACATGCCATGTCCTTCAGAAGCGTTGTTTCAAGGCAGCATAGAGGTCAAGATCAAATAGCAGTCTCCATTAAACACTGAACATTACTCTACCACAGTACTCTACCATGACAACAATTGTAGATTTGTGCACTTCTGATCCTTGGATCTTCTGCTATACTTTCTATAGGCTATGCATTATGTATAGCCTACATCGTTTGGATAAAAATGTATATGCTAAATTTACATTTAGTCATTTAGCAGACGCTCTTATCCATAGCGACTAACAGTAAGTACAGGGACATTCTCCCCGAGGCAAGTAGGGTGAAGTGCCTTGCCCAAGGACACAACGCAATTTCGCACGGCCGTGGATCAAACCAACAACCTTCTGATAAATAGCCTGAAGTATTTTGATACTGAAGTTTATCAGCTCAACTTCTGATGTCATCCAGAAGTTGCCAAATTAGGCCAATAACAGTTGGCTTATGCCGTGAATAACATTGTAAAAGCTCACACATAGAACAAGTCGGTAATTTGCGTTAATTTAATTGGATTTGACGCAGCCTACATGATAAATATGGTAATACCAGTTCGGGAATATGGCATCATCAATCTGAAGTGTCTGGCTCCATGGCTCAAACCAGGAGATTTTCTGAGCTGCTTCATTCCAAAACTTTTCAGGGTTGTCCCTCGCTCCTCTGAATGACTCTTCGTAGCTCAGCTTGGTGTACTCTGTACACTGTCGCGTAAAATGTACTCGAGGAAAGTTTATATGTCTTAACAGTCTCCGTCTATCGCTCCAAGGCGTAGCAAGGGAAGTTAAACCTTTACATGGCGTGAATTTTTCTGTTCGGAATTTTGTAATGTCATTTTTTAGAGTAAAACTCAATCCAATCGGCCGTAAAATACGCATCTCTAGCGTTTTTTTCCGCGGATTATTGCAGAGGTAAACACAATACTTTCCCGTGGCTGAAGCGTCATTAATTAAGCGTGCACGCTTCAGGAAAACTCTCAACGATGCTGTAGAATGCGAACTATGAACTGGATGTAGTTGCGTCCCACCATAGGGGGCGTTTCTATAAGGAGTACGTTGAAAAGAGCTTGTAAAGTCAAGAAAGTTGACAATACAAACGGACTGAAACGCATAAAAAAACCCTGATATTACGTGTTAATTAATGACACTTGTGTAAACAAGAAACTCAAATTGAATATAGTTTCTCGCAAACGTCATTAACCTTACTTAGGATTCAATCCATCTCGTGGCAGGTTTTTCAGTCAGTGACATTTATGTTGAGTCGAGTCGAAAACTTGGAAAGAAGTTTATGGCACAACGTTTAGCCATTGGTCATATAATGAAGGATGTTCAGGTAGCAGAGCCGGGAATATCAATCATATAACATGTCTTCACACGGTGCTCCTTGCTTCTGGCGCCTCTCCACAATGACCCTACTTGCTAAACCGTAACAACCTCTGGGGGTCCTTATGGCCCATTTAATCTTGCTCTAACATGGTTTTCTATCACTAGAACACTGACTTTATTGTATAATGTACATGGAAACTTGGAAATAGGGTGTTCATAGTTGGAAATAATTGATTGGTGAAGAGACAAGCGAGCTCTTAGAGACTCAAATGTACTCAAGTAGTATAAACCCATATATTTCACCCCCTTGAATGCTGCTAAACTTCCAACTTGCAGTGGCTGTATATGGGGAAAAGCAACTCTGTGTGTGTCCATGCTAACTGAGGTGGTTTCACAGTAGAGGGTGGGGTGGCCACAGCTCATCACACTAGTGGAGTGCAGAGGTTTTTGGCTGAAAGCTGTTGCCACACCCACCTCACTTCATCACCTTCATCAGCTAATCACTGGAATTCACCCAGAATGCCGATGACTCCCAGGAAAATACAATTTGATGTGCTGGAGCATTGGAACCTGGAAACACAAATTGAGCTATTCATAAGTCTTTCTGACATTTTAGTCTGCTGGGATTTACACATTCACTGAGTAATGTTTTCCATTAAGCTTTCAGAAGAGATAAGTGCTAAATGTGTCAGTATTTAATACTGCCCGTGTGCCACCTTGGGAAGTAAATCATCTTAAATGAATGAAGTGTAAATTAAATTATTTCACTTCAGTTTATAGGCACGATTCTTTTCTGCGATTGAAGATTAAAATGTGGTACACCTTCAAGAAAGACTAAGAACTGAGAATGAGAACTCATTTTAAAACGATGCATCTGATTCTTGATCTTCTGCTGCACATTTTAAATGCACAATGTGTCAGTCACTTTGGCATCTGCCAAATTAATTAAGTGTAAAATGTAGAACGAAGAACATTTCAAGTGTTTTTATTTGCTCCACCATACTGCATTGTACACCATACAGTCCTACATGAGTGGACAGTCAGTTTGATTTGACTGTATAAGGTATGATAGGTCCATCGATAAAATACACATCCTTATCGATATGTTGTAGTACTGTAATCCTGTTTCTTGTAGAGCATAACCTTTCACTTTTGCAAGACTGTCTGGCTTGAATCACAATCACTTTGATTCTTAAGGGATTTCTCTTTGTCCTGTATTCAAATTTGCCTGACATGAATATCTCGCAGTAAATCACAAGGCCAAGAAATAGAGCCGTGATTCGTCCCATAATAGCACTCAGGCTGGTGGGAGGGTATGTTTCATTTGGATTCAGTGCGGCTCTGGGCAGGGACGTGCTGTGGACCCTAAATGATGGTACTGTTAACGGAAGGTAATCAGAACTGCTGGGAGGGTTGAGCTCTGAGGGTTATCCTATTCACCCCTCTTTCCTTCACATGATATGATAAGTGTGTTAAAGTATTGATGCAGAAACCCCCTGACCACTCATTAAATGCTCTTTAAAGCTGATAGCACAATTAGTCTCTGAACCGAGCATCTCAAGCTAGTTTTGCAATCCCCTCACCATAAATACAGATTCATGTCCCAATATTTTGGTAATTTTATTAATTTAAATATCCTTCCTTGCAGGGAGCATTGGTTTACTGCAGCAAGGCTGTGGTCATTTAGTTTAATTAGTGTAGACAAGTCATTAGACTGTATCCTTTGCATTTTAAGCACCTATTTAAAAATTCTTCTCCTCAAGTTTAACACCAGGAGGAGTGAGAAATGTGATTGATTATGCATTTAGGCCAATTCAATCCATCTATAATATACCAAATATCAACAGACAACACTCCCGTTTGCCAGTTAATTCTTCAATATCTAAAGCATTCATATGAAATACTGTAGGTGTACTATAGGTGACACATTTATCTTAACTTAATCCAAAACAACCTTCTGTTTGGCACAGAGCTGTTATACCATATATTTACATTGCTCTTCTTACAGTATTGCTACAAGGTATTACTTCCATATGAAATTACTTTCTAATTTATTATCTATAATATGTTGTATCACAAATATTTGATTCCAGTCCTGGTCTCTAGGGAAGAGGATATTTATCCCTGAAGAAGTGCCAAGCTCACCACACATGTTTACACAGATTTAGTCACAGTTACCTGTCCATGGAACAGTCAACAGCTGCCTTTTAAATATTAACTGTCCAGAACACTGCAGACGCAAAGCAGCTTGTCGCACAGGAAGCCAAGCAAACAACTACAATATTGGAGTGTCTACTGGTGAATGAATCTTATCTCTTGCATGTAATAAGAGTAGATGTAACCAACCTGGCAACCAGCCTTTGATGCTGTAAGAGTTGATGATTACTTTACCATTTGAATTCACCCCTTGCAGCTCTATTCAATTAAGCATGAGATAATGAACTCTTGTCTTATGAATTAGACATAATCTCTTAAATAACATTGATGTGTATGCTAGCCATATTCATATGCAGTAGTGCTTGACACTCTCGCTCCCTCCCTCACGCTTTCTCTCATTATTTCCCTCTCCCTTGTTCTTCATTTTTCAGTCTACCTCCCAATCTTTTACCTTCTCTATCTCACGTTCTCTCTTTCAATGTGTATCCCTCTTTGAAAGGCCTTAACAGCACTGCATTCTAAGCTTTTCCCCTTTTAAAAAGCAGAAATGTTTACCAAAGACTAGTGCTCCATCCCATATTGAAGCAAGCCCATAATCTCCTCCTGTCCTCTTTCTCGATTGCCAGCCCCTAAGCCCTGCCTCCATCCCTTCATCTCTCCATCCCACCACTTACCACCAATCTACATCTGCACAGCACGCTGCAGCTGCTGGGTGGAACTGGCATGAGGTTTGAATTCAACTACACATATGGTCTGAATATAGTTCATAAGAAGTCTACAGGAAGTTTAGTTTTAGATAAGATAAGTTGGCTGTTTAGAAAAAGAATTTACATGCACTTGTACTTACATGAATACATGTTTACAAGGTCATACTATGTACACTATGTTACTATCTCTTGTATAACATTCAAAGTGACATCAGATGCAGGTGATTGGTTTCCAAAAGCATTGCAAAATCAGGGGATTAATCTTACGTAAAGATTTAAAACAATTAAACACACAAAAGTACACAAAATAAATGATAGCAAAATATTTGCTTAGTAATTCTGCTTTTATGAATGGTCTCGATGGATTTCATGCTAGAGGTGATCTAACATCTCTGTGACACGACGTGTTCCTCATACTGGACACGACCATTTGGCCACCATACTTTTACTGAATGAACTTCCTTTTTCGTTCCCCCTGCTGACAAGATCAGAATTAAAACGGCCATGCATTATATTTAATAAGACTCGACATTAGTCGAAGCAAAATATATATAAATACAATCCAGAACCAATGGAGATTTAGGCTCATTAAACTCTCGTTTACTTTAACATGTATGAATTAATGTGAATTAATCTCTAAATTTATCATCAGTGACGTCGTCTAACCATGTCATGCTCTGCTGCCTGCAAGTACGTTATAGTGCATGACAGTATAAGCAGAACAACACCTGATTAAATAGACAATAGGATATATCCCGATATCGAGAGATTGTTTGGGCTTTGTGGAACCATAAGGTCACCGTCACTCCAACGCCCTTCTCTAGACACATACACACAAAGTATATTTGCATCAAGATCAACTCCCAGTTTCTCAGTTCGATATTAGGTCAGTAGGATGTAGGATGGGAAAGGAGTTGGAGCGGGAGACGAACGGTGGGAGGTAATCCCTACCCTGACAGCCACTCCCACAGACGGCTCTACTCGCCCGCTCAGCTTGAGTTGCCTCTCATGCTGCAGCTACTGTAGTCGCTCCATCTCCAACAACAGCAGTCATGGCGACAGTGGTTCAACCGCTCACTCTGGATCGAGGTAAGCTCACGACCGTTGCATTGCCTCTATGTTGGATTATTTATGATTTCAAGAATTTGAGCGACGAATGCTTTGATATTACTCAACAAAGTAGCCTGGTTTTTGTGGGCTTGGGGGAAATGTATTTTAGATTCGTCCGCGCATTGCTGCAGTAAGTGTTTATTCGCTGTAAAGAAATAATCTCTGGTGCGTGCGTCTATTACACATTTTTAACTCTCCAATATTAATTGGAACCTAGTAGCCTAACTCAATAGTCTCTCAGTCAGTTGTCTATATCCATCTATATCGGTAATGAATAGCGTGTTACAAATTGTTTTATGTAACATATTGAACAATATCATCCTACTGTAATCTTGTATGAGGTGGGATTTAAAATAACACGCTTCTGGTATCTGGATGGAATTATGGTACAAAATCTAGTCTGCTGGAAACCAGACAACTTTTTCTCAGTACATAGCCTACAGTAGAGAAGCTGGTGGTGCCATGCTCCTGGACTATAGGCTGTGCAGTGAGCTACAGCCCTCTTTCTTTTACCTGCGTACCACATACCTGTTGGCTGCTGGACAGAAAACCGAATTCGAACATTTAAATACCCACTATCATGACATCATTGTTGGAGTAAATTTACACCTCAGTTGTGTTTGTTAACATTGTAACATATCTAAGGGTACGCAAAAGCATGTTGTCACTGCATTCCAATATATTATATACACCAACATATTCCCTCACAACATATACATTTCTTTCTCACCCGATTGGTCGTCTATCTTTAAAACCTTTCGAATACAATAATAAAACAAAAAATTAACGGATAAATCAGAGATGTCTTACTGTATGCCAAATTGCAAGGGAAAATACGCATGTGCTGCTGAGAAATCGTCACGCATAGGAGTGGGTTGGTGTTAAAAATAACGTAAGGCGATACCTATGGCACCTGCCAAGTAACGCAACATACAGTATATCTTAATGATGGTGAAACCACAAAGTAACTCTTGAAGAAGTTCCATTTAGATACGCAAGAATACGCAGAGGATGTCAACAGTTAGGTTAAATTGCCACAATTTTTTAGAATGGCCCACTTAAATACTGCACACTACTGATCAACACTGACTAATCACAAGGGGTCACCCATCTCGGCCTACCCAACATAATCTGACTGGCTTCAAACCAGTCAACATTGGGTTTCCTTAACTTTGTGTTGCTCAACATCTTCATAATTGGAATTCATCACAGTTAATCCAACGCCCAGGGGCAATGGAATGTATTGATACATGATCTCAGTAATATGTGCTCTGAAGCAGTCAATACTTTCCACTAATCCAAACATAAATGTGAAGAGATGCTGAGCTCACAACAACACACAGTGTGCTACCCTCCACTACTTATCTTTCAAGGAATTGTACATTTATAGGGAGGGCTGTTTAGATGCTACACATACACTTGCAGATATGACTTTGACCCTGTAAATGGTTCCAGTCCAGTGCCTTCCTGCATTCATTCAAGCATGGTGCGACACATAGGAATCTCGTACTCGAGGACTGTACGGTAGATGAATGTAACAATAGCCGCACTGTATTCAGGTGACCGCTGTTGCATATTCATGGTTTCCACAGACTCGGTTAGTGGTTAGTGGTTAGTGGTTAGTGGTTAGTGGCTTGCGCTCAGCAGTAATGTAAGCAGCAATAATGACAGTGTCATGAGTTGTCCCAGTTAATATAGAGGCAACAACAGGCTCTCAACCAGCTTGGTCGACTCCTGCCACGAGGGAGAAAGCACTATCGTTGCTAATGAAAATCAGCCTTGTCCTTGGTAGTGTGCAGGGAGGAAGTGTTAGGAAACTTAGTGAGGACAGTTTGCCAACCACACACACACCGTCAGTGAGCACTGAAGTGCCTTTTCAGAGATGTGAGAGTCTCACACTTGTGTTAGCGGGTCACACTGGGGTCAGCGGAGTTCTTGCATGACTCTACTTCCTGACATTGTCTCGAGTTATTGCTCTCGGGACATTAAACAAAAGCCTGTGTCTGAACCGTCTCAGAAGGTTATGATCAAAGAGTGAATACAAATTCTTCTTCATGATAGGGAAGATATAGAGATAGAGTGCAGAGTTTTAATCATATCTGTTTTCCAGCCTATGCAAGTCTTGAGTCAACTTCCTATAGACAACATCCATGCACAAATGAAAACTGAAAAGGATTTCAAAATGCCACTGACACCATGTCTGATGTGAAATGGAAAAGCCTTTGTCGGACAGGTATTCCCTGATAGAGGAGAAAGGTCTTTGTGAGCTGAATACTTATCAACGCTCTGATTGAGCTGTTGAGAAGAAACTGACAGATAACCCACAAGTCACTATACAAACTGAGAATCATATCCATGCAGGCTGTGCAGCAATGAAGAGGATTAATCTAAAAATCAATGTCTTGATGTGTTGTGTAGTATAAAATATGAGCAGAATGTTTTGGTTAGCAAGATATGTATTTTTTCCCAGAGTTCCAAAAATACATTGAAGGAAGCAGATGACATACCAGCTACAAACATTAGCCTTTTCTAAATTTTGCTTGTGAACAGTATTATGTAACGGCATGTAATACATCTTTAGCCATTACAAAATAAATAGTCTATGTTATTCATTGTACCAGATCTGGAAATGCCCGAGGTAATAACATGAAGTCCAGGTTGTAGAATAGTCTGGCCTTGGTGAAGTATTTATGGGGTTTTATGTGATGAGAGCTACTCGTTTACAGGAAGTCCAAGACCAATGAAAGGTGAAATGATAGTCTGTAACCTGCCCATCAGGTTTGTGACCAGGTCATTGTTTAGAAGCTATATGTAACTCTCATCCTATGTTTGGTGTAATAACAGAAAATTACAGGACTTTTACTGTTGTGAAGTAGAGTAAGCTCTGTCATTATTGTAGTCATCAGTAATCATCCAGGAAGGTAAAGGGGCGAAGCATGTGCAATGTCATTGGCATCTGTCTACCCACAAGCACCCTTCAGGAGTCATTAGCCAATAGGAATGATTTATTTTCCCTCCATCATCAGTAATGTCATGGTAGGGCCAACTAGTGCTAATTCTCTTGGACTTCATGGTGAGTTGTGTGGTTGGAGGGGGTGGGGGTGGTGATAAATTGTGGCACTTCCACTTAAAACACTCTCCTCCTCTTCCTGCCTGGCCAGCTCCCACAGTTCTGTTCCACTCATGATCCCAAGCATGGCTGATGTCTATTTGGGGTCGGACGTGCAGCTGAGTTAATTGGCCAAGGGCACAAGGGAGACCCAGGTCAACCTGGACAGGGGCAGATGGCCCCCTGTGGCAGTGTTGTCTTACTTGGAAGACATCCTCGAAGTATCTCTGTGGGCAGTGCTTCAGTCTTCAGGACAGGACAAAAGTGGAGTCCAAGTACTCTTTCCTACAGTGTGTCTTGGGCCTTAGAAAGAACTTCCTCCCCTTTTCAATTTAAATCTATTTAAATGACTCAGTGAGCCAAGATAGTTAATTAGACATATTTACACTCTGGCTTTAGTAGAGATGACACATGGTTAGATATTGGAAATACACTACATCCGACTATGTCTTCTGTTATCAATGAGGTAATTAAGCAGGGGGTTTGGACTACATCCCAGTGCCCAGACATAACGTGAGAGACCTTTAACAAAGCACTGAAGCTATCACTGTTGTTTTGTACCGCTCTGTGCTCGCTCTCCAATCAGTGAATGATGGGTATGACCTTTGTTAGTCACAAGTACTTGTTAAGGGCTGGAATAATCACATCCTGAGGCAGGGTTCGGCATAGAGCTAGGCTGCTCCAGAACAGCAAGAGTTATTATGTTTGTAACGCATGCAGTCAGAGTGACAGCGGTGTTATAAAAGCCTGCATGCCGTCAAAGGGAGGCAGCCCCAAAAGCCAGAGCTTTTGACTGGGAAGACTGATACGCAATTGAAACGCATAATCACATGCTTGCACTTGTGACTGTTTGGGACGCTGTGAAATTGACCATTTGAAGATCATAGGATGTGAAACCGAGCAGCTTTTTCATCATGGTAATTTGTGGGCTAGAACTGACATCCGATTATGTAATATTTTGATCTCACTGCCAGACACAATAAACGCAAATTGTTGAGAAATGTTCATCACCTGGACCCTTTGAATTCCGTTAAATTGAAGTCACAGATTGTAAATATTTTACTAAATGGTGGTGGAGGCAACTGCACGTTATTCTAGAAGTTCCTGAAGTTCCTCCTAGTAATAGGCAGATTTTATGGGAGTATACACTCTGTTTAGAACTGGACTTCCTACAAACTCAGATTGTCCAATGACTACAGTTTGATGATGTCTTCCTCTGTGTCATGATCGGTTGTTGGCAGGCAGTTTAAGCTGCTGCTCTTGGTGTTTTCCTCTAACTGCACAGCACATTGTTACTCATAGACCCTCTTGTAGAAGGCCATTCCATGTGGGCCTTGAGGGTGTTCTCAGTGTTGCGTGGTAGGCCACGTTTCAAGTGTTAATGTTGTTATGTTGGTTTGAGCGTAAGGCACTCTTCCATGCTAAAGTTTGTAGTGTATAAAACACTATCCGGCTGCATTTCATGTTTATGTATTTTTGAGGTCAAATATATCTGGTTTTGCATGATTTGATATGCCTACATGCATGATTTGAAATGTATATGAATTAAAGTTACCGTAACCCAATTCCGACACTATGGTAATATTTACATTTTAGTCATTTAACAGACGCTCTTATCCAGAGCGACTTACAGTAAGTACAGGGACATTCCCCTGAGGCAAGTGAGGTGAAGTGCCTTGCCTAAAGACACAACATAATTTGGCACAGCGGGAATCAAACTGGGAACCTTCAGATTACTAGCCCCATTCCCTAACCGCTCAGCCACCTGACTCCACATCTTTGTACCCACATGAATGACATGAAATCATTTACACAAGTGTAATAAGGAATGTTGGGCCTCCCAGGGGACGTGGGATGTGACCAAACGACAGCTAAATGTTGCTAAAGAGAGTTTACAAGAGGCTCTGGAATTGGTCTCATTTATTTGGGAGCTAGTATAGAGGAGATTGACATCTTAATGTGCCTGACTTAGCAGTCATCAGAGCAGCCCTTGTTATGATCCCTGGATCGCCCTCCTCTGCCAAGGAAACTCTAATCCCCAGTGTTTTACACATCTGATTCTAAACTGATGCAACCATGCTATCATCCACTTCACATGAAAACACAGAATTGCAAAGGGAAAATGCTAGGTATTTCCCAATGGAAAGAAATGTGTGTGTGTTGGAAAGTATAGAATATATCAACAATCAAGTCCTGGATTGGTGAACAGAATGGGAACATTTGGGTAAATCATATGGTTACAACTCGATGGTATATCATTGTTATATCAACCTCTGACTGCAGATCAAGAGGTTGCAGGTTCAAATGCTTTGGATAAAAGCATCTGTTTAATGAACAGAGTATAATTATACACTGCAGCTGAAACTATAGCATTCTGTCCACAGTTTCAACACTGCAACACATGCAACCCAAGTCAGACGTCAACCTCCATGAAATGAGATATGGAATCATAAGAAGCAGAGAGGATCAAAGAAAAGAGGAATGTCACGATGCAGTTATACAAATACAATGGTTAAATAAGGTGGTTTGTTACTGTACTTCATTGCCTGAGCAGCTGTGAGAGACCTAGCAGTAGACCACCATACCATACTTCCACTGGGAGGGATACTTCCACTGGGAGGGATACTTACACTGGGAGGGATACTTACACTGGGAGGGATGTAAAGCCATCTGGGAAGCTATGTTTAGATTCCAACCACAGACCATGTTTGTGTTAACTCTGTTCTCACAAACAGGATCATAGAGGAGAAATGGTAGTGGGGATTACTTCCAAGGCCATGATTACAGCATGGTATCTTCGTCCTCATTCTTAAGTAACATGTTTACCCATAGCTTGAAATGCCTTGATTGGCGTATTTGAGATGTAATGTTGTTGCTAAAAAGCTTGTGAGCAGTTTCTTTACCAAAACAACTTAATATGTTGACCACATGCTTCGTCATTTCAGGTTTTGCCAAATAACCTCAGTGTTCAAGGGAAAGATAGATTGTATTTGGCCAACATGTTAAAAGAGTAGTGGAAATGCTCAAATGTGATACAAACTATGTATTGCTTTTCATTTTAAAATAAAAAAAATATTATAAAACACGTTATAATTACCCTGGTTGGGAAAATCAAGTTCTTCTGGTCTCTACAAACTATGATGAAGTAATGAATGAAAGTTATGATAAAAAACAACAATACAATGGACAAAATGCTAAACATATACAATTCTAAACAATTTGAACATCAACCTAACTTGAGAGAACAAACACTAAAACACAAATTGAACAAACCAAAAAATATCTGATTCTCAGTGAATGTGAATGTGTGAACCCAGTCTTGGCACTGGTTGATGTAAATGAAAGCAATTGACACTAATGAGCAAGAAAAAAGTAAATCAGAGGAAATCTGTCCTGGATGGCCCCTGACCTTCCTCTAATGAGGAATAAACTCTCAGGAAACATTTTGGCAGGTAGGTAGGCTAGCTCTGCAGGCACGCCATGCACAAGGACACATAGAGAGTAGCCCTGGGGACTCATCGGCGGTAAGCTAACTTTGCTTTTTGTAGTTATGGAAAAGAGGAAAAGCCTGCGTTCACCTTGCCTCGAGACTTATGAGCCATAAAGCGTTCAAAAGATCGATAGAGATGTATTCAATTATATTTACAGGGCAACCGTAGGAAATGGGATGAAGAGAGGAATCAGTTTATATATTCCAGAATAATGCACTTAGTTTAGAACTCTAACAAAACGTTCCCATTTCCTGTCTCTAGGATTTCCTGGACATGGTGAAATCTTTCAGAGGGGTTGGGGGGAATGTACCTTTCCCCCCCCCAGCTCTGTACACCTGTCCCCCACCCCCCCTCCTATGGTTGGTTTTAGAAGCAAACCTGAGAACAGAAATCTCGAGCCTTTGGTTTCCCCCACATTCTCAGGGGTATGTGGATACAACATCATGTCTGATCTTATCTGTGGTGCACAATTTTGTCATTGGAGGGCCCGCTGAGTTGAGCTAGGGTGATGAATGCCCTAAAACCATCTCCCTGACAACACGCACTCCCTGCCAAGCGTGATGTGCCAATAGAATTCTCATCCCACACTTCTCCCAGCCTCTCTTATTAATCCCAATAGAAATTTGACCTGTAAAATATCTGGATCAATGTTATGCACAGAGCTTTCTCATTTTGCTGGAGTAAGAAAATACCACCTTGAGTGTGTGCGTGTGTGTGTGTGTGTGTGTGTGTGTGTGTGTGTGAGTGTGTGTGTGTGTACGTGCGTGTCTAGAATATCAGGAATGGTTGTATGAATTCTGTTGTTTTGTGGTCTCTTTTTTGATTCAACCTAAGAACCCCGTTAAAAACGAAACAGCCCACATATGTAGATGTGTTCTGCAGAAAGCCTGTTATTGTTCCTTAGGTACATAAACACTAACAGCTTCACCATTGGCTGCCTGACTGGCTGGCTCAGTGTTGTCACCTCTCCTCACCCCAGCCCACAGGCTGTCATGTTTGTCAACATCAATGGATGTTCACCTGGTGTTGTTTGCATAGCAACACTGCTGTGATGGAGGTACAATGTTACACACTGCAGGAAACCACCTATCTCTCCAATTTCCAAACTCCATGGCAACTGACACCTAAAGATTATTGGAAGGTTACCAACATTTTGAATTGAACGTAGAGATTTTAGTCATTTAGCAGACGCTCTTATCCAGACTCTGCAGCACCTTCCAGAGATAACCCAGATTATTGTCTGACAGAGCTACATTAATGTGTATACATTAATGCATTGATTGTGAAATATATTCCACTCATAACTTGGATATGCACTACTATCGTAAGGCAGAGGACATTGAGAGGTTAGGCTTCTTATCATGCACTGTCCTCAGCATAAACATAGATTTATCATGAAATATACTTCATCATAAACTGTCCTTATCATTCTGTACACCATATTTACTGTATCATACATCAGTGAGTTCCCAACCAGATGTAATATCTTCATAAAATAGAACTGTTATCTGAAACATGTAAAGCTTTGTGTTCTTTGAATAATTCAGGCAGTACAGAAAAGCAAACTGTGAGATTAAGCCTTTTCCTCTCTCGTTTAGTGATTGAATAAAAGGCTGACATTATTGAGAAAGTGCTTTCATTTGTTCATTCTAACCAAGTGGTCTGATGACTGAGCGCTATGCTCCCTCCTCTCTCCCTTTGTCACAGTGTTTCATTTTTCACAGCCTGTCTCTAAGGGTAAGAAATTAATCAGCCACACTCCCTGTCCTTATTCAGTGAAGGTAATTAGGGGCGGAGAGCTATCCTGACACCAGAGTCGTAGCCTTTAACTTAGGGCGTAATGAGTTTGTTTAAAGGGCACCTATTCCCAAAGGTTTCCTCCTAGTGGTGTGAATCACTGCCCTTGAACGAAACGATTCCCTCTTTGAGTTCCGCCCCCAGTTTTCATGCATGGATATTGGTGGGATTGTGTCGTGAGGCTCTCTTCTCCTCTCTCTCAGTCTCTTGGTATTTCTGTCTGTCTCTCTGTTTACCTCTTTCTGTTTCTCTCTCTCTCCTGGACAAATATATTTCCGTTATCTATTCGCGCCATTATCATTCTCAAGACTTTAAGTTCATGTAATTCAATGGGGGCATAATTGTTTTGTTTTCCACCTCACTTCTCTCTCTCTCTTCCTTTTGACTCTCTCTCTCTTTCTCTCACACACTCTCTTTCTCAGATGTGGCCAGGGCGATTGAGCTGCTGGAGAAGCTGCAGGAGTCTGGGGACGTCCCGGGTCACAAACTCCAGTCCCTGAAGAAGGTGCTGCAGAGTGAGTTCTGCACAGCCATTAGAGAGGTGAGTCACCTGAAAACTGCAGTTCCCATCATGCCCCTTGTCCTTCCAGGACATGTGTCAACCCTAAGGAAGATGGGACATGGAGCAGTAGAGCACTCACAGAAATATTTCTAAAGAAAACTGCATTTTTACCGTTAAAAGGGGAGCAAACTATCTTTAAGCTAATAAATTCATGATCTCAGAGGCGGACTGGAAACGTTTCACTTACGACTCATGCTTCTCCTAATGCTTAATTGGGGACATAAATAGAGAGGTCATTTTAAATCCGTCCTGCGGGCTGAAAGGACAGAAGACGGTATTAGACAGGGCACTATTCACAACTACGTGAGGATTATACTGATGTCACACTATGCACAAGACAGCAGGGGTGGGGAATGGAACTGGGCGGTGGAGAGAGAGACCAGCAGTACAGTCGGGGGTACCGTTGAGGGTGGGCTAGTGCAGGAGAAGAGACGAGAGACCTGTGTGAGAGGCCAGCGGCTTGCCCTGCGTGTACCAGGCAGGGACGATCGAGGCTGGCACAGCCAGGCGGGAAGCCCTTCATCTCACTGCCAGCCATGGCTGTGTCAAGTGGTTGGCACACTGACCCTCTCTGAGCAGAGCTTCACCAACAGCTGGCCATTGAGAGCAAGAGAGAGAGAGAACTTCGACTGCCATTAGCCCCCGACATGGTATCCAGGGAAACAGGGGTCGGGAGTCATGATTGGTTGCTTGCTTGGAGCGGCAGTGGCTTGTGCTTGTGCTTTGCAGTCAATTACAGGCTTTTGTCTGCTGACATACAGTATGGCCATGATGGAAATGGCTCCTGCTTCTGGTGTTGTGCCTGCTGAAGGGCAGATCTCAAGCCTAGTGGTTATGGTCCTGATTGTCACTGTTATTGCTGTGATCATTAGCACGACCGGATGTTGAGGTGCAGCGTGCTGCAGCATGAATAGCTGCATGTTCCAGCGTCATTTCCATGTGAGGGGATATTACAACCAGCCTTCCCACAAAAATGAATTTAACGACGTGCTTTTGTGTGTGCATGTGTGGGTGTTTGGGCAAGATTACCTGCGTGTGCTTGGGGGTGTGTGTGTTTGTCAATAAGGGTGTGTGTGTGCATTTGTGTGCGAGCATGCGTGTGTGTCAGTTTGTGCGGGTGTGTGTTTGGGCATGTGCTGGTGCAGGTCTCTTTGTGAGTTCATGGTCATTTTACTTCACGCTGCTATCTCTTCCTCCAGCCAACGGTTTGTGACAGCCATCACTGTAATGCCTTCCCAGCAGCCCTTGCAACAAGACTAAGACATGGCCGACAGACTTCTATTGAATGTCCCTGAACCTCTTTCATTTGTCTTTGCAAATAAATCATATTTAAATCAGCCACAACCCTGTCTGACCTGCTTACACATGAATCCATCCAGCAGTGTCACACATTCTGTGAAGTGAAAAGAGGTATTAGACAAAGGTTGACTTCCTGTCAGAGACATATTTTGGTGCACAGCATTGAATTCACCTGCGTGTCATTTCATTAAATGCAGATGACCTGCACTGAACTGTAGCTGGCTGTAGATATTATCCAGCTATTCAGTTCATCCCCCCCTCCTCTCTCCTCTAAAGTGCTGAGAGAGCTTATTTCACGGTATGGTGCTCAGACACAAGATCCAACATGGCTTCCCTCGTCACCACTGTGGCTGGGGTGTTTACCAAGCTGAACACTATCTTCACACTGTCAACCGAATTAGTGGCAAACATGAAAACAGAACCAGCTTTGGATGAGGGCCCAACTGTCAATATGAAAACCCCACTGGTGATAAACTGTTGGCTCAGCTTGGAAACACAAACGACAGAGAGAGATACAGAGTTGGTTGAGTCCTACGCTCCGGAACCTCGTTTACTGTATGGAGGAGTGGATTGGTGCTGAGGGAAAAGTCCTTCTCTATGAACCTGAGTGGGTCGTCAGATTCAATCAGCCTTGCAAACTGAAAGAGAAGGACAGATGAGAAAAGAGTCTGGTTATCCAGCTCAAAATGATAGAGGGGGTGGATTTCACCGGATATGGACGGTTATCCTGCTGATAGCATTGGGCTTGCCAAAAGGTACTCAATGTACTGAGAATAAAAGAGGCTTGACACTTTCGTTATACCAAAATGTTCTTTGAATGAATGAAAAAGAATGTCTGAAAGGAGTTTGAGATTTCTCATTATGTGCACAGTATAACACAAGGTCATTCTGAATAGGGAAATGATTGTGACATGGCAAGCCACAACTACATAGTGGCATACAAAAATAAATATTCATTCAAAACGCAGCAAAAATAGAAAATATGGCAATAAAAAGGGTAAGGTTACTATTACACACCTTATCTGAATGGCACTGTATGTATGCCGTACAGGATAAAGAACACATTTTATGTGGGTGCCATTCAGCCAAGTCTCTTTAGGCATTTCCTATGAGTCTGAGCACTTCATTTAATAATCTGGGCTGAATTGAATATTCTCTTTTAATGTCACAATGAGGAGAGAGAGGGAGGTTTGTGAAGGTGCACTATTAAGCGCTGGGCAGCCTCAGCCGAGTGACCTCGTGAAATACTGTCAGTCCAACCTTGCTTCATCCTCTCTCTCTCCCTTACAATCTCTCCCTCTCCCTCTCTCTCTCTCTCTCTCTCTCTCTCTCTCTCTCTCTCTCTCTCTCTCTCTCTCTCTCTCTCTCTCTCTCTCTCTCTCTCTCTCTCTCTCTCTCTCTCTCTCTCTCTCTCTCTCTCTCTCTCTCTCTCTCTCTCTCTCTCTCTCTTTCTGTCTCTCTCTGACTTGTGCTGTCTCCTTATGTCTCCCACTGTCTCTCGGACGCCCTCTCTCTCTGATTCTCTTACAGTCTCATTCTCTAACTCGTTCTGTCTCTACCTCTTTGTGTCTTGGCTTATGCAGTATATATTCCCGACCTCCCTCTATTTTTTCCTGGTTTACAAATGTGCAATCTCTCCCTCCTCCGTGGTTCTCCCTCAGTCCCTGTCTGTTCCTGGTGACTCAGTAGAGAGAGCACAAACAGGAGGCCATGCTGCGTGCTGCATTGTCACGTTAAAGCCCCCTGGGCTGTTTTCTCCACCATCAACTATTGTAGCATCTCCCCAGTCTTCACTGCACACTGCTCCACAGACAGGAAGGGGATCTGGGTTAATGTAAGCCCTCTTTCATAGCCAGCAACTGGTAAACTGCCGGCGATGCAGAGAGAGACATATTGGGAGGAAGAGGGGGAGAGATGGAGAGAGGGAGAAAGAGAATATCTACAGAAGGGACTAAGGAGAGTGGTGACATTAGATAAAATAAGAAGAAGAGGAGAGGCATCCGTGGACAGAGTAGAAAAGATGCCCTTAGGATCAAGTCTTCTCGAGCTCTCTCCATCCCTCCTTGCTCTTCTCTCTCTCTCTTTCTCTCTCTCTCTTTCTCTCTCTCTCTTTTTCTCTCTCTCTCTCTCTCTCTCTCTCTCCATTCCCCTCTCTCTCTTACTCGCTCTTTGTATATCTCCCTATTCTTTCCCTTTCTCTCTCTCTCTTTTCATTCTCTCTCCATTCTCCCTCTCTCTTTCACCCTCTCTTTTTATTGGTCTGTATTGTCTCCCATCTCTTTCTCCTATTCTCTCTCTTTGAGCAAAGTGCATTCTCTCAGGCCCACTTGGTTGGTTTTGGTTCAAGGGTGTATTATAGACATGAGGTCCCATGAGGGCCCTGTGTTCTCCCTCCAGTTGGTCATATTGATATATGGACACTGTAAAAAGCTGGAATTCAATTATTTCTTGCTTTTCATTTGTCTAGTGTGTTCCTCTTGCAAAACTCATTTTGTTTAGCCAAAAATAAAAAAGTGATATGGAACTAGCTGTTGTTGTTTAGTAGTGTACACCAGCAAACTGTCTGGTTGTATCTATTGTTATTTCTACACATTATATCCAAATATAAACCCTGTTGTTCATTGCTCCAGCACATCAGATAGAAGAGAGTCCCTGAGGTGCCTCTGTGGGGGCTCAGTGCATTATGCAGAATGGAGAAGCCATGCAAGATCACTGATGCCCTGCTGTCTATCTTTGCCTTGAAGAAAACCAACATGGAGGTGTGAGCTGAAGGGTGACACCAATACGACAATAGAGAAAGTGAAGCAAACAATCCAATATTCATGTATCTTTTTTTTTCTATAAGCACATAGAAGAAAAAAAAAACATTATCAAGGTTCTCTGCGAAGGGTTTGCTGTCGTTATGATTAAATGTTGATTGCCCACGGAACAATTCATCAGTAGCTTGTAATAGATCTAATTAGCATTTAGAAATGTTGGTATTTTGATGTGTTGAATTGTTATGACCTGTATTGTTTTCCTTGTTTATCCTCACCCAGGCCCCAATGCAAGGCCTTCATGTCGACCTTGAATATAATTCATAAGAGCAGCTAGTTCAGGCAGGGCAATCGGGCAGCGCGCTCATTCATTCATCAGGGACGTAAGGCGTCTTACTCCACCTTCCTTTCCTCCGCCCACTACCATACCCATGTTAGCAGCGCATAACCATTGGGCCATGTCCGATAAGGCGTCTTTAAAAGACACGTGGATACGCAAACACTCACCCCGGTTGTTGTTTGATCAGTGCTGCTGCCACCCTCCACCATCCCCTTCTCCCCCATGCTGTCTGTGTATCTATCCAACAGGGGGATTATATCTCTATTGCTCTCTGCCTCATATGTCATGTATGTATGTGTGCATCGAGGAGACAGGGAGTGCTTCCCTCAGATCATCCACTCCGCCAAAGTTAAATCTACATGTCCATGTCATGTAACAATAAAGGCTCAAATCTAATATGTGATTGTTTTGACTGAAACACATCTCAAACTGTCCCAACTGTAGCCATATTAATTACTCTCAGAGAGTAATAGATGGATGTGGCATCTCGGAAAAATGATGTGCTGGTGGCGATACCACTTAGATCCACACACTGTCTCATTCGTTTACTGAGTAGCATGTGTTGTAGACATGAGTGCCACTCTCAAGGACAAGACAGTGATAAACTCATCTCTGGTATGGAAGTCTGGAATGTCCCTACGGACAGCTAGTCCCAGCGTCTGAGTACGGTGGCACATATGGAGGCTGTTTGGATGTGTCTTCATGGAGTACAGGTCTGGAGTAGAAGTTCAACATAAACTCACTGTTCCATTGATTCTTTGTGTGTTTCAGGTGTACCAGTACATGCATGAAACCATCACAGTCAACGGCTGTCCAGAATACCAGGCCCGGGCCACAGCTAAGGTAAGAGATTTGCAGGACTAATCAGGAAGCATTCAAAACTTCACTTAGTCTACCCCTATTATGAAAATCTTCAGTATAGAATTTCCTATCTGAATCACTCTTATGTAGATCCGATTGACTGAATTAGATACAGGACAGAAAGACTATGCATATTAGTGTAGCTCAAGATCAAAGCAAGTGCAGTTTACAAATGAGCCATTAGTCAAGCTTCTTTGTGAGACGGTCTCTGGAGCTTCTGATTCATATTCCACCTCAGACCAGCTGATTGAAAGGAAAACATAGAGAAAATCCCTGATAGTGGAGCACAGTGTGTGTGTGTGGGTGTGTGTGTGTGTGTGTGTGTGTCCGACAGAGAGAGAAAGCTGGCTGTGAGGTCTGAATTTTTATGTGAAATACATTTTTATGTAAAAACTATTTGAAGGCATTATTTTAATACACTACCCGATGTGACTACTAACACAAGTCACCAGTAACTGGCACTGCTGAAATCCATCTATTTGTCCTTGCCAGTAACTTATACATGTCTGGACTAAAGCACTGTTTAGTTGTGGAGATCGAAATAATTGTAAAGCTTTAGTAATGGTTAATTATTTAATTAATTAATTAACTGTATATATACTGTAGATAGCGCTCTTTTCTTTGTTTTCTTGCATTTCATTGTTTCACCTGAGCACTGGAACACTTGATTTACTCTGCATTGCCCATTTACGTAATCGAATATTTCCGCCACTCCCTTCTGCCTTCTGTCCTGAGCCTTTTATATGAGGAGCATCTCGATAGAGAAGTGAGTCTATCTCTGCTCTAACGCTCCACTGCAAGAGATGAGTCTTAAGCGGTGATCAAATCATTGCAGATGTCACTCTGCATACGCTTGTGTGACTTTACTTGGCCAGTTTCCATTGAGCATTCCTGCGCCTGAGGTTTGGACTGGGCGTCTGTTGTGTTTGAAGGAGCCAGCCATATGGCACCTAGATTCTTGCTCACAGTAACCAAGATAAACTTGTGAAGGTTGATGCACCGTTTCCCTCGTAGAGAGAGAGAGAGAGTGAGATAGATAGAGAATAAAAGAGAGAGGGAAATAGAAGAGTGGAGGAGAGCCCAAAGCCATAACACATTGAGAGTTTCTCCTGCTCGTGGGGCAAGTTAAGACTTTCCAAAATATCTTTTCGTCACCATATCCTCATACAGCACCGGCACTTTATAACGAGGTGGACTTGCAGCAGTGCATGAGGGGATCAGAAGGCAACAAGGCCGTGTCTCCCCCTGTCTCCCCCTGTCTCCACCTCGCTTTGTTCATCCTGCAGACCGGCTCCCAGGTTCGACTAACAAGCTCCCGAGTGCTTTGTTTCAAGGAGAGGACTCCTTTCCACGTTAAAAGCGATCCGTAGCTTGTGGAATCTTTAGTCAGGAAGGTTTCGAGAGAGGGAGAAAAATAGAGAGATTTAGTCACTGGGTGAAAGTTATCTCACTGGGTCTCCAGCTTCAGCTGAGATGGGCTAATCCATGTGCTTAGAGAAGCAGAAAACCTCTCACAGGGCTATATTTCGCCGTACTTGGCTCTCTCACTGTGTTATTATTGTAAGCTTCTCTGAATCTCAAAACCTGTTTTATAGCGACTGATGTTGAAATAGCAGCGATATCTCAAGGTGGGGCTTAGGGGGTATGTGAAAATGTGTCTCCCAGTTGAAACAGTAGCTCTTTCCTGTCACAGGTGGATTCAGTTGTTATGCTAACGTGTTGTCACAGAATTATCTTTGCAGCCCAGATGACAGGACAGTGCTTGAGCATGGAGAAAGACCGACAAACCGACAAAACATTAACCTGCCCCTCCACACCTCCGTCCCTTAACCCCCTCGCATGGTTCTGCCCACAGGCCACAGTGGCTGCATTTGCCGCCAGCGAAGGCCACTCCCACCCCAGGGTGGTGGAGCTGCCCAAGACGGAGGAGGGGCTGGGCTTCAACGTGATGGGCGGGAAGGAGCAGAACTCCCCTATCTACATCTCTCGCATCATCCCAGGGGGCGTTGCCGAGAGGCAAGGCGGTCTGAAGAGAGGAGACCAGCTGCTGTCTGTCAATGGTGTGGTAAGTCCACAGAGATGAATCGTCAAACTCACTTACTGTATTTACAGTATTTCAGCTGTCATGACATGCAATTTTCTTTGCTATTTATCAGAGGTTGATTGAATTTAAAAACACCTGAAGAATTTGATTTTTCAAAATCAACCATTAAGAAATGGCTTACGGAGGAGATAAGACAGACATGACCAGACATGATTAGAAATATGATCACGTTTACTTTTAGCAATCATTCATTCTCATAATGATCTTCAATGAAGGTATGATTTTGTATAAAAAACTTAGACCAATGACAGAACACTCCCAAATCAACAGCATCAACTAAAGACACGTTTTCAACTAATGGGAAAATGTTCTCTGACAGAAGAATGATAATCCTCATACAGAAATGGCAGAGGTCTAATTTGATCTCAGTGATATCCAGACTTGTAATTGGGACATATGTATTACTTTGGATTTGAAGAGGAAGATCTAATTATGCCAAATATGTCATGCTTGTTCAGCTAAGGTCAAAGAAAATGAGCTAGCTTGTAACCTTTAAAAGAATTGAAGCAAGAGAAAAGATTTTACCCTAAGTTGTAGCTCTTAAACGAGTTAAGTTTGGGTATTACTAAATGTTGGAGAAGTTTGATCATTGCCATAAAAAATATGAAAGAATAGTAGTAGATTATGTCACTTACTGTATGTCTTTGTCACTTTGGGTGCCTTCTCTCAACCCCCCTCCGCTCTCACTCTCTGTCCCTCACCTTCTCTCTCTTTGTCCCCCTCCGCTCTCGCTCTCTGTCCCTCACCTTCTCTCTCTGTCCCCCTTCTACTCCCTCTATATGTCCCTCACCTTCTCTCTCTCTGTCCCCCATCTACTCCCTCTATATGTCCCTCACCTTCTCTCTCTCTGTCCCCCTTCTACTCCCTCTATATGTCCCTCACCTTCTCTCTCTGTCCCCCTTCTACTCCCTCTATATGTCCCTCACCTTCTCTCTCTGTCCCCCTTCTTCCCTCTATATGTCCCTCACCTTCTCTCTCTGTCCCCCTTCTACTCCCTCTATATGTCCCTCACCTTCTCTCTCTCTGTCCCCCTCCGCTCTCGCTCTCTGTCCCTCACCTTCTCTCTCTCTGTCCCCCTTCTACTCCCTCTATATGTCCCTCACCTTCTCTCTCTCTGGCCCCCTTCTACTCCCTCTATATGTCCCTCACCTTCTCTCTCTCTCTGGCCCCCTTCTACTCCCTCTATATGTCCCTCACCTACTCTCTGGCCCTATCCCCTCTCTCCCTCGACCCCTGGCCTTCTGTCCCTCTGTCCTTCCATTCTTCTCCGTCTTCCTCCTTTCTTTTTCCCAGAGTGTGGAGGGGGAGCACCACGAGAAGGCGGTGGAGCTGCTGAAAGCCGCTAAAGACAGCGTGAAGCTGGTGGTGCGCTACACGCCCAAGGTGCTGGAGGAGATGGAGGCGCGCTTCGAGAAGCTGCGCACCGCTCGCCGCAGGCAGCAACAGCAGCTGCTCATTCAGCAGCAGCAGCAGCAGCATAACCCCGCCGCCCAGCAGAACCACACGTCGTAGGTGAGGCTTTTCATTGCTTTAAGGGTGGGGTAGGCCAGGACTAGTCGGGGTTAGGGCTGAGGTGGTGGGGGACGCCAGGGGCGGGGGGGGGGGGGGGTGATGGGTAAGGTTATGGGTGAGGGTCATTGAGGGAAGGGCTGTTGGAACCTGTAAGCCTCAGTGATATGGATGTGGATTTGATTGCTTTGGAATCCTTGTCAGTTATCCTCTGGTTTTATACTGCCTCCAGAACTGAACAGATGCCAGGGAGAAATGAATTAGTTTGGCAAACAGGACAAAGTCAGACGTGATGGGGAGGCCTAAAACTGTAGAAAACGTCTGGTCTTTTTCATGTGAAGTTACCATGCATTAAACCAAGTGATTCCGTTTTTCAGTAAGGTTCATGCTGCTCCTGGAATGAGGCTTGGAATCTGAAGGGAATAGTCAGTTTGGAAACTGAGCAGTTGAAATATTTTCTGGAATACTACCACATCCTACAAGATTATGTCAGTCAGCCATGCGACTGGTGAATTATTCAAGCCTAAACCAATGTGTTTGTGCCTGGCAGATGTTTCTAAACAAATCTTCATCAGCCGAACATTGTTCTTAAGATGTATTGTTTAGCAGATCTTCAATCATTCAGTACTTGTCTTCAATATCTTACTCAATAGATTTCTGGTCCAAACTACGTTCGTAAAAATGCCATTGAATTATTTATGGCTTTGTTTATTTTGAAAAAGCATTCAGAGCTTGCAAATCAGTGATATTCAGACCAAATTAAACACGGATTGAGATCAATAATAATTGTGACGTAAGTATAATTGAACATTTAGGTACAGAAAGACTTCAAATTAAGCCATCACACCATGCAGAGGTTTATTCTTCTGAACGTAACCTGGGCACATCAGAGGGCGGCACCTCTTAAAGGACTAAACCCCCCCCCCCACACACACACACACACTCCCACCCAGAGCCAATGTCTTCCCCCGGTGCTAATACACGGCTGATAGCAAAATCCCCTCACAGAGCTGTGCTTCTGCCCGTGGCACGGTGCAGCTTGTGGAGGTATTTGGGAGCTTGCAGCTGTGTGCATGAGAGGGCACCGGAGAGTGGACTGAGCAAGGATCCTCTTGTATCATTGCCGGCATGCTGACCACAGCGTTTGCCATAATGGCCAAGAGGCCTCCGGCCAAGTGACATGTACAGTGATGGTCACACATGTAGGGGGTTGCATAGCGACCATGCACCATGGAATGTTGTGGGATCTGTGTGTCCAACTGTTTGCTCTTAGCTTTCCTTCCATTATTCTGCTGCAGGTTGTTTCAGAAGAAGAAATGATCTCAGAGACCGTCTATCAGAGAGGAGGATCCCAAAGGAATCCCCAATTAACAGAACAAACTGGAAACAAGTGAAGACTCTCTCTCTCTCTCCCTATCTATTGTCTCTATATATCTAATATCATCTATCTATCTCTCTCTATCTATTCTACTCTCTCTCTATTTCTCTCTATCTATTTCCCTCTCCAGCTCTCTATTTTTTTCTCTCCCTTTCAGTGTATTACCAACAGTAACTAGGCAAAAACGGAGATGTTTGTGTCCTGAAATGTCAACATTGGTTTTTCTGAAACATGCACGATGACCTGATGACTGGAGGGACGCTAGCTAGCACTGAAAATAATTTGTTCTTTTGTGTTTGTTTCAAGTTGTCCATCAGTTGAAGATGTGATCCATTTTGAAGTTCCCTCACGTCCTTTGTGATGTTTGTTTGTTTGGTGTCATCGGTTCCTGATTGATTTAATCTATTTACTGATGTTTAGTTTGCCATGGCTTTGTACAGCGCTATTTATATTGATTCTTAATTGGTTCTTGTGTCTGTGTGTAAATGACCATTGCTTTTTTGTGTCAAACTGAACCTGTTTAGATAACCTTGAAATCTTTTTTACCTTATATAATGTAGCAAGAAAATATTTTGTATCAACAACTCGTAGATTTAGCAATAACACACTTTTTTGGGTTTTACATATTACATCAAAGTATTTAGGTGCACATAGAATGAGGTAGATGCAAAAGCTATCAGTTGTAAAGCTAAAGTAAACTGGATCTTATGCACTGTGTGTCATAAGGCAGCTTCTGCCACTGAAACTGGTTTGACATTCTAAGAGATTATTTCAATTGAACCCGTATATTATAATTACTTTGCAATACGCAAAATCTGGACAAAATCTAAAATTCTCAACGGTACAGTCACCTCATCCCAAAGTCATCGAAAAAGAGAATATACATGTTATCCTAATATAATTTATATTTAATAGATATGATATCAAAAACTTACATAGCATTTCAAATGTTATTTATATGAGGGCAAAGAGAATGTCAAGAACATATATATTTAACCAGAGAGTGGATCTTAACACTTTATTTATAGATCATACTATTTTTTAGGCTAATGATGTCAGAGTTTTACATAAAGTTTAATGTTTTATTGAAATATGTGTACTTTGTTTAACATACAGATGGTTATTTGAAAAGATAAATGGTAGATAAACTGAATCTCTTAATGTACAATACACAATATCTTGATTGCATGGTTATAGTGGAATCATTCCCCTGCATTTGCTCTCCATCTGAACACGTTGACAATCATTGTGAGTAACAAGACTGTGTGGAATGTTTAACTGTTTATGAGGGACCTCTGTTTCAAACCATTTCTCTCAACCTTTGGAATGTTAGTAGATTTACTTGACATTTGTCAGAACGATAAGTTGCAATTTGGATTGATTAAAAACTACAAACATTGTTAAAGATGCATCCTCATTCATCAATAGTAGTCGTGTATCGCTAGTACTGTAATATTACACTGGTTTTTCATTAGATGGTTTTCTCAGCAAAAACACCCTTGTATTTTTTACTTGTTACTACGTTTTGGGGTAATGAAATAGTGCAAAATCATTGACACCAATAATATACTGTGTGCAACATGTCATGCTGGTATAAACCAGGTCAGACCGTGAAAGTGTTTTTTTCCCTTCATCTTGGAGAAGTTCAACAGATCCCTTTTGTATCTTAACTGAATGGTTTTCTCTTTTTTATTGATGACTTGCAATGGCTGGACACAAATCTGTACTTTCTGTGCAGGATAAGACACAACAACACCCGGTGATATGCAATTGTTATACATACTATATTTGTATAAATAAATATATGTGTGTGTGTGCAGTGACCCTTCTTTTCTCTTGTGACTCGTCCTCATTCTGTGTGACTTGAAGAGTGTCTGTACTAGAGTCTCTGAATAGTGGAGTCAGGTG
Organism: Hypomesus nipponensis; assembly: GCF_054491055.1. Classification (NCBI taxonomy): domain Eukaryota; kingdom Metazoa; phylum Chordata; class Actinopteri; order Osmeriformes; family Osmeridae; genus Hypomesus; species Hypomesus nipponensis. The sequence goes on from NC_140367.1 coordinate 7,412,313, forward strand.
GCTGAGCGGTAAGGGACTCGGACTAGTAATCAGAAGGTTGCCTGTTCGATTCTTGGCATTCAAAAATGTCCTTGGGCAAGGCACTTCACCCTACTTGCCTCGGGGGGACTGTCCCTGTACTGACTGTAAGTCGCTCTGGATAAGAGTGTCTGCTAAATGACTAAATGTAAATGTATGTAAAACAACAACTATGTGCTGGGCACAATTTACCCTTAAGACAGTAAATTGTCTCCTGTCAATTTCCTGTCAACTGTTTAAAAGCCTTCACTAAAGAGCATTTTCTATGTGAAACTTTATACGAAAATAATATCTTCGAGATGTAACAGCTGACTTTGTACTCTTGGTTGTCCCAGTATTGGAAATCAGAGTTGGTCAGTCTATTCTGTGAAGGATTGTCAGTAAGAAGGATGTTTGTTTTGTCACAGCACTTTGCAGACAGAGGGGACAAGTCTGAGGCAGTCAGATGAAGCAGTGCTAGTAAAAGGCTTTCACATTGAAATTCCCCCCTAGCGCTTGTCTGGGATCTTAAAGGCGAATAAAAAACCAATTGCCTATGTCAGAGCAATACAGGAAGCAGACAGTGAATCTAATGAAGAGACACAGTGGTCCCTACAAATACGGAGGAAGTCAACTCATGCTGAAGATTCAGAACCACAGAGGCTTACCCTGTTAGCATTCTGTTCGACTTTGTAGACACTTGGGTGGAAAACATCTTAATACCTAAACTACTCACTCTCGATGTTCTTTCCCTGTGTTCTTCACAACATGAGATGAAAGAGGAGTTGATAAAGCTAGTAAATTACCTTGGGTTGATTAATTTTAGGTGACAAGGAAAAAAACAAACTTTCCGTTTGAAGTTTACAGCTTGAAGTTCCATAAAAAAACGTGTAATTGACACCATTTCAGTTTTGCAGCAAAATAACACGTTTTTTTTGGTGTTGACGGAGTACATAGTTTCAGCATTAACACACTTGAGCTCACAAAGCTCTTCTGAGCCAATTATCTCCAAAATGCCCAGAAGCACAAAATGTGTTTTTAATTATAGATGCTATCCAGATAGTTGATGAAAACATGCTAATTAAAATAGTTGATAAAAGATAAGAACCTAAATCCACAACATTACCGAATCATTTCACCATTATTTGACTGGTAATTGTTTTATATGGAAACTACCCCTCTCTTGTGGACATACACAGCATTGCAAACAATGTCCCAGTCTCAATAGAAAATACTTCTGGGGATTTAGACAGAAATGTTGAAAATCAAATGAAGTTCAATATAGAAATATAGATAATACTTGTCACTACTTTTAATGTTTATGACCTTGGCTGTGCTATTTGTTATGATGGAAAAAAAATATGATTCCTGCTGCCATCTCTTATCACATGCTTGCTACATGAGTAATTTATGACCCTTTACTAATGTTTAGCGATGGAAAATTACTCCAAAGCATTGGGAGCTTCGTAGCCAGAAGCATAGGTTACTGAAATACAACACTCTGTTGGTATGACTGTCATGCCTGGGAGCCTTCTAGAATGGTACCACTGAAGAGACCATATCTAACTGCCAGTGTGTCCCTCAATCGCTGTCATGGTTGCATGTTCAGTCCCCATACCTTCCCACCAGAGGGGGGCTTGTTATAAACATGAGGACACAAGTGTCTCTCTGGAGGTTAGAATCACAATGAGAATCGTGACTGTGAACTATCCACCAATAGCTGCACGGTACTTCAGACAGTGTTGAACACTCTCAAGGTAGGGATTGAGAGAAATAAATATGGCAGTCCTCTGTTGCTGCTGGACAACTAAAACAGCACTACTATTTAGCTTCCGTTTTATGAGCTCAGGCTTTAACATAATGCCCAAGCTATATGACAATTCTAGGTGTCGCTGAGGAGACCATTTGTTCTAATACTGGTGTTGATGGTGTAATTAGGGCTTTTAATGGTAAGTAACATTTGGTACTAAAGAACAAACAGGTACACAAAACTCTTCCCTCCCCTCTCCTGTCTTTTCTTCACCTTTAACACCTCCTTTCTCACTGGGGAAGACAAGGAAAGCATTTGGCTTCTCCAATCTAATCTTTACTTTCAAGATGAATTCAGCAGCTCTGATTAGAATTATTGGAAGCTTTATTTGTAGTATAAAAAGTAACAAAAGACAATAATCACTTAAATACAACTTGGTTTGAATTGTGAACATAAGATCAAAAGGGAGAAAAAAAAGTTTCAATTAAATATTTTACATTAGGTTTAATACTAGACGTATAAAATAACTGAACATTTACAGTACATATTTACACTTTTATCTACAATTAAACAGTTGGTCTGTGTTCACCACCACTCCTCATTCACCATGTCTAAGCGCGTTTCACAACAAAACAACACAACCGTTCACAAACATCTTACAGGTTGGAGCTACTGTTGTTCTCCCTCACAAAACATGGTAGACCCTCCTGGAGCTGGGGCTGTCCGGAGTGCTGGGCTGAGAGTCTGTGCTGGAGGGAGAGTAGTTGACCATGTCTCTCAGCGCCACAGGAATGCTGGTGTCCACCGAGGAGAGGCGATCCACAATGCTTGACAGACACTCCAGGCTGGAGGCTCCAACACCCCTCCCTCCAGAGCACTCTGGTGGGGGGACACAGTGGGAAAAGATAGGGTCAGACACGGAGAAACTCATGAATGGACTCAAATGAAATGAGGGTTTGATTCAGCAATGAGTTGTTTACTTCTACAGCTATTTGTGTCGGTTTTTAAGATCAAATACCACAGATGGATATGAATTATTTTCTTTGTTGTAATGAAACGCACACGCTTTTATCCAGACTTTATATATATTTAGATAAGAATCTTACCATTTTTGGTGTAACTGTAGTTGTTATTGTATCTTGTGTTCATTTGTTGCTGCCACACAGGACTGTTGCAGTCAGCCTGAAGGGGAAAACAACACAACAACATTAATAGTCATAATGACAAACACATGCATCCGTCCAATTCAAAGGTCTCCCTTTTCAATCTTTTTGAAGCCCTGTCAATTCTTCCATTGTGCTCTCTTTTCTCCCCCCCCCCCAAAAAAAAAAAATACAAAATAGCACAAACATCAAAGTATGATGACATTCTCAATCATTTTGACAGACTGACTAAATCATTGTTTTTCCCCTGCTGGAGCCTCAGAGGTCTATATTCCCTGTCCACCTTACAAGTCCAAAGTTCCAGGCTACTCCCATGCTCTTGCTTGCCTTAGGCGTGGAGAATCAATTTTAGCAGTGGAAGCAACACCAGTTTGTGCAAGATGACACTTTCTCCCAGTAAATCTGCAGAAAATCCTGGCACTGCTGGAGAACATGCAGTCAGGATGGAATGCAGAAAAGCACCAGCCCTGCCTGCCAGACAACACTGAGGTGGATTTAGTAGGGCTTTTAGGTCATTAAATGTCCACTGGTGGGAAAGTAATTACTGTTTAAGCACATACAGTACAGCCATCCTCTAAAGTCTCTATTGTGTAGTAGGATACCTTTAAAACATTGTTTTGGGTGAACTGACTTCTGATGGATGCATTAGACCACTCAGCAAAATATACATCTTACATCACATTGTATGTTATGTCAATTTGTATTTTTTATAGTTGGTATTCAGTGTTATATCGTTTATACAGCAGACATTAAAATAGATGATTGAACCAAAGAAGCATGAACAAATGTAATGCATGAAAGAACAAGTTAATTGAGTTCCCCAAATGGCACGACCACGGCAGGTCTATTAGATTAACTTTTAGATTAGAAGATATTTCCATTTCGATCAAAGTCGATCAGTGACTTTTTTGGCCAGATGCACTTTCAGTTTTTCCTGTCTGTACACAAGTGTCAATAGCATCTTGCTTTCAACCAAGGCTTTCCAACGTAGAACTTTCCAACACGCAACAAACAATACAAGTACTAATACAAAACCACCCTGAATCATTTAAAACCTGTGTTTTTCAATTTGGGGGAATATTTCATCAGATGTGGAGCTAGCACTATGCGCCATAGCCCCGCGTGCAGCGACATGGAAGACAGTGAGCATAGCATAGCATGAGTATAGCAGTTTGCTGGTCTCACCATGCCATCAGAGCAGCTGGACAAGGGGCTCCCGGGCTCTGAGCTGCTCTCTCCAGGGAGGGAGTAGTAGCTCTCCACCTGCTCCCTCAGCAGATCCTGCAGGCTCTCTATGTACTGGATGGCGTTCCTCAGGATCTCCACCTTGGGCAGCCGCTGGCTGGGATTGGCCGAGGTGCAGCGGCGCAGCGCCTCGAAGGCATGGTTCACCTTCTTCAGCCTCCGCCGCTCCCGCATGGTGGCCGCTCGCCGGCGGTCCACGGTGCTCGATTTACGCTTGCAGGCTTTGCAGGCCCACTGGAGGCAGTGTCCAGGCTGGTGTGGGGCCCCTGGGGCCCTGACATGCTCGTCCTCCTCAGACCCCGTCAGCTCCCCGGGGCCAAACTCCAGGGCTTCTGGAGAGGAGGTGCAGGTGCTGTCGTAGAAGACCTGGGAGGGAGAGAAGACCTCCATGGCTGAACTGGTTGGCAGTGTGGACGGAAGGATTGGCTGAACGAAGGACGGAGGGGAAGAAAGGAAGGAAGGAGGGAAGGACGTCCGTGCTTTGGGAGAGCAGTGAGGTGAGAGAGAAGAGACCTCTGAGTGATATGAGGGGGCTGCTGCCATGGGGCCTCTCTTATATGCCCCCAGGCAGAGCCCAGGGCCCACATTTGCCAGATCTAATTACCATGGCCCATTGGCCCAGGCCAGGCAGGCAGGCCGGCAGGCAGGCTGGGGTTAGTTCAGCTCCCCCCCCACCCCGAGACCCCACCCCCTCTCAGTACCCTGCAGAGTTTCCCACATCTGCACTCCCTGGTGTTTTCCCACTCATCATCACAACACTGGCCTTCCCAATGGAGCTCTATCTGCAAGGCCATTATGAGTAAAACGCAGAGGAATGTTTCAACGGACCCCTTAGGTTAACATAAAAGGTTAAATGGTATAAGTCTAGTGCTCGGTTAAGCTCAATTAAAGGCCTCTAATGATTCAACCAAAATAATACTATTCTACTGATATGATATTGCTATGACTGATCGTTTTGTTTTCTAAAATTGAACAGCAAAATGGAGGGCCATGTTAAATCCTCTGCAAGCCAATTTTACGCCTTAGACAAATACCAGCGTTGCAGATGCAGGCCAGCTGCAAAAGAGAGGTGTAACATTTCAAACCCAGTGAATTCACATTATAGCGGCAAAGTCCCCTAAACACGCCAAGCTCATTATGGAAGGTGTCATGCACAAGGTGCACGTGTTTGTTCAAACTCATTAAATCAGTAATCAAGCAATTAACATCCGTGCGTCGTTTGGTGAACCCAATGTAAAAGCAGCTGTCACATAGCCAACTTACGTTGAGTTGGGAAATGCTATTCAAAACATGAATGGATTTCAAATTTGCTGTTTGGGTAGGTAATAACGATGTTTAGGTCATAAAGAATTAACAAAATGTATTGATTATTCTGGATATGTTGTTACGTTAAGGCTTAAAAAGTTAAATGCCACCACTGTGAGCAAATTAGCACATAATTATCCATGAAAATCGAAAAAAACTGATAAAGCAATGGTGCTCCCTCAGTTGGTCGTCTAGGTCGGGGTAATTACTTTGTGTGTTGTGTGTGTTGACAGCGTACAAGGATACAATGCGGATATTTCACACAATGTGTCAAAACGTTTGGTGTCTTGGTTCTCTGGGAACTGCGCGCACCTAACAAAACACCAGAGTACCTGCCACTGAATTGCTGTCGGAGTTTGTATTGCGCACAGCTGAAGAAGACATTGGCAGTAGTCTATCCCGTGAAGCCGACGACCAGATCAAAGGATATTGGCTGTGAACAACGAGAAAACCTGGCAATAGTCAATAGCTAATTGAACCTTGAATGAGATTGTGCAAGCACATGGTGTTATGGCGATACATCATGCCTGTGCACGGCTCTCTTGTTGTGCACACACTCTGGTGCTGTGATCTTTGCTGCTCATGTTGTCTCTTGGGAACTGTTGAGTTTGCTTTTTTATCGCTTTTATTCTCAGGGGTCAGAGCCGGAGTTAAGTGTGGGGCAGTAGGTGGCCTTTTATGTCCACTCTCCTCACGTCTCAAAACCTTAATTCTTCTAAACTGCGCGTGCTTTGATTTCTTGAGATTTTTCGGACATATCTGAGTGGCAATATTGGGCTATAAATTATTTCAATTTCCACAGAGTACTGTCATTCACGTGTTGTTGTCACCTTCATGGTGTGTTATTAATTCTAGTATCTAATTACTAATACTAGTGTTTCATTTGTTATTAATAAGATATGTCTTCATAACTATCTTTTCCTTTAAAATATCCTCTTTCTTCACTTTGACATTTCAAACACATCCTTTAAAGAAAAATACACAATCCCTAATAAAATTGCAGTGTGGAAGTTCATCTTAAAAACTGAGTGATGAGGTTAACTGTGTATAACTTCTGTATAAAAAGAAAGAAAAAGAAAGAAAGAAAAAAAAAATCCTGGGTACTCCTAGAATTCTTATAATTATTCCATAACTGATAAGATAATCTGTATCTTTTAAACATCTTACCACAACAGCCTCTAATGAAAGTTCTTTCCTTTCAATTTAAAAAAGGTAACTTATATTTTTCCAAGACTTAAGGTTTATTGTCAGCTAAATAGGGTAGATTGTAGTAAAAAAAACATTGGTGATAAAATCTTAAAACAAACAGCAGTTAGGCAAGGTTATTATAAGGGATCTTAAGGACTGAATAAAATGGGAAATGGTCCATTTTCTTGGACATTGAAATAGGCCTACCATATCTCAGTGGTTTTCTGCAGGGCTGTAGATGACAATATGGTTTTGAAAAATACAAATATATAGTTAAATTATATACACCTCCTGAAATTTCTGTGAAATGCATCAATGTGTGTGTGTTTGGACGTGCACAGACACACAATTATGCATGTGTGTGTACATGTGTTTGCGTGTATGTTTGTGTGTGTTTGTTAAAACGTGTATGTTTGTCAGCACACAGGGCTGAGGGATGAGGCAGATAGCCAGGGGTCAGCTGAGGCCTGATCTCAGCCACAGAGATCTGAGGACGAGCGACAGGCCTCACTCTTGATGCGGGGTTAGGTTAGCACAGCAATGCACCCTGGGACCATAAACAAGTAGGCCTTCTCAAGTCACGCAGGGCTGGCAGAGAGGGGGAAAGAGAGAGAGAAGGAGAAAGAGAGACAGAGAAAGTGAGGGAGACCAATAGAGAGTGGGAATAAACAATCTGTTGCCAAGCAGGGGTACTAATCCGCATGTCAAACATATGCAACAGACCCCAAAGTAATGAACCATGAATTCAGACTTACTAGAACACTCAGTCTCATTATCATTAAGATAAGTGTTGCACCCATGCATTCTGACCAATGGAAACCTGTGATACCCATGTGACAGCTGAAAGAATAGTTCTAACTAGAGTTAGGGTGGTTGGAGAGTAACTCTTTCCCAGCTGGAACAAAAAGAGCTGTCCTAGATATCAGGGCAATCATAATTTTGTGATTCTCCAATACTGGTGAGGAATGATAGAAATATAAAATATTTCTACAGTGACTCAAGTCAATGGAGAGAACATGTGAAAGGTGATACTGCAAGTAAGTCAATTGTTGATGAAATTCAAAATGTAAAAAAAATTAATTAAATGTGCCACAGTTTTTAATCCACTACAAAAATAAAGATTTAGAAAGATGTTGTAATGCTTGGCAATTCAATTTATTGGTCAGTTCATATAAATAAATACAACAATGAATGTGTTGAGGTTTTGGTTTTGTATTTCGAATACAAAATAAATTAAGATTATAAAATATATACATTTACGTGGAAGTAGTAGAGCACTTCTATTATTTCCACACATAGATATAAAATATTGGCAATTCATGCCTGCCTCAACTTAAAATAATCACCATAAAATGCCCCTTAATTGTACAAACGTTTGCATTAAAATGGAAACTAAAGTCATTGCATATTCCCTATGCAAGGGTCGGAAATAATTTACAACCGCTCAAAGGAATTGCGAAATGTTGACGTCGCCCGTGCAGCAAAATTCCAAGGATTTATGCTTTATTTTTCTGTGACTTCTTCGCTGCAATTAATTTTCTCCTCACTTGAGATGCTTTCGACAATTGATGAGAGGCGAAGTAGACTGGTTGATCCCGAGGACTCTGTGGTGACTGAACAAAAGCATCGTGTGAATACGTTGTGTCTAATAACACGCACATAACAACCTTACATTTTTACCGCTGCGGTTTGCCACTGACCTTCTCTCTGATTCGTCATAGGCGCATTGGAATGATCAGCGGAGGGTTGCCAGTTTTGACAGGACCTTTTCCAATTGTAATCACTGTTGTTGGCCACCTGTACACACGATGTTATGCATGTTTCAATAAACAACTAGGACAGGTGAACTCAAAAAAGATCGTGTATATTTTATATTTTGAAGTAACGTATTATGATGTAGCATTATGTATATTCCTAGTATGTCTACATAGGCCTAGTTATGTAAATGTACCCTTTTACGCGTGTAGCTAAATATATGGAAAGGAAACAGGAACACAATCGAGAGCAACATCATGTTCATATAAACCTTACATTGTGTTCTTTGTTGTTAAACTCATATGAATCATGTTGCTGTATTTTGTCTTGCTCATCCAGAGTATGCAACAGGTCCTGCAATTTTTCGATGTAGTTTATAGCGCTGCGTAAAATCTCGACTTTGGGCAGCCGCTGGTTCGGATTGGGCACGGTCTTTTTCTTTAACGCATCGAACGCTTCATTGATCTTCTTGAGACGCCTTCTTTCCCTGAGAGTTGCAGCTTTGCGCCTGTCGGTCGGTGCAGACTTTCTTTTACATATTTTACAAGCCCAGATAAGACACTGTCCCTCGCAATGCGGGTGGAGACCCGGGGGCGCGAGGACATGCTCCTCGCCACTGCTGTCACATCCAGTCTCGGATTGAACATTATCCTGTCCAGGTGATAAGGGGCTGTCATTCCCGTGATACAGAGGAGACACCCCGGCCATGTCCATATGCTGTAATGGTCCATGATCTCCCTCGAGATAGCGCAAATCATTGAAAAAATAAGTGTTGTTCTCAAAAAGGTCCATCATGTTGTACCTCGTGCGGCCTATGTTTTGACAGTGTGACTCTGGCATTTAAATAGCCCAGCGACACAAGCCACCATGTGTAGGTATATATAGAATGTGAAACTCTATCCAACGCTTAGCTGTCGCAGTTCATCAAACTTCTTTTTTTTCAATGGGTCTTTACTACTAACGGAGTTTGTGTAGAAAATAAATAGGCGTTAACACCTCCCGCTGAAAGTTAAAACGTAATTTCAGTCTTATGACAGGTGCATTTAATATCTGTTTCACAGTGAAATGGTAACATACTGTACTATTGCCCATCTCAACTTCTGAAGTGCACCCTGTCAGTGTAATTGTAATGAACCCTATAATGGCTGGGTTTTCCCCCAAATAGAAAGCTTGACCAAAACGAATATTTCTCAGAAAGTGGGTTAAAATGAACTTAAGGTTAAGAATTCAGAATCCTTACGCCTGCAACTGCAAACTTTCATTAGGTGTAAAATGTGTATGTCGTTTTTTATACAGCTTTTGAAATACACTAGGCTGCTCTTGGAAACAGTAAGTGCAATTGTAACTGTAAACTCTATCCAATGTCCAATCATAAATAGATTGGAATGTGTCCAGTCAAAATGACTGAATGAATACGCGCATATGTGGTATTAATAGATATGGTGCATTCATCTTGAATCCATAAAGAGATGAAAGACGAGTTGCTATGTGGCCTCTGACATTGCTTCAACCACGTGCAGAGTCTGCGTCTCTGGGGTACTTGTTACCCACCATGCACTTCTGTTTCTGAGTAGGTACAGTATACAGTATACATCATGCCCAAGTACAGTTGGTCCACAGTCTTGTCAGCCTAAAACCATAAATGTACTTTGGAGGAGAGGTAGAGATGTAAGTTCATGTTAATTCAGTACCGGTAGTTTCACCATCTTCTTCAAGGCTATACATATGATTTCATAATGATTGCTTTGTTTGTCAATGTTGGCTTACATTGCAATCTGTGTCAGTTTGTGTGTCAGTATGAGTGTGTATGCATGTGTGCTCTGACTTAATGACATGAGCAGCGTGTATTGACTAAGTTTCAGCTCAAGCTGAGTGTGTAACTTCAAAACTATGCTGTTGTGCAATGCGGGGTTAAACCTCGTGGATGTCCGTCACTGTAGCCCTGGTCCTATTACCTTGTTATGGAAGCCTGAGAACCCCTTCAATATGAGAGGACTGGAATACCTCTGCCATCGCCTACTCGCCATGCAGTGATCTGCTAAACTGACTTGTGTGCTAGGACAAGATGTCCCTGCGCACCTTTGAGTAGATTCTAAAGTTAAATGACAACTTACATGAATGCATTTTTTTAACCTCTTTGAGTCAGGGTAAACATGTAAAAAGGATTATTTTGATCATTCAAATCAGTATGAGCACTAAATGTATGTATTCTGTCCTGAAAATAAGGACCTATCCTACAATCTGGTTTCTATATAACAATGGAAAAATTATATTCCTTTCAGAATCCCTCTATCATTCTATCTTGTAAATGCACACATATGCCTGTAACTGTGATTGGAAGGAGACTCTTCCAGAACACACTAGAACATGCTGGGAACAGACAAGCTGTCTGTTGTGGCTCTTCATTAGGCTTTTACTCAACCCTGGGTATTTGCCATTGAATTCTATGTGAAAGTGCAGAAGAGATTATACCTATCTGCTGTCCCCAGTATGTCGGATTGAATCAGAGCTACGAACAGTTGGTAGTGTCGGTGACATGAATCACACTTTCTTGAACTCAAGTGTTTTTGTGATGAACAGTCAACAGAGTGGCAACAGATGTGTGAGGAGTTTATAGCTGCTGTTGCTGTTTATAGATCTTTTCTTCAATGAGTTGCCGTTTTACACGTGATAAGCCAGTGTGCGTCAGTAAAATAAGATAATTCCTTTCCTTTTATTTATGAGAGTTCAAGGTGGTTGTCACACGTTAGGCTTTAATATAGCTTTTATAGGTTTACCGTTGACAGGTCCTGTTGGTGGACATCTTAAAGACAGTCCCTCAGTCTGCAGAGCATCGCTCTTAGCTTCGTATGAGTGTCCATACTGTAGCTAGGAGGAATATTCATTTGATGTAATCTCATGGTAACATTTACAAGCTATCCCACGAATGATCATTCGTATACTGAGCAGCATTTCACCGGTTCACTAACTGGGCTTTTATGCCTCACCATCACTGTTATTTTCTTAATGAAATTGGATAAAAGCAGTCAAAACATGTCATGTGTAGATCACTCTGACAAGTATTCCGTGCAGGACACGGATAACTGCTCTGACAATGTTCTCATAAGACTCAAGGATGTGTGTGTGTATGTGTGTGTGTGTGTCAGCGTGTGTGTGGATGTACCTGGGGTCCCTATAGTGTGTCACACCAGTGTCCCCTTCCCCCCAGAGCTCCAGGGCATCCTGCGCTGGGCCCATAAATCCTGCTTGTGTCAAGGGGTGACACTTCAGCTGTCAGGGAGAATCATGGGATACCCTGCCAAGAAACTCAGAGAGAGGGATATGCCCTCGCACGGAGCAGGGGGGCGGGGCGGCGAGGAGTCCAGGGAGGGGACTGAGAGAAGCGTAAATCCACCCGGAATTCAAGAGCCAAAGAGACAGGAGGGACGAACAAGTCAACAAATCTTCTGAGCTCAGCGTCTAAACTCAGGAAACTTGGACGTCACTTGTGATTGCGTGCCAGATCGAGACTGTACATAGCTGCAAAAGGATTAGCTTCTGTAGGATCAGTAGATGGAACTATGACACAGTTCCTTGATGCAGCTAATACAATATATTGTAGGAGTTTGATACTCAGGTCTTAACTCTTGCATTGCAAAAAAAACGATTTAATTTTGTTTTCAGAAATCTCACTGTTCTTTCAAAGAAGTTCTTACAGTCTTAGAATACGCTTAAGTGTGCTTAATAATTATACTGTAGTGATCTCTTGGTACAGTCTATGTTTAGCTGTGAATTAAAAGGGTCTTAGAAGACCCCCTTGGGCCTGTGATGACCTCCAGTGACTACTGTGCTCCCTTACTACAAGGACACCTCCCCAGGAACTCTCTACCTCTCTCCCCCTCCCCCCTAAGGTGAATCATTGACAAGGCACATCGACTGCCCCTTCAACAGCTTCCTCCCAAAGTCAGGAGCAGCACATTGCTTTGTTCCAGGAACATGCGCAGAGTACTGAGAGAAACAGAAAGAGAGAGAGCGATAAAGAGACAGGTAGAGATACAGATAGAGTCAGAAATCTGAGAATAGATGAGAAACGAGGAGAAATAATAAAAAGAGACATCTAATTTTTCTTTATCCTGGCTGGATAATTGTACCTTAGTTATGAATAATTACTTGCTGGGCAGTTAATATACAGCCATTTCTTTTTCAGTCTTTGTCTTCCTCCCAGAATATAGACATTTCTTCTAGATACTTGACTAATGTCTGTTTACCTGTATACCACTGTACTATGCTGTAGGTTGAGGTGTTGTACAGTGTCTCCATGTTACTTTTTCTGTACTCCAACTTATGCAACATGGTCAGCATGGCCAGTTTTAGATCCCCATGCCCTAGACTCCACACAGGAGATTGTCTTACAGACAGATAAAAATATACATGACAATACCCAGTGCTGGGCCAGAGACCGCCATCCAGCTAATGTGGAAATTTACAAGGAATCTACTAGGAGGTCAACCAATGACTGGTGCATTTTGGTTGAACAATACCCCCTCCCCCATTCTCCCTTCTCTGTATTTCTGTCTCTATCCCTCCCACACACCCTACAGAATGTCTATCTCACGCTTCTTCTCCTCACCTCCCACTCCCACACAAGGCCTGTACATTAACAAGACGTTTCCATGTTCCATTTCTGTTCATTGAGTGTCAGTCAGTGGTGGGCGTGAAGGGTGTGGGGGGCAGGGGGGTGTACAGTGCTGACACAGGGGTCAGGAACAATGAACATGATCTTTGAGACCCCTTCCCTCTCAGACCCGGGCCCCCCACCCCTTCCTCCAGCCCTGGTGGAGCAGACCTCCTGGCCCAGACGGCTTTCGCCATCACTGGGGCTGGAGAGGAAGCCAGAGCACAGCGTGACGGACACACCGTACATCACCCTGGGCCTCACACCTGGGATTTAACTTAGCCAATCAGAGGTTAAACAGCTTGGTCATGGACATGATGACAGTGCCTCACCTGGAGTCATGACCTTCTGACCCTCTGGGGTCATGAGCCTAGTGCCCAGGAGACTAGGGCATTGACGAGAGGCTACGGATGGCTAATGTGTGGAAAACTGGGGCCATATCTTAATGTGGAGGTAAACAATGATGTACATTGGAATACATCTTGATTTTGAGGATAATCAAATAAACCTTTGGTTCTATCTCTCACCCAACTGTAATCTCCATCCAGTCTGTGGCCATGGCAGTAAACCAGGGCTCTCAAATACTGTGTCTGAAGAGATTATCAGACTTCAGCCATGCTGAGGGACTCCCCCTCTGAAGACCCTTTTGGTATGGTCTGTGTAAATGTTGTAGAATAGTATCACAGCCAAACAGCTGCCTTGCCTAGCTCACAGGAGGGAGAGTTTAGCAACAGAACTGGAGGATAGCCAGTCAGCTCTACTGCCACCACACAGCTACCCCACGCTAACCTAGCCCAGTTAACAAGCGCCTTCACCCAGTCCACCTCACAGCCCCACCTTTAAGATAGCATCTCACAACAACAGTGCTAATCTAGATAGCCTGGCTCCCTAAAATAAACTTTAGTCCAACTCAGGCGATCAAGGGCGGGAGGGACCACAAGGGTGACTCGACGTCGCGGCAGGAACTGTTCCTTAAAGCTAAGCAAACAGGCTGGTCCACTCACTCGAGCCATGGCAGGGTGCAGAGCTCAGGGTCACATGAGGGTCTTGAGTTTCAAAGCAGAAGGGTAATAATGATGGCATCTGCATTCTCCCCAGTGGCCGTCCCAGGGATTCAGTTCAAAGGCCCAGCGGCTGAAGTGCATCAATTAGCGGCTGGCGAAGGGGAAAAATAGAGCCTGGTTTGGGCTCCACACGGCGCAAGCTAGCTGGCTAGCTAACTCCCGATGACCTCACAGCATTACGTTATGGGACATTAGGGAGGCACTGCACGCTAGCCAGGCGATGCTAATAGAGCCACACAAATGGCCTGGTACTGATGGATGAGTAGTAGGTACACACATTCACACACACACACACATTAACCAGAAAGAGCTGATTGGCTCGAACAAGATGCTGGAGTGGAACCAATTGAGTTAAGTCTCTTAGGCTTGGACTCCACCTCAGACTGTCAATTTATGGTTGTCTCCCCATCTATTCCTTTTATCCTTTGTATTGATGTTCTGTTCTTGTGTTGCACTTTGTGAACAGGACTCCTTGGCTTGTCAGCTCGTCGCTTGACAGCCAATGCTGATTTAGTTTGGGACTGATCCCAGCCCATGGTGATTGATTCTGTCCTCATAGAGCAGAGTGATGGATTGGAGCTTGTGTTTGGTTCTGCTGGTGGTGTGTGTGTGTCTGTATGTGTGTATGTGCGCGTGTGCGTGCGTCTGTGCGTGTGTGTGTGCATGTGTGAGTCTCCAGACATGGCCATTGATAGGGACTGAAGAGGGGGGAGTCTTTAATACGGCTGACCTTGACCCCAAGCCAAGACCAGTGCAGCCCACTGGTCTGGTCTGGTCTGGGCAGTCAGGCAAGACGTTAACCCCATTACCCTCTCCTCACTACCTGTCAGTGTCTACATTGTGTCTACATTTCAATGAGGACATTGCATTTGTAAGTGACTGTGACAGTGTTACATCCATCCGTACAAGGTATCACCATTAGATGAGGACTGTAAGAGGACTCTGGTCAAGTGTCAATAAAATGTGGCTTCTTGTAGCTTCCCCTTTGATGTGGTTGGGATGTAAACGATATGGGGAGACACTGCTATCGTTAATATCACACCGTCTCGGGGAATTAGCGATGTAGCCAGAGATAAGACAAAACAAATCCAATAGCTTGAAAAAGCGCGACGGTTGCCATGACTACCACCAAGCGACGTGACTCCCTAATATTGGTTTTACTAGTCAGTAACCCCAATGTGTAGAGTTTGTGTTACAATGAAAATTACCCAAATGTAGTCCGGGAATAAAAGCAACAACAGGCTTTGGAGGATAAACTGGCTGGCTCCAAGAGAAACTAACAGGATATTGACAAATGTCAGTGTTGAGTGGTGACGAGAGGGCCACCGCAGTGTGGCACAATTGGTTATGTTGGGTTCATGTCATTAAAACAACAGATAGCAGGGCACTAAGGCTTTGCTGCTATAATATGATATCCACAAAGCCCCAGTTGGTAAAGTACACACAAATGTCTGCCTAAAGCAGTGCTGAAAATCTTTGAAACATAAAACCCATTTCAGATTTCCCTGGTGGCACATCACAACATTTGTGATGAAGAGTTTTTAGACTGTCTGCATGCACAAAGCAATCCTTTGAAATCCACATTGTAATGCACTGGACGTTTTTAATTCATGTTTTCCAATTCCAAGTTTCACAGAGATTTCCAAACACATTTGTTAATTCCCCGAGTACATTGACAGAGCCTCCCTCTTAAAACACTGTGGTTCACAGAGGGCAAGTGAGCAATTAAATGAAGAGTGAGTGAACGATGCGCTTGGGTTTCACGAGTAGTCCAATTAATCACAATCTACCATGACATGTAACCTGTCTCCAACTACCATAAATGAAGTACATCATGAACAACACCACTGCACCACTGTGTACATTGTCTGGTATGTGGATTTACTCTGCCTTGTAATGGCAGTATATGTAATGGGAGTTACAATAGATCCTTCTAATGGTGATGAATGGTGAGGAGTTAAACTCTGACATATCCTAATGTGTGGTCCACCAATTGTAAGAGTATCCTAGGATTCCCACTTTTGACACCCGTGTGAGTTATACTCAACAGGTTTCTCTGGAACGTCTGGGGCCCATCGTGGTCAAGCTGCACTGTCCAAACACACAGGATGGTAAGTGGCTATTAATGAGAGTGAGCGTGCGTGTGTGTGTGCATGTGTGTGTGTCTGCAAGCGTGAGGCTGTGATGCCATGAGAGCTGAGCGCAGAAGGCACAGTGGGCATTCCTTCCTAGAGGTTGCTGTTGGCAGACGGCTCCAACACACGATGGAGGAAGGATTTCTTGTAAACGGGTCCAAAAACAAACACGAGGGACACACACATACTCACACGTATTCACGCACACACAAGCACACACACAAGCACACACACACACACACATACACACTCACACACTCACACAGACACACACACATTCCATTTATACTAGAGGTTACCCCCACCTGTTTTAATACTGTAAAAACTCTAGTGTTACTGTGGTGGATGGTGGATGTTATTGGATATTGTATTTCGTGTGTGAGTGTGTAATTTAAGTGCAGGTGGGTGTACAGGAAAGTAGTCCTTTGGGTATAATGAGACCGCGTGATAATAGGACATCCTTAAAAATGGTGACTGGGTCAGGGTACCAAGGGGAAAGACAATGGAAGGGCAGTCTGCTTTTTCGATTATGAGGTTGCCCTTTCCAGTTGGAGAAGTCACTTCTCAAGGCTTATCTTTTCCTGCCTCCAAACATAACTAATTCAGTACATCTGCTCGCGAAATATACATCCATACCAAAAAGCCCTCAGGCTATCAATTTACCCCAGCTTCTTACATCAGCTTCACAGAGCGAGTCCCCAGTGGTGGCTTAAGGTGATGTTCTTAATGACTTAATCCAGGCTCAGTCCTAGTGGCCCAGGGCCTGGCCTCTGGTCCTACTGTGAGAGGAGGCCTTCTCTGACCTCACTGTTTGGTTTCCAGGGGTCCCCGGGGCTCTGGGAGGTTTGGGCATGGCCGTGCTGAAACGCTGACGTGCAGGCAGGGGTCCAGAGGGACTCCCGGCCCCGGCTTCTGTTACCGGTGGGTTAGTCACGCTTGCAGAGATTTATGTGTGGAACGGTAGCGAGCGAGAGGACCCCGGAATCAGAACACAACCCAGCCACCCAACCCCCCTCCCACCCCTCCCTCCCTCCCTCCGCACCTCCACCTCCCATACCCCACCCCCCCAACCCGCCAACAAACCCTCTCTCCCCAGCACCGATGCCATCCGGATTTTACACAACACACTGCACACTGACAGACGTACGGTGCAATCACACACTTTCATGTTTTCTCTCTTTGCCTCTCCGTTTCTTTCTCTTCCTTGCTTTCTTTTCTCCCTTTCTCACACACACCAGCTCATGTCACACACACACTTTGGCATGAGCACACACGCTTCCTTAAACTGCTTTGGGAGGTGACCCTGTCATTTTAACACCTTGTGTTACATTGTAGGCCCATCATTATATTACTTTAAATCTATGTAATTTGGGTTGTGATCCTGAAGTACACTTGGCACTAGTGCAAGCACATGAGTTGCTCATACCAAATACTTAGATACAGCTTTCATTATCAACTTTTGTCTGTGTTGTTTCAGGAGATCATTACCGTAACCCATTTGAGGAAGTAGCAGTGTTAATAGAACTGTTTGCCGAGCACTACTACAAATGGGAAGAATGTTACACCTAAACCTTGGGCACAAGTCACACATGCAAAAATCTCTGATGTCAAAAATCCCCACCTCATCAAACCATATCAATTCACCCACATGCTCTGTGTGAAGTTTGTTTGGATGATGACATGGTTGGTCCTCAGGTTGACTGGGCTGAGGCAGGGATAGGTGAGGAGTTTCTCCAAACAAGTTTCTGGGACATAGCCACCGTCCGCTGACAAAACGTTACGTCTTCACATACGGGACCACACAACAGGCTTCTAAGTGTGTGGCGGTCGTTTTTTAAAAGCAAGCGCTTGTTCTAGCTGACATTTGGACAAAGTGTCGATGGTTAATTTGTTGTTTCACAGTTTGATGGGGTGGGCTGGTGGTGTGTGGACAGAACAGACCACCTCTCTGGCTGGTGGCTGACCCTCTGGAAGCGGGGAAGGGGGACAGGTGGGCACCCCCACCCCCCCCCCCCCTACACACACAGACACACACCACACACGTAGCCTAGCTGGGGACCACTTTAGACCTCCAGGAAAGCATACACAAACTCGTCTGACGTGGTGGGTTTAGACAACGGCAGAGGTGATGAGAAGAGTTACGTGACTAGCTGACAAACAACGATGTTCAACTACTGCCAAGTGATTTGATATGTACATTTGGTTTGTGGCGTTTTACTGTAAGTAGAATGGACAATTTAATGGATTTGCTGAGACAGATTGTGTTATACCAGCAATTTAACTCTATAGTTGACAAACCTTGACAAAGAAGATGCTCTGCTTTTCAGAAATTTGGCAAAATCATGGCCTAAAAATGGTCAGACTTTGAATGAATAAAAGTTGGAATGGTACATTCCATTGTAT
Organism: Hypomesus nipponensis; assembly: GCF_054491055.1. Taxonomy (NCBI): domain Eukaryota; kingdom Metazoa; phylum Chordata; class Actinopteri; order Osmeriformes; family Osmeridae; genus Hypomesus; species Hypomesus nipponensis. The sequence goes on from NC_140367.1 coordinate 7,430,972, forward strand.
ACTGTCGTTTATGAGGTGTTAGTATATCTGTGCTAAATAGTAAAGACATAAGGGCTATGCACACTGCTCTGCTCTGCAGTGGCTGTAGACCACAAACAGCCAACATAAACAATGATGAGGCTGGCTTGTGTTTTATCTCCATGCCACCCACAGTTTACACCAGCGGGGAGCTGAAACCCTAGCATTGGCCAGGGTCCATCTGTAAACCCTTGCTAATCACCGTACCCACCCCTCACATCCCTGGCCCCAACCAGGACTAACCCTGACCCCACCATGGCTAACCCTCTCTCTGGCTGCAGTCCCACCAGGGCTAGAAAATAACCTTTTCTTCTTGGCTGAAACAATATTTATGCAAAACACTAAGCCAGATATGGGCATTGTTTTGTTATTTGTTTGATTCATTTTCTTTGCCGACTACACATGTATACCCACAGGATGTCTGTGTTCTACTGTTTTGCACTGTTCAGACTTGGTCATTGTTATTGTAAGAGAGTGGAGCTAAAGAGATTTGTTACTGGTCATTGGGACATTTTTTGTGAGTGAGAAGTTCATTTGAGGGGGGAATGCTTGTGTTTTGAGTCATTTTTTCACGCTTCTCAAATGGAGGGATTAAGGCCAGGGAGAGGAAGAACAAAAGTTGGGGATGAAATGCTCTGGAGCTTAGTGGTCGCCCTCTGCTCGTTCTCTGACCTTGGACAGGCAGATACCCAAGAGGGTGCTTGTACAGTATACCATCATTGTTTTGTTCAAGACCTTTCACTCCCTACTTCACATGCAGGTTTGCTCCTAATACACAGGAGTGGGCCAAGTTCTGAGAGCAATGCAAAGGATGTGTTCAGAAAAGTTAAGAAATAAAACTTAACATAACATATGTTATCGAACACCCAAAACATCTCTTTCCTTCTCACAAATTGTGACAAAATAGATTAGAGTTGTTGTGTGACACTGGAGTTGTTGTTCAACACAGCTCACATAATGTACCTTTCTGTGTGGTCTCCGGGGAGCTGCATTCAATAACAACCACCTGAGGGAATCAGCTGAGAGGGAGCTTCTGTTACACAGAGACGAGGCAGGAGGCAGAAAGCAGGAGGCAGGAAACAGGAACAGGAGACAGGAGGCAGAAGGTAGGAGGCAGGATTCAGGAGGCAGCAGGCCGAATTCAGGATATTGGAGGAATGAGGCAGGAGGCAGGATTTAAGAGGTAGGGACAGGTTACAGAAGCTACATGTACACCCAGATCCTTCGAGATGTATCTGAACAATCACAATGTTTCAGTGAGGACCCTGACTGTGGGGTTGAGGTCAGAGGAGGGGGAAGGGGAAGAAGGGGAGGGGGGCAGCATATGTAAACAGAGAGGGGTCGCTGGGGGTTCAGCCCTGGGAACCTGAGGACCACTCCCATCCTGACCCCTGTCCCCCCAACACCCCGCCCCTCGTCTAAAGTCCCCCCCACCTCCCTCTGTCCCTGAAATACACAGAGAGGTGATTGACGCAAGCCAGGTCAAATCAACACCTTTGACCTCTTTTACTGTACTACATGTAGATACTTTCTCAGTGTAATGCAATGGGGATTTCCTGAAGCCATTCTGCTCACTTCATGGTACACTGAAGAAGCGTGCATAGTTTTCCACTGAACCCAAGGTGAACAATCTTTCTTTATGACTGGTGCGGGGCAGAATGTTTGGAATGCCAAGGCCTTTCCTTGCATGACATGTATGAGTATGGCGATGATTTGTGTCTGACATTGGCTCTAGATCACCTCCAAATGTCCTCTTTGGCTGTGCCAGATGAGGTAGGGTTACATGACAGATGAGCAGGCATTTAGATCGCCTTACCCAACACAGACATGCACCACTGGACCATTGAGACAGAGCTAAATGAAGAATAGTTTCAAGTCTAATGCAAAAAGTGTCAACACCATGATAGAAAACCAGCTAGTCCATAGGAGAATATAGACTCCCCTCCAGGACTGCTATATTAGACTATTACATGTTGTATTACATTAGAACTATACAAAGCCAAACTAAAATTAAGGGGTCCTTCCTATGAGCATCTGAGCTATGGAGAGTGTCACTAGACTGTTGACCCTTCATTGGTTGGTTGATGTATACTCTGTAACCAATGGTGATGAAGTGCCCCTGTCGCCAGGCGCACACACAGTCTCTTCAGCAGATTAACCCTCATTGATTTATAGAGATTTACTCCTGAAAAGAAAACAGCTGGCACAGGGACAAATACCAGAGTTGGCAAGGAATACATTAAACCGGGAGAAAAGCCTGCTCATTTGTTTAAAAAATGAGACTTCATGCAATGAAACATATATTTACGGAATTACAAAATATGATAAGGCTAGGGAGCAATCAATTGGACGGGCCAAGATTATTACATTCTGAAACTTTTTTTACTGTGAATGCTTCTCTGACTCATTATATTTCATTGAATTGTTCCATGGTAAGGGTGTAACAAATGACTTTAAAATTATTCCATTCAAAACAATTGTACAAATTAGGATGCACCAGAAACTTCATCTGATTATATGTTAAATGTGATTGAACGTCACATTTTCTGGGACAAATGCTACGTAGCCAAGAAATTACTGTTGATTTCCCAGCTTTATCTAGGTTTATAATGAGGGAAACTGTGGATATGGATGTCCTGGAAAATGTTATTTTTTTACCCTCAGAATAGAGCAAAAGATATATAGATTCCCTCTGAAGAGCTGTGCCAGGCTAAAGACTCAAACCAAGTAAGAAGCAGAGGTTTTGGATCTGATTCAAACGCTACCTCGGAGGAATCCTACATGGAATTCATTTAGATAGCTATCCACCTCAAAACCCCCCAAAAAACTAAAAATCTTTATGTCACTCCCAGTCTCAAACTTCATCAACCTTCTTTTCTATACGGAGCCAAACAATTGAAAAAGTAAAAAATCCCAGCAGCGCCTAACATACACATTAACCCCACTCCCATAACGTCAGCTCTGTCTTTGTGCCAGAAGCCTGGAGCTCAGTTTCGGACGAATCCCCAGTGAGAGTCTCATTTGTGGGCTTAGGCATCCTCCACTCCCTGGTGTCTTGATAGAGTGCTGGATGAAGGCCTAGATCTATAGCAGCTCAAACAGTAGTCTCCCCTGTGAATGTGGCCTGTATCAGATCCAGCTGTGGTTATGTTAGGTGGGCCTTTGTGTGTAATAATGTTACACAGCGGCTGTCGGGCAGATGTGGCTCTGTCTTCTCTCTCTCTCTCTCTCTCTCTCTCTCTCTCTCTCTCTCTCTCTCTCTCTCTCTCTCTCTGTGTCTCTCTCTCTGTCTCTCTCTCACTTTTTCTCTCTCACTTTTTTTTTCTCTCTATCTATCTCTCTCTCTCTCTCTCTCTTTCTCTCTCTGTCTTTTTGTCTCTGTCACTGTATTGTTGCTTCTTTACCCATCCACCCCCTGCCTCCCTTTCTCAGCCCTTTCTCTTCTCCCTCATACAGATGTGCTGAGGTCTTTCAGCCTGTCTGTCTTGCTCTTAATCATTCCACACCTTGCCTGACCGGAGGTACCGGAACCTTCCGCTGTTCACTGGGGTGGGCTCCACCTGACTCCTGGGGAGGAATGAGAGGGATCACGACCCTGTCCAATCAGCTGCTTCCTGTTGTGTCAGAGGGCTCTTCCGAGGCCTGTGGTGATCAGAGGAGAGACTGGGAGCACAGCATCCGGCTGTGAAGAGGCTGGGGCAGTTAAAGACATACATCAGTGAACAGTAGCTGCACCGGGACCAAGGGAGATACTGAGGGGGGAGAGAGCGGGGGTGAGAAAGAGGGAGAGAGAGGGAGGGAGGGAGGGAGGGAGGGAGGGAGGGAGGGAGGGAGGGAGGGAGGGAGGGAGGGAGGGAGGGAGGGAGGGAGGGAGGGAGGGAGGGAGGGAGGGAGGGAGGGAGGGAGAGAGAGAGAGAGAGAGAGAGAGAGAGAGAGAGACAGAGAGAGAGAGAGAGAGAGAGAGAGAGAGAGAGAGAGAGAGAGAGGTGCAAGAGGGATGGTGATAAAACAGAAGTGGTGTTATTTATTGCTAGGGGGCCAGAGAGAGATGAGTTCACTCACTGTGAGGTGGAACAGAAGAGCGAGTGGTCATCTGGGGCTTTGCATGACCTGTTGGGGGACGTTTGAAGCTTTCAAAGACTTGACAGAGCTGTTCTTGCTGACAGTTACATAGAGAGTCTATCCCAGAATAGTGGTATGAATGTGAATGATCTTGACCAATGGGATTAGAGATTGTGCCCTTCATTTGCTGTGAAGGGCACAATGACTGAGGTGAACTGAAGGCCGACATTGGCACAATATATCATGTTGGGAATTAGTACTGGAGAAGGGTGTTACGGGCAAATTATGTATTTAAAAAAGAAATCCATTGTCGTTGGACATGGGGACACGGGAACTTGCTCAACTCTCTTGGAACATATTTAAAGATAGATGAGAGCTTTTTTCCTTTCCCTGCTGGTGAGTGACTGTTCTGACCTCCCTCTGCCCCACTCACAACTGTCACTCGCTGATTTAGGAATATTTTTAAATCAGGGGCTGTCGGGTTGATGGGATGAGGATGGGGTATCAGCGTCCCCAGAGGTCTTATAAATCTGGACAGTTTACTGGTGGGGGAAACGGCCAGACCTCTCTGTGTCCGAGGCCAGGATAATCCCAGTACTTCCTCTCCTCCATGTCTCTCCCCTGGCCCACCGCCTAATGCATTTACTGTAACTAACAGCCGCTGTTTCCCGATTGACACGCTCCCATCCCTTTCTCCAGGAATGTGTGTGCCGTACTCTTGACTCTGTGTGTGTGGTGTGTGTGTGTGTGTGTACGGGATAGGGGGACAGGATTTTCGGACCAGGGGCTTGATTTCTATGCTAGCATTGGGCCGACAAACATTGATGCGAGGGTGCTCAAAATATATAGAGTATGAGAGAGAGAGAGAGAGAGAGAGAGAGAGAGAGAGAGAGAGAGAAAAGTTAGCTTTAGAGAAATATGGGTGACAGAGCTGGTCTGGAGGTCTGGAGAACTCATTAATTTTCACACCAATGGCTACTGGCCACCTCTTCCACCCACTCCTTCTTCACCCCACCCCCACAGCCCTCTCAGTTCCCCTTTCTCCAACTCCACCCCCAGCTCCTCACCCTCCACCTTCTACCCTATGATGGCTCTGGCAGATAGGGTGCTGTAACAGGGCCTCCGTCACGCTTGTCCTCTCTCTTGTCCTTTCTCTGCTCTCTCTCTCTCTCTCTCTCTCTCTCTCTCTCTCTCTCTCTCTCTCTCTCTCTCTCTCTCTCTCTCTCTCTCTCTCTCTCTCTCTCTCTCTCTCTCTCTCTCTAATACCCTGCCCCTGTTGGAACACCACCACAGCAAAAGAGGAACGCGCAAGTATCAAGTCCTCTCGTGCTGGCAGCGTCCGGCACCTTTCAACAGCCTTTAGGCCGTTTAATGAACCATGTCGCTTATCGGCACAGGGTGACCCTAGCACATGGCCTGTGGAAGTCACACTGCGTACAACACAGGCACATCACACGGAACAAACACATGGACAAATTCTGAGTTTCAACAAAGACATGTTTTCACAATCGTCAGATCTGGAAAACCATCCCCAACCCTTTTGTCTCTGGTTTGTGTAGTGATGGGTGTATTCGAGCATGCCTTGGTTTGTGTGTGTTCATGTATGTTGTGTCTACAACCCAACTAAGCAAGCCGTCTGGCCTCAGGGGATTATCCGTGATGGCGTAGAGGTTCCCGCTGGTCTGTGGCCGGCCCGCCAGGCGAGGGGGAGGAGGTAGGGGTGGTAGGGTGGTCCTGGGTGCTCGGGGCACCCTGTGACCTCTTAGTCCGGGTCGGGTGTCAGGGACTCGCCCTCTGGGAGGACTGCGGCTTGACCCCTTCGTCTCATTTCACATGGCGCTGTGTTCCAGACTGGCTCCAAGGTCATGTTCAGAGCCCAGACATAAAACAGACTGTCAGAGCAACAGAGACACAGACAGGCTGAGAGGGATGTCGCGAAGGGTGCAAGAAGGACAGAGCCCGAAAAAAAGAAAGAAAACAGAAGGGAGAGATAAGGGAATGAAAGGCAAAGAGAGAAGGCCGATGATGGGAGATAAAGGCACAGTGGTGTGAAAGAAGTGGGACTAATTCCACTTTAGTTCACGTCTTGGGTAAATACATTAGGAATGAGTCAATGCTGGCAGGCCACAGTGTGACTAAACACCACAGGGGTCAATAACTCTAGGTCTATTCTGGCTGCTTTCTGACCAAAAACACACTAACGTCCCAGGTTTTGTATTGTTCTGAATGGCACTTTGAAGGAACACTCGGAGTGATGCACATCAGGTGGAGAGGGAACTCAGCAAGTGAGCCACAGAAGAAAGATCTAGGCTCAAGTTGACTTGTTTTGACCAAATGCTTTTCACCCCCAGGTGGTTGATGGCCTTTCAACAGGTTTCTCTTTTTGTAAAGTCACTTGTGATCCCTAAAACAAAAAGACAGAAGCACTCTAGGCAATTCAATATCCAAGGCAGGAGCGACAAATTGTCACTTGCCTTTCAATGCCTGTCTTCAAAGAAAAGTAAAAAATGTACTTAGGAAAGATCCAGACAATGCACCTCCACAACACATATCATCTGATGTCTGTTTCACAAAAGAGACCAACATGTAGATGTGATACAAAGGCCCTGTCTGACCAACACATTCCTTCCTGCGAAGAACTGTCCAGCATGATTCTACCAGCCTGAACGATCACACTCTGGCCTCACACAGCGGCGTGTCACTTGGATGAGCTACATTTCCTCACGAGCGAAGCGAGCATCTGTTTGTGAGTGCTACTGTCCTCTGATCCTCTGAGTCTTTGACACCTTTCCAGGCCAAGTGTTGTTGACTCACCCTGGACAGAGAGTGTCTAAGGGGGAGGGGGGAGAAGGGTGAGGGATGACAAAATGCATCCTAGTCCAACACCTTCTCTGTTTGTATGATTGTTGGAGGCAAGAGAGTGGAGGTGTGGACAGGGGAAAGAAAGGTGTTGGATGGTGGAAATGTGTGTATAGTTCCCTACAATAAACAAATAAAGCCTCCATCATAAATGACAGTTGTCTGATATATAAGCGATTTACTGTTGTTGAACTGTCTTATGGTGTCTGTTTATCCAAATTTGAATTGTGAACATTTAAAGACAATTGGTGCTCTAAAGTAAACATGTTTCCTAGACTTGCATCCGTATAACAAAACGCTATGGCCCTAACTACATTGTATGAAAATGTAGTTTAACTACATTTTTGTTGGGTACTTGTATCTCCCTAGTTGGCAAGTTTGAATTCTTGGTCTTCTTCTGGAGAGGATCTGACAGTTAACATACGTAAACAGCAGCAGCAGTGGGCCCCATGCAGTGCTGATTATTTGACTGTTGTAAAAATCCCTGCACCCGGGAGAGGCTCAGAGTGAATCACATCTGGGCCTCAGCTCAGCAAGCACTAGAGCTCACCTGCTCTTCTGATTTAGGCAGTAGAGGCAAAAGCATTTTCTTTTATTCTGATGGATCCTCCCCAGAATTTTCTGCATCTCATTTGAATATGCAATGGCAAAAGCAGTGCTGGGCAGTTTCACCACATCTTTACATGAACAATTGTGCTCTTGTGGCTCCATCTACTGGTGAGGATGGGGAATCGCAGTTTAAGTGAACCCACCATTTGCCACACAATTATGAAAGGCTGCTATTAGCATTCTGACTAGATGTAGCATTCAACATCCTTGCATGGTATAAATAAAAATATTTATAATCACTAGAGAAGTCAGGGTACTGACTTGCCAATGTACTTCAGTTATGTACGCACCCACATGCTTAAATCTTTCAACCTAGGTGTCTTGAGCAATTTAACAGATTAATCTTTCCAACAACAACCATTGTTACTTTTCTCTTGCAAAATGTGCTAATTCTAAGGATGTCTCCATACAGATATAAGTTAGCATAATACGTTGGCAACAGACATACAAAAGCATTGCAACCTATTTGAAATCAACGGCGCACACAACTTTTGTCCCTCAATTTTATTATATGAAAATGTACAGAGAGATTAACGGTAGGACTTCTGGTAACGGGCACGGGCTCCAGGTCCACCAAACTTCTTGGACTCGCAGCGACGAGGATCGGCAACCAGCAGGGTCCTGTCGTATTGGATCAGGATATCCTTGATCTCCTTCTTGGAGGCCTCGTCCACATCTGAAAAGGAGGCTTGGAGGTTAACTATCGCAGACCACTTCAGAAAAGTAACAGCTTAATCAAGAGTTGAGACGGGCAATGTGAACGTAAAACAGGATCATGGTGTTAACTTACACTTCTGATAGTAAGCGACCAGGGCTTTGGAGATGGACTGACGGATAGCTGTAGAGAAAGAACACAAAGGAATTGTGTTCCATCATCCTCATAATCCGTCATACATACAGCACCAATCAAATGATATAATATGGGTTTACAAATCTATACGCAAGAGCAAGCATGAGCCGTTTACCGTAGATCTGGGCGACGTGTCCACCACCCTTCACCCGGACTCTGATGTCAACCCCAGCAAAACGCTCCTTGCCCAGCAACAGCACTGGCTCTTGAAGCTAAGGACAGAGGAAAGGAACATGTCACCCACAATGCTAGGACTGCATGGAACTGGATCTGTGACAAGCTGAGAAGCACTTTAGATCAAATAATCTGAAACAAAGTCAAGTAAGACTGATAAGCAAGAACCTGTCGAGCTCGAGGATGATTTCTGCAAGGCTCTCAACACCCACCTTGTACTGGAGAGTGGCTGGCTCAATCATCTCCAGGGGTCTGCCGTTCACCTTGATAAGGCCATTTCCCCTCTTGCAGTGAGCTACTGCTGTGGCGGTTTTCTGTAATCACACAACATGGTTCAATCCAATTAGAGTATCCACTCTGAATATTATCTACATTTGTTACAACAGTTTTACTTGTTAGGGGAATAATCAGCAAATTTGAAGCAATAATAATCTGGCTACCTGTACATATATGTGTCCATTATTAAGGACAGATTAGCCATGCCTTGATAGTTAATAGTAGAAAGCGTTTAGGAGTGATGAAATGATTAAAGGGGTTGGCTAGGCTAGATGATGCCATGCCATAACATGTAGCCATGGGCTGAAAAGATGGCTAGAAATCTTGCTGGCGTTAAAATGACTGCTATATCACTTCAAGCACGACAGTCTACATAGGGTGCTCACTACGTATTAATTGCATTACATTTAGACTTGCCATTTCCATGCTTCTTACAACGCAGACAACTTCACTTGGGACAGTGACGAACAACACTACTGACAGCAATTTAGCCAGTTAACTAGCCTAGGCCCAAATGTTTCCACCCCATTTCCAATTTTGAGAGATCACTAAACTTGGAAAAATATAATTGTAAAAGTTTCTAGCACCTACTTTAAAACAGTTCATCAAATATATACTGTAACATGTGGTACATTAGTTGACTGAAACGGATATTGGCTTCTTTCCTTGCTAACGCGTTAGCACCACAACATGCTACGTTAGCCAGCTTGGGTGGTTGAATACACGTGGAATAAATATAGGCTTTAAACTTACTTTGCGTCCAAAAACTTGGACAGATTGAAGAGGACCTTTAGCCGGCATGTTTCTGAAATAAGTAACATACAATATTACTTTCACAGACACAGAAATGTCTTAATTTTTACCTTTATAACGGGTGAGGAAAGGAGAACGTACCGTCTTCAGCTAGAGTGCCGTACGGAGAGGCCGAACGGGTTTCTCACGCCGAACATCAGGGGCAGAGGTACGACATTCACAGTCGATATGCGGCTAAACGGATTTTGTATTTACGACAGTTGGAGTCCCTTTCCTCCATTTTGATATTTCACCACGCCCACTTTCAGAGTTTGTTTCCTTGAAAGGGCCATGAAGGACATTATTTTTGCAATGCCTGTACATAAGAATGGAATTTAATTGTATTACGGCTTTTGGTTGCCTGTCTTGGAATCTGCATTTCACTCAGTCGTCGTCATAACCTTTCTATTATCTAGACCAGGACAGTCTCTGGAGGAAATAGCGTGGAAATTCAACCAGAGCATCAAATAAGACGGACTGCCTTCAATACGCTCAGCCAAGAACACATTATATCGGCCATTTGTTACACCTTTTGTTTTAACAACCAAGCCAGTAGAGGGAGTCCATATTCCAACCTTTGTGCATGAACTACTGGTATAAGCCCACATGGTAAAAGTTTAGTGGATTTAACACCAAGCAGAGTTTTCACTCATACATGCATGTCATTTAATTATGCTAGGAAATTGTATTTTGTTTTGTATTTGCCTTTATGTAAGCCTGACATATTAAGCCCATTGAGGGGCCATGAATACTCTGCCTGCCTGCTTTCACGTCAATGATTCCAAAGCTCTGTTAAAGAGCACCATCTACTGGACATTAAAGGCAACTACATAATTTGTATCTTTAAAGTGACGTAATCCTTTTGGTTCACACTTCCCTACTGACAGTAAAGTGTCAGTTTGCTTGTCAGTTGAACAATCTTACGGACATATGTAAACAAAACACGCACACAAATGTACATATATGTATCGTTTTGTTTGCATATGTCTGCAAGGCAGTAAAACTGACAGGCAACATGTCAATGCACACAGAATTCCTGCACTCAGCATGTATCACTGTAATGGGTTTCTCTGTTTTTGCTTGGGTTTGAGTTGAATTCTTTGAGGTTTATCTTGACCACAGGGATCATGTGATCACAGCTGTCTGGGGAGCTCATGGTCCGAGGATGGGAAAGGGACCCCACTGTTAATGTGAGAAAGAGGAAGTGGGGAGCCTCTGAGGCTGTAAGTGGCCGACCTGCTGTGTGTCTGTAGGGCTGCGGTGGCTGGCTTTCCCATGAGTTCTTAGCCTACTGCACTGACGGGGCAGAATGACAAGAGAATGGGACTTTCAATGTGCGACTATGGAGGGTCAGTTCAATCAAGGGACTTGAACGTAGCACATGACAATGTACAGACACAATATGAAATGGTACTGACGCACACCCTGCAGACATGAATGACAGTGACCTGGAGAGAGGAGAGAAGGCACTGGTGTCTGGGCATACTCTTACCCTTAAAGGAGGGAAGCGGCAAGACCATTCCTGGGGCAAAGGAGGGCTGAAGATAGATAGCATCTTGGGAATCTGTATACAGTGGCATGAGTCATGCAAGCGATGCAGCGCCTTCATATGCCTGACATTTACTGCAGGGAGAGTGGTGTTTATAGTGTGGAGTGCGGATGAACAGGCACCTGGCTTCTTTTATTGTCAAGTAGTAGTCTGACTCCCCTTGCAGCTCAGTAAGTGAGCTGGCCTGGATGTGGAATGGTAATGGTTTTTGTCGTTCCTCTTGCTTCTCCGGCTCAAGGATTACTTTCACTTTGGTTCCCCCTCAAACTAGCTCTAGCTTGTATATTAGCTCCAGGGTAAATGTAGTTGAGTGATGTGTGCGACTGCTTGCAGGCCAATGCCGTCTCTAGTTAGCGCTTTCATATAGACCAGAGTCCCCTGAGCAGCAATTTTGAAAGTATATATTTTCTGTCTCCCTTAAATTTGGATGAGGTCCATACAAAATCCCAATCCACAGGGTTGATCTACTCAAGCAGTGTGTTTGTGTGGGAAAGCTGGAATGAAAAGAAAGTCCTTTTGTTTTTGAAGTGACAGTTATGTCACTATTATTGAAGTCAATGAGGGCTTAGTATTTGAGCGAATGGGTGCTTGATATTCAAGTGAATGTGGACTTAAAGTAAAGTACAGCTTGTACCTTTTCTTGGTTGTACTTCAAGTTACTGAAGAGGTCAACTAATGTGTGGTACTATATGAAGGGTCTGTATCCTGGCCGATGCTCAGACTGACAAGAGTCATTTGATGCTCATAAGAATTAACTGTATACTACCCTCTCACTTTGCTACAGAACAGTTCATTTGTGACTCCATCTTGACATCAACCAGCAGATTACTCCTCCGAGGGATGTCCATGCAACCCATCAGTGCATGGTAAGTGTGTCGATGTCTGCACCCCAGTGGGGTAGACAGAGGAAGGGTTGTGTGGGATGTGGACCCAGGTCTGGATGATAAGCAGTCAGAGAGACCTGTGTTTGTGCGGAGGGGGCGTCTCACAGCTGGGGCCCCCGCCGTCTGCATAGGAAACACTTTAAGGCCGCAGAATCGTTCCTGATTTCCTGCCCTCTACTCAGCGGTCGGCCTAAAGCACACAATCCCTTTGTGTCCCCTAACTGTCGAGCTCTCCTTACATTGTCCAGGCTTCTTAGCCATTTAGAGTTAAATAAGCTCAAATTGCTGCTTTAGGTATGATATTTCAAGCTCGGCCTTTGTAGCGTGCTAGGTGCTCTGCACCATCACATTATACCTCTTTTTTGCTCAGAATCGGGTCAAAGACAGACATCTTTTATACTCGCAGAGCGCTAGAGTTACCTCAGTCCGTTATTGTAGCGGAGCCCGTCCCTACCATAGACTAGGTCTGAAGTGTAGGACTCTGAGAGAGTCTGCGGCCATCCAGTAAAAGCAGAGAGAGAAAAAGAAGAACAGACAATAAATTAAGAGCACACCATATATGTGCATTTCCTCTGGGAGAGGCCCTATGGAAACACCTCACCTGGAGGTTCAACCCCAGGACCTTGTCTTGTCACAGCACCCCGAGCACGATACAACGCTCTCAGATTTACTGCGGAGGGCCTGCTTTTTCAGGGCCGGACATATCGTCTCATTTTGACCATAATAGGCTGTGGCCAAGGTTGAAAAAGTGTTGCTGGTAGCTGAAGTTTCCCCAAGCAGAGAGAAGGTTTGCCAAGCACACAGGGTGAGGGGAGGGTGGGAGGTGAGGGGTTTTGTGAGGGATACAGTAGTACAGTTACCATGGCGACGAGGCAGGACTCTTTCTACGAGACTTGCTTATGAAGCAGAAGAGTGACATCCCATTGAGGGGCCATGAATACTCTGCCTGCCTGCCAAGAGAAATAATGACTAGAAGCACCAGGTCTTACCATTTATATCCGTGTTTGGGACCGTAAATGGGTTCTGTCTCCCTGATCTCTCCCCACCCTAATCTTTGTCTGGGAAAAGTTCAGAGGCACTTTCCAGGTTCCTCATAATGACTTGTTCTATTGAGGAAGGCTTTGCAAAGATGAGTAATAATTGGTCAGAAGAAAAAGGGTAATGCTAATAACAATAGCACCTATTGTTTCTACCAGCCAATGACAATTGTCCTGTGGTCCTACTGACCAGCTTATTTGATGGAATAATACTTTAGGATAACATTTTAAATATTATAGACGCACTTTCTATTCCCAACGTTGATGCACCATATGCACAAAGGAATAAACATTTGAAACAAATTTGGCTTAGTTGATTTGGATTAATCGCTACGTTAGGGTTAGGGTTAGGCTGTGACACAGGTACACTGTGGGACATTCATATCCATCCCCGTCTTTGTCACAGGAGCACCAACTCCTGTGGGGCACCACAACAGGCCAGCATTACGGGGCTTTCCCCCACATTGCACACCATTTCCCCAGGGTGAGGGCGCCTTTGTGCCATGGCAGTGGTAAATATTGATGTCTGCCCAGTGGGTTGACAGCTCATGGTTGTAAAATGTGGCCCGATATTGAACCCTCCCTTGGACTTGAGCCCCTTCCATTAATTCAACTATTTTAAGGTGCATCGGCCACATAGCAGAGAGCCAGGCAGCAGCTGTTCCCTGACTTTGTCATCCTCCGTCTGCCTGGGTGGTAGGGCCTCAGCATGATGCTGAGCTGAGGGGACCAGGTCCATGGGGGGCGGCAGCCATTGTGCCCTGTTCTCTCTGCCCATCACCTGATGCTTTCCAGAAACAGGGCATTAGCTCCTGGGAAGAGACAGACAAGGAAATGGACAGGGAGAGAATCGAGAAGAACCGGCTCTGTTTGTGTGCTTGTATGCGTGTGTGTTTGTGTGTGTGTGTGTGTTTGTATGTGTTTATGTGTGCTAGTGTGGGTTTAATAGTGAATTAGGAAAACGGAGGGGACCAGGAAACCTTTCAGAGTCCAGGATTTGAAGTCACATAGAGGATGTTATGATTTAGGTAATGTAGGACTGTCATTGCCCAACCGTTTTAAAGATCATTATTAAGATAATATTGAGTCTTACCACAAAGAGATTTAAAGTCTGATACCCCCACGTTCACACAAACAAAACATTGACATCCCTTCTGAGAAAGCCTCATTATGCATCTCAGAGTAGGTTAGTGTTTATAGAGGGGGACAGTGGCTCAAAGACTGTCTAAAGAAGCTGCACTTGAAAACGTTGAGGACATTAAGTTTATGTGTCAGCCGAGCAAAGTAAGATGTGAAATGAGACAAGCTTGCCAACGCACCAGTCGTTCTGTCACTGTCTCTCTGTCATACTTGTCCCTCCCACATCTCTCTCTCTTTCTCTTTCTCCCACACTCACACACACAACTCGTTTTCACTTTCAAACCCTCTCTCCCCTCGTCAAGCATACACACACTCTTGTCCTCCCACACAATCTCCCTCCATCTCCCTCGCCTTCTTTGTCTTTCTTTGTGTCTCCCCCTCCTCCCTCTTTCCTCTGTATGTGTGTGGGTCCGGTCAGGGTTCATGTATGAGACAGAGGGTGGAGGGGTGAGGAGGGGCCAAGTGGGTTCTGGGTGACATCAGCAGGGTTCAGGGCAGGAGCAGCACAGACCCTCTCTCTCTCTCTCTCTCTCTCTCTCTCTCTCTCTCTCTCTCTCTCTCTCTCTCTCTCTGTTCTCTCTGCTCTCTCTGCCTTCTCTCTGCTCTCTCTGCTCTCTTTGCTCTCTCTCTGCTCACTCTCTGCTCTCTCTCTCTCTCTGCTCTCTCTGCTCTCTCCTCTGCTGTGTCCTCTGCTCTGTCCTCTGCTCTCGCTCTGCTCTGTGCGCTACTCTCGCTCTGCTCTCTCTCTGCAGGTCATGGGTTTAAGGAAAACAAACATATAAAGATACTAACAATAGGATTGGGTAATAATTAGTGGTGTAGGGAGTGGATGTGTGCTCAGTGGACGTGTAGTGTACAATAAGGGTAAAGGTTTGCCACAAAAACAATCGTTTTAATGTGCTTGTGGAGAGAAGGGGCTCTGCTAATGGTAAGGCCACGCCTACAGGACACAGTTCACAGGTGTGCTCTATCAGTGATCCGGCTCCTCCCCCTACCTGCCGTCCTGCAACTGAAGTAAACAGACAAAGGAACAGTAGACAGGGAGAGGAGGCCCGGAACACAGGAACACACACACACACACACACACACACACACACACACACAGGCAGACGCATACACATTCACCCATACACAAACTGGGGGACGTGCCTTAAGGGAAAACAAATTCGAATTTGTCATACGTCATTCGTATGTATTCAGTTACATAATATTGAATTTAATCTTGAATACGAACCAATGAATATGGAGACTGATGTATTTTACAGTCATGTATAATGATGCTACTAGTTCCTGGGTTTCCTTGGCCATCCATGTAAAATTTGACAATCCCTCTTCCCTTGGACAGTCTGAGTGATTATGTCTCTAAATCTCAATGGTTATGTACATTTTAGTTGTGTACATAAGCTGTCTTTGAGTCCATAACGTATGTCTGAATTTGTGTGTGTGTTTGTATTTTTGGTGTGTGTGTGTACAGTCATCCTCCTCTGAGCTCCGGGCTCCCCCGAGTGGGGATGGGGGGGCTGATGAGAAACTAGGCCAGCTCTCTCACAGGTCTCCAGAGGAGCACTCCTTAAAAGGCCTGGTTGGATGATGGCGTGGACTCTCTCCTCTCCCTTTCCTTTAAGCAGCACAATACTAGCAGCCGGACTTGCAAGACAGGCTGGCTTTGGGAAACTCATCATGCAGGAACACACACCAGTGATGACATCATAGATTTGCACTAAGGCTCCTTATCAGCTGAACAGAAAGAAGGAGAGGGAGAGAGTTCTCCCTGGACCTGTAATGTGATCTTAGCCTACGGTCTGATTCCATTATGCAAATAAAGGACCTTTGGACAAGTGTTAAAAGGTAAAGATGTTTTTGATGCGCTTGACAGTATTGCCAAGTGTGCCCGTAACTGAGGAACTTAGACAGCTTCCTTTTCTTCTAAAAGCAGAAGCATGCAGAAACACAATTGAAATACAAAGATGCAGAAGTACTAAAAAAGTACTCATTACCAAAAGACAGCAATGTTCACCACCAAATTGCATTGCCCCTTTTATTTCCATATAGTCCCATCAGCCCGTGTGTAAACCACGTTCTGTAACCAATGTCTTCAGACAACAGCTGCTGGCCTTTCTAGTTTCGGGAGCCCCAGCTAAATTTTTCCACTAGGACCTCTTTGATGAGGGTCAAGGACCGCTTCATGTACACAATGTCTAATGTAGCCAAAACACATCCCAGAGTCAGTCTTAGACACTTGTTCACTGGGTTCTCCACAGGGCAGCTCTGGAGACCCTGTCTTGTGGCATGTTAGAATACCATGGGCCTAAAAATAAAATGAATTAAGCTTGTTCGGGCTTGCTGTTTTATTCTTGCTTTTTCCCTCCTTCCTCCTCTCTCTGTCTATCTCTTTCTTTCTCATACTCTCTCTCTCTCCCTCCCCCCCCCTCTCTCTCTCTGTCTCTCTGTGTCTATCCTTTCTCTCGCTATTCCCTTTCAATCCTCTCTCTTTATCCTGTCTCTATCTCTCTATCCTGTCTCTATCTCTATCCTGTCTCTATCCCTCTATCCTGTCTCTATCTCTCTATCCTGTCTCTATCTCTCTATCCTGTCTCTATCTCTCTATCCTGTCTCTATCTCTCTATCCTGTCTCTATCTCTCTATCCTGTCTCTATCTCTCTATCCTGTCTCTATCTCTCTATCCTGTCTCTATCTCTCTATCCTGTCTCTATCCCTCTATCCTGTCTCTATCTCTCTATCCTGTCTCTATCCCTCTATCCTGTCTCTATCTCTCTATCCTGTCTCTATCTCTCTATCCTGTCTCTATCTCTCTATCCTGTCTCTATCTCTCTATCCTGTCTCTATCTCTCTATTCTGTCTCTATCTCTCTATCCTGTCTCTATCTCTTTATCCTGTCTCTATCTCTCTATCCTGTCTCTATCTCTCTATCCTGTCTCTATCTCTCTATCCTGTCTCTATCTCTCTATCCTGTCTCTATCCCTCTATCCTGTCTCTATCTCTCTATTCTGTCTCTATCTCTCTATCCTGTCTCTATCTCTCTATCCTGTCTCTATCTCTCTATCCTGTCTCTATCTTTCCATACCACTCTCTTACCTCTAGGCACAAATCTGTGAGCCATCTGTTGTTATCTGAGGAATGCTCTCTCTTATGGACATATATGCACCAGCACATTGACATGCTCGGCCTATTTATAGACTACCAGCCTACCCGGGTGGTTATTGTAATGATGTCACACAAGCTCTTAAGATAGATCACATTGTTTATCTTTGGTTGCTCTCTCTACCCACTGCTCGTGGCCTGTTTGTTTGTGTTTGCTTGTCTGTTCAGCTACATGTTTCTGATTGCTTCCATGCAGCGTATGAGAAGAATCAGCACCCAAGCGTGTTTCTTGAGCGACGAGTCAGTGAGAGAATGATTTGGTTTACAATTACTGGTGTACAATTACTCTGCAGTGAACTGGCACTTTTCTAATGGTTGTGAAGATTATGTAATTGGTGTGAAAGTATTGCAACAATGTGCTTGAGGGAGACCCATGTACATACATACCTGTGTGTGTGTGTGTGTGTGTGTATGAGTGCGAGCAGATCCTGTGTCAACTTGTGTTTGGCTGTGTCTAAAATAACGAGGTCTGACATGGGAAGGCACCTCAGGGACGACAGAGAAGATTGCCCCTACAGCTGACATGTCAGCTTTCCTTCCACCATTCAGACACTTCACACACACACAGGCATATGTTCGAGATTATACATGTATTCTGTCTCCCCAGCTAGACGTAGAACAAACCAGAACCTCTCATGGGTGGTTGAAAGACACATTATTAGTGTCAGTTTGTCTCTTGTGACATGTACATCTCTCTATGTACGGTAGCTCTTAGCTCACAGATAACAAACAGATGATGTGAAGTAAAATGACTGCATGATATCCTTACTTCTATCAAGCCTGTTTTCACCTGCAACAGTCATCTCCAGTGTGGAAAAGTCTGTGATTGCGACTGATGGCACACATTCGACCTTGACCCAATTTTTACCTCTCGCTCTAAATTAAACCCTGTTATAGAAAGCTACAGCGTGGCCCACCCACTCTGTGACATTACAAGCACCTTTGTCTAGCTCCCTGGCTAAAATAATTGTCCATAAGGCCTTTGCTGGGTTACTGAGGGTGCAGACTGGGTCCACATATATATAACAGTTGTCTGGGTCCAGAGCACCATGCTGGGGTGAATGCATTAACTTTGTTTAATGAGGAAATGTCTGTCTGTGTGATAAAGCCAAGTTTTATCAGAATCGCGTGGTGACAGTCCTATTGCACTTGGATGTTCTGGTGTAACTGCCTTGAAGGGTGAATATTCACAAATGACAGTACCTTAATACCTTGTAATTAAGCTTAATTGAATCACTCCACTCTTATCCCTTCATCTAAATACAGCTCTAATTTCTTTCAAGTATGCTTCAGTTACATCAGGCTTACACTGACATGATTGTCAATTGCTATTTAGATAAAAATAAATGTATATTTGTATTTGCCTGCCTTTGCTGTAATGCTAATTCTCGAGAGATACTGCTGCGTTAAGACTCATTGTGAGTAGCAACACTGAGAGAGGAAGAGTAAAATAGAGAACAAGCTGAACCACAGTGAGCACAATTAAAGACAGCTCTGTTTATAGTTGTGGACGGAAGGGTTTGCTTCATCTTGCAGACACTCAGCAAGCTAGCTTGAGGACTTCCTGTGCTAAATGAATAGAGTGTGTTTAAAACAACCTTACAGTCCAGTACTGGACATTTCAGACTATAATGTTACTTAGATTATGTCTCTGGGCTGTTAACTTTGGGAGACCCTATGTCGTGACTGAGCAGTTTGCCACCAAAAAGACTGATAATATGTAAAGACAGAAATACTTGGACAGTGTATCCAATTAAAAAACAAAAGGTTATTCATTTGAGGATTTGATTTCTGGGGTCATGGGGGAGATGCGAATTTGGTGGAACAGGACACCATAGGACACCTGTTCATTGAAACATGATGCATTCTGAATATAGATTTGAGGGCCTTGAAGTGCTGGCAATGATAAATGAGATGTAGGCGACCTTTGACCTTCTGAGCAAGACCCCCACCCTCTCTGTTTTGGACCCCCGTTATCATCAACAGGGTTGGCTTTAGTTCTTTAGTTTACCATAAGTGTGAGTAGTAGGAACATTATGTGCTTTTGACCTCGAAGACAGATATATTTTATACATTTAAAGTTTCTGATAGCGATGAAGCAACAGATACAAAGTTGACTCGATGGATCTACAAGGGAAAAGCCTTAAAGTGTGCTGTCTAAGAGATAAATGACTCCTCTCAGAAAGCATCCATCAGATTCAAGTGCAGGCTCTCAAGCAAATCACTTTTGAACCTGCTTTTACCATTACCAGATATTAGACCGTTCACTGATACTGGTCCTATCAATTCAAAAAATTGACATGGTGGCCATTCCAGTCTCAGCAACTCTAGGTAACTTTAGTTGTATCTTAAAACAAGGCTAAAAGTATTCAATCCCCCTTCTCCCTCCACTTCATCAATGTCACACATCTTCCCTGTTATGACAGTCTGAAATGGACAACCTTTTTCCATTTCACAACATGGTTTTGGCTGAAATGATTCATTTGAGCTTGTAGCTCCAGCCCATTACGACAGGCCTTTGCACAGTTCCAGATTTGTACTATTATTAGAACCTTTTCTCTAGGAAACAAGGTCACTGCAATTGCCTGTCTTATTGGGCTGTCACTTCTTATCCTGCCTTAAAGAGACATGTAGCCTTCCACCAGAATGTGCAGGAGAAACAGTTTTGAAAAACAATGGGATTTTGGTATATCCTCATCACACAAAGTGTAAGACAAAGGAACATGTATACCGAGTCCAGAGACTGGATATGAGTCTATACGGTCTGGACTGGAGAATGTGTTACAGGAGATTGAAGCCACACATACTCACAGAGAATCAAGTGATTGTACAGCTGTACTGGCTGCTAAGTGAACTGCCCTATTTCTGTCACCGGGTAGAGATCAGCTGTTGTCTACAAAATTATCCCCATACAAACACCCCCATGGCCCCCCTCCCGTGCCCCCCACCCCCAAGTCTTCACCCCATGGCCCCCCTCCACGGCCCCCTCCCAGGTCTATGCCCCACACATGTTCAGTGCTGTAATATCCTGAAAGTGTGAAGTAGATCTGACAAGCTCCAATGAGACTGCTGAAAAGTGACCCTCACGTCCCCCTGCCTGCCTGCATGCTCAGATTGGCACACTGTGCTGTGGGGGCAGAAAGATGAGCTGTGGACAGCTGCAAGGAGGGGGGGGGGGGCGTCGCACCATCACAGGTCTGTTTGAACTACAACCCCATGGCTTCAAGAGTCAAATTCCCGCCTGTCTCATTCAGTGTCTAAGCTGCTGTTTACACTGACATTCAACTGAACCCTAAGTACGTTGTATGCTCAAGAGACTATATGGTGTATACTTGTTTTGAATCAAAGAGTTGTGTCCTTCTACCTCACAAACACACACTATTCCTCTTCTAGTATTGATGAGTAGAAACTCACGGCCCCTCCTGAATCTCTCTGATCTCAACAGATCTCTCTCTTTGCTTGATACATTGTTGGCCCTTGTCTGGATGGTAGCCGTGATCATCGGTTGCAGGGCCGGCCCAAGCCTTTATGGGGCCTTAAGCAAAATTGATTTGGGGGCCCCTCGGCGTCGCTTATCGTTGCTGATAAAAAAAAAAGAATATATAAATTTTTACATAATACATTAAACTGTAATTTCATTTGCTCTTGGGTGCCCTCTGGTAGCCACAGGGGCCCTAAGCAGCTGCTTAGTTCGCTTATGCCTTGGGCCGGCCCTGATCGGTTGGTTCATCTAAATTCCACAGGCATCTTTGATCACGTACACTGAGGTGCCGGCCTCCCGGTTAGAGTCTGCTGTGTGGATGAGCCAAGATGTATATAGGAGGTGTCATTGTGGACTTAGTGCCTAGTTGGGGCATCATGCTGTGCTTTTCTTCTGTGAATGTCATGATATGCCCGAAGAACTTGTGCATATGACAACATAGTGGACTGAGAGCTCCACTGTCTGCAGACCTGCTAACTCTCTCCTGATACCAGCGGCCAGGAGGGAGATCTAAAATCCGACAGTGACTAATTGAAAAGACTAAGGGGCTGAGTCGGTGCTATCTGGACATTTCTAACCAAGGCTTTTGTACCTCACAAATAACATCAAAGTGTGACTATTTCTATCAGTGTGATTGCACTACAGTCTAGATGCTCTGGTCTTGTAGGAGTTGAGCGAGAGTGTGTGTCATGGGCGCCAATGTTGCCACGGTAACAAGCACAAGGCAACAAGAGAGTGGGCGTCTGGCTTCAATCAGATGATACTTACTTGTCCATACTCACCAGTCACCCCTTTCTGAGTGGCTGCTGCCTTTCTAACCTGCACTGATAGCTCAGTGTGTTAGTATGACAGCTACAAACATACAGTGTGTGTTTCCTGGAAGGGTTTCTCAGAACTGTCAACTGTTTTACCTTTTCAAGATTTTATTTTTATAAAGTAGAAAAAAGTAGTCTTAGTACACCCACTGATTTATCTTGTACCGCTTAGATATCTCCTTGTGTACAGAACATGCCCTTTCATCATTATCACATTTTTTTAATACAATTATGTTACTCCTTTAAGCGACAAAAACATCAGCCCCCCTCTAACCTGTACCCTCACCGGAACACTAAATCTTCTCACTTCATTAGGTTTTACAAACTGTGTCAGGGAACGTTTTATTTGAAAACACTAAGGTCATTATATTCCGAATTAATTTCTCCTTGGGAATCAGTCACAGACAGACTCTCTGTCAGAAAACAACCGCTCACCCAACAAACCTACATTTCAAATGTAAATGGTGTTTGTATTGCCCTTTTACAAATAATGTCACATAGGGATTCACATATGGCTGCAGATCAATTCCTGTAATCTATTTTAGTTATTAAAATCTGCTCACACACCACTGTGTCTTTCAAGGACAACAATCAAAGAGTTTGCCAGAGTGATTTTGCAGTGATACTGGACATTTGTGTTAGTACTCCCCCAGACACTTTGATCTGCTGCAGGAAAAACAGCGAAACAGCCGTTTGGCATCAGAGGGAAGCATTATGAGGGAGAGAGCCTTCTCATTCAGTGACACATGACTATGACGCACATAACTGAATAGGATGACAGCACTGCATTGACTTCAGCTGTTGAACGTGTAAGACAAGCCACCTAATAACAGTTACTGTACTACAGAGTGTGTGGTGAAATGGAGAGTGTAGTCATAATAATAAAGTGGTCGGCTCACTTTTCACCCCCTGGGAACTAGTGACACTTTAAAACACAGAGGCTGTGGTTAATGTGGGTCAAATGTCACTTGAGAAATGTCTTGCTCGGTGGGAGAGTATTTGACTGCGTATCAAGAATTGCAGGTTTGAATCACTTCCTGTCGCTTTGAATAAAAGCATCTGCAGTCGCTTTGAATAAAAGCATCTGCTAAATGAATGTATCATAGGCTATTATATATGATATAAAAGATGATGAAAACTCCCCTGTACTATAATATCAAACTGTGTCTCTTATATGAGAAGAACGCGGGTGCAGATGGCTTGGCCTTGGGCAGCTTCTGATGAACAGTGGTCTTATGAGTCGTCCAATCAGATGATCAGAGGGGGCCTTCACTTGGCTGTAGATGGGACTGAGATTGGCAGAGCCTTCCAGTCACAGATGGTTTCTTGACGTTCTCCACCTGCCCACAGCAGAATGGTAATGCCCCGCCATGTTTAGGTCTCCGTCTATTTAGTTTTGTTTTATCCTCTCTCCCCACTACTTCTGCTGGTACATTAAGTACTCTGTTTGAAGGACCATCGCTTCCAGATAACTGTGATGAATGTCTTGTTTCTTTTGCGTAATCTGTCAGTGGATAGCCTGTTCTGACTCCAATGGTACTGAATATTCTGATCTGATAAGTTTCTTGGTTAGTTGACAATACTGCTTTGACAGTGTACATTTCTACACCCGTCATAACAGTACAATCATTGCCAAACAGCAGAATAGGAGATATGTACAAGTGCTCTTGGCAGTACTGCTGTATGGCATTATAATGTGTCAGAAGTTCGCTAATAGTACAGTATGTGTCAGCTATTAGTTTATGTAGTTTAATTCCACAAAATGTAACACTTTTATCAAGGTTAGAAGTTTGCACATACTTTCAGACAGGTCATCAATGTTAAACAGACACTTGGCAGGGTCTGAATCTTACACTTACACTTACACACACACACAAACACTGGATGTTACATGTGGCCTCTCACACACTGTCCAATACTGGAAGGTCGGCGTGGTTCCCTTCCTACCAACAGCTTACAGGGCACCTTCCCTACAAGCTACAAGTCCTGATATCAGCAACTCTTCCAGCCACAACTCTTCCAGTCACTGACACACCCCTGACATTCTGTTCTCAACAATCCCTGTGTCTCAACAAACCTCCCTCCCTGTGGTATCCCATGATGCTCCTCTAGTATGGTGAACCATCCAGGGGTGCCGGTAAGTTAGGATAAACTGTAGTCTGATCCTCCTATGTGTATCTTGGCCCCTTCAGACTCTTCTGTCCTGGCCCAGAAACATCCATGCCTCAGCCTGGTGTCTCTGCCAGGAGAATTATTTATCTGTTGCATCTGCAGAAATCAGCTATGGTAAGTCTGTCTTTACTGAATGTCCACTAGGGCTTGATAGGTGGGGACAGGGGTTGGGAAAATAATGTTAGGGTGGTCAAGGAAACCCCAGAGTTATCCTTATAGAGATTAGCCTTGAAGTTGTTATTCATGTTGTGTAAATTATTTGGATTGTTTGCCGAGTGGATCTTTTTACTGACCAAATTTCAGTTGGGTCACCTTATTTCTTGGAGGATAGGTTTAATCAGTAAGCACTGAACCACACACACCCTACAAAGTACTTTTAAATGAACATTTCAAAAGTTTAAACGTTTTCTTTATACTATATACATAAACTACTGTAAGGTCCTAAAGCATTCCTGCCACGCACGTCTTCCAGGGACTGCTCAGGAAACTGGTCGGTGGCAGTCCACAACCTGCAAATAAGGACCCAAAAGCCACACCCCCTGCCGCGTACACATTGCCCTCTGCCAACAATAACGTATGGTGGTGCCAAAACAATAATCCCTTTTTGCTCGGCCACCTTGCTTTGAGTGGGAGTTGAGCTCCCACAGTCCACTTGACATTCCAAACACTTCAAGTTTTGATGTCAATTAAAACAGGTACTTGCTGTTTTATTTTATTGTGCACTGTCTGTTGTAAAAGAGAAACTCTTGTAATGGGACATGAAAATCTCCATGCTATATAGTATCTCTCTCTCAAACTTTTATCTCAATGAATTATCTTCATTAATTTCTCAGCTAATGTTTTACAGGCATTAGTCTCTCTCTCCATGTCTTTCTGTAATGGTTTCCTGTGGGAGTGGCACTTTAATGTCGATCAAGATTGTAAACACACTAGCCAGCAGCTGATTCTACAAAGGAACTACCACGTGTGGTGAACTTTTTATTCGTATAATTTGATGTATTTTTAAGTGTGTTGTACTTTGAATTTTTTTAAACGTTTACACAATAATTTCACATTCATGTAAACAATAATAGCTGTACATTCAATAAACTATTAAGCAACATTCCACGTTGAGAATACAATGACATGTATTATGTGTTACTGTTGAGACATTTAGCATGAAACATTAATCTCACTTCACTTGTTTCCTAAAGATTAGCGTGCAACAACTGGCAACTAGTTTTGCGACCAATTGCTCTGTTTTTATGCACAGTGAAGGGATGTAATTTGCACTTAGTTATGGCATAGAGTATCTATTTAATCGATTCTTGGCTGATACAGAAGAATAAACATATTTTCTAATTACTTCGTAGTTGACAGTGGACACATATTACAAATATTGCATTTTGTCATGGCTATTTAAATGTAAAATAAAACAAGTTTCAAACAATATTAAAATATCTGGTATGGTCAAACAAATTCGTCATCATGCTAGAGTTCATGTTCTTTTTAATGGCCTATTATAACAAAATTACCGTCTCTGTTCACCTTTTCCCTATCTGTTGATGATGACGTTATACTGCAGATCCTGAGGTGACGTTTCATTGTGTATACCCGATGTGTGTGCCAGAGTTCGCCAAAAATGTAGACGGCGAGGTAGGACTTAAAAAAGTTCGAACGACAGCTGACCGGAAACGGGAAGGGCATGTCACATCTCCTGCTACCATCAATTATAATGAGAAAACTATAACATAAATAAATATCCAAATATGTTTTAAATTGCTTTTGGAAAAGAATAGCAAGGTAGACCCCCAAGCGAACCTTTACGATTCCGCTCAGCAGGTCAAATACCGGCTGTCCTCGGAACATAAACCGTACAACCCTTTGTCTCGCGACTCGCGAGTTTATGGAAAACAATCCAGACGCCCTCTTTCAGCCCCCCCTTCCCACGCCCCAGTGCGCTGTGGGATAGTGGCACTATAAAGTATATCCTCTCTCGAAGAAAGATAAGGAGCCCAAGACAGGAGGGGATGAAGATGGCGGACGCCAAGCAGAAGAGGAATGAACAGTTAAAACGGTGGTTAGGCTCGGAGACAGATATCGAGCCTCCTATTTTGAAAAAGAAGAAGACGAAGGTGAAGTTCGACGATGGCGCCGTGTTTTTGGCTGCCTGCTCGAGCGGCGATACCGAGGAGGTGCTCCGAATGCTTGACCGGGGTGCTGACATAAACTACGCCAATGTAGACGGTCTTACTGCCCTCCACCAGGTTTGTTTGCTAACATACAACAGTAACTTTCGATTATATCTGCTTATTTAATACAAGAGACTTGTAGCAATGGAACCAAAGATGGAAGCAAGCTAGCTAGCTTGCTACCTGTCAAAGGAGAGCCATCTCATTCTGTTTACCTAGCACGCCCGTCCTCGTCGCTGAGAGAGGGCCACAATAATCGTCCTGGCTGGCTCGAATGGTTTGATGTGACTGTTAATTTGATTGAAATATACATTTGGCAGAGGAAACAACACCATCGGACATGATTGTGTGCAGAAAATGAATGAAGTCTATAGCAAAAGTAAGCTAAGCAAAATACCCAGCCTCTGCCCCTGCTGACACTAGCGCGAGCTAAGCAAATGATTCATTCGGTCTTGCTAATGCTGTTACGTTAGCTTTAATAATCTTGGTTGTCCGGAATAGGTAGCCAGCTAGTCTAGTGGTGTCGCTAGCTAGTCGTCGTATATCCCCACCTGCAAGATTCAATCAGCTTGTTCTTATCAAGTGTTATGTATTTATAGTCCACATTTATAGTAGCAGTTAATATGACCAAATGGTAGCCTCGTTGTTTAGTTTCTTTTAATAAAGAATATAGCTACGGGTTAATGAGGTCCCCTTCTCTGACACTGAATGTATGGTCTAATACTAGCCCGTGAGTTAGCACTCGCTTAGCTGGGCTTTATACAAGCATATCGAGCTTCTAAGTTTGCTGTGTGGACATGATAGAGCTGGCGTCCTTTTTCGTTTCTTTTTTTAACGCATTATTAAACCCTTCAAGGTTGCATATTAAGTCCATACAAATGGAAAGTTAATTTGTTTGAATGTAAACGTTGGTTAACATAAAACTGAGTAAATATCTACGACTTCTAATGACAATTGACGACAGTTTTTTTTTTTACTCCCCAAGACAGTCAGATTGCGAGTTAGCAATCGTAGCTATAGGCACAGTAACCAAAGCGTATAACATGACAGTTGAAAGCTATTTACTGGGAATTGACTTATTATAGTCAGTGTTGAGACACTGATTTTAAGTATTGAAATAATTGAGTGTACCGAGTAAGGTTGTTCGATGAAGAGCTTCATGCATCAAAATATGGCCAACCAGCAGCGTGCTAACAAGGCTAGCTCTACCTCATCCTTAACTTGTACTGTCTATGCACGTATAAAGCTAACGACGTGCCTAGAAAGTGCAATTCTTTTTTCAGGCTATTGTCTTAAAAGTGTTTCGACATGATTTAACGAATAGGCTTCACTATTTTAGGACATAACTACTTATTTTTCTTGGACAACGATATGACAGAGACTGGTATCCGTTTTGAGTACAGTTGCGAATGACAGCGGGGCAAGCTAGGCTACGTTATCTAGCTAGCTATTAGTCAAGGTAGCCTAGCCTAGCTAGTTCTGTGAGCTTAGCAACGACACACTGCAGACAGCCACGTCTTGACATTGACTAAAGATGTCTAACAATGGGTCATGTCATCGAAATGTCAACATAATTATAATTTGAAAGCTTAATCTTCCATCGGCATCGATTTTTGTCGAGGTGGGACAACAGTTCGTTACTTTCCGGTATGATCTACAAGATGACCTAACGATGTAAAGTCGGCCTACTTTTTAGTCTCTGCCAATCTAGCATTCAGTACACTCGGATGAAGTTATATGCAGAGGAATCTTGCTGGTGCCTAACTGACATCTGAGAGGGAATGCATTGTTTACATGTCAATGCCTGTCACAACGAGCTGTGTTAGGGAGAATATTATAGGTTACCTGTTGGCCTGACAATTCCGCAGCTGGAAATAAACCTCAGATGACTTAAACAGAACCAAAGGCAAAAAACCCAGACCTGTTTGTTGTTGGTAATGACATTTTATGCACTTGCGTGTAAAATGAGTAATGAGAACTGTCTTTGAACAAGAGTTGCATTAGTGTATTTAACTAGGCCTAGATGGACGGTGATCTCATACCTTTAGTCATTGCTCACAGATGTGCTGTTTACTCAGTAATGCATCACTGTCTTAAAAAGCTGCTGCATGGAGACTGTGGACGTAACCTTCATGTTATATCTGTCTGTGGTTTTGCAATGCTGTATTTGTTTTATATTTGAAAGATAACATAAAAAAGCATCACCAAAAAGAGGATGGGAGTTTTTTTGTTTGTGTGCAAATGGTAGCCTATTTATCTAAGATCAGCTTGGCCTAATAATATAGCAGAGACTGCAGCCAGTTTAATTTCTCCTGGAATTAGCCAGCCACCCGCACACTCATGTGGCCCGAAAAAAATTGGACCGTTGTACAGGGAGGAGCAGAGAGGGGAAAGAATTTGCTGTGCAGCTCTTCAGACCTAACCATGTCTGGAGAGCAGGCTGGAGCTGCTTGGTGTGTGTGTCGGTGTGTCTGTGTATGTACGTTCCAGCATGTGATCTGCAGCTCCGGGGTCTTAGAAAGGAGTGCAAGGCGATATAGGGATTTGCTTTTAACGTGCTAATCTCAGGATTGGAGTTGGTTCAACCTAATGTTGGGTTTTCTCACCAAGTGGGGAATTTTAAAGCCAGACTTGTCTGACATTCAGCTCAATGATGCCTCTGCTAGTGTGCTACTTTTGTGTCTAACATCAGTTATAATCCTAGTTCTACCAGATTGCATTGAAAAGCAGTTGCTTCATGCTTTAATTTTTTTATAGGTAATCTTGCTCTCATGTAAATGTGTTACCAATCTCTTCAAGACCTATAGTTTAGCCAACGTCTGGACCACATATGTTCTCTCTTTAAAAGAAGATCCAGTCGTTTTACAGATACTCATCCCAGATGATGATGATGGTGATGATGGAACACCTAAAATATAGATTTACTTCATGAATTGCAGAGTCAAAGTTTCTCAAGACATGACCCACATTTTACTACCATAAGAAAGAAAACACAGCTTTTACAATGTCATGATTGATGTGCTTCACTATGTAATCCTTATTCACTAGTTTTCCACAGATAATGGGGATTTTTATAGTGCTGTTAATCTTACCCAGCCATGAGTTTGCCTGATAGTTATGCTGATGACATAATGCCACTGACAGTTTCCAGGTGCCCCAGACCATGTCCTCTACCTCTCTTATTGTAATGAGATGGTGACCTCTGATTTTGGATTGAACTGCTCAGTGTTTTTACAGCAAGGGCTGACCACTCCTTCTTGGGACCAGTGATTGTGCTGGCTGGGGTTATAAATAACACCAGCACAAGTTCCCCCGACTGGGCATCAGGAGACGATGGTACTAAGTTTGGGTATGAGTCACACCATACACAGGCTGTACAGCTCTGTGCGGCTAAGCTTTGTAGAGGAGGCTGGAGGCTTGGCACAGGTCTGCCTTTGGATTTCGCACTGTGGACAGCCTGTGTCTCACTTGGAACTGACTTTTGTGTTTTGTAACCTAGAAACTCATCAATGACCTTGTCTTGTGAATGGTGTGCTATGTCGTTCAGCCAGAGGACAGTCGCGTTAGAGATTTCTGAGAAGAAATTGGTGATAAAGAGAACGAACAATTGGTTAACACCTGAGAAAGATTCTTGATTGGATTGTCATTTTTAAGAGATGGTTACCCCAATGACACCTCATGCCTGGTCTTGTGACGGGAGCTCACACCTTGGCCAGTTGCTCAAGAGAAGGTGGAGATGGAGAGAAAGGGAAGGGGACTTGTGAATGAGGTTGGCCAAAGAGGTGTGTGTGTGTAGAAAGACAGATATTCTCTGGTCTGGGTGCGTAGCATTCCCGGGCCCCGTCGCCCTGGCCTGTGCATTCCTCACATGACAGTCGGTAGAAACCATGGCAAAGGGAGAGCAGAGCGGAGCAGGCATTCCTCAGCTGTCACCCCCCCCCCCCCATCCTCTCTAGTCATCCCATGTCGTTCCGTCTGTGTCTCTGTCTTTCTTGCCTGATGCTGGGGCAAGCTCGCTAGCCTGCTGTGCCCTTCTTCAAGCCTTTAGAGAAGGAGAGACGGAGCACCCAGAAAAGCAACGGCCTCTCCCTGGCCCACACCTGGCCCTTCGTGTGTGTGTGTATGGGAAGTATTGGCAATCTATGGCTAAATGAGGTCTTTGCATCATGATATGGAATGCCAGACTGTTTCTCAACATTAGCATACACTCCCTCATTATGACCATTCTATCTCCAAATACTATCTCGCTAAGTAGCCATGGCAACGGCTCATGCCCGGTTTGCTAGAGGCTTGTCGGTTAATTTGCATACACCGGGAGTTGCATAACTCAGACTGAGCCGAGAGGAACGACAGCAGCAGCAGATCAGCAGCAAACACGTACTGTAGACTGCATGAATCTTGAAATGGAACAAACAGTGCTGGACGTCGAAGCAGCGACAGTTACATTAACAAATTGCCCTCTTTGCTCCAGCCCCAATCCTGACCCTGAGATTCTCAGCTGTGCAAGAGAAGCTCCCAGTTGGCCAATGAGGGCTACAGAAAGGGATGCTGCTGACAGCCCCCCCTGTTCAAAGCCTTATTGCGTCCTGTTACACCCTCTGCTTTGTGTGTGTGTTGTACCAGCAGCTGGGTGGGACCCAGTGTTCAGGCAGGCTAACATCACTATGTTTTATAACAGTTTCACCAAGCCTGACTCACCAGTTTTGATAACCCTAAGGGTGCAATGAACAGGTAGACCTTTGAGGTGTCCAGAAGGTAGGCTCAGTCCTCTAGACATGACTGTCTTCAAAACTCCTATCCAGCTGTAAAACTGTTTCTTAGTCATGTGGCAAATTGACATTTTTGACAGCAAATTCACTGAGCTTACCTTGGGAAGCCAAGTTTGGAGCAGTTTGGGTTTACTCACACCACCTGACATGTGTTGTTGAGGAACAGAATGTGTTAGGTTAGGGTGTCCGATTTGGGATAAATTGAGTTGATTTGGGACATATTTCGTTTTTAGTTTGGGATTTTTGGCGAGAAGAATGATGTTTAGCCCACCTTTTGATTATAGGCAGTAAATCCTTTGTGTTGTTTATCAACTGAGCTGAACACCAAAACCTCCCACCACCTCCAGAACCACTTCAGCCTCTCACTCTTTAGAAATCACAAACAGCAACAAGTGTTGCCATTGACAACCTCTGTGCCTTGTGTTTGACTGCAGAGAGTTTGGCACTGGCATGCGCTGGTTGCTTAGACGGGGCATAGCACGCTTGCCTACTGCACATGGTACTATGTTTGGTTGGTGGAGGTGGGGGGGGGGGACTTTCAGTGGAATGCCCTGCATCCTTTGTTGAAATCACACAGCCTCTCCGGGAGACCTCGTCTCAGCCTCACAGACATCAGCATCGCAGAGAGAGTTACTGCCCTGAACAGAGAGGCCAGTCAGCCAAGACAAAGGTCAACGGCATGAGATGGCTGCTTTTGAATTGGAGCAAAATGGTATTGTCTCATTGCATTCAAGGTTGAAGTGAAGGAACAAGATTAGCTGATGGTTGTTTCATGACACGAGAGACCATGCGTCATATTTAATGTAGAGTGTGTTTCTGTTCTTGCTTTTCTCCTGCCATGCGAGCAGTTTTCAATGACCTGAACACAGACAAGCACCTCATGCATTTGTAATTGCGAATATGACAGCAGCAGAATGAAAACACATTAAAATGTCACTTAATTATTTATTGTCTGCAATCAAGACAATCTGGATCTTATTGTTCTTTGCATAGCCCATACATTTAGCTGCCGCCCTTTTACAAAGGTTAATGGCTAACAGATATGCTTGGTGTATGTAATGGCTATAGCTATACCAGATTGTGCATTCTTCTGTTTCTAATACAGAATGCCAATAAACTCAGGGTTAGCATCACCACCAACCGCCAACCATTCATCAAGTGACTTGACAGCTCTCAAAGCATCAGGTCCACCAAACTTGCACATCTGACCTGTTTTTATAATTGGCAGGTCGCGCCTTACCAGCATACCATGCTAGTGTTTTCATTCAAGTCTTTTTCCACCAGCCCTATAATCAAGCACGAGGAAGGAAGTGTTTGTGGCGTGGCGCCAAGGTGCTTTTCAACATGTTGGGTCATCTGTTGATTGACACAGATGCCTCACTTTTTGTTTTGTTACACCTATGCACTTCTTTATGCTCTTTCTTGGAAGTCGATTTGGATAAAAGCGTCTGCTAAATGAATAAATGTAATGTTGCAAGGCCTTTAACAGCGACTTTCTGAGACAGTTTAAATGTAAAATCCAATGGCGGATACATTTATTAAAATGTTTTTTTTTCTCCAGTTAAGGTTATTTATAGTTGTGTTGTACCTTAGTTTGTGAAATGGACTCCTTGGGCTTGGTGCCTTAACTTCAGAAAGGCTGGACAGGGTGAAGTATTTCAGACAAGCGTCATTACAGGTTGAAACTGGTTCACCTGGGGTTGGAGGGAGAATTCCTCAGCTGAGTTCAACCTACCGTCATGCTAATGCCACGTATGTGTTCAGACTGACACAACAGCTGAGCTGTGGAGATCAACCCATCAAGCAGAGCGTCCATAGACGCTCATCTTGTACGTGTAAGAGTCAAAGAGTCAAGGCTCTTCTGCATCGCTGAGGGCTCTGCAAACCAATGAGAGTCTCTGGTGAATATTCACCAACCATCGCTTTTTTGTTAGGGGGGGGGGGTGACAAGCAACTTGAACAGAGATTTCCTGTTTTTCTTTTCTATGTAATACTTTACGCTTGCTATACCTTTCTCTACGTCCTCCATCAAGCGTTGCATATTATTGCGCTGCTGTGCGATGCTTGTGGAATAACTTCAGCCTGTCTGCTGTGTGGCACAGTCTCTCTCTGCTTCCCAGACTGGGCTGTGTCTCAGAAGCCTTCCCAACGTTGTTTTGTTCTCCAGCAATCACATGCCTCATGCTGGGTGGATGTTTTTTATGTTAGATTGTGTGTGTCTGTCAGTCAACCGAAAACACCTGGACTCTGGAGACTCTTCATTGTCTAGTTGCAAAGAGGCCAATTAAAGCAGAGGGTTGTCCGTCTGTCGTCTATTGGAGGAGACGGGTTGCATTCTTTCCCTGAAAACCAAAAAAATTACTTGCAATGGCTGCGTCGCCAGCTGATGAAATGGGTGAGAGTTGAGATGAGTCCAGTTCTAAAGCATGAATGTGAAGGGAAGGACGAAGTGATGAGAAATGGCAGACTACACGCCAACACTGCCCTTTCTCTGCATTCACATCCCAATTCACCTTATCGTGCAGCCCACTCACACAATATAAGCCTGTGCTTGAAACTCAGTACTCAAACAAGCGCCACCATCACCCCCCCCAGTCCATTGATCTTGCTCGTGTTTTTTTGCCATCAAGCAAATGTAGACCTGCAAAACTGCTGTGTGCTAGTTGTGCAACCCCAGCCTTTAGACAAAAAGTGTTTGGGGAGCGTGTGTTTATCCGACTGCAGAGGCATTGCAGTGTCAGTGAATGGGCCTGGGCGGTCTAGGAGGCACAGTGCTTGGCTAGGGAGTTTCAATGGCTGCAGGCGTTGGACGCCATTCAAACTGACAGGCTTATCTGTTTTAAAACTACCAGGTAGCCTGATTTTGTTGCTGTATGAACTGAATGTATGTTGTCGTTCTTTTTTGCACAGTTTTGCATTTATTGTAGTGTCATCAGTAATTTGATATGCATATTTTATGGAGCATGTAATTGATGTCAGGTCACTGAGTTCCAGATGTTAATAGATGCTTGCCAAATGAATAATTAAATCAACCACAAATGCCCCTTCTGCTGTTAGAATGTATAGAGGGGGCAAGCTTGGCCCTAAACCAACAGACAGCTTTGTAGTACAGTTGTTGACCATAGTCTGAGTTTAGTTAGTCACTCACTGGTGAGCCATTGTCGCACTAGAGATGCTTTACAATGCGGTTAAAGGCCAAGCTGCCCATGGCCTTTGGTTCCCCTATCTTTAGACCCTGAATATTTACATTTACTTGCATGATCAAGGGTTCTTGCACCCTGTCATCCATTTCACAGTTTGCTAAAGTGAGCTGGTTTAGAGTGGGCTGCTCTGCTCTTCTTCCCTGCTGGGGCTCGCTGGAGGGATGAGGGTGTCGTGAGCTTCAGTCAAGACAGGAACAGGAAGTGTGTGTTTATTTTTCTCATTTCCTCACCCAGGCTCTCTGCAAGTGAGCTCTGCTTCATCGGTTCCCTCTCCTCCTGCATGTGTCCCTGCACACAACCCTGCACACACCCTCACAGCCAGCCTGTGTGTAGTTCTGTTCCAGGTAGGCCATGGCAACCACACGGTGCTTTCAGGGCTCCTGGAGTTCTTTCAGCTGGAGAGATGATGACGGCTGAACTTTGCCCCAACACTCTTTAGTGCCTGATCCTTTGTGCGCCTCTCAGTTCAGATGCCTGATTGTGTGGTGTGAACCGATGGTTGGAGCCATTACTCCACTAGTCGCAGAGGTGATCCATATTTGTAGTGGTAATGGCTATGGATCGGTGCTTTGCCTGGGGGGCGTACTCTGGCAACCACGCTGCCTGTTTACTTTCTGGTGTTGTTTTGGCTTTTGAGGCTCTGATCCCAGTACAGAGGGGACTTTACATTGAAGGCCATGTTGCGTATTTACACTGTAGATCAAATCTTAGGAGATTTGGATACTTGACTTGCGTTTAAACTAGAACCAACCAGACCAGTACTGTGCATTTGGGGCCAGTATCAATTTTAGGGAGTAATACATCAGATTACTAAACGAAAAATAAGTCTAACGGTGCACTGAACAGTGAAATTCACTTATGTAACTATAAAAAAAAGCATCAATAGGAGAAAATAAATATAACTTTAAAAAAATTACTCAAAGGTGCATATACACAGAGACCGATATTATGGGCCCATATCGGTTTGGTTCTACTCTAAATCAAACTGCCTCACCCCTGTGGTGCTCCTTACTTTGCCCCTTTACTCTTTTCCTTGAACCCCTGACGGTAAGATCTCATGGAAAAAAAGAAAAAAAAACTCTTTGGAGTGTGGCTCTTGTTTTGACTGCTGAGCGTAAGCTGGAATGAAATGTACAGTTACGATCTCCCCTGCCTTTTTTTTTTTCCCCCCTCCGCCTCAATCCCGGCCTTCTTTTTCCATGGGAATCCCAATACCATATATGGTGGTCCTCTGCAAGAGCAGGAGGAGTGGAGACTAAGGCAGCGCTGAATGTGTGTGTGTGTGTGTGCGCAGGGCTTATCTTGTGGAAGGACCCAGCTGTCTGGCCTGCAGTGCTCTCTAGCCCTCCACAACAGCAGAGGAACCGTGTCCTAAATCTCCCAAAAGGCTACAAACATACAAAACATTATTTTCGATCCCGCACACCTACATTTGCGCTCACAGGCCCCTTTCGTTTTCTCTCATTCCCCCCCCCTCCACACACACACACACAAACTGGCGGTAAGCAGGAATTCCTTTTGTGGAAGTGGCTGCAAGCCTGTTAGCCTGTGACGTAGTGGTGTGGGCGGGCATGAAGCACCGATCCTTGAAGTCCCGGAGCCCTGGAGTATTACTTATCTGGGAATTTCTCCACTGGTATGCTAGACCAGGCCTTGGTTGCTGTCCGACTAGGTGACTGCAGAGCGAGGAGAGAGCAAGTTACAGTAGCGAGGCAGGGAGAGGGGAAGAGGTTGAGAGGGAGGCCAGCTTCCACCTCCAGGAGAAGCAGCTCAGACTAGTCCTTTTGCTTTATATGGGGGTAAGTTAGGCTTTCCGTGAAAGAAAACAAGGGCCATGTTATTGAGCTCCACTGTGGATGCCCCTATCTACCGTTATTAAATTAGCTGCTGACTGAAAGCCAGCAGTCATATTTTAGTTGCACATGTGATATTTTAAACACCCTGACCCTTCATAGATAATGTTTTGGTTTTCCTGACAGCCACTCAAACGTTGCAAACCCCCTCCTTACCCTCTCTCTCGCCTCCTGAAATTAGATTACCAGTTTCATTTTCCAGTCAGTGAGGCTTATCCAAAACACATGAGCCGATGATGGCAGCGGCAAAGGCTTAAGAGAATGACAATGAGATGTGCCCAATGACTACAGAGTGAGAGTTCGGGAGGAGGGGAAAAGTCCCACATTTGAATGATGCAGTGTTGATATTGTGAACTCGATAATGCTATCTATCATTGTAGTTTCATAATGTCATGGTTTCAGAAGGCTCAAAGTGCCCTGTGGCCCGCTGGGTGCTTTCATCCCCACCCAAACCTCTGATCCCAATAACTGTGGAGGTGACTCAGGGCTTGCTCTGTGGTTTTGGGTTTGAAACAGCTACTTAGTTACCAAGCCAGACCCTGCTTATGACTCAGTGTTGTGGTTTGTTTTGGTAATGGTTTAGAAATCCATTCCAAACTTGGCAAAGATTCTATACATTTTGGTACTTGAAAGTTTTTCCGCCCTACAGTAATACCAAGATTGAAAGTTGTGTAACGTTCAACACTTTCTGTGGTTTAAGGTGTGCGGGCATTATGCTTGCCAGTGATTTTGCTACTTTTGTGGGAAATAATTCCTTCGATGTCATCAGGTTTGTCGTTTTCATCCTGGACATCAGGCTACCTGTCCACTGTACTGTTTCACTTCCTTGTCTTGCTAAACGCTAGCGATTATCCAGGTCGACCATGCAAATGTTTATGACCACTGCTCTTGGGATTACCTGCAGGACTTGGAGCATGTGCCACTGACTTGTTCAGCGGCCCAGCCGTCAGAAGCCCGACCTCCCTACTAGTAGTCTCTCCGGAGCACAGAGATGGTGTGTTTTAGTTGGCCGTTTGAGAGCCCTGCCAGAGGAAGTGAGGGAGGGGTGGAGTCCTCAAGTGTCCCCTACTTGATGTGGAGTGCTGCTATAGTTAGCCTGAAGCGCTCCGCTCGATGCCCTAAGAGATTAGAAAACCTCATCAGACACAGGTGTGCCGTGCGCTCATTACAGCTGGAGGAAGGGTGCCTTTCAAAGGGTGGAAAAACCACGCTGACGCCTTTCTGAACTTTTACAAGGCAATCGTTTTTGGATTAAATTGCAGTTAGGTTGTGTTCATTTTCTTGTTTGAAAGTGTGTAGACTACATCATAGTAGTACCCACTTTTGGCTAGATGATGTGCACTAAATCTTTCTGAAGTAAGCATTTAGAGTATTAATCGTCAGTGTTTTGACATGTAAAAGCTTATTGGAAGATTATGACCATTCATAGAACTTTGTTTACAGTACAACTGCAATGTCTGTTTTGATTTAGCAATAAATAAAAGCAGACATTGATTTCACAATAAATACATGAAAATGAGTTGACTGTGAATGAAGGGTAATGGTAACATTATTTATAGGAATAGATTTTTTTTCTTCAACAATTACACCTCTTTCCCCTTTTTGTTATTCGTTATGTAAATGTTAGGCTACTGTTGCCATCCCTTGGGTCTGGTCAGGTTACCTGTTGTGGGTAGTGTAACCTGTCCAGGGAGAGAACTGGCAGCTTAATGACTAAAATGTAAAGCTGCATAGACAAACTGCATCACTATCCTTTGACTATAATGGGTCATGAGAACCTCACCAGTGTGACCTGAAACTCTGCAAAAAAAAACCCATATAAAAATAAATAAATGGAAGAAGAACCCCCTCCTTCCCTTTCAAGATTAGCTTTTGATCTTGTCTGGCGAAGGGTCCGCTGCTTACGCCTGCCTTCGGGGGCTATGCGGAGCAACCCCAGTGTGCTTCAAATGAAGTCTTTTCTCTCCTTTTATTTATGTTTGGTTCAGAAAGGGCTTCGACGGGTCTGAACTCCTGTCCTCTTGTTTCGGTCCCCTCTCCAGGAGCGCGCACGTCACTGGGTGCATTTTTCGGCCCCAATCTAAGGACGAGGGCTTTGCCCATCTCCTCCGATCCCCTGCTAGCCGGCTAGGGACTCTGTGCCCGAAAATTCCTTGGGTGTTATTTTAGGATTAGGCCGTTGCATACGATGGTCACTGTATTGTTTTCCAGCCTAATCTTTTCCATATTTATCCTCGCTGGGCGGGTGGAGTTTATTAAGTTAATCCACATATAGCGTCCTGTAATCAGCCCCATGTGGGCGCGCTGAAGGGGAGTGTGAAGTGGGAGATTCTCAATAGGTCTTTTGCTTTTCTGTCTCTCTTTTGAGGAAGGCACTGCAAGTATGTCATGTTACTGTTGGGTCTCTTTTGAGTACGGCAAGTATGTTCTGTTACTGTTAGATCTCATATCAGGCAAATCCAAATGTCTTCTCTTTTGACGATTGGTTTTAGCATGTAAGCCTTATCAAGAGGAAGTGGTCTGGCTTTAATCTCGTTCAGTCGAGGAAAGAACTAGATCTTCTTCAGTCGTCCTAAGTATGTGACAGGGTTTGTACTCTATACACAATGTTTGCACGACTCACAGATATGGCACCTTGTAGTCAGAAATGGCAGCTAACAGTGCTAGGCTACATGTGAGATTAGCATTAGCCTGTGCTAACTGGGTGGTTTCCAGTGATGTGGCCTGTGAGTGTTTTGCTTGCAGGTTAGCTTGCATTGGGCTGCTTCACTTTAGCCATTTGTCTACAAAGACACTGTACAGTTCAATTCACATAATCTGCGTGTACACAATGAGTGACATTGAAGCAACTCATTAGAACAGGGGTCTCTAACCAACCCTGTTCCTGTGGAGCTCCTTTCCTGCAGGTTTTTGCTCCAACCCCAGTTGTAAAAAAAAAATTCAATCAACTCAACAGCCATCTAATTATTTGAATTTGGTGTGCTAGATTATGGTTGTGGCCAAAACCCTACAGGAAGGTAGCGTACCAGGAACAAGGTTTGTGAGCCTTGTGTTAAAATAGACTCCCAAAAAGCAGCAAGCACAGGGTGCTAGGAGGAGCTGCTGCCCTGGTGGTCTTTACACACATTAGGCTCCTCCAGTTCCCACTCTCCCCGCTCTGGCGCTAAGTGTCACTTGAGGCCGAGTCACTTCCTGGCTCCCACCAGCTGACGTCCCTGTGACGGTCTCCAAGCAGGGTCGGGAATCTGGAGCACGTGGGCTGAATAAACACACACACACACACACACGGTTGGATTTAGAAGGAACCTTTTTGTTTAGATGGCTAGGTAGAAGACATTAGTTTTTTGTTGTTGTAAATGTTTCACCTGAAATCTAATGGTACGTTCTTGGTCACCCAGCTCCCAGTTGTAATGATTGAGTGGGCTGCTGCAGAATAATCTCTCTGACCAATTTGTTAATGACATCCTTTTGCCCCGCCAATCCAAAGCCTAATGGATACAAAGATACTCTTTCGGAAGGGGTAGATATAGACCGTGCGCAATTAACATTTAATTCGGTTTGAGCGATGAATTGAATCCTGTACGTCAATTATTATGTTTAGTAAAGCAACGGACGTCCACTTCCCAGAAATATCCCACCCCTCTTGAGATTTTTTTCCAGAAGGAGCACCTAGCTCTCT
Source organism: Hypomesus nipponensis (assembly GCF_054491055.1). Classification (NCBI taxonomy): domain Eukaryota; kingdom Metazoa; phylum Chordata; class Actinopteri; order Osmeriformes; family Osmeridae; genus Hypomesus; species Hypomesus nipponensis. The sequence goes on from NC_140367.1 coordinate 7,470,527, forward strand.
GTTCCGTACCTCTTACTGGCAAGCTTATGAAGAGCCTGCCAGGCAGTACAGGCAGCAAGGCTGAAGCACCTGCTCCTGTGTGGTGACATGATATCCAGCGGACCAGTCAGCCTCCCCCTCTTTCTCTTTCACTCCCACCCCTCTCCCTGTGTGGCCACCAGCCAGTTCTGCTGTCTCACCACTGCGCTAAGCGCTAATGAAAGTCACACTCAGCTGTATAGAAATCCTGTCCAGACTCCTCTCCAATGCCTGGAATTCAGAGGAAAGCTTTTGCTGGCCAGTGGAAGAGTAACCTGCTCGTTAGTCAGTCTGTTTTATATCACCAGCAACATTATAACTAATGGACGAGTTGGAAATTGTTGCAAAGTGTCGGCCCATGGTTTAGATTCCAGTGACACATTTGACAACAAAAGAGAAATAAAAACAGACGTCATCTAGAGGTTATTATTAGATGAAGTTTGTTTTTATTCTAGTCTTTTGTTGTCAAATGTTTCACTGGAATTTAAACCATTATGCCTACGTCCAAGATCATGCAGTCGAATCATTTGGAGAAGGGCTATTTTTGTGACTGATTCTTTTCTATTTCCAGTGAGTGTTGCTTCACGTGCCGGGCTACCTCTACCCTGTGACTGACTAGGCCTGCTCTCCTTCCGCCTTGCACTGTGACCAAACTGGTTTGAGTGTGTGCGTTTCAGCTGGGGAGGGAAGTCGGTACATGTCTGTGGTTCTTTGTCTCTGCCTGGTCAGACATGGCTCTCTCTATGGTGTCTTCCTATCAAATAAATGTATAGCCACTGGCTGTTATTTACATTTATATTTAGTCATTTAGCAGACGCTCTTATCCAGAGCAACTTGCAGTAAGTACAGGGACATTCTCCCCGATGTAAGTAAGGTGAAGTGCCTTGCCCAAGGACACATCATTCAGCACGGCCGGGAATCGAACCATCAACCTTCTGATTAATAGCCCAACTCCCTAACCGCTCAGCCATCTGACCCCCTTGTTATATTTCAGTTCTGTTCGCAAAATTAGCCTTTATGCCACACCGCAATGTGTTTCTGTAAATTGAGTGTGAGTAAGGCCAAAAGTGGAAGTCTCCAAGACGTTTTTTTTTTTTTTTTTTTTTTAAGCGTCTGCAAGAATTGCTGACTGTGGCTTCAATGCCGTCATGGGCATGCAGAGCATTCTGTTGGCAAAAGACGGGACCCGCTCTCCACAACGCTACCATCACATTCCACAGAAGCTCCTATATTGGTCAAAGAATGTGCAGCAACACCCACCACCCCTCTTCCCCCTCCAGCAGTGGTAGTGTCACTCCTGCGTCAGTGTTTCACAGGCCTCTGGGAGATTCCAAAGATAGAAGAATGGGGGAGTTTCACAGTCAAGTATGCCGAGGCCCCATCTGCCTCCTCTCCCAGCCAAATGCTCTTTCCAAGAACTCCTAAGGGAGGATGACCGCAGTCCCCTGACTGTCGTGTCACGCTAGGATGTTCCTCCTGATGTGGTCAGTGACTCTGGCACCTGTCAGACACACAGTTCCTCCATGCAGGGGATTAGCTCTAATAGACTCCTGGGGCAGCTGGGTGGGCCCTGGGGAGGATGCTGAGCAGGACGGGGAGGATGGAGATGAGGCTGAGGGAGAGGTCAAGCAGAGGGGAAGTTGAGGGGGGGGGTGTTTGACATGTGTTTGTGACATCATGACGGTCATTGATTTGAGTCATGGTTGTGTCTGATGGTGACGTGGGCGTAGCGGAGTGTCAGAACTCTTGATCTTGACAGCCTCTCATCAGGTTCATCTGGGAGCGGGGGAGAACAGCCTGACTCGCTGCAAGTTAAGACGAGCCCCCTCAGTTAAACTGCACCTGTAGTACTAACTGGTGGAGGAACACACACACACACACACACACACACACACACACACACACACACACACACACACACACACACAGACAGGCACACAGGACTCTAGATAAGAGCAGTGAAGCCCACACAAGCTCCCTCCAGCCTTGACCATGAACGGCACTGTAAACAGTCCAAATTTGGACAAGGATTCCTTCTAGCCAGATAGTCGTGTGCCCAGAACGTGAGGCTGTGGTGTGTGTTTGTGCCCCCCCCCCCCCTTCCTCTTAACAGTTCAGTTGTCATAGCAACCTGTGGATAGAGTGGGAGACTTGCAGGCAGGCCTTTAAAAGGAGGATGGGGGGACCAGCAGCAGCATCGACATCTTATCAGATCAAGTTTACAGGAACTCAAAGCAAGGATTTAAACCTCCCAAAGCCCAGAGACCTAAAAGAGAGCTTCAAAAGCAAAATGATCAGCAATGGAGCTGTGTTTAGGCCAAGTGTCTAGCCTGTAGTTACATCATGCATGGAGATGTGTGGGGGGGGGGGGGGGGGGAAAGAGGCAAAAACGTTTCCAAGATTGTCACGCGTTCCCGCTTTTCCTTAATTGGAACATATTTCAACAAACTGATAAAACTTCAACCCCTTTTTCCGTCATAAGTGACTGGGCCGTCTTGCTGCATGCTGTCATCCTGTTGTTTCTGGCTATGGCTTCTCTCTCTTTCCCTTCTTACTTTGTCAGGTACCGCAGCTTCTGTCAGTTTTGAAGTGAGGTACACCTCGACCTCCCAGGTCTTTCCAGAGGTCATACTGTGCCTGCCCCTGCACACCTAACTAACCCATAAGTATCTCCTCATGCTGGTTTATCTGGTGATTATCACCAACCGTCTCTGGAGGAGGGGATCCCTCTCTGAATTGCTCCTCCCAAGGTTTCTTCCACTTTTTTTCTCATGTTGGGAGTTTTTCTGGGAGTTTTTCCTTGTCTTCCTTGTGGGTTTAGGTTGGTTGGGGGGCAGTTCTCTGGGCGTATGTGAAGCCCTCTGTGACATGCTTGCATGTAAAAGGGTGTAAAAAGCTACAAATACATTTGATTTGGTGGTTTCTGGGATCAATAGTTGTTTAGGGGAATTGCATGTAGGTTGAAATGTTATCTGTTACTTTCCAGACGTGAACCTTGTGTATGATCAATCCCTGGTTGCCTAACTGAACGAATGCAGCACGTACACACACACAGGCACACACACTCCTACTTGATCAATATTCTATTATCTCCATCTCTTCTCGTCCTCTGCAGGCGTGCATAGATGACAACGTTGACATGGTGACCTTCCTGGTGGAGCATGGAGCCAGCATCAACCAGCCAGACAACGAGGGCTGGATCCCCCTGCACGCGGCAGCCTCCTGTGGATACATGGACATAGCAGAGTGAGTACTGCTGGGGGGGAATGGCTTTGAAACGGGCAACATCGTGTCTATGCTGTGCGTATAAATAAACGACGAATGTAAGAAGGAAGTGCAAGTGTTTTTTTTATACTGGAGAAGAATGGCGGATTGTGTGGTGGAATGCTAATTGACCTGATAGGCGTACTGTCGATCTCGATGATGGATTTGGTTCGATATGCATGTTGCAGAACACAGCTCAAGGCGTTTCTCTATTTGTTTTCTTTAGGTGTTATTAAAGTGTCTTTTCCTTGAACGATTGCCTTTTGCTTTAAATTCATCCACACAAGGTTTAGGGTTAGGTGTGATGTATTCTCCAATGTTAGGCTGAGGGCTTGCTGACCCCATGCTGTTCCTATTAGACATCCACACTCTCCCTGGGCCCTGGGTCTAAGCCGCATCAGGCTGACCTTGCACAGCTGCTGCTGGGGCCTGCAGTGCCCCCGTTTGGCCCCCATTCCTGTTCCAGCAAGCCCTTCATTAGTGAACCCTGTCTCTCTCCCCTCCGGCCGCATGATTGATAACCCAGCGTGACGGCTTGCTGCTTTTAGATAACCTGATTGTGCGCAAACCCTTTCACCTTGAGGAAATACATTTGTGCTTTGCTCCGTTGATAATGGATACTCGCCAATGCAGTAAGAATCAATTGACAAATTGGCCCGTGTGTGAGGAAGTATTTGTGTTGCTGCGAGCATTGCAACGCTGTATCACAGCAGAGTTAATGCATGTGATGGCTTTCTGTGGACATCCATTACCTTACCCTACACGGTATTGACAGTCCATCTTGGCAATCATTGGCCAGGCTGAGCAATCAATGAATCCCAGTATACATTGTGCTCCTACAAAGGAAACAGTTGTGTTAAGAGCTCAGGGGTGGATACGGCTCAGTGGTGGAGCATTTGACTGCAGATCAAGAGGTCACGGGTTCAAATCCTCCCTGTATGCTGCTTTGGATAACAACAACATCTGCTGAAGACTTCATTATGAATGTCTTTAAATCCTAGCTATTTCCAATACTTTGTGTGCGTGTCATAACTGACGGAAGCGTCTCACTATGACCCGGCTCTCGTGATGCATCACGATTCTCGTCTCACACATGAAACCTCAGGGTCAGCAGCAGTGTGGCTCAAATCCACAGTTGCCATCTTGGGTTGTCGCCCCCCCTCCCACCTGTTTTGAGGCAAGCAGACCATTCATAGAGAGAAGCGGAGAGATATGATCAGTGGGTATTTGAACAGGCTAAGGAGGACCGCAGCGGCTCACTGGCTGTCATTGTTCTGCATGTTGGGAGTGTAATGTGACCTGTTAAACAGCTCCTGTGTTATATGACAGCACAGGCAGCCTGGCTCTGCTGGATCTCTGCTGTCACACGGTCAGAGACACGACCGCTGTCCAAGTTGGTGCCGTGTCACTCTTTCACGGCCCTTGATGGACTGTTTGCTCATGTCATTCTTTCTGTTGTGTTTTGTATCACTCTGGAAGACCCGATAATAATAAACAAACCCCCCCCCCCCCCCCCTCTCAGCCAAATCCACCCTAATGTCAGGGTGGATTCATTAAAAAGATGAGTACAGAAGCCGCCAGTTGAACTTTCAGAGGAAACTGAGCTTGGCTAGCTGGTCCATCACTGGAAAGCATGGAACAAGAGCGCTGTTTGTCTCGCACACAATGGAACAATGAGAAATGTCAAATGCCTACTCTGATGGCGATGACTAATGAGTGGTCTAGTTTTAATGTGTGTCTTGGGAGATCTGCTGTAGGTGGGTAGAGGGGCACATAACAGAATCATTGACCCCCCCCTCCGCTCAAGCCCCCTTCCCAGCAGTGTAGAACCACAAGGGGAAGACTGGCTTCTCTCCCACCCCCATTTCTTTGGTGTCAAACCCACAACCATCTGCCTTACAGGGCTGGACACTCAACCGCCAAGCCACCAAAGCCTGTAAAACCAATGTAAAACCAATCTAAAATAGGCTGGGTAGGAAGTTAATTCAAGGGCGAGTAAAACTGAAATCATAATGGTGGTTGTGGTGCTTTTTGGGGAGTCTGTGGGGGTGTGCTTTATGTGGGCATGTTGGTGTATGGTGGAGGGCCTGTTGTTTGTCCACCACCATGTTGGAGGCTGCACACGGCAGTATGGCCAGGGGCTGAGAAGGCTCTTCTGCCAGGCCTGGAGGAGGGGCTGAGGAGAGAGCCATGTCATGGGGGGTCAAACTGGGGGAAAGGGATGGCATGCGGGTTATTGTTAAAATGCAGAAGCCACGATCGTCCTATAAGCCCTATAAGCTGGTGACTTTGTTCCAAAAGCTGTAGAATGATGTTTCCCAGGTAGTTGTCCAGGGGACAATACAAAAAGGGCCCCCTCAAGGTCAAGGGCGAAATGTACGACCCGCTGGATTGTGACACACTAGTCACCCATGATATTGTAGGTTAGTCACTGGACTGTTTCCCAACAACGGCGAAGGTGGATTATTAACAGTTAAGGAGAACTCATAAATATGTCCATAGGATGAGGACAAATGACCATGGTGACCTGACCTTTATGGAATGAAAACTGCATACATGCAGTTTGAATACATGTATTCATTCATCAGACGTTTTATCCATCACGACATTTTGAAGCTTGCCGTTTCCTAAAGAAGCCTTTTATAGTATGTGGCCTTTTCTGGAGTTGGCGGTCCTAAGTATGGTTGTCGTCCCTGTGTGTCCAGGTACCTGATCAGCCAGGGGGCCAGTGTGGGCGTGGTGAACAGTGAGGGGGAGACCCCCCTGGACATCGCTGAAGAGGAGGCCATGGAGGAGCTCCTGCAGAACGAGATCAACCGCCAAGGTACACCCCCCCCCCCACCCCCCCACACACACACACACACACACACCTCACCCTGTACCCTGTCCATGACCCTGCAGTGGACCAGGCATACCCTTCATATAGTCCACTCCTCTCCAGACTTTATGGGCATGCCTTCACCTGTTCCTCCATTCGACTTGTGTTTATATTCATTCCTGATTAATTTGAGGTCGAGTGTGCGATTCCCGCCCCCGCCCAATAATTCTACATCTCCAACAGGCTAAGCACTTATGTTCTGCCTCTCAAAATAGATCTGGCTGCTCTGTTGAGTAAGGGGGAGTTGGGGTGGGGTGGACTGTTGTTTTGTGTGCAATGGATCATGGTAAATGTATCTAGGCTGCTGCTGCTGCGGCCTCCGGTCATGTCAGGCAGCAGGTCTTGGCAGGCCTCCAGCTCCCCTTGTGCACCCAGCCCCAGTGCACCCAGCCCTGGTTCAGTAGCGCTGCGTTGGGCCGGCCCAGCAGGCACGCACGCACAGTTTACACACCGGTCTCGCTCACCCCTCGGATAATCCGCGTGTTCAGCCAAGCTAGGCAGCATATGTGGACACGGTGTCCAGGTATGTCACGGCGTGTACCTTGTCATAAAGGAAAAACGCAAGGGTGAGCCACAGAGTGGCCTGGGGGAGGGAAAAGAGCCTTACGTAACCGAGAAATTGGATCCTCCGCTTCAAGCCTGATCACTCTTTGTGATGGTGCTAAACTGAATGGAAGCAGATTTCAATTTTTGGCGGGGCCCACCCCCTGTTTCCCCCGTGAGCGGCCTTGTACAGGCGTGCTAACGACCGCAGGGTGGTGTGGGGGGGGATCTCTCCCCTGGCCAGGCTGCTGAATGACAGCCACACGCTCTGCCTCCTAGCAGGCTCCGCGCACACTCAGCCTCTCTGGAACATTCAACCACATCCATCACAGCCAATCATCTACACACACATCTGTGTACCTTAAGTTGTTTTGGTAACTATAATTAGCCCATTGTGTTTCAGTTTAGCCTTTCAGGCAGGTGGCCGGGCCCACATTCCTGATGTCATGCACTCCAATGTCCCCCGGATGTGCAACCCAGCATCAGGTCCTCTGTCCACAGGGAAGTGACATGGGGATGGCTGGGTGGAAGACACCAACTGCTCCCACAGGGACATGAAGCGGCCAGGCTTGTAGTGTCATCAGGGTCCTGCTTTGGTTAAAGCCTACAATGTCTTTTTAACACTTCCTCAGTCCTCCAGGGTATGTTCTGTTCAGCCTGCACCCAGACATAATTACCCACATCCTGCTGTTTGTTAGCATGTGGCTCTCCTCGAGAGCCTGTTGGGTAACGGCAGCCCGAGTCCAGCCCGCACCCACAGGAGCGTGGCCTGGCTCCCACTGAACGCAGCTGTCAGACAACATTACCCCGTGGCTCGACGGATGCCTTTGTCCGCAGATCTGGGCTGAGGTGTCAGCGCCCCCCCCACCACCACCACCACCGCCTCATCCCCTAGTGCACACCACTGCGCTCACCCTGGTCATATGAAGAGGGTTAGTTATAACCCCCCCCCCCCCCCCCTGGCTCGGCATGTACATGTTTTGCCTCGGGAGGGGGGAGGAGGTTTATCTGCCCAGTGAAAAGGGAGGAGGCAATTACCTTTCACTGTCCATTACAGTGGGAATTAGCGGTGGGCAGAGTTTCACGAATGCCCCCTTTCAGACGAGCGTCCTCAGAAGAGGGGTGAATCTGCTCTTGACTCCGCACAATACAAGGCCACTGGACTCTCCATGTTCGGAGGTAGGCCGGCCGGCGGGCGTTGCGTAACGGCTGTTGTGTAAGCTGGATGTGTGTAATGTGCTTTTCTCCTCTCGCTCTCGCGGGCCGTCTACTCCGAGACGCCCAGTGCTGTGGTTAAACTCGTTAAGAGGCCACCGCCATTCTCCCCCTGTCTGGATTGACCTTCAGATCCTCCCTGTCCTGGTCAGGTTAACCTGGTCAGGTGACTGGGCTGCCCACCACTTCTGCAAGCCCTCCTGTCATGGCAGCGCCTCGAGTTGAGAAACAGGACAACCCCCAGTAGCGACACCTTGACCCCCCCTTCCCCCCCTCTCCCCTCAACCCCCCCCCCCCTTCACTGTAATGGGCTGGAGGGGTCACTTGGCTTGCCTAGTCAGCAGTTTCCCCTCAGCAGAGATTAAACTCGTTTAATTTTGTCCCAGGCCGCCAATTTCCTCAAAGACCTTGTCAGACTGCATGCTTCCCTTATAGGATGTTCCTCAGGAGCTTTACAGCCAGTGTCTTTCAGACGTGTTCCTTTCAATACTAGCAGACCAGCACTTTTTAAGTACAGAGAGATGAAAAAGGGGGGGAAAAAAATTGTGTTTGTGCGAGAGGAAGGAATGCGTGCAGATTTAACCAAACTGTTCTTGGTCTGCTGGCCTCTCTCTCTCCATGTACTGTCTCAGCAGTTCATTAGAAGGTGCAGTGTTGTCATGTCAAACATCTTAGTAACTCTGCCAGCGCTCTGCTACTTCTTGGAGCTCCTGTCCAAGGCCTGTTGGCCTTGCTGCTTGAACAGCACAGCTGCAGTCCCGCCAGCCTGCTCTAAGGAGCGCTGCTAATGGGGCTTCACCTACCTGTTACACATTGACCCCGTAAGTCAACCATTTGTAAGTCAGTCTATAGTAGCAGAGTCCATTAGAATCTGTTCTACACACTTAAGAGCACTCCTAGTGAAACGAGGCAGGGTGTTTACATTCATCTTCAGTTGGCATGTTAACACAGACCCATTTCTCTTTTTGAATTAGACGTTCAAATTGTTTTGTTTGTAGTTGAACCGATAGCATTACCGTGTGTGCTCTAATGTAGAAGAGTCGAATACCTCCCTTAATGCAGTTAGATGAAAATCCCCAGCATGTCTGTCTCTCTCAATGGTACGTTTGTCAGACATGGGTCTTTTGTACCGGAGTGTGCATGTTCCATTCGTCCTGACTGTACTCTGAGAAGCCCTGGAGGAATAAAGGACTAATTGACGTCCATTATGTCAGCCCCAATGTATTGCACTGTAGTGGCGTCACATGGACTGTGCTAAAGGGCAACGCTTTTCTAAACAGTGCAGCCATCTATAGTGCCATCTCACGCTGGCTGACTCCTGTCACCCCAGGGCCGGGTGACCTTATTGATCCAGACTGTCACCGCGCTCCATCGGAGATGTGCATTAAACTGGCCTATTCATTCCTGCCCAGTGAGGTTTGTTGACTTCTTGCTCAACCTTTTTAGTTGTATACGATCCACTGTCGGGGTGAACCGCGGCGGTGAGATGAAGTCCATTTCAGGCCCCTTGACTGTGCTGATTTTCTTCCCACAATCGAAAAGCAGCGCTCAGACAAGCAGGGCTCTGTCAGTGAGTTAGGGGGAATGTTCCAGAGCGAGCTGTCCACGCTGACAGATCTGTGGCCCGTCGGCCCTCTCACGCCCTCCTCTGTCGTGGCCGCGGGCCAGGCTTCTGGGCAACCTAAACTGCTGCCTGTCCAACCCGCAACCCCCCCCAATGTGATCTTACGGTTTACTTAAGACATGCTTCAGCTCTCGAACCTCATCAAGCGTGACAGGTACTTGTCTTAACCATGTCACCTCACCCACACCGGACCGAAATGAGCCGTGCAGCCTGCATGGTGAAGCTTATCCAATGAGATCAGAAATCATGTTCCAAGTCTGCTGACAGAACCCGACCCATGTGACCTTCATATGACTTCAGTTTGACATGTCAACAGTTATTTTGGGGGGGGACGGCAGAACAGGAAGCATCAGCCGTTTATAGGAGAAGTTGAACACAAAGGTTCACCTTTGAGTGTTGACCCTGTACCACTGAGCGCTCTGGCCCTGTGTGCTGTCGGCACGGAAGGGGGAGATGCTCCTCCAGTGTCTTTTATTGCAGAAGTCTCAACAAGACAACACATGCCTGTTCTGTGCCTAGCCTGTAGTGTGTAGCATAGACACGCTGGCCCACATAGCAAGCTATGGCCTACATGTTTGTCTCCCCAAGCAGTTACCAAAATGTACAGATATTTGAAGTTAATTAGTCCAAGTTCTAGTTCTCAACGTTGCCCTCTAGTGCACAGTGTCATTGACGATTGACACACGACATATTTATGTTTTACTCCCATAAAAAAAAAAAAAATGTATGTACTTTTTAAGTTGAGCTAAAAAGAAGTCAAGGTTGTAAAGGTTTTGGCATTGGTTTAGATGTTCTGCCCGGTTTCAAGTGACCTGACATCCCTAGATTCATGTTTTCAGGCCACTGTTGGGCTGGGCTTCTTGGCTCATCTCTTCCACCTCTTTGTCACCATGGCAGAGCTTAAGTTGTCGTAGCCTTCGCCTACTCTTAAGTAGCTGCTAATCCGGGCTGGGCCCGGCTAAGGGACGCCTCCTCATCTCTCACTCCTCCCTGACAGGAGTGGACATTGAGGCGGCCAGGAAGGAGGAGGAGCGCATCATGCTGAGGGACGCCCGCCAGTGGGTCAACAGCGGCCAGATCAGCGACGTCCGCCACGCCAAGTCCGGCGGCACGGCGCTCCACGTCGCCGCCGCCAAGGGATATGCCGAGGTTTTAAAGTAAGTCTGACTCTGTTACGGCAGCTCAGCTTGGTGTGGCACTGCCTGCAGCGAGAGACCAGCTCTGTGTATCTGAAAGACCCCTCTGACATTTGCGTCGATGGGGATTCTGATGTCGGATTTGCGAATACGTTTCATTCCGGGGTTCCGTTTTTTTTTTTTTTTTTTTTTTTTTTCTCCTGAGGGTCCTTTATTGTCCCATTAGTCTTGTTTGCGTCTCTTCACATCATGCCTTGTCCTCGGGCTGTGACAGAGCAGACACACTGACTGCTCAGGAGAGGGACTGCAGCTTTCTGGCCATCTGTTGCTGGGACGTCAGCCAATCGTCTCTTAACACAATCCACCGTCAATCATAGCACCTAAACAAGATCTGGGATGCCCAGTCCACCCACCCCTGTCCAAGAAATGGACTGGAATGGATTCACTGTCAAAGTGGCTGGCATTTGGTTCATCTGAACATATGGCCACTAATTCGTCTTTTGTTAAGTACATTTCCGTTGTTTTTTGTGTGCGTGTTGCGAGTGTCCAAGGACCACAAAAAATGGTCAGAATGTTGAGGTTGCAGGACCCTGGACCCTGGCAGTGACGTGCGGTTGCACCACCAAATCCAAGCTTTTCCAAATCTCAACTTCTGTTTTTTGTGTCTCCCCCCTCAGGCTTTTAATCCAAGCAGGGTATGATGTAAATATCAAGGACTTTGATGGCTGGACTCCGCTCCACGCTGCTGCACACTGGGGCAAGGAGGAGGCCTGCAGGATACTGGTGGAGAACCTGTGTGACATGGACCTCATCAACAAAGTGGTGATTCTCCAGACCCCTCACCTCACACCTCCAACATCCAGCCGAACACTAGACAACCCACGCAGCTCCCAGTTAAAGCTGGGATATGTTAGACCCCCGCTTTGTCCGCACTTTGACATAGTGTGTTGTCCTCAGGGTCAGACAGCGTTCGACGTGGCCGATGAAGACGTCATTGCCTACCTGGAAGAACTGCAGAAAAAGCAGAATCTGGTAAGCCTTTTGTGTCGTGAGTGCTTGTACAAGGGCTTTCGTTTGAGCTCTAATGCACCGAGTAACCTTTTGATGGTTTCGAAAACCCGTCAACTGAGTTGTTTGCTGTGCAGGTATCCTCGTGACACATGCCTTTTAATGGCATTACAATATCTTTTTTTTACAGTTTTACGTGATATGTCACGGAGACCTGGAATAGTTCTTGTCTGTGTTGTTGTTCTCAGACTTCAGGCCTTAAGGACTGCTGCTAATCCCTGCTGTGTGTGTTCCTGCTTTCAGCTTCTCAGTGAGAAGAAAGATGTGAAAAAGTCTCCTTTGATAGAAACCACCACCACTGGGGACAATAATCAATCTTTGAAACCACTGAAGAGGTAAATAACATGGCAGAGACGGATGAACTAGTAATGGGTTGTCACTACTTGAGAAACTCCCACCGGTTAGAGAATTTGTCTAAAGCCAAAGGCAAACAACCTGTTTGAACCAAATGTAACAGGTGGTTTGATTCTGATCATAGTTTGGGAATGGCCAAAAGAACCAAATGAATGAAAAGTTCTTCATAGAAGACGATTTGTTAGCCTCTAAGGTGAGTCACAGAACCAAGCCTGTGTGTGTGTGTGTGTTCCAGCAAAGAGACTGTCCTCCTGGAGCCGGAGAAGAGCGCCCCCCGTATCGAGGCCCTGGAGCCGGAGAAGGTGGACGAGGAAGAAGAGGGCAAGAAGGACGAGTCCAGCTGCTCCAGCGAGGAGGAGGAGGAGGAAGACTCCGAATCCGAAACCGAAGCAGGTGCGTTGGCGTCAATCCTGGAAAGACGTTTTCGCCGCTGTCTGAAAAACCCTTCCATGACGCCGTGCGTCTCTCTCTTCCCCCTGCATGGATTTGAATATGCTCCGATAGCACCACTTGGAAAGGCACTCCATGGCCTGCGTATCGCGTCCATTTGCATGAGCGCGATGTGAAATCTACTTCCACGTTCAGTGCCGCGAGTGTTCACCTCCCTGTTCCTACCAACACTCCCTCCCCTCTGCCGTTTCAGACAAGAGCAAGCCTTCGCCCCCGGTCAGCAACAGCACCAGCACCAGCACTCCCACCCCGGCTCCAGCCAGCGTCGCCGTGTCATCGCCCACCACCCCCACCACCCCGACCAGCCCCACTAACCAGGTGACTCCCACCTCGCCTCTCAAGAAGGTACGGCCTGGTGGATAGGGTCTCCTGTTGCCCGGATAACCGGACATCAACCTCCCAATGAAGGAACTCTGTTCCTGGTGTCAGGGTTGAAGCACTCTGAGTAGAGGGGCTGAGAGAGTGGTTGGGGGGGTTTCAGAGAGTTTCTTGTTCCAAGGGCTGGGTGTTGGAGGATGGGAATTGTAGTTGACTGAGGATCAAGAGGGCCCGGGTTTAAGCCCCGCCCTCTTTCTCCCACCGCGCGTTGTCGAGGTTCAGAGCGCGTGCAACGTGAAGGCGTCTCATTAGGTCACACCTGTGAGCAGCAAAATACCATGTGGTCTCAGCTGAATTCAGTTGTTACCCCCCCCCCCTTGTCCACCTCAGGCAGCGTGATGCGAGGCATCTGCCCGCCCGCCTTCACAAATCAATACGATTCACCATCTATTTAGTTTCTCCCTGCTTCCACACAAACCCAATTTTGCGGTCGTGCGAGTTGTGTAGAAGTGGGAGTTTACATAGATGAGGTTATGGTTGAAATGTTGTGTTCGTCACATGAGCTGTTACTCTGGGTAAGGGCGGTAGGCTCGACACTGCCCTGACACAGAAAACTGAGAACCCAACAGACGTCAGGCTGGCTCCGGGAGCAAGAGTTACGATTGGTTGGAGAGTAGAGGCCCTCTTTATTAACAAACATGGCAATAGATGGACCGCGGGGTTTGTAACCAGTTGTGACAGTGTTCACAAAGCTTGCGTCACATGGTGTCTGTGGTGAATTTCAAAGGCCCAGAAGATGATTACTCACCACTGTTCTCCTTTGGACTGATGCTGCCCCCTGCAGGATGCATGTGGTGTAGCAGCAACAGGATGGGCACTGGACCGGTCATAGTGACAGGGGCTTGATGCAGTGTTGGCCTTGATGATATAAAATAACACAATAAGGTTTACATGGACACGTGGATCTTTTTCTGTGTGTCTTTTTCAATATTATTATGTGGGCCTTTTCATTTATTCAGTTGAGGGTCTTTGAGGGAGGTTGGTTTAGGTGCAGTTGTGGTATTTGAGCAGAGTTGAAGCCTTCTGTGACATTGTTTGTAAGAAGGGCTATACCACTCAAATGAGTTCACCCACCGAGTGTTTCATGACTTCCATTTGTTGACTTTCTATTGGTCACAGACCCAGCAGTCAAATCAATCCAGAGACTGTCCACCAGCCCATTTTATATACCAGCCAATGAGGACTCCTTATTTTTATTCACATATACCTGTCCACATTTTAAAGCCAAACACGTTACACAAAGTTCCCTGTCTAACAAGAGTGAGAACCTTAACAATGTCCAGTTTGACACTAGCAACGATGTTTTTCTGACATATAAAAAAAAAAAAAAAAAAAAAAAAAGCATAAGCTTTAAGGACTGGTCTCTGTTGTGCCAGTAAACATTGTGTGGCGTGTCTGGGTCTTAAAATCTGTCTGCCATAACGTGCCTCTGTTTCTCTGTTGCTGCTGCACTGTCTGTTTCTGTTTCTGAGTGTCTCCCGCTCTCATCTCCTGCTGCCCTCTTTCTCTGCTGCTCACTATCTACCTGTCTCTCATTTCTTTCCTTCTCTCTCTCTTTCTCTCTCTCTCTCATCATGGCTCTTGTCTTGGTTGGCCTTAGTCTGATTATATTACTGTGGCGGAGCCGAGCTGTCCTGCATTGTGGCGTCAAGGCTTGCGCAAAACTGGCATTTCTCTTGTGCCCAAAAAACCTATGGTGAGGCATCGGTGTGTTCTGTTCCAGCGTTCTACTCCCCCCCCCCCCCCCCTCCTCCTTCTCCCCTGAATAATTTCCCTCACCCACCACAACACCCCTAACCTCCTCAGTCTGACCCAGATGTGGGCTAATCTGTGTTCCTGGTCCGCTCTGACACGGTTTGATCAGCATGATCTTCACACACGCTGTCCTCAATGCCTTCACTGTGTGTGTGTCCCCGTGACCCGTGTGCTTTTGGTGTTGTCGTCCACATCCAGCCATTCTCTGCTGTCTCCTGGACGTATCTCCGCGTAGCCATTGTGTTTTGAGAGTGCATTGTGCCCACAGCTTGTGTGAAGCCTAACAGGGTTGTACACGGGGCGCTTCCCAGCCGTGCCAGAGCACGTGTGAGATCTCTCCCCAGCTTGGTTCGGCCCACCGGCGTTTAGTTTGAAGGAGGAGAATGTATGCTGCTGTGTAACATGACTCGCCTGTTTGGCTTTTTCGTAAACATTTCCTAGTGGGGATTAGGTGTGCAGCATGCATCCAGGCCCTCCCTTCCCCCTTCAACATGGACATGAATGTCTCCTCTGAACGCTAATGAATCCACACACATGGTCGAGTACCGGATGTACCGATAGCTGTTTGCCTATGATTAACCCCAAGTGTTATTCACCCAGACACTAAACTCAAATCTGCTGCTACTGTTCTTTATGACAGTGTCACTCAATCCATCCCCTCCTCTGTCCGGGGCCTTTCTCCCCCAGGTGGCCCAGTCGGCAGGGAAGGTGTCCCCCAAGGAGGACGAGAGGAAGGACGAGTCCCCCGCCTCGTGGCGCCTGGGCCTGAGGAAGACGGGCAGCTACGGGGCGCTGGCGGAGATCACCACCACCACCAAGGAGGCCCAGAAGGAGAAGGACCCGGCCGGGGTGATGCGCTCGGCCTCCAGCCCCCGCCTCTCCTCCTCCCTGGACAACAAGGACAAAGAGAAGGTCCGCCTCCCAGAGCTCCTCCCCCCCTCCCCCTGTCTAACCTCGCGTTTCCCGACGCTAGGTCGAGCGCTACCACGGAAACCAGAGGTCTAGGGACTCCTTTAGAAGGCCACTTCCTGTCTTAACCGGTTGTCGATATGACAGCATTCAGGCTGTTCTGAAGCGTTGGGTGTCGAATCGTTTGACTCGCGTTCGTTCATCATCTTGAGACAGGCTCCAAGTAACCCCCGCGTCACACGACTCACTGGCGTTTGACCCTTGCAGGAGAAGGACAAAGGGACCCGGCTGGCTTACGTCGCCCCCACCATCCCCAGGAGGCTGGCCAGCACGTCGGACATCGACGAGAAAGAGAACAGGTGACCCTCTCTGGCTGGGCTCTCCCGGCTGCTCCACAAGTGCATGGAGAGCAGCGGCGCCCCCTGCTGCTCCCAGCTGTGTTCGACAGGCTGGAGGAGGCTTCAGTCTGGCCCTGGGCATGCTGCGGGGCTCGCATGCTCTCTGTTGCCTTCATGTATACTCATGAAAAGCGGTCAAGCAAACATTTATTCCGAAAATATACCTGCAGAGAGTAGTCAGTAGGCTATATCTAAGGAACAGAAGTATTTTCATTCACCCTCATTTTACAGTACATCTAGTTTCTACCAATATTGCATTGATTCGGTCTGACCAGCATCTTTTACTGCTAGAATCTTCTTTGGGTGGTTAAACACTCGCTCAGAACCCCTACAGTAACAAAGCAGGCCGCGTGTCATCAGCCCTGGTGTTTGTGTGTGGAGCCCCAGGGTGCTATTGTAGCTTGTTGCCTTCCCCAGGGACTCTGCTGCTAGCCTGGTGCGCAGCGGCTCCTACACCCGGAGACGCTGGGACGAGGACACTAAGAACAGCGAAGGCACCGCCTCCACCAACAGAACCACGCCCAGCTACCAGCGCAGGTTAGCCCCAATGCCCCGCCTGCATCAGTACCCCCCCCCTCCCCCTCTTCATCCCTCTTGACCCCACCCTCCTCTCCAGGGCATCGGATCGTCAAAACATTGATCCGATCCCTTTACGGTCATTCAGTTGTTAGAGTCAAAGTAACGACCTCGCTGACTTGGTCCTCATCGAGTTTTTAGTGTCGGTTGTGGTTTTTAGTCTTGTATTTAGTTTTGCACACCAGTGCGGTTGAAGCATGCTTGTACATGCTTTGTGAGCAGCTGTTTCTGAGAAAGCCATGCAGATCATCCACATGCATCGCTCTCTGCCAGTCGTTTGCATGACTGCACTCGTCCTGTCTGGTTGCTGTGCTTGTAGTGTTTCCTACCCCAGCCATCATCAGAGGCCCAGTTGCCTCATTGGCACTCCAATGAGACTACATTACCCACAAACCCTACAGCACAGACAACCAAGACACAGACAGACATGCGTCAGAGCTTGTAGTCTTTAATTTTTTTTATCTGTGTGTATATATATATGTTTGTGTGTGCGTGGGTCCCCTGCTAACATGCCTCTCTCGCCTACCCCAACACGCCACACCACCCCCCCTGCCCCTCCCCCCACCCCACCCCTCACCCTCCGACCAACCAGCACGTCCCACACGCTAGCACTAGGGCGGAGTGGCAGCACGCGGGACGTGCCCGCCAAGTCCTCATCTGCCTCCAGCTTGGACCCTAACACCTGTAACGCTAAACCCTGGCAGTCGCCCTCCTCCCACTACCAGTCTTACAGCATATACCGCAGGTATACCATCCACCGGTCCTGGTGCCAACCTCCACCCTCTCTCTCTCCTTCTCTCTCCCTCTCTCTTTCTCTCTTTTTGTCTACTTCTTTGTCTTTCTCTCTCTCTCTTGACTCTCTCTCTGATTGTCTCTGCATCATGGAAATGCATTCAGTGTGTCCAGCTGGAGCCTGGGTTGTGTGTTTGCATCATGTGTGAACAGAAGTGGGTATCCTGCTTCTTTTTTGTATTGCAAAGGTATGGGGTTGCACCTCTTCTCTCTCTCTCTCTCTGTCTCTCCCTCCATCCTGTCTCTCCTCGTCCTCTCCCATGCTCCACATAACGCTGGTCCCTTGGTGTCCACAGTGGGTCGTTTGGCCGGAGGCACGAGGACCTGGGCTCCTCCACCACGTCCGCCTCCTCCACCACCACCTCCTCGTCTGTTACCTCACCCACCGGCCACCGCGGGCTGCTCTCCAGCCTGGGCTCCTCCTCGGCCCGCACCGGCTCCTCCAGCAGCCTCACCAGCAGGTACACACACCTGTACGCTCGCAGCACTAACAAACCAATATGTGTACATACACACACGCGACTCCTTTACGGATCACGTTTTATATGTCAGGACAGTAATGCAGTAATGACTGTGAATGCGTGTGTTCAGGTACTGGGCAGAGGAGAGTGCAGAGAGGGAAAAGGACAAGGAGAAGGAGTCTGCTGCAGTTATCCCCACCATCAACACTGGCTCCACCACCACGTCCTCTACAACCACTGGCACCATAATAGGCTCTGACGGCAGGGAGAGGCGCAGGTACACACACACACACACACACCTGCACACACACCACCATATATGCGGACGTGTCCCCATTCAGTCATCAGACGAACTTGTGAATGCCCTCAAGGTCCGGTGTGTGTCTTGCTCTTTTCAGTAGATTTTTCTGGACACACAGCCTCTGTTTGAGAACAGGGTGTGATCTCTTCCTTCTCATTCTTTGTGTACTCTGTGCCGAGGAGAGAGAGAGAGAGAGAGAGGGAAAGATAGAGAGGGAGAGAGAGGGAGAGAGAGATAGAGAGAGAGAGAGAGAGAGAGTGTTTAACTGGGGTTAAGAGTGTGTCTTCCTGTGTAGTCTGCACTGAAATAAGCCACCTGCCAGGGCTGGGGAGAATCATGTGTCTCTGCTCTGGTGAGTTCTCTCCTTATAAGGAAGATGGGTAGGAGCAGCCCGCTCCTCAAGGCCAAGGCTCGGCCCCTGAAGTGAACGAGTTCGTCTTTCTGTAGGAGGACGTAGACAACCTTTTCCACGGAAGAAACCAAAACCGCAACAACTCCTCTACCTTTTGCTCGTCCCAAGTGGATTATATTATTATGTGTTATTAATGTGCATTGTGTGTGATGACCACATTCCTTACCAACCAAACCACTGGTACTTCCTAATGTCTGACCTGAACCTGTTAGCTGTCTGGTAGACACCCACTCCTTGATAGACTACCAGGCATTATGACACATGGTCCACTAGTCAACCATGGAAGAGCTCAATAAAGAGCTCAGGATCAATAAAGTCAATTGAATTGTAATCCAGTCCCAGCGTCTGGCGCCCATACCAGCCGTGTGTCCAGGTGACTCCCCCTGCCCTGACTGTGTTTTGTTCCTGGGGCAGATCGTACCTCACGCCTGTCCGCGACGAGGAGTCCGAGTCTCAGAGGAAGGCCCGCTCCAGGCAGGCCCGCCAGTCCAGGAGGTCCACCCAGGTCAGCCCCCCGCCTGCCCCCTGGACACACACACACACACACATCGACAGACACTAACATGCACACACACACACACACACACACACACACAATCTCCACATGCTCTGTCTATCAGCTGCCAACTGTACAACTGTAAACTTCCACTCCTATAAAAAGTGGTGGATTATAAATGTGAGCATCAACGATAGTTACTGCTGACTGTCACATTTCTTGTCATAGTCCATTTTATCATGCTACTGAAACGCATTATGTTTACCATTCTTTGGTCTATATTTTACGGCTGAATTTTATTGGTTGTTCTTCCTCGGGTGTTAAGTTACAGTTTGTATAAACTAGGCACACATTCCTCACTGTGGCAGTGTTGTTATGAGACGGTTGTTTACAAGCTGAGGGAAATGAAACTGTTCCTCGTCCTCGCCGAAACGCCGAGATGACTAAATGTGGTTCAGCTTAAACTTCCTATTAAATCGTTAAACCGTTTTTACAACAGAATAATGCTCACCGTGAAGGTCCTGAAACGAGTCATAAAAGCCACGGTGTAATTTACTGCAAACTGCCATTTTGTTGCTGAGCCCCTTGTGAGATTCAAAATGGCCAAGCAGAAAGCTGGGCTCTGACTCCCGGTTACTCGCCTCACTCCTGCTTTTGTCCTTCTCCAGGGCGTGACCCTGACTGACCTCCAGGAGGCAGAGAAGACCATGGGGAGGAGCCGGCCCACACGGACCCGGGAGGAGGAGAAGGAGGAGAAGGAGAAGCAGGACAAGGAGAAGCAGCAGGAGGAGAGGAAGGAGACGGAGACCAAGGAGGAGGACTACCGGTCGAGGTACCGCAGCCTGGAAGAGGTAGGTGTTCAAGCCTCTCCCAATCCCCTTTGGGAGAGACCACTCCCTCCAGGTCTTACTGAAGTGCTTAACCGTCCAACGGTTGCCCAAGCTCAATTGATGATCCACGCACACAACGAAACCCCGAACGTGTCAGCGAGATGTATTTTGAACAGACATGGGTCAAGTCGCAGTACCGACCAAGGCTGTCGTTTCCTCCCCCCCCCCCCCTCTCTCTCTCTCTCTCTCGTGGCAGCCGTACCAGCGCTACCGCCCCTCCTCCACCTCCACGGTCAGCACGGCCGCCCCCTCCTCCAGCTCCTCCCTCAGCTCCTACAGCTCCCTCCACCGGCCCAACAGCCTGACTGGCATCACCTCCTCCTACAGCCGTGCCTCCAGGGACACGGAGAAAGGTGGGAGATCTCACGGAGAACATGCCAGCCTCACATGTCTCACTGTTTGATACTAGAAGAGGATAACTGGAGTGAGCAGTGCTTTGATTTACATACCTCCTTGTTCGACTGTGCACCCTTACATGTACACACACACACACACACACACAGTATTTTATTTTGACACAGTTTCTGCCTTAGGATCCAGCTTACATTGCAGCCTCACCACAAAGCCAGGCAGGCACAGACAGGTTAAGCTGATCTCAAGCCTGTCTTGGCATGGATCCCCCCCCCCCCTGCACACAGGTTCACATGGAAACTGTGCCCCACTCGGCTCAATCCCTCCGAGGGGAGAGGATTGGGTGGCTCTTAATCGAAATAGTTCTCCTCTGAGAGGGTAAACTCCCTGGGAAAGGCCTTGGTTCCATCCCAGAGCTAAAACACAATCCACACTTTGTTTTCTCAGAGCCTGTTTCTTTGAACCCCATCCAACTCAATTGTTACCCGAAGTTTGCCAACGAGTGCAGTCAAACAAACAAAAGGTTTATGCCAAATTTAAGATTCTGTCGATTTGGTCATAATTGGTGCTCTTAAATGGTAATTTCCTTTTTATTTATTTTTTGTCACATGCCAGATTTGGCTTTGTGTGCTTATGAGAAGGTCAAGGGCTGCTGTGTGATTTGGGGATGGGGGGGGGGTTCTGTGTACGTGAGGCTCACCTGCTCTCTCTGTCTGACAGAGTCGGACAAGAAGGAGGAGGAGAAGGAGGGGGAGGACAAGTCCCAGCCCCGCTCCATACGGGATCGCCGGCGGCCCAGGGAAAAGAGGCGCTCCACCGGGGTCTCCTTCTGGACCCAGGATGTACGACACTCACACACACACACATCCTCACTCCTCACACACCCACTCGCAAAAATGCACACATTCCAAATTGTATAGCAAAAATGTGTATCTTTTTGCCGACACACAGATCAGTAAAGGCAAGAATAGAAACAGAGGGCATTATTGATTCAGCAGGTCAGGTAAGCGTAGCTGGATCGGAGGTACACACGAGAGGAGCTGTTGCCCAGATTAGGGAGTGACCAGTGTCTGTGTGTGTGTCTCCTATTCCAGAGTGATGAGAATGACCCAGACCAGCAGTCAGACTCGGAGGAAGGCAGCATCAAGAGCGAACCCCAGGTAGCATCACACTCTCTCCTCTTCTGCTCTCTCTTTCTCTCGCTAATTCTCTCGAAAGCTCTTTCTCTCTCTCTCAAACACACTTACACCTACTGTCTTTGTGCCTAGTCATTTAGCCTGAGGGCAAAAGTATAGATAACAGGCAAATGAAAATGCATTGGAATTTAGAAAAATCCCCGGCTTCACTGTAAGCTTTGACCCAACTTGGACTCCAGCTGCTGCTCTCTCTCCTCCTGCCTCTCCCACCTAGTATAGTCAAGGCCAAACAAGCACAACTTTGCTTTCATTTGTCCCATTTTGGCCTGCTTTCCTTGGTACAGTACAGAAACAAGACCTTTTCCCTCTTTCCCTCCCTCTGTTTCCCCCCCCCCCCTGCTGACTTTGGACGTAATTCTCCCCCCTCCTTCTCTATCTTCCTGTGATTGTCCTGTTGCTAAGGTGACCTTGCAAACCACAAGCAGTCTAGCCTGCAGTTCAGTGAATTCCAAAACAAGGCTGCCACATGAGGGACATGTGGATCACTGGTGTCAAAGTACACGGGAGCTCGAGTTTGAACCTCAGTCGCTTGAAGAGCAATAGTTTAACACACCTCAATACATCAAGGAAACAGGGACAAGGGAGCATACAATGTAACCTCCCGTTTATGCCAAGCCTTTTGGAAAAACTGTTACTTTAGATGGCAAACTGCCTGGAGATTGTCAAGGCCATGTTTCTGCGGGTTTGGCTTGTCGCAGGGTTTCTCATACAGTAGGTCTAGATTAGTAGGAAAAGCATCCTCTGATCTTAGAAGACCTCCAGATCCAACGCAGGATGGATTGGAGAGAGAGAGGCCCTCAGACAGAGGGGGACCTGGGCAGCTGGCTCCAGATCACACAGGAGGTGGAGGGGCGCTCGGTTCTGACAGCCAGCAGGCCTCTTTGTTGTTGGGCAGCCCGCATGGGCGGGGCCAGAGCGGAAGACAAAATAGGAAAGGGCCCATTAGCCGTGCGTAGATAGGAAGGCGTTCAGGAACAACACTGTGGTACAAACTCAGGCTGTTCCCCTCTTGCCAGCTGATTTTAGACAGGCTCTAAGTGTACATTATCCTGGAAGAGGACACACTAACAACTACTCAAACTGTTCATTCATCATTAGACTTGACAGGAAGGAGAAGGGTGTGTTTGGGGGGGGGGGGGTGCGGATGTCTACAATCATGATCCTACTGGCAGAATCTCCCTTCAGTCTCTTGTTCACTGTGTATATTACTCAGTTTCACATTTGTGAAATCCGGGTACCATCAGAACATTCATTTGTTTTGTGCACATCTTTTGCTGCTTCATGACTTGATAACACGGATGCACTTGTAGGCTTCCGTTCATCTACAGCAGAACAACCCCTCACATGCACACTCATCGAGAATCTACATTCCAGACCTAGGCCTGTCTAGACACCAGGAAAAACTCAAGTGCACTCTGTCATGTGAACTTTCAGGGTGTTTAGACAACAAGGAAAGACAATACAATTCACTCACTGTGTGGCTTTCTTTTACAGAGTGACCGACTGTCCAGGTATGTTTCAAATTAAACACACACACACACACACACACACAAGAGCACCCTATTTACCCAATGCACTGTGCCACTTCAGACAATGACCACACTTTCCAAGCCCTGGGTAATTGTTAGCTGCGAATGATGAGACACAGTGACGGTGTTTGTTTCCCCCCAGGAACGAGAGCAGCACCTCGTCCTCTGACCGCTACGACGCCCTGGGTAGCCGTGGCTACGGCGAGGGGCGGAGGCCATACTCCAGCAGACTGGACAGAGATGATGCCACTGACTACAAGAAGGTACCACAGCTCCTAACAGGCTCCCCATTCAGAAATCCCAATTCCACAACGCCTGACTGAACCCCTCATGCCCTCGTGATGTGAGGTAGACGTTTCGAATGCAATATGTTGACTCGCCTTGGGCTATTGCAGGATGTTATTGTCACCCCTGTGGCCTTTTGTGAGTTCTTATCTTGTGAGAGGTGTTTTTGGGACACGGCGATGGACCCAGGTGGTATGTTTGCGCCGTCCTGGTTCCGTGGTGCTGTATGGACTGACGCACTGTGTCTCTTCCAGCTTTATGAGCAGATACTCGCTGAGAATGAGAAACTGAAGGCCCAGTTACGTGATACCGACCTGGAGCTGACAGACCTGAAGCTACAGCTGGAGAAGGCCACACAGGTGGGCTGGAAGTGGGGGCTGCTGGAATAGGGGGTTGGTCTGTGGAGATGGGTGCTAAGGGGTTTCGGGTAGTGGGGGTTGGTTGGCTAGGGAAGTGGGGGGGCCAGGCGGGGGGGGTGGGGACGTATAACTCTTACTGTTACCTCCTGTATTATGAGAGGATGGAGGGAGGGCAATGTCAAAGGAATCTCCATGTGTGTGCGTGCTGCCTGCCTGTCAGCTGTCTGACTGTGGCTGTTTGTGTTCCAGAGGCAGGAGCGCTTCGCTGATCGCTCACAGCTCGAGATGGAGAAAAGGGTAACTACTCTCTTTGTTTTTCCCGTAACATTACACGACTTACTGCCTGTTTTAATTAAAGAGCAGCAGTTCTTGTTATATGAAAGTTTTCATTACCTCCTCAAAACAATGTACTTTTTTTTGTACTTGAAGCGATACTTTTCAAATCTAAATGAGCAAAAGTAGCATTCCCTGCACATGTGTGGAACGGCAGACTTGGCGTACAGTTGTCGCTAACAAAGTGGTAACACATGCTAACTGGTTTATGTCTGAAGGTTACGAGCAGGCCCCAATTTCAGCTGGGTGGTGGTATGGTCTAACAGAGTCTTATCCTCCTAGTGCTCTGCCACTGCTGCTGGCTGCTGTCACACGCCCATCTCCTCCAGTTCCCCCCTGTGGGGGATATGGGGCGGGCTCTTCCCCCCCTCAAAGCACCAAGCTCTCCTTCGCTCACCCGTTTTTGAACCTTCTAGCCAGCGTGTGGTCACCCCTTATCAAATCTTGTCATGTGTAGGAGTGTGTATTGTGTAGTCTGTATAATCTGTGTGTGAGAGGATGATGGTCTGTGTTTGTCTTGGACGTTTTTACTGTGTGTGTGTGTGTGTGTGTGTGTGTGGGGGGGGGGGGGGGGGGTTCTTCTGCATGTGCTTTTACATGACATTGCTCACTCGCATTTCGAGGCACCTTCATTGTCATCACGTCGGCGGCCTTTTGTCAACGTTGTGTCGTCGACCATGGGGAAAACGACGCAAGCGTCCCAAAGCAAACCTTCTCACCAGGTTGTCTCCTGTAATGATTGGCTCTTCTCCCGTCTGTAATAGTGTGTGGAAATTCCCAGTGTTAACCAAACCGTAGCCCCCCCCCTCCCCCCAGGTCACAGCAAACATTCCCTCACTGCATGGAGCTCCCTGAAAAGGGGGACTGCTTCTGGTTAACCCCTAGCTGGCCCTCGTTTCCCTTCCAGTGGCGTCAAGACGTCCCATGAACTTATTTTGCAGACCTCTCCGTTCATTCCACCCCCATTCCACGTTTCATCCCTTTTTTAGGGGTCTTTTTTAATGCCCTCATCCCACGACCCCCATCTCTAACAGTAACCCCATCAGGCTGATCTATGTCCACGGCTAGGGTCCGTAGGCGGGAATGTTCCACCGTCCTCTCCCACGGCCGTGTCTTGATGACGCCTCACGGTCACGCGTGTGGTCACGTGTGTGTGTTTGTCCTCCGCTCCATCCTCCACCCTCTCTCTCTCTCTCTCTCTCCCGTCTCTCTTCTGCGCGTAGCAGAACTGGGGGTTGTGTGTTACACGTGTTTGCGGCGTCTGTTTTTGTTGTTGATGTTGTTTTGTTTTCTCTCTCATCAACCTCGCACACAACCCCTGGCCTGACTGCAGTCTGTCCCTTCTCCCCTCCAGGAAAGAAGAGCTCTAGAAAGAAAGATCTCTGAGATGGAGGAGGAACTCAAGGTACACCAGCCCTCCGCACCCACCCCTCAGGGGCAGACACAGAGTTTGGGGCTGTTTTTGGTTGGGAATTGGTGCCTAGTGATTGGAATCTTACCTCAAGGTATCACATTAGTATTGGTCTGAGCGGTAGCTAGAGCTTGGCATGACAGGTTAGATGGGAGTGTATTTTGTCTTGTCTAGCAGGTTCTACCATGCTAATTCTCCAGTGTACTCATGAAACCAGAGGGCAAAGAGCAGTTGACGAGAATTCACGTGATCGTATAGTTTGTTGTACTGAAAGGATCACCTCTGGGTCTCTCAATGGCACCAGTCTCATATTCCCCAGGGGTCACGGTTAAGTATTCTGTGAATTCCAGGACCAGGTAGCATCTCTCATTCCAACTCAGTGCAGCAACTCCTGGAGTGACTTCCTGTTCAAACTCTTCTGAGGAGAGTCTTCTCACAGTGGAGGTTGTTGTTCTGTGGGGTGGGCACCATGTGCTCCTCCCAGCACTGAGCCTGAATGTGGGTGTCTTCTTTCTAGGTCATGGACAGCTGTGTGATCATGTCTCCCTCTCTCTTGTCTCTCATTGTACTCCAGTTTGCTACTGTAGATTCCCATCTCGCCCACATGCCGACCTGGAAAGCTTGTGTCATTCCTCCTGTGCTGAAACTCTGTCCCCATTTCCTAACAATCTCCTTTTCCCTCTTTCTTTCTTTCTTTTTTTTTTTTTTTTTTCTTCCCACCACTCTCGTCTATTCATTCCCTCTTACCATGTTGTCCTTTTCTAATTCCTTCTTTTTTCTGTCCTGGTTCCTTTTCTGGTTCACTTCCATTATCCTGTCTGTCTCCATCCCCTCTGTCTGTCTCCATCCCCTCTGTCTGTCTCTATCCCCTCTGTCTGTCTCTATCCCCTCTGTCTGTCTCTATCCCCTCTGTCTGTCTTCATCCCCTCTCTGTCTGTCTTCATCCCCTCTCTGTCTGTCTTCATCCCCTCTCTGTCTGTCTTCATCCCCTCTCTGTCTGTCTTCATCCCCTCTCTGTCTGTCTTCATCCCCTCTCTGTCTGTCTTCATCCCCTCTCTGTCTGTCTTCATCCCCTCTCTGTCTGTCTTCATCCCCTCTCTGTCTGTCTTCATCCCCTCTCTGTCTGTCTTCATCCCCTCTCTGTCTGTCTTCATCCCCTCTCTGTCTGTCTTCATCCCCTCTCTGTCTGTCTTCATCCCCTCTCTGTCTGTCTTCATCCCCTCTCTGTCTGTCTTCATCCCCTCTCTGTCTGTCTCTATCCCCTCTGTCTGTCTCCATCCCCTCTGTCTGTCTCCATCCCCTGTCTGTCTCCATCCCCTCTGTCTGTCTCCATCCCCTCTGTCTGTCTCTATCCCCTCTGTCTGTCTCCATCCCCTGTCTGTCTCCATCCCCTCTCTGTCTCCATCCCCTGTCTGTCTCCATCCCTTCCTTCCCTCTGTTTGTCTCTATCCTTCCTGTCTGTCTCCATCCCTTCCCTCTCTCTGTGTTATGGTTTTCCTGCAGAACCTCCCCCAGGTAAAGCAGGTCCAGGCCTTGAGGCAGGTTAAGGAGCGGCTGCAGGCTGAGAACCGGGCCCTGGCCCGCGTGGTTGCCAAGCTGTCTGAGTCTGCCTGCAGCCACCTGCCCGCCGTTGACCTGTAGCGCCCCCCTCTCCTCCCAACACGACCACCACCACCACCACCACCTCACCACCACCACCACTTCCCTCAACCCCTTCTCATGCTCTCCATCTGTGCTCCGCCCCACGCCCATAGACAGGCAGGTGCCCCCACAGCCACCTCGATAACACCAGGTTTTACCACTGTGACAACCGCCCCCCCCCCCCCCCGTTCTTCTGCCTCCCCTGGCCTCACCATTTTTACAATGGGGAGTGTGATTTGTTTTTTTTTGACCGGGCACTTTCCTTTTTTAGTACACCTTTTTAAGAACAGAAAGATTGAGCACTTTTTTTTCACTTGGGATTTTCATCAAATTTTAAGTCAGGTGAGTACCAGTTGTTTCATAAGCAAGTGGTACTAAACAATGGTCACATCTGTCTTTTTGCAGCTGATTTCCAGCAGTCTGTTATTAATAATTCCGATGTGCTTTAAAGGAAAGTGTCCTCTTTTCTGTTCTGTCCCCAAAGTGTGCCGTCTTGAAGCCTTGATCCAGGGAGTTTGGCTTGTCTTGGCTTCTTTGCATGACATGGCTTTTTCTTTTGGCGCCAAAGCGGCAGCCATTTTTTCGGGGACGGGGACAAGTTCTTTCCCCTGTCCCTCCCCATGGTTTTGATTTCCCCCTTTTTGAGATGACATCAACCCAGCCTCGGCTCAATGGCTGTGTGCTTCTACAGCTACACTTACAGGAGCCAGGTACTAGCTACTGGAGTTACTTGTTTGATCGACCTGTGGTACAAATACACCTCTTGTCCCAGAAGGCACTTGCTCTCTATTCTGGGGTTCCCATTGGTTCTATTGGGTGATCCTGAAGTGAATTGAGGCCTGGTTGGTTGATTGTCATTCGTATCGGAGTTTTGACTCGTGTTGTTAGTCCCTGGACTGTTATTGTACATGTTAATGTATCAGAGGTAGATATATTTATACCATGATGGAGGACGTCATGTGTGGTTACTCAGGATAATCCTCATCTGCATGGCTTTACAGAAACTCCAAACTCAATGTGTTAAAGCTTTATTACAGAGATCTTTTGTAATATTGTCTCAAAAAGGTGGAGTTCTAGGTTTTTGGTGCTTGTATGTGGGATAATAATTGAGCATTAAACCTTTTTTAAAGTAATGTATAAATGCCTCAGTTACAGCCTATTTCAACAAGTTGCTGTGGGTAAATGTTTCACAATGGCTCACTGCAGGCAAACAACAAGAATCAAGCATTGTCACTTTAGGCACTGCTTTCAAAGCAAAATGGTAATGATTTCAAAGTGAACTGCACCCGAAGCTTTGACCAACGTGACAGCCACCTCTGCAAGTCTACCTTCCCGTAGCGTACACAGCACCACAGGTGGAGTGTAGGGTACAGCAGTTTGTTTTTTGTCCCCCTCTCATGCATTGGAGCCCTGTATGCGTCGGAACAAAGGAAAGCCTGTTTGTTCTGCTGAGTTTGTGCTGTGCTGTATTGGAGAGACTTTGTTTCCTGGCTGCAAATGTGTAGCCATTCTTGTTCTGCATGGCTAATTTAGCAGAAATTTTGGACTGTGGTGTGTGTGTGTGCCTGCTCACTTTCTCGTGTGAGAACATTTACGTGAAAGAATTGTTAGAAATAAATAAGCCGAAATCAAATATGTTAGCGAGAAACTTGTGTGGCTTGTTGGAACAGCTGACATGCATACATGCTGCCATTAACACGTTTGGAGAACCGGACTGGCTGGTTCCAACAGCACCTCCAATGTGTCTGTCGCGACTCGTCTAACCCGACTCTTTCCCTCTCCCCCCTGTTTCTCTCTCTCTCTCTCGTGTTGTTTGTTCTCTCTTTCAGACGCTACCAGACTTGAAAGCAGACAACCAGAGACTAAAGGACGAGAATGGAGCCCTCATTCGCGTCATTAGCAAGCTTTCCAAGTAGACCCACCCCCCCACCGCGCCCCTCCATCCTGTGCCCCGCGCCACCTCCCTCATGGCAGTGACTCATGGAATTGCACATTTAGATATTAATTGCAACAGACATCAGAAACAAGAATTCCCCCCCCCCCCCACCCCCCCTCCTCCTTCCTCTATCCCTCCCTCGTCCTCCACTGTCCCTACCCGTTCCCGTTCTCCAACCATCCATCCCCCCCCCCCCCCCCCCCCACTATTGTAGACACCTTTGAGGTTATTTTCCACTTGATTCAATGGTTACTGGTCCAGATCCAGGATCACAGTTTACACAGCAGATGAAATGGGGATTGTGAAACGGCATGCCAGTGTTGCGTTATGGACGGGGAAGCCTCGAAATAAAACCCTATTTAACCATGAAGCCTTAGTTTGTACATAAAAAAATTTAAAAAAGAAAGAAAAAAACACTTGCACCAATCTCTCAGCTGTCACAGGAACAGTTATTATACCAACACCAGATTTTATTTGTGCCACACTCTTATTCAATGTGATTTCTTCTTCCCCCCCCCTTACACATATCCTCTACCTGCATAGACGTGTGGTGCAATGTGTAGTTTCCTCCTCCCTCTCTAAGTGCCAGAAGTCACCCTCCTTATGAAGGCTCTGTCTCCCTCCCAGCAGATGACTTCCCAGCTGTTCTACACCTAGTCGTGGAGAACTCTCCCTTCACACACACACACACACACACACACACACGCTGCCCTAATACTCTCATCCCTTTCACCTTTCAAAGCCCACAGGCACGCGCACCCCCCCCCCCCCCCCCCCCCTTCTCCTTCCTAACCATGCCACCCAGCCTCCCTCCATTTCTGTACCTTTGTGTGTCTTCCTCAAAGAGGGAAATGGAATTCTCGATTTATACGGATCATGGTGGACTTGGTGGAATTTAAGCTTTCACTGTATGTGCAATATGCATTTATTTCTTATAAAAAATAATGCTTTAATGATGAGTCCATCACTAGTAGAACCTATCCATCACCCATCCTTCCTCCTTGCTTTCCCCTTTCCCCCTCTTTTTTAGCTTTCTTTAAGTTTGTAGTGTAGTCAATGGTTTATACTCTGTAATCCTCACTTCGTTTTAGCAGGTACTGAGTGATGCTGTATATACCTGTATGTATTGTTTGAGCCCAACACATGGCATGCGTTAATGGTTCCCGCCTGTTACTATTAAAAATATACAAACTCCAGATGACAAAAAAAAAGTGTGTTTTAGCTATTTTTCTTTTTCCTTTTATAGTCTAAAGACATTGGATGACAGTAGGGCCACTCTTAAAGGAGTTGGCTGGCAGTGTTCAGTGATTCTTTTCTCTCCAGTTTTAAGTGTTCACGATAATTGTGAGATAAGAATAATATAATTTCTTCACTACATTTCACACATTGTATTTAGTATCTTTGGAAGAGTGCTGTTCATTTTCTTTTCTTTTTTTTAAGCTGTAGTATTAGCCAAGATTTTGTCACTAAAATATCTTTAGGTATCGCTAACCCAGTCCTTTTATGATGTCTATATGCACTGTCAATGCCATGTGAGGAGTCTGGATGGCAGGTTCAGCTAACTTGCCACCTTCAAAATAAAAGTCCATGCATCAGAAACAGTTTATGCATTTCAGTGGCCTTTTAAAGAAATACTGTAGGAAAGAGTCACTGTAGATGGACTGTTGGCCATCTCCTCTTTTGGTTTCGATTTTATTAGACTTTTTCTTTTCTTGTTTTTTTTTTTTTTCCTTTTTAAATGTCCTGTCATCTTGTAAAATAGGTGTGTGTGGCTTCATACATGCAAGCTGTGCTGTGACTACCAACCACTGAAGAGTTCATTAAAAATAAACTTGTACATTGTAAAGACCTTGTGTTTTTGTATTCATATAATAGTTTTTTATTGTTATTTCCTCAAGTGCGAAGGCCTGGACAAGAAGTATGACTTCTAGGAAGTAACATACCTGAATTCAGTGTTCTGCCACTAGATGGTGCACATTTTTATTCCATCGTATTTACTAATGATTTCTTTTAACATGCTGAGCATGAATTCTTTATTTATTTCTGTATTAGCAGGCTGCAACTGTGAATTTAAGATGATTACGATTTACGATGATGCTAGCAGGTATTATGACATTGATGTATTAGTAAGAACAGTCCATTAAACCTCCCCTGACTGGTTCTAACTAGTTGTTTTAACCACCATAACGATGAGTAAAATGCCATTTTGTTCTGTATGTATGGCCTAGTTTAGAACAATGACTACTAAATGTAAATGCAGTAAATCAATGACGAAAACACACTTTGTAAGACATGTCGGGCTTGGTGATTGCTGCTGCATGCTGGTAGCAAAACAAGCCGGTGGTTGTTGTTTTCTCTGCTTTCCCATTCCGCTCTGAAATCACCCCAGCGATAACAGTGTGAGGCACAGCGTTTCCCCACCCATGGTTAGCCACAAAACGGGCTTCAACACACACACCTTCTGCTCAGTCTAACACGCAGAATACCCAAAGCAATGTGGGGAAAGACAAAATCAACTACCACCTGTACCTAAAGTGATTTGAGCTTATACGATCTGTGTGCTACTAAGCTCGTTCTAGAGACTAGTTTCATCAAGCTTCATGGCCCATTCCAACCACCTTCTGAGACACTGGGTATAAGTGGTGGTATGTGATAGAGCTGCAATGGCCCAGAGTCATGCAAAATGGGTTATATTTTCCATATGTGTTTTTTGCTCAATGGTGGTTCACTATAGTAGTCGTACTATCAGTCTGGTTAATGTTTCATGTTGACACGCAAATTCCTGTGCTGCAACCTCAAGCATATTGTCTTCATCAGAGCTTTGACCAGAGTTAATGGGAAAAGGATCAGTTGGACAGCTTCCCAGACACAAAAATGGCTGGTGATGATTATAGAAGCTAATGGATTAAATACTTATATAGGCCTATTCATGGTTTCCCCCTGTAGTCTAAGTGGATTTGTTGGGTCTGTTGGTCATAATGTTGCAGAGTGCATGTATTTTTTTAATAGGTGTATGTATTTTCTTGTTGGAATATAGACATTTGTAGTTTCAATACCTGTGTATCCTTGTGTGAATGCTGCTGTGATGCACAATGACCAGGCCTTGCTCCCACAGCTCCAAAAGACCTAGGAGGTCTGAGTTCTGTTTCAACCTCCCCTTCTGACCGCTCCAGCCCAGCCTCGATATTAGTTCAGTGAAGCACAAAAAAATGTGGAACATTCCCCCAAATAAGTTTGACCGGGGCTTAGACTCATGATTGGTGACTGACAACGGTTCTACCCGGAGATGCGCTGCTGTGCTTCTCTGGGTTTTAAATCCTTCAGAGAGGGGGGGAATAAGAGCTCAGCAGCTCCTGTCTCTCTCTCTCACACACACACACACACACACACACACACAATCCCCTCTCTCTCATTCTTTCCACTGCTGTGGCCTAATCTCCCTCTCCTCACTCCTGTCCTACTGTGCTGAAGTTGCAGAGTGTGGTGGGCTAATGGCAGAGCAGCTGACAGCACAAAGCTAAACCCCAGTTTATGTCTCTCTTGTCACACAAACGCTCTCATTCACACATTTATTCGCATACTCGTTAAACAAAACACTTCTTGCTTAAAAGAGTTAAATATGAGTTACTACTATTATGACACAGTCACCATGGGTTGAGAAGGCAGGTTATAGGGAGGAAAACTGCTCGTCTCTTCTGACACAACATTATCATAGGATGCAGTTTTATACACTAGAAGCAATGAACAACTGTGGTTATGTGACCATGGTAGCAAAGCAAGTTATTCAATCCATCTGCCTCCCTAGAGGTGTCAGCTGGTGAACAGAATTTTAACTGGTGCGGTAGACCTCGGATACTCACCTAATTTACAGTTGGAATATTTGATTCATAAGTTTAACTGTCAGCTTAGGGATGCTACAGTTGCAGCATCTGACACAACAATTATGTTGCAAAATGTCAGTTACTACATTTTAATCAACCAATCAGCATTCAGAGAGGGAGATGCTGACTCAGGAATGCAGAACATAGCCTGGGCTTGAGAACACGTTGGCTTGCTGGCCCACTTAGTCACCCACCATGCCATTCTCACCAGATGGCACCCCACAGATGGCATGGGCAGCCATTGGGTGGCACAGCATGGGTAAGGGACATACCGTGCTGACAGGGAGAGAGGACTTCATGACGCTAATGCCCACATCACCAGAGCGAAGCCCGGGGTCAAACACTGGATGCCTTTTTTCTTCTTAATGAGCAACAGTCTTTTTCGTCTGTTCTAGCGTGGAAGTAAACAAATCCCACCACGCCTACAGAACGGAAACTAGAAAACTCTTCAGGTTGTGACTACTGGTCTATTATGTCCCCTGCAGAATACAAAACATGAACCATATCTGTTTGAATCTCTGACCTTTTTTTCTTGACCTGCTTCTGTCTCTCCCTTTCTCTATCTCTCTCTAGATCCTGCTAGTCCTCTCCCTTTCTCTATCTCTCTCTGGCTCCTGCTTGTCCTCCATGTTGAAGCCCTGCTGCATCAAGTCTCGTGTTTTCATCCAGTGGCCAAACTCAGACAGACATTCCTCTTGGAGACTGAATCCCCCCTGTGCCTCAGCCGGTATGTCCAGCACACTCACTGGGCCTCAAGAGGCTGCCTGAGTGATCCTTATCTCACAGTCACCTCACTATTGGACAAGCAATTGTTAGAAGAAACCAAGCTTAAGCATAACATTGAACATAATACATCTGTTTTCAACATCTGGATTAAGCATTTTCCATAGAGATTCTCCATTGAGAGGTATTTTTCATCCAAGACTACAGTTGATTTGTGTTTGAAGACAACCCCTCTGACCCAAATGGATAGAAATGCGGTGGGGTGTCTGGGACAATATATACTGAATATATTGTCATGGAGAGTTGAGCACCGCATCAGTTCATATCCATAAAAAGCTGTCTGAGATACAACAACAAAAAGATCATTTTCATTTTATTGGCCACCTTGTGGCTTTTTGGTGGAAGCATACCTGCGGGACGAATGAAAAACTTAAAATAAGAGAAAACATGATACAATGTCATGTTTAATATAAGTTTAAGGCTACTGGGCATGAACATTTTACGTTTGGCTTTTTTCTTTTTTATCTTAACACTTATGTACATTGTGGGCTGTGAGTAAAGAGGAGGAAGAACTGATCTGAGAATTTATTGAAAGAAGCCAGACTGTTTTTAGTGAGGGTCTTGAACCTCTAAAGATAAGACAAGTTTTCAGAAATGGGAGGGAAGGCTTCTCCTGTCTCCCACTGGAAATGTGTTCATGGAATGCTAAGTGGGATTTAGTTACAGTAACAGGGAGTTTGTGTTAGCATGGAGACTTGGAGAAAACCCATTGTGTCCTGTCCTTCTTTCTTCCACCCCAAAACCGACGGAAACATGCTAAATATGCAGCAGTTTGACCTCACCCTTAAGATCAGGAGCTATTTTTAGACCAGGCGTTTAAGTCTCCTCCTTGGTATTTTTCTCCCTTATCTGTGACGTTTGACGACAATGAACAGTGATTTGTAAAGTGCACTTTTGTGTCGATATGAACAATGCCTGTTGGAAACCCACCTGATAACATTACTCAACTGACTAGATATGTGGAGGGCTGAGTTAGAAACTAAGTTTCAATTGCAGGTCACACTGGTTCTCATGCTAGTCTCTATACCATTGGAGTAATATCGTAGGTTCCTGAAACCAAAGTCTAGAGTGAAATGGTACACTTGGATGGCAAGCAAGTTATTACAGTGGAGCTCTGCATCCATGCACAGCACACAGCAGGATGTTACCTTGACCAGGGTGTAGTCTATGGATCATTAAACATGGAAAGCCTGTAAATAGCTATATAACCGTTTGCAAGCTGAAAGTAAAACTGAGGTTGGGTTATTTTATGAAACAACAAGCGTGCTAATAAGGATAATGCATGGGTTTTTCCAAGTTTATAATTGGTCAAGGTTTACACGTGAGCTCAGGTGGACATGCCAAACCACGACTATCTGTTTTTATTCCCTCATTCATCAAGGGATTTTAACCAGGCTATCATGGAAGGTCATATGCCCCTTTCAGTTTCATTTTTTATTTTCGTTTCATCCAGCCATTGCAGAAAGCGTTGTAAATGTACACAGATCGAGTCCTAGATCGTGGAGGCAGCAGTCTGTGCTATTGAGATGACATAGCTTCTGTGTTCACCTCTAAGCTCCCGTGGGCCGGCCTGGGTGACTCATTCACCGCATAAAGAAGCTCTCCGTGGGAGCTGCGTGGGATTGCGCATGTCATCAACAAACTGTAGCCTACCTCAAAAGAAATGTTCGATTTCAACTCAACATAAAACAGATATTGCCTCCGTAAATAATGCAAAAGGCCTACAGGAAGCTCCAAAATTTTACAATTGAAAGAAAAGTAGACATAGTATGAAACCAAGCAGATATAAACTCGCAGCTAATAAGTATCTGTAAACAACGCTTGATAAAATATATTGCATTACGTTAAACTTGGATTTAATTTTCATTCCCCTACGTGTTATTATAGACATCGATTGTATTCGTACCTACTCGTGTGTCCTCGGAGAGCCCAGAGCGCGAGAAAGTGGGCAGAACGCTGTTCGCTGTTGCGTGTGACTAATCGAGCTTCACCCTGTGAAATAGCATTCAATTCATACCAACCGTCTGTTCACCTGAGAGATCGAAAGCGTTGTAAAAGAACAGGTGAGTAACTCCAGTGGTAATTTAGATTTAAGTCGACTACTTGTCTGAACGTTAGTTTTAAACAACAGAGTAAAACTTCTGGACATCTGAGTGCTGACAGCGCTGAAGTTCCTTTAGATGTGAGTGTTGTAACTTTCTAACGAAGTTCGGTTTTTAATGAGACCTGCTAAATCTTTATATCCTATCAGTGTGACTGCAAGACACATTTTGTAAACATGAATACAACATACGGTACATTTTATGGGAAGTAAACCATTAAGTTAACATTCTGCATTTATCCAATTTAAATGTAAATGTTCTCACCTGTCTAGTGGTGGTGTAGGAGTAGGCTACTATCGAACACTGAATACTATTGAATCAAAAAACAAAAACAACTTTTCCAGGTGAACCCCAATTGGTGAGAACAAACGTGCAAAAAAAAGCATCATGGCAACGGGGGGATTTAAATCTGCACCGACAGACTTTTTAGAAGAATGGAAGGCTAAACGGGAGAAAATGAGGGCGAAAATGCTTGTGGACATAGCCGCGGCCACTGGCGCGTGTGCTGGTAACGTGGCTGCCACTCCATCTCTTGGGACAGGCAACAGCAACAAAAGTGAGACGCGCAGTGCCGCTCAGAGCACCGAACTGAACAACAACGCCAACATTGATCGCGGGGGCTCTGTTCCCGTTAACTGCCTGACATCCTCTCCAATGGCACGCTCATCATCGTCCTCGGCCTTGAAGAGACCCGAGGACGACCTGCACCCCACCACACCAGCGCCCAAAGGAGCAGACAACCAGGGAAGTAACTTGAAGAAGACACCTCAGCCGGAGAAAGTTCCTTGTGCCTCTCAAGATTCCAGCCCCACTGCTGTCTCTAATGACAGTGACAAAGAAAGCACGTCACCTGGCAAAAGCAAGGAGAAGAAGAATAGTGGTCCAAGCTCCAGGAAGGGGAAAGGGCAGATCGAGAAGAGGAAGTTGAGAGAGAAGCGCCGATCAACTGGTGTTGTCAGCATACCATCTAACGAGGTAAGTCAGCTGTCAATCAAACTTAAGTTTGTTTACATGCAGTAAACTCCACATTAAATAAGTACTTTTATGAACAAAGGTTTGGCACATCTGTTAATCATTCTCCTTATTATTATTATTATTCAAAGGCAATTCGAGCTACATTACCTTATACTTAATTAAATACTGACTCTATAATGAATAATAAAAAAAATGTATGCCATCACCCCAATTTAAATGAAAACTAACAGTTGGCACACATGAACACATCCAGCACCCCAATTGAATGATTGCAAGTGTTGAGGGAGGTGGTGTTATGTCATTAAAATAATTTCACAGCCAAGGCTGGTTGCAGAATGAAACCAGAACGATGCCAAACATCACCTCCAGACATGGCCTTTCTGCAGCCTGCTGAGTGCCTTCCACTTCTGCAGTTTGGCAAATGATTCATACATGAACAAACCTCGTTTTATGATGTGGCTCTGGATTTTTTTGCTTTGGGGTTGCCTAGAAAAGGAAACTCATATACAAACACACTCACACATTCACACACACTGTATGCCAGCCACCCAGATCCTGTGAGTTTCACTTGGAGGTCGACCAGTGTCTGAGTTGGCGTGCACCATCCTGTTATTAAGCGCTCTGCCGTGCCAGAACAAAGTAGTATGAGAACTGGTCGTAAGCCAGGTGGTAATGCTAGGTTTCAGCACGGCGGGAGGCAATTCAAATATGTACGATCATGCCCCATGATCTCCCCCACTGGCTCGTTCGGGGAAGAATAAGGAACGTTACATTTTCTGGGTAACATATTTATTGCTGTGGGTCATTTCATTCCACTTTCCGCCAGTGTTCCAAACCTACACAAGGGCAAACACTATGATGGCTTCCCATGTGATTGGATCCACTTCACACAAGTCCCCGGGCATCCTGAATGTGGTTGAATAGGTGTGAATAGGTACGCCTGGGTAATCTCTCCTGCTTGTTCTCAGGCTACAATAGCCTGTTGGAGAGGGCTTTTCAGAGAAATGGGGAACCCAATAACCCTGACTGTGGTTACGATGGGCTGATAATGGCTTCACGCTTAACTGGAGACTACACTCCAGGTGGGTCTGGGCTGTGTCAGTCAGGACCACCTCCCTACATTCCAGACAGGTGTCACCTTACGCCCTGCCCTGTGGTAGAGCGAGGGGTGTGTCTCTTACTGATGGACCTGAACTTGCTACGACCGCTACATAAGAATATGGTGTGTGTGTGTGTTTTCAGAGAAATGCTGAGGCTGTTATTTTTCACATGCAAGATGCAAAATATTATAGTGTGCACACAGTAACCAGTGTCTTTATTTTCAGCAATAATCTTGCCAATTTCTGGCAAGTGCATCGACGTGGCACAGAATTCCAGCCACAATAGCCGTGAGCCCATTTATTATGATTGTATTCTTTTAAAGGATTATTTGCCTGACCTTACAATTTATGCATGGTGCTCTGAGCATGTTTCTGTGGAGTGTGTGTGTGTGTGTGTTTGCTGGTGTATGCATGTGTGCATATTTACACAACACTCTGAGCTTGTCAGGTGTGTTTTCCTCCGCGTATGGGTGGGGTCAGAGAGGTTGTTGTGCCTGTCTGTGCAGTCGGCCACACCGAGGTCCACACCTCGTTTACATCCTGCATTGTTGGGGGGCCAGACACTTTTATGGCTCCCAGTGAGTTATGAGCCCTTACTGGGCACTCTGGAGGTTTCAGGCCAGAGTAGGAACTTTGTTTCAAGTACAGCACTGGACCCCACTGATAACAGCTTCTGTTGTGTGTGTGTGTGTGTGTGCACGTGTGGACAACACAATCCTTTCTGAAACCTGCCTCAATTTTAGCAGCAGAATGCCTCAGTGATCTATGATACACATCTATGCCCAAGATCTCTGATAATTAATACCCTGGTGTTGGGGCCATGTAGCCATGGGGATTTTTTATAGAGTTACATAAACTAGCATTTATACACTGTATGTCTGTCATAATTTAGTTTTTATGCGCGAGTATGAGAGAGAGTTCACTGATAATCTATTACTATACAGACAAAGCAATGTGGGTGTAATGTATTTAATTTCTTTGGGAATTTGGATCTGTAATGTTAATTAATGGAAGGCCTTTTGTTTGTCATCTGGCATAGTCAATTAGTAGATGCTCTTATCCAGACTTACAGGGACATCCCCCCGAGGCAAGTAGGGTGAAGTGCCTTGCCCAAGGACACAACGTCATTTCACGCGGCTGGGAATCGAACCGGCAACCGTCTGATTTAATAGCCCGATTCCCTAGCCGCTCAGCCATCTGACTCCCCGTCTCAACCAGTTTATGGCTCATTGTTTAAACCTTCTTCCAAATCTGATCCTCTAACTTTTTGTCCAAGCTCATTTGCCAACAGATACAGTTTTAGGAGGCAACAAAAGGTTGCATGAGATTGGACTTGACTTTATAAGATGAAACACGAGTAAGCAGGCCATTGGGAATACCAGGACCTGTCTCCTGCAGGGTGGTCTGTCAGGTGCTGTCTGTGGCTACCTCCTCCACACCTCCACACATCTGATCCCAACATTTCTTCACGATCAGCTGACCTCGTTGTGCTGAAAGCAGTAGACTTGTTTAGCACGCCTGATGAGACATACAGAGATCTGGATGAGCCTATCAGCTCCGTCAAGTCACCTGTGCTCTGGAATGAAGCCCTGTAGAAAGCAGTTATTTGACACAACTGTGATGAAGTAATAATGCGTACATGGAGGTTTTCATGGTGCCTCCTCCTTGAAACAAACCCTGTGAGAGAGTGAAAAAGGGAGAGACTTTCCCAACCTCCATTCAGGGGCTTTCTGGGAAATGTCTCATAGTATGTTGCAAGGCCCCCGGTGACGACTGTCTCTTTTCGTCACCTGTTTGTGATATTTCATTGGAGAAATTGTTGCTGTCTTGCAACACAGCGTTCCTTGGCATTCACCAATTATCTGCTGTGCTTTTTAGACTTTTGGGTCATTTGCTTTGGATCAAAACGGCATGCTACATGAATACAAGTTGAGTGTGTGTGGACAGCGCGTCCTCAGGCAGCAGTGTAGGTTTTAACACTGCCTCTCTAACCTGTACCAGTGGGGGCTCCATGCCTCCCCCCTCCTCAGTGTTATGTTTCCCCCTCAGAGGAAGCCTCTCTTCCTGCTGCAGCCTCATCATAACTCAGTGTTCTACAGCCCCCCAGGCTGCATGGATGGGCTTTATTGGCCCTCTGCAGGGCTCGCAACTAACTCTTCTTTTTTTGTCAAGGTCTGTCTCAGTACCGTCCCAAAGTGCAAACTTAACCATCCCTGAACTTGAAACTGAACGTGACCTGTCCAAAAATGTACATTTTTGTGTTTTTGCATTTTGACATTCTGTCATGGGTCCAGGTTATTTTCAACACTATTTAAGTCATCCATACCGGGGGCTTCCTTGTATTCCCTGGTGGGGCTCAAGTCAATGTCTTAATTTCAATGTGAATACACAATTTTAGTGCTTGTTTCAGGTGGTTTCAACACAATTCTTGGCTGTGGCTGTAGTAAAAACGTTTCTAAAGGTTGAAAATATATTTGAAAAGACAGTGATCTGGTGATGTATGTTGCTGTGATCATTATATGGGGAACAGATTTACCTGAAAGCCAGTATCACAGACAAAAAACAATCTGGGGGAAACCAATCTCCTCAGGCCTCCAGGGAAATCTGTCCCCCCTATGTTCTCAAAAGACTGATGTATAGATAAAACGTGTTATACATAATGATCACAGTAACATACATCACCAGCATCACTGTATTGCTTTACAAATGGGCAGACTGTAATATACAGGGGGGAACCACTGTCCTCAGGCCTCTAGGGGGTTAACAGCAGGGGCCAGGAAGACGGAGCTTGGAATGTTCTAAGCTCTGATTGTTTTCAGGTTCAGTTTCAGCTGAATCATCTTATCTTTTTGGAAACCCCAACCCTCCAATGCTTTTCCATGAACTTTACATAATTAAAAATCCATAAATTGCATAAATATTTCGATTTCACATTGATGTGTTAACTTATTGTACAGAAGCCAAGGCATAGTTTGTCCAGAAAGTGCATTTCACCTATTTCACATCTGTTGAAAGGAATGTCATAATGAAAGTCTTCTTGGGGCGGAGCAAGTTTAACATGCTCTTAAAGCCTTCTCCAAACAAGGTCACATCATCAGAGCAAATACCTCAGGGATTTTATCGTGGGCTTAGGTAAGCAAGGAATTATTTGGGCAGGGTGGTACGCTTATTTTAGTTGCTTGTTGGTAGAACAACTAGCATATGGGAAACAGTTCAACTGTACTGTTGTTCTAAGTAGTTAGGTTTTTTTGGGGGGAGGGGGGGGAATCACCGTCACAAGAGCAAGTTTGTGAGAGGTGTGACTAATTGGTAAAGTCCCCAACAGAGTTCTGGGAGAGTCTGGGGAATTCCAGGGGGCGAGCAGAGGAATGGAATGTAGATCTAGTGTTCCCTGGGTTACTTGACATGGTTTCCAGGTAGGCCCCATGTGGTGGGGGGCACAGAGGGGTCTCTCTAAACCTCATGAAACACCCTGTTTCTCCTAATGGGCTGTGGCACAGGGGAAGGGGCTGGTTTCGCAAACTTTTCATGAAACGTCATCGCTCATTAAGTCCAGACTAGGTGAAGCTCTGTGAATAACCCTCCAATGGGCTGTCAGTGGAAATCACACCGCTGGATCAGGAAGGTGGGGGGGCGGAGGGGGGTGGATGGAGAAACAGTAGGTGGAAATACAGTCTTAGCTGAGTTTGGCCCCCTAAGCGACACACTCCCTGTTTGTCTGAGCCAGCCGCAGGTCAAGAGAATAAGTTCTGGCATGAAGACCCTTTTGGTTTATGATGAAACGTCCCATGAGTCAGGTTATGCTGTAGACATTTCAGCAGCTCACAAGGATATATCGTAAAAATATTGTCCTATGTAGAGATGTTGATCAAAACCAGAGCAATGTGGATTTGTTCTTCTTCTTGATCTAGGTCAGTGGTCTTTAGTTATGGCTGTCTCTGACCTCCACACAGCACAGTAGATTATTATGCAGCAGAAACGCTCCCCCAGACAGCCTCCTGTGAGGAATGCACAGTCATGCAGACCTGTTTGTCCTAGCCACTGACGTTCCCAACACGTCTCGTGAACTATGCTCTTTGCACCTCCACGCACACACACACACGCTTGGAGCAACACTAGTTAGCCCTGTCACGGTGAAGGTTAACATAGTTTGACAATGATGGGGTGAGATCAGTGGAGCTGGTCTTGGGCAGTAAGGCTAACCTACATTATCTCTAAAGGAGGACTGTGCAAATGGACAGCAACAACAACAAATTGTCCTGTTACTAAGGCGTGTGTTTGAACTTTGTGTGTGGGTGCAACATGACACGCTTCTGTCAGAGCTGGAGTGACGCAGTCCTGGCTGTCTGAACGACCAGTCACCAGCCCAGTTCGCCAAACCAGGAAGTCCAGCGTGACCAGGGAGATGCCTCCTATGTACGTTATTGTTATGCATCCTGTTCATGAGTTATGTAACGTGACCTTCATTGGAATGATGAATGAAGGAAAACATCAATGATTCCATTTCAAGATCTCTAACAGATCAGTGTCCCACTTCTCCTTCCTTTATAAAGGATACCTTTGAAATCCATGTAGGTAAATGTCTCTTGGCTTTTAGGCTTAGTTGTCCTCTCTGTATCTGACCTCCCTTCACACTAAGAGCATTAACGTGGCATGTCATGATAATTGATTGGCCGGTTGTTGAGACGTCCCATCCTGCATAGCCTTATCCTTATGTCTCTCCTGCGGCTGTGCTGTTTGTCCAGGATTCATGGGGCAGTAAGCGTTTTTATGCCTCCCATTTGGAAACAGCTTGCGTGTACTTGAGATGTAGTTTCAACACTTGGCCCTGCTCTCTTTCTCTCTCTCTCACACACACACACACACACACACACACACACACACACACACACACACACACACACACAACCAGTGTGTGGAGGGAACCTTAGAGAGTGGAGGATCAGGGTCAGTCTGCTGATGGCTTGCTCTTCCCCTGTTGATCTAGCTGTACTGTGTGTGTATGTGTGTGTTTGTGGTGTTTGTTGGACATTCCTACGTGTTGGGCAGCAGTGTAGGATTTGTGAGTCAGCCCTAATCAGGCCACTCTGCGTGATTAGGCATTTGGGAGCCTGTCTGTGTAGATTCACTACAGTAGAATAAGTCTGCCTCCTTCACCCTTTCTCCCTCATTACATCTCTTGCTTTTTTTTCCTCCACATATCTCATTCTCTTTGAATGTCTGTGACAGTGAGAGTTGTCTTGCGCAGTGACAGTTCAGCAGACACTAGTACTTATGTCACCAGGAATATCTCTCAAACTTTGTCCCCTGATAACGATGAGATATCAAGCAGAACCACTGCAGGATATGTTGTGTGTGACGAATGACAAACATTCGTCACAAAGCACCTGCCCTTTTTGCTCTGCTCCACCGTAGACGGGGAGAGCCAGATGCCATAGCAACACCTAGGCAACGAGAAGTATGCAGAGAGGCACAGGTGTGAGGGAGGGAGAGTTTTCTATTAAAAACACGTTTCCTTTCGGAGAAATCTCTAATTAACCGATGCATGCAGTCTGCATATTGACGTGGACAATGTTTTGGGGCGATTAAGCGAAAATACCATTAGGCACACCGAATGGAA
Source organism: Hypomesus nipponensis (assembly GCF_054491055.1). Classification (NCBI taxonomy): domain Eukaryota; kingdom Metazoa; phylum Chordata; class Actinopteri; order Osmeriformes; family Osmeridae; genus Hypomesus; species Hypomesus nipponensis. Next base: position 7,513,947 of record NC_140367.1, read on the forward strand.
ACAAATTAAAATGTGGCAGTCTAATAAGTTTTCCCCTGTGAAACACTAAATCAAATAAAGAATGCGCTTCCAACGGCAATAAGATTGAAGGTAGCCTTGATCTTTAAGCTTTTCACCTAAACCAAGGAATACATCATGTGTTGGAAGAGTCCGGAAAAGCCAGTTCGTCATCCATTTAAGCTTGGATGGTGGAGCTGAGTTGGTGTGTGTTGTTTTTGTAGCGGGAGAACCGGGCCCCTCAGCTGTGTTTGTTAGGATCACGTCTCTCTGGCACTGCCCCCAACAGGGTGCCACACTGAGCGATGATTGGCTGGTGCAGCATACCCACTTCACCATGTGACCAATGGGTGACTAGGTAGAGTTTGGTTTAGTTCACAGGTGGTGTAGAGGGGTGAACCCCATGTCAACACCCAGAGGGGTTGGGAACACATCCAAACTAGAGTTGTTTTTGAACGTATTGTCGGTGCTCCCTGAGACTGTATTGTGTGGCTCGTGGCAGCTTATGGGGGGCTTGAGGAAGGCCGGTTTCTCCCCCGAGGCAGATGGAGAGGCACGAGGCACACCAGGCCCAAAGACAACAGCGACACGGAGCAGAACTCTTGGATCAGGGTGCCCATTGTTACAGATTAGCCGCTTCCAGACCTGCTTACACGCTCCGTGACAACTCTTTGGGTCTTGGAGCCGCGGGGAGTTTAGCAGACACCCGCTACCCAGCCAAAGGTTACATTCCTGGGCCATAGCAAAGGAGATAGTGACCCAAGGAGACTGTTGGAGGCTGTTGTGAAATGTAAATATGATGGTGTAGCAACACGCCTCCACATATAGCGCTAGTCAGCAGCATGCTCAGGAGGTGAGGAATGTGGAGAATGGGGACGTCAACAGCTCCTTGTATCAAGAGTTATAGTGTCATCTCTAGTGTTCCCATAGTTTGATGTACCACATGAAACATATAGTGTAGGTAAGGCTCTGTCAGAAGCTGTTTCACAGCCCATTGGTCAGAGCCCCTGGGGAAGCCTGAAGGTCTTGGGTCATATCGTCTGAAAAAACTAGCCACTAGTTCTGACTGGAAAAAGACAACCTTGGGTAGGGCCAAAAACATACAAGCCTGTCATATAGTGACACCTCAGTTCCTCAAGTGATTAACAGCAGACCAGGACCAGATCCTAAAAGAAGAACACAACTCAGAAGCAATGTACATTTTTGAAAAACAAATTATTCTAAAACTTAAGCATGCAGACAGTGCATGTAATAGGTTGAATTGGTGTCTCTAGGGTGTGTTGGAATGCTCACGTTCACTCTTCATTGAAAATGCAATGCATGCATTGAAAAGCTGTCCACTGACCAGACTGACACAGTGAAAGAGCTTTCTCCCCTGCCGAATGAAAGATTTTCTGCACGCCCTGTTATGCATACTGATTTTCATAAGTACACTTTCGCATAATTAATTGAAATGGTGTCTGCCAGTCACAGGCACCCCTTGACACGAACCCGGGTCGGAAATTCAGTTTGAAGAGACAGAGGGGGCCTGCCAAGACGAATCTCTCTCTCTTTTCCTCCCCAGAGAAAAGTCTGGTGGTAATTTCATTGCTACACCACATACTGAAGCTTTTCTTGTTCCTCGGGTGTTCGTGTTAGCCACTGGAACAGTAAAGACCAGCTCTGCTTCCTAAAAGATGCATGGGCCAATGACACGTTCAGTTCTGGCGTGACAGATTGGATTCTCATCCCGAGACACCCTCTCTGATTGTGAATGCCATGCCCTGAATATCCACTTCATCCTGTCTCTCCTCCCCCCTACTCGTAACCCAGACCTGAACCTGATAGTATTTAGCTTGTGGATACAAGGTGAATTTATGTTTGTCTGGTTTATTTTGTCATTTTGGGGATTTGTAAATTGTCCCCCAAAAAATGTGTTGGGTGAATAGGGACGGCCGTGTTGGCTGAGTGGTGAATCAACTCGTTTACATCCAAGTGCTTGACTCTAGCGGTGTGTGTGTGCTCCTGTCGTTTGTCTGTGTCCAGACGTTCCGTTGACTTTTTTGTGTACTTTAGAGCCAGGCTCTAGTAAACATGATGAAGGGAGGACCCTTGTGTGGTCTATCTTTCTCTCTTCATCTTTCTTTTTCACTCTGTCACTTTCTCTACCTTTCTCTACATCTCTCTGTCCCACCCCTTTCTCATCTATCCTTCATATATGTCTGAGCGGTGTGATACAGGGACCTTCCTGAGCAGAGTGAATGGCCTGGTGTTGTCTACTTCATCTAACCTCAGGTCTGGATTTATCTAGGACGATAGACGGATCCAGAGCAAACCGTCCTGCTTCCTAGTGAGACTGGGTCTGAGACAGAGAGAGCAACACAGAGAGACTGAGACGGAGAGATCAACACAGAGAGACTGAGACGGAGAGAAAAAGAGAGGAAGGGAAGGAAGGAGGGAGGGAGAAGTAACGCAAACATAAACAGGATGTCGCTGGTATTTGGGAATTTTGACTTTGAAAAGAGCTAGCCACACACTTTTATGTTTATCTTTAGCGTTGTTTTTTCTCCTACACATACAAGATGATCGCATTAGACATGATTTCATTGGTGTACATGTCTTGCTGTTTTAATTATTGAGGATTGCAATTGTCACAAAGTGGTAAGCTATTTACCTGTTGCTACGCACATTATTCAGTGTCTTGACTGGAGCCAGCAGAAGGACTACAAGAGGAAGAATAATGTCTTCCTGTTTGCAGAGATCTCAGGAAACACTGAAACAACATGACATGGTCATAAACAAGTAGGCAGTACACACACACAGGAGAATAAATCAACACAGTTCCCTAGACTTCAGACAAATGTGCACAAGAGATGATACCAAAAACAGAATCAACCTGCAAAATGGAGCACAGAAAAAGCGCGGCCTCTGGAAAAAAAGCTGCTCCCAGCCTTTTTAGATAGACATTTCAACAAACCGTGTTGGACAACAATGCGGGGCCGGCCTTTTGATGTGCGTTAGCACGACACGTGAAACTGAGCATCCTGTTTCCTGGGCCGTGGCCATTATCCCCTCACTAACACGGTCTTGGCAGGAGAAACGACCCACTCAGCAAATGCTTCTATCAAAAGCCACTCTTTCCAGCTCGCTCTCCTTTTCCGTGTCCAGTGCCCTGGGCTATGCTTACACTTTCACGCTGTTCCGGCAAGTCAGGACGTGGTGTTTTTTCCCTCTCCCCTCCCCGGTGACTGCTAGCACCACACATGGCCTGTTCAGCCTCAGACAGCACTGACCATGACTCACAATCTGGTGTGGTTGTCTGCCAAGCCCCAAACACAATGGTTTCCGTAGACAAAGCTCCCTTTCTCAGAAGAATGCCAAACATGTCTTAACGGTTTCTGATACTGTACATTCGTCAGGTCGTGTTACTCGTCAAGGCATGCAAGCTGAAAGGTGCTTTGCGATACGCCTCCCTCAGCTCCAGCGAGGTTACCAGTCCACACCAGTTACGTGAGCCCTTTGGAGATAACGACATATAGAGCTTCTTGATGTACGAAGTGTACTGTGTTCAGATGTATTTGGTCTATCCTAGATGTGAGATACATATGAGTTGTACTTCTCTAAAGTGTCCTGTTTTTTTCCAAGCCACCAAAATGATCTTATCAATCCCCACAGGTGTTCTCAACCTACAATGTCAGTTGGAACACATAACAGAAGAAATGTAGAACTGAGGCCAAGACCAGTGTTTCCAGCACAGGGAATGTAGAAGGGTTTTAATGTTCTTAAAGATGTGTGTCTGACTGAGGGGCAGGTATGTAAACCTAAAGGTCACATTAGACAAGTTTAAACAGATTGGGATGGCTACAGGAGGTCCTGAGGCCTCCACAGTCACATGCACTCTCTGTTTTTTGTATTCCTTATCTGCCTTTTATCACTTTCTCTCATTCTACCACTCCCTACGACTCCCACGTCTCAAGACAGTCATGTTCCTGTTATACCTGTATGTTCTGTGTGTCTCTCTATCTCGTCTCTCTTGCTTTCTTTCCCGCTTCTATCCAGTAATTAGAATAATTGAAGTGTATGCCCGGTCAAGTCTTTAACCTCCATCTTGTTTTCCTCCACTTTTGAAGAATTCTTGGAAAGAAAACTTTCATGCCATTACATGCTGTTGAGGTGTTTCTTAGAAGGAGAACCACAGAAAGCAGGAGATGCAGTTGGTGGCCGTTAGGAAATACGAGACGTAGCTAATCTCTTTCTATTCAAATGCCATAGAGAGAGATATAAAGGGAAGGCCTCATTGCTTTGGGGGAGTGTGATTAATGTTGTGGATCAATTTGTCCTCGTAAGTACTTATATCATGTTTTGTGGATACATGGGGCTCATTATGTAATCCGATTCCTGTGTTGACAATGTATCCTCTATCACACAGCCGTCCAACGCTGAAGTTGTGCCTCAGCTTCTGGTGCGTCACGCTGTTATGCTAGTCATTAGCGGTATTGTTTTCTGCAGGGCGGTTAGGCACCTGTTAATCATTATCGGGCAAGATACAAAAGGGTTTCGATTGAAACTGGTGGACGGATTGACTCGCTGCTTGCGTGGCAAATGTAAGCTACATCACGGCATCCTTTCGAAATCGGTTGGTTGCCATAAGCCTTATCTGTTAATTAAATCACTATTCTGCAGCTTGGCGACCGCCAGAGTACCACATGAATCTGGACATGTTTCCAGTTGGTTTCCCTGATAGCATGTGTAGCAATGTGCTCTTCTGGCGGTTTGGGAAGACCAAGCTGCTGCCCATCTGAAATATTCAAGGACCCCCTATCAGCTATATTATGGGCTGGCAGCTGTAACTGGATATCTCCTTGTGATTTGTCTTTCCCTTTCCTAAACAGTTCTTAATTACAGTGGCAGCCAGGCCCTGCAGGTAGTTTGACGTATTGGTCTGTCTAGTAAGCAGAGGCCGTGTGGTTTCAGGTGCGCTTGAATCATGCATGAGGAGTGGCGGCAGGCCGATCCTGTCTCCTTAAGTTCTCGACGGTGTCGTACTCTCTTCTCACCTCTCCGCCTCTGACCTTCTGGATCTGTCTATGTTCCTGTTTCTATTCACTGGTTGTCTTTCCTTCGGAACCTCAGCCGTGCCAGATAAGCAGCGCCGGGGTGCAAAGGTCACCAGAGACGTGGGAATGGTGGTGTCCATGTTGGTCCAGCTCCAGGAGAGCCTTGGTTCGCCCAGACAGACTGGAACATTCCCAGAGTCCCCAAGGGGGACGGTGGGCTCACAAATAACATACATACCATTTGTCTCTTCTAGGGGAATCTCCCCCTTTCTATATTAATCCCTCTCTCTTCCTTTAGCCAGATCCCTCTGTCTCACTCTCTCTCTATATATATTTCTGTTTCTCTCTCTGTGTCTCTCCATCTAGCCCTCTTTCTGTTTCTCTCAGTTCTCTATCTTCCCGCTTGGGGCCCTCTGGCTCCCTCAGAAGCTCCACAGAGTTGATTGCACATTTCTCAGGTGATCCTCTCTGCAGGCTAGGTTTAAGCACAGGGCACACATGCACCATGTGAAGCGCCCCGCCACGACGTCACAGAACCTGACACCAGCAGCAGCACAACAGAGCTGGGATTTACCCCTTGGGGGGGGAAGCGGGAAGTCAAGATAAAGAAAATCAGCTTCTTATTCCTCACAGGAGGAAACGGCTCGTCTGATGTCAACTGCTGGAATGCAGGAAGGCTTTGTTTAGACGACTGTAAATCCCCCCCACCCCAACTCTGCCCCATCATACACCTGGTGTCCTGAACCACTCTGGGGTCCGCTGCTTATGGAAAGTGTGTGTGTGAACTTTCGGTTGTGCCTTTCACACTATCTCCCAAGTACCTCGACAATCTTGGTCATTTACATGAGCGTTGAGTCCCTTGCTCATTTGCTGGGAGGTCAAGGTGAGAGCTGAGATAGGAGGATTTCCAGTAATGACTCTCAGGATTCAGCGTCCATTTTTTTATCTGCTGTTTCCGTATGGCTCAGGGAGAGAGAGAGGAAAGGGACCCGTAGGTTCACCAGCAAATTACTGGCAGGGATCCTCTCTAACAGCCAGTGTGGGAAGCGAGCGATAAGTATCCGCATTCCATGCACTTATTTGTATGTAAATGCAGTGACGCGGTGACTCACTGCTGCTGAGTGCGTGTGTGTGCTCGCGCTAGTGTGTATGGGCCCTGTCATTGTTGCTCTAAGCCCGCCCCCGCTGTCCCGTCTGAGCTGAACTGCTGCTGGAGCAGAGAGAGAGTTTAGGAATGCACTAATCACGCACCTCTGCCAGCCTGCCCAACCCAACCTAGCCCAGCACAACCTTGCCTAGTTCACCCCAGCCCAGCCCAGCACAACCTAACCCAGCGCTACCACTCGAAACCCAACCCAACCAAGCTGTGCCAGCCCAACCCAGCCTTTTGTCCAAACTTCAAAACAACAAACCCCCAGTCCAGCCCCTTTTTAGGTACATCTGCCCTCTATCCTCCAATCAACGAGAAGCAGCCAGTGTCACTTTTGGGAAGAGCGTTTTGTCTCATTCCACCAGGACACCCCCCTAGCCGTCCCAGACTCCCCCCCCCCCCCCCTGTGCCATGACGGGAATGTTGTGACCCAATCCGTAATCCGGGCTGAATCGTATCCCCTCAGCTCTGAAGCCCAGCCAGACAAAAGGCCTCATTCATAATGAATGGTGTCTGATCAGAAGGGCCGTTTCCCACTTTCCGTTTTCACTTGCACCGTCATCCTGCACCTGCTTCACGGAGTTTAAGCAACGTTTACATATAATAACAATATCTTTGCAGCCGTGAACTTTTAGACAACAGACAAGTCAAGCACTCCCTGTAAATATTGTCTGCAAGGGAGAGCATCGTATTGGACGTCTCCACTTGGGCTTCTCCTCACCCTCTGAAGTAGGCTTATCTTCTTCCTGAGCAGAAGAACTCGAGACATTCTCAACTTCACTTTGTTTTTCTTTCAGTGCCAAAGGGAGTGTAATTGCTTGGGTATATCCAAGCCAAATATTTTGGATGATGATGTGATGTTTAGATATATATATATATTTTTTTTCACACTGCCATCTGTTCTCTGTCTATTTTTTGGAGCATTTTTTCTTCTTCTTTCACATGAGGTTAGTTATCCACTTAGATGTGGACACTCACTAAGACATAGACAGTTCAGTCAGACAGGTCAATCTCTACATTGACCGACACTAGTGCATTTTACACTACAGTGTACAGGCTACCTGATGTATGCTGCCCGCTCTCTCGGAATCAGTTTTGATCAGTCATTCCAAATGGTATAAGAAAAGTAATTTGCTGTCTAATGCAATCGTCAGGGACAACTACAGTAAGGACTTGTTGGAAGGGCATCAGCAGGAGTTGTATGATTTTTGGTAGGTGAGAATTATGGTATTTTAGGTTGTTTCATATTATGTTCTATCTGGTGTGAAAGGATGTTTTCAAAATCCCGGAAGTGTTTAAATCCTGAAGAGAAATATCCCCTGGACCAACTGTTTCTGTAAACAACACGTCACAAAGGGAATCTGATGAATGCTTATTTAACCTCATACACTCTTCTCTGTCTCTGGTTTTCATCCTCCCTCTCTCCCTCCCTCGCCTGGCTTCACACCGTCTTGTTATTTATTTGCGAGAAAAGAGAAGAGTAATCGAGTCATTGGAAAAGTATTTTGTTTTTTTATGGAGTTGTTTGTTTACCCCTTTTGGGAACAGTCTTGGCTGGAGGCTCTAATGTAGCTGAGCTGAAGCTCTGACAGTGTCATCCAGAATGGAGCTGAGCATCTATCAGATAGACCAATGAGGAATGTGAGGGGCATCGACACCTGCAAATGTCACTTCTGGGGGACAATGGTCATTCAGACTGCTGCACAAGCAATCCCTCGTCCAAGCTTGAGGGGACATCCGTCTAGATTTTATTTTCCTCTTTTTACAAATCTTTTTTATAAAAGAAATGTGTTCCTAACCTGTAATTTATTTTAATGATGAGCTGTAATTATCCTCTATACCCTCGTGTAGGCCCACATTTTGGTGCCGAGCACTGAGTAAATCGGTAATTACTTAAGTGGCAGGCTCAGCATTAAAATAGAATGTCTCAGATGCAAGAAATATTGATGTTTTCCATGACAAAAATGAGGTCATCGGTTTATCTAAACGGTGTTCAATTAGAAAGTAGCAAGTGCTGTAACCGATATTTATTCTTGACTAACTAGTAAAGTTGGCACACGACTCAGTAAAGCTCCGTGTTTATGAGGGCTTGGCTCCTGCTACCTCAGAAATACTCTGGTATAAGGCCATCAGCGTGCTTTGGTTCGTTGGTCCAATCAGTTTAATCATTAACAAACTGTTGGATCTTGTATGCAGTATAACCAGGAGGAACAGCCATACAGATCATGTTTGTGCTTCAGTGCTGAAGGTTATCTGACATGCTTTATTGAAGTCTGTTTTGATAAAGGCTTAACTGTGGCCCCTCTGTCTTCAGCTGAGATCCACACTTTGAAGTTTCTCCCATTGTACCATCGTTCTGGAAGCCAACCTCCCATTCCTCTTAAGCTATTTTCCCAAACAAGCCAATACAGTTATGCAACACGCTCATAAAAAACAGATGCTTATCCGTTCACCTCAGTTCACCCGCTTTAGTGGTTAAACAGTCAATCAACTAGTCAACCAATCAAAGGCTCCTCTGTATTCTGTATATATTCAACTAAATAATCTGTTTCCTTATGGGAAAATTGCCATGAAAGTAGTGAGATGCTATGCGGCCATCTCACGATGTTTGTCCCCTTATAGAAAAGCGGTTAGTGTGTTAGTGACGTGCCCTACTGTGAACCAGTTCTTTGAAGTAGTGTTGAGGGAGTCTCCCTGCACAGCAAGTTCTGACAAGAGAGTGTGGTTGGTATTATTAATAGTGCTGTCATTTAAGTTCTGCTTCCCATTCGTCTTTTGTATGTATAGATTTTAGGTTTATTAAAACCTTCTGTCCAGACTCCTGAGTCTGGAGGCTAGCAGGTTTTAAAAGCATAAAATGACTCCTGATATCTGAAGTGATTTGGAATTTCACTCGTCCAATTTTTTCAGCATTGTAGAAGAAGTAAATCGCTGGTAAGATGTTGACATCAGTTTCAAATTGCTCATCAGCCCTTAGATCCCATGCCGTTATTACAAACTTCAAATCAAAGAACATGTTTTCATCTCCGCTTACGGGAATTAAACAGCAGTGGTCATGATGCACTGGGAGTCCCAAGACGATACATGGTCGTTCAGTGACGATAGCACTATCAACCTGACTCATCTGACTGTATTCACCCTCAGAGGGGCTGTTGTTATCTAAAATGAGAGGCTGCAGGGGCCGTTTACACTGCAGCCTCCCATCCTGGCCTCCCATCCTCACCCCAGTGAGCCCCCCCTGTCCCCACAGCCAACCTCTCTCTCTCTGTCAGACTGTCACTGTCTTCCTGCCCCTTTCCCTCCAGAGTGAGTGGAGGTGGGTGGCTGGAGGAGAGGCTGTCACAGATAACACAAGTCAACTCGCATCTAAGCACTGCGTGATACCTCAGACTGCTGGAATTAGTACTTGCGGCGTGTTCTCATTGTCCTTTCTATTTAAAGAGTTATCACTTCTAAACTCGGCACCATTGTGTGTGTTTTTTCCCCCCGATGACTTGGTCTTCTCTCCTTTTGTTTCTCCTTCCGTTCTTTGGAAGTGCAAAGCATGCAGTGACATAAGCATGCTCAAACCCCCAATCAGTGCTTCAATATTAATGTGCCGTTTTTTTCCCCGTTAGTGAGCTTAATAACCGTGGTTTTAACGGTTTTAATTGCACTTGCTATTGCTCTATATGGCCAAGCCCGGGGAAGGCAGATGGTGTCTTAGATCTCCCTGGTGTATTGTTGCCTTTGAGGAGCGTAGCAGCAATGGGCAAAGTCACCATGCAGGGAAAATGTCTCTCCTAAAAGGATGAGGACCATTTGACACAGTTGGGTTTAATACCGGAGGATAATGAAAACCTAATCAGAGCGGAGATGGGGCTGGCCTTTAACACAAGCCTAAAGCGAAACTGTTCTGGCTGTGAATGTTACACTTCTCTGTTGACTCCAGTGGGGATTACCTAACTTAATTACACTATCTAACCACACATAGAAGCTTCCCTCCAACCAGCCTCCATTTGTTCTACCATGTGATTCCACCCACACACGTAGATGCAGCCTCCAGTGCTGTGTGCTGCTCGGTTTCTCTACGTGGTGTGTGTGTGTGTGTGTGTCACTGTGTGCTAGTTCATAGAACTTCCTCAATATCAGCCAGCTCCACCTAGCATGACATGAAGCCTACACTTAAAGACAGGTCCCCTCCACCCCCTAGATAAGCCATATGGCCCCAAACATCACTGGTTAAACATTTGGTGGAGTTGCAGAGTGAGGACAGGGAGTTAAGAGCTGTTTCACAAACTTATTTTCTTGTTGGTTTTGGAATCTTATTGTGTACGGAGTCTGGTGGAGGAGGATAAGAATAGCCCAGCTCTGAGAGAGTAAGAGAGAGAGAGGGAGAGAGAGAGAGATCTCTCCGTGGGGTCCCTCGTGCAAGTCCTCTGCTTACAGAGCAGATTGCTGTTTGAAGTTAATCTGTCTTTCCCATCATTCCTGGAGCCCTCAGTCCTCTGTCCGAAGTCAACAGCAGCTTATTATGGCGGAGCTGGTTTGGCCCACACCCACGCCACGTCTAACTAATGGGCGGGTCTGAAAGCCAAGCACGCCCTCCCTTCACCGTCTATCACTCAGTTAACACCGCAGAATTAACCGAACCATGACTGAACACTCTCGCCAGCCGCGGCGATCTGGGACGAAGTCAGTCCGACCTGGCCATCCGCCACATCAGTGTAATCACTCAAGCAGACTACATGTTCGTTTGTCTGCTATGGAGCTGGGGGGGGGGGGGAAGAGTTGGTTTATTGACTTAAGAGTCTGCCACTCATCCTTCCCTCGTGAGAGATCTTGCTGCAAAAAAGCGAGGGAATGTGGTCCGGAGGGCCAAGACAAACCCTCAGAAACCCCATCCACGTCCTTCCTGCTCCGCCATGGCTGCCGCTGTTTCACTGGAGAGCAGTCTGGCGGTTTCATACCCGCTCCTCTGATACTGCAGCCTGGCTGGACACTCAGTGCTCGCTGCGAAGGCTCATTTAGGACTCATTACACAGCCCACGGAACACAAGGCTGTCTATTGGCTCGTACACTGGCGTGCTGTGCGACTCCCTCATTGATAATTTGCATCTGATGGTGGTTATCGATTGAGTCTCCCTTCTTTCTCATCAGGAGGACATCAAAGTCCATATTTTATCTACCGTCTGTGTCTGGGCACACAGAGGACCATTGATGTTAACCATTCACTATCATTAGTTACAAGGAATATTGATACTTTCTGCTCCCACTCTGAACACAGTGAATGCTCTTTGAGTTTCACCACCAATTCTATAATGTGTTGCAGGCATACAGAGAAACCCGAATGATGTTGGGGAAACACTGCCTGAGTTTAGAAAGTATGTCAAGACTCCCCAAAATGTGAGGCTCTCTAATAAATTATGACCTGTCCAAAACAAGTTATGTATGTCTTGGAGGCGTATGGAAATATGTGTACATACTTGAAAATCTTTTATAATGTATTCACTTAGCAAGTAGTAGCTTTTATCCAAAGCAACATACTGGGGATTTGAACTTGCAACCTCCTGATTTGCAAATACTCTACCAGCTCCATACTATCCTCTACTAGCGGTACCTATCTTTGTAAATACTGTACCTACTTAGTTTGTTACAATAGATGGGATTAAATAATTCGGAAACATGATGACCTTTTAGGGTGTAGGAATCCAGAAGCCTGTGTTGATCTGTTAAACCTCAACAAAGGCTGGATTCTTTCTCGTTAGCTTCTCATTAGTTAACCTTCAGAAACGTAGACTCTTCTCCTCCTTCCTGGAAAATAAACTGTAACAAATCTCCTTTCTGGTTGCACTTATTGCCTCCTTGTGTTTTCTGAGACTCCAGTTCCCATATTCCCTTTCGGATATCTGTTCCCCCCACCCGCACCTCCCTCGAGATCCCGGTGAGGAAATGAAAGGGAAGTCTGACAAGTCTTCCCTGCGACCTCCTGTTTTCTTTCTGATGTTCAGAGGGCCGTCAGTCACAGCTGCAGACATCCCTGAGGTCTGTGCGGTAGGTAGCTAAGCGTGCCAGGCAGGTATGCATCTACAGACATCCGTCTGCCTGCCACGTGTTGTAGAAGAACGAAGCGTGGAAGCAGAGCACCGGCTCAACCGTGGGTTTCTCAAGTGTAGTTTTCCATGGCGTTTGAATATCGAATTTCCATCAGGAGAGACTCCATTGGAAGTCGCAAAGCATTTTGACTCGATGTATGTTCGGGAAACAAGCCCGTTGCATTGTGCACTGATGTTGAATTCAAGTTGTTCATCAATTTGAGAGACAAATCGCAAGCAAACCACAGAATCTGGGCGCTAGCCTGTTTGTTCAATGCACTTCTCCAACATTCTGCAAGGACATTCAGTGACTGATTGCCTGTTATGTAAACAGAGTATCGTAGGTTTTCCCGCACGCCAAGTTCTCCAGAAATAAATAGCGTTTGATTTTAACGGATTAGAGCTGATGGATTCAGTGATGTGTGGTAGAGGAGGACTATCTACACGCTGTTGTTGAGGTGACAGATGGTAGCCATTACATACCATTTCCACATAGACCAGCCGGTTTAGAATTGCACCTCTCCACACATGTGGACTCAGATGGGAGAAAACATGGTACATGTGTGATGATTCACGGTTTCTGGAGGACCTGTAGGACTGTATTTTCTGGCAATACAGCCCACCAATCAGGTGACGACGTTGGGGGCCTAACATTTGTCCTGACTCTGGATGGCTAATGTGTGATCTCTTTTTTTTTTCTTTCGTGCATCCCTTTTCATGTTTAGGTTTTTTTTTTTCTTCATGATGGGTGAATTGTTCCTTTTTAGATGGAGAAAAAGTCTTTGTCATTTTCCAGTTTTACCTTGGGTTGTTTACGCTTAGTACGTTTATTTTAAAATCTTGAGTACTGGAGAAATTCATTTGCATTGCTTATACATAGGTCCTGCTACTGCTGCTAGCTGGCTGCTATGTGCCCAGCTTCACTGCTAGCCATTATCTCTGTGCTTTTGATTGCTCTATGAAAGCAGAATAGCCCCGGCGTTGATGAAGCTGTGAATGAGAACTCAACCACAGCCAAGAAACCCCAGAGGAAGACGCCAACAAAATGCAAGAGCCCCACAAAGGTAGAGGAGACCTGAATGGTGCTGTGCGAGGCTCGAACTGGCAGAGGCTTGTTTCATTACAAAAAAACCAATCAAAAGGATGTAGAGCAGATGGCTCTCCTCTTTAGTGGTGGAGGGAAGGTTCTACTTGGCTCCCTGTTCAGTACCGCTCTCCCAATTTTTTTCGCTTCGTGCCCAGCCACAACTATCACAATAACCAACTGTTTAGCTGCTGTGCACAGAATTCCCCCGGCTGTCAGATGAGCCTGCTTTGTGCCCGGTTGCTAGGTAGCCCCAGTGCCGATGGATTCAAGAGGCTGGGAAAAGGAAATTATGGGATAGCTTGGAGACACTGTTGTAAACTGGCACATTTTAGTACTGTAACTGCAGATCGGGGAGGGGGTTGGTCATGCGTTGGATGTGCATGAGAGCAAGATAACAGGCATTCCAGGGAAAAAAGGGTGTGGAGAATGGGAGTCTGTCTCCCAGGGCTGCGGGGTCAAAGGCCCTGTGACGTGCTGACAGACACAATAGGAGTGGGTCACGAGATAAGCCGCCATTAAACTCAGGTTATAAATGTAAACATTATCTTTCTCGCCAGTCCCTCCTGCATCAACCCTGACATGCACTCCAGCAGCGGTGCCCCCCCCCCCCCCCCCTTCAGCAGGGGGATAAAAGGCCATGCCCGCTTGTCCATTGTACTGGGAGGGGAGTGAGGGGGGGGGGGGGGCGGAGAGGAACACATTTGTGTCAGAGAGAGAGATGGAAAGGTTTCCCTTTTGAGACGGGGTCGTTCTGTCTTTGTCTGCCGGCTCCCAGGCCGCCCTACCCCTCACGCTTCCCCGGGTCTCGCGTGGCTGTGTGTAGGGCCGCGGGCGTTCGGATGACGCGCTGAACGGCGAAGAACAATAGATGTTAGCCCATCGGCTCTGCTCCTGCTGGAAAAGTCCACACACCCGGGCTAGCTGGGGGGGGGGTGCAGGTTGGAGGGTGGCTGGTTTAAAGGACATGGGGTCTGTGGAGTAGGGTTTCTACATGTTGGGCCGTGAGCAGCAATGCTCCAGGCATGTCGGGTTGTTGGATAAACGTTTTTTTTTGTGGTTGGAAGGCTCTGTGCAAACACATTACAAGGGGTAGGAGGTGCATTGGGGGGGGGGGGGGGGGGGGGAGGAAATGTTCGTGCCAGCGCCGGGGCGAAAACAAGATTATGGGGTTAGACAAAATACAGGGCGGCTAGCTTCCCTGCTGCCCTCATGTACGCCATGCATAGTCACCCCATTATTAGAGCTAGTTTGCAGGGATAGGTTTCATTACAGGCCTGGACCCCATAGCAGGGCTGGTTCCACAGCTCGAGCAGGCTCCATCACCTTCAGCCCAGTCCCACAGTACCTTCTCTGTTACAGTTACATTTAGTCATTTAGCAGGCACTCTTATCCAGAGCGACTTACAGTAAGTATAGCGACATTCTCCTCCACTGTTCTCAGTTCCAGGCCCTCACTGTGACTGGGGGGCAGATGGTAAACCATTCATGTATCAACAGACGAGCCTGCTTATGTCTGAGAAGGAAGGTTGTATAAGGGCAACATGGTTCTGTTTGGAAGCAGGATGGGCAGTGACAGGGGGATATGGCTGTGGGAATGATTTAACATGCAAGTCGCTCTGGGGAGTTTTCACCATTCCGTTTTCAAGTGAAGAGTATCTTCTAGAACCAGCTCTTGCGGTTGCCAAATATGGACCCATAACCCCCCGGTGTGTTTGCAGTTAGCGTGTGAGCTCCTCCCTGGTCAAACACAAAAGAGAACAAACAGATGACTTACTAATAGAACCCTCACTCCATGCTGCTTAAGTCCTGCTTATCAGGACCAGGTCAGCAGTGTTTATGGAGAGTCAACATGCAGAGGTGAAGACCCCCACCCCCTTCCCCCCTGCACTCCTGACCTGGGGGGATTTAAATGATGATCTCTTGATTAATTTTGTCACTCTACTGCATATTTGACATTTTACTGGAACATAAATGCATATGTGGCATGTATGCATGTGTACTTATATGTGTCTGGTGGTCATCATGGTAACCAGTCTGTAATATTTTAAAATGCTCAGCCCAACCAAGACAAGACGGCTCTAGTTCTGTCTTTTCTTATTTGGATGTTGTTATGCGGAGCCAAGACTCTATCCGTCAGATAATTTCACCCAAGAGCTACATACTCATTAGGAAATTAGAAGCAAAACCATGTAATTAGGCAATTCTTCATATGACTGGAAAATTGCACAGGCGAAACATGATCAGGAAACATCATGCATTCATAAGTATTGCATGCATGTGTAGACCATATCATCCCCCTAGTTTCAATATATCTTTTCCCCCCATTAAACATTTCTCACTTGAACTTGTCATCCTCCCTCCCCCTCTTTCTCTATCTTTAGCATACTGATTACACTTCAAATTTAAGGCTTTGAACAAAACATGTTTAGAAGAACTCAGGAGCAGGATACCAATTGAAATGATGAACATGTTTATACCTGAAGTTTAAGACCTGTTATGGTGTTTGAAACGGAGCCCTGGTTAGATATGTTGAAAATATTTTATGATCAAAAACCTTATTCATTCAAGGGAGCGGTCATAGAGAAGTCATGGCCACACATCTGCTGTGGTAAAGGTCAGAGGCTTTGAGGCAGGTCAAACCATTTGACCCAGCAAGAGGACTACCCTTCAGGCCTCCAGCAGACAGGGTCAGTATGTGGGTGGATGGGTCTGAACAGAGGCCCTGCTTGGGGCCCTGGAGCCCTGTGATGATGGGCCGGAAGTAGCCATTTTAGGAGAGAAGCCCCTGAACCTGTGAATGCCTCCCAAGCCACCCCCTTAACACAAACGTGCACACACAAACTCTTATCTCTCAAACTGACACAGACACACACACACACACTAACATGCCTGGTCAACTGCATGGTTCTGCCAAACTCGCGCTTAACAGCGTGGTATAACGGGCCTGGCACATGGAGAGCGTTCTCGGACCCGGTGGGTTAGCTCAACAGTGTCTCACTGATAAGGGCACTGTCCAGAACGTAGTAGATCTCTCTCTTTCCAGCCTGCCCTCTCTGACCATGTCTGAGGGATGCACAGAGGAGTGCTGATGCGAGCTGAGCTAACACTGTACATTAGTGCTGGATGCTGGACCAAGACTGTAGTGCTGGGCGTGTCAGGAATGATGGACCAGCAGCAACAAACTGGGTTTTGTGGCAGATGTGTTGCCCTTCAGTCGAGCCAACATCATTGGTCATTCTGTTAGTGGGATTTTTAAGATATCTTGTCAAAAATGTATGGTAAAAAGTAATACCATCTTTTTATATATGTTTTCTAGCAATGCTTTTCATCGACCTTGAATGTTATAAATCCCATTTTGGAAAAAAAAGGCAATGGTTTCACAGCCAATACAATCTGTTATTTATGAGAATGTCCTTCTACGCTGCTTGACTGTCTGTCCCAAAGCAGCCTTGTAAAACCAAAGGTTCATTGGAATTTTGGTCCAGCTGAATTCCAGTGAAAACCCAACACACATTCAGAGATGGGGAGGGAGAGAGAGAGAGCCAGAGTGAGAAGGCTGCAATAGACATGGGCGATAAATCCTGCCTCCTGGGGCCTGAGGAAGCTGGCAGTGACCTGGAGTCTCAGGGATGGTTTATGGTTGTCCAGGTAGTTCACCCGTAGCTCCGTCCGTCTGGGAGCCGGCACGGCAGTGGGAGGGGCTGCGTGCTTGGGCTTCATGGCATAGGAGTGCCAGTGGGGCTGGAGCCAGGCACTGACTCGACCTGCCATCCTTTAGCCATCCTGTGGAGCAGATGAGGTTGTGGATGTGGAGACCCAGCTTGTCAGACAGCCTGCCCGGTTGGGCGTGAGACGGTACCTTCACTGTAAAGGATGGAAGCCAGTGCTGGATTATGTATTCTGTTAGGGGGAGAAGTTAGTACGACCAGGCAGTTATATCACAGCTTCCAGGTCCTGCTAGAGCAGTGTGCATACCTCCAGAGATCTAACCTTCCCAAAGGCCGTGTTGACCCTGGCACACTGCTGGCCTGTGGTGTTCATAAACCCCCATCTCCTGATTTATTGCTTCTGTCTTAATCTTTGGCAATCACACAGAAACACACATACACACAGCAGAGCGGACTGGATGACGAGGCACGCTGCAGTGGTCAGGCAGGATCACCTCTGGGCCCGCTGCGACCGCATCGCTACATCCCCGTCAGGAAGTCAGTGCACACGAGTCATTAAGGCCGCAGTACCGCTTGCCCGCCACCGACAGGCAGCACCACGCAGGAGGCGCGCCCTCTGCTTGTTTATTCATAAATCCGAGCGGTAAGTGGACAGGGCGCTGGCACACGGACAGCACCTCCCCGGCCAGGTGGAACGGAACCTTTCTGAGGTTAGAGAGGAGGTGGGGGGGTGGGGGGGTGGCCGTAATGGCGCAGTGATGAGTGTTGAGGAAGGGCATGCGAGGCATTTGACCCCTCACTTATTCAGCTCGGGCTTGGAGCCGCAGACCGTATCGGTGTTTGTTCTGCCTTGAACATGTCGTCTCATTCAGGACTAGATAAGGAACGCTGTGTACGCACACATCATTCCTCAAAAGGTCTCTCACCACAAAGCTAATAAAAGGTGTTTTTTCCCCTTCCTCTGCTCCAGGGATGTTACTTGAGAGTAAAGTCTATCTGCTCAGAGCAGGTCAGACGTGTTGCTAATTCCTACTGCCACAGATGAGTTCTTAGAATGATAGATGGAAGGAGGACAGCATTTTTCCACACACTGGCGCACACAGTTGTGCACGCACACACACACACACACACATTGGCGCACGCGCGTACACGTGCTCACAGCCGCATTCCTAGTCGACGTGACGGTAAGCCCCAGATGTTGATTCTTAAGTTCACTTTCTCCCCCCGTGATGGACGGGCTCCAGTGAGCCCCGCCACGGTTCACCCTCCCGTCAGCTCTCTCCAGAGGCCCCCGCGCTCCCAGCCCGCTCAGCCCGCGCTGCCTCCACCGTAAACAGGAAGGGGAGAGGAATTCTGGGAGTCGACCACTTCTCTTCCGACCTCACTCCCCCGTTTCCTCTCCCTGTGTTCAGGCGCGCGTCTTTGTCACTTTGTCCGAGACCCTTCGACCGACGGATACAAGCCACTCGCGTCCCGGGGTCAAATGGCAGTTTCCATTTCCATGTTGATGGGTAATGCTTGTCAGGGTGATGGTGACTGATGGATATTAGCTGTGTTGTATCTCCTGGGCTTCGGCTGGAAGATGCAGTCAGGTTGTGGCTGAAGGTCATGGTGTTCCTTGTCGACTTACTTCATTAGTCACTGTACCTTGGAGTGGTCCCACATGAGGCATATGGACCGCTCCAATGTCCTCATCATTCAGTGTTCTCTTAGATTGATTATGGCCAAGCATGGAGACAAACATGGGTCGATCTCTCCCCGTTTAGCCTCTGGAGTGTTAGGAGATTGGCTCCGCAGGAAAACGCAATCTTTTTCTGACGTTTGGGGGAGAAAAACTCCCATATATGGATGCGCTGAAATCTCTGCTACTTTTAAAGGGAATACGAGAAACACATGGCCATGTTCAAACAATAGTGGGTAAGAAGGACCGGCATTCATTTCCAACATAAACACGAGAAGTTCTAATTCCAGATTTGAGAGCCTGCAAAGGACTCTGGTAGATTAACTGCGTGACTGCATGTCTGGTCATCAAACTTCCTGTTGATTCAGACTTCTGGGTTCTGTGGGACTCCTGGCCTCTCTCGTCGATTGTTTGTTATCTGTGTTTAGTTCTTCACCCCTGACCTCTCGCCCTGACTTGGCAAGACTGGCCCTCTGGTATGTGGACTGGTCCGCTGGGGTGAATACTGGCGCACTGGGTCTAGTATGGTACAGTGGGGTTTGTGCAGAGGAGACATGGTGTTGAACCATGTCAGACATTCCTCTCCACGGGTCGGCTGGATCACTGCAGCGTGTCAGCGCCCAGAGGCACCTCAGACTGCAGGGAAACTGACACTGCTCTAATGAGCTGCTCAGTATGGGTGTTTCAAGGGTGTTTTGGTGTGTGTGTGTGTGTGTGTGTGTGTGTGTGTGTGTGTGTGTGTGTGTGTGTGTGTGTTGGACAGAGAGATGGGTTGAGATGGAGAGATGGAGAGAGTCTGAGAGGGAGAAAGGGAGAGATGGAGAGACCGAAAAAGAGGAATGGAGACAGTGTCAGAGACCAGAGGGTTAGCAGTTACCATGAGCATCAGTCAAAGTTGGAGCAGGGGAGAAAGGAGGTTGACTTTTTTTTTTCTCCCCCTGGAAAGCTGATAAACTGCTTGGCAGGAAAGTCTTTGTAAATGACCACATTCCTTGTTGGCCCTGTAAGGCTATTTTTACCATTCAAGGGCCTACTCAGCAGCCAGCTTTTGTTCGCCCTGCAGCGCGAGACAGGAAAGCCTGCTCTCTGGGCCGTTCCAGCGGGAGCCTGTCTGTCTTTTACGCAGACCTGCCACCCATTTCACTGTGGCAGAGTAGAGCCGTTCATCGAGGAGTGCATCGTATTTTCCTCACTGATATTTCCTACTTTTGTCTTCACACTCTATTCACTACTTTTACAAGAAAGTAAATAAAGTTTGAAGGCAAAAATATGTCTTCATTTAGTATAGTGTATTTTAAGAGGAGGCTGAGATCAGAGGAATGCCTCATTGAAGTTACAAAATGTCCTGGGTAAAGTGCAACATTTCTCACTTAGCAGGTAGCTTTAACCAGACATCAACCCATACACACATACACACACACACACACACACACACACACGGACACACATACGCAGACCTACGTCACAGCGATGTTTACTCAGTTTGCTGGTACATTCCGCCCAGTCACCAGGCCTGCTGTGTGTTGACTGGGCAGGGAGGTGAAAGGTCCCTTCCCAGGCTGTTCTCTCTTGCCTGCGCCGCAGTGCGCTACCAGCCTGTGGCGTCAGTGCTCCCCAGGGCTTCTGGGAAATGAGTGCGATCATTTCCTAAGAGGATTAGGAGAGGAGGGTGTGGGCCCTGGATGTGTCTCGACGGAGGTTACCACGGTGACTGTGAGAATGACCCCGGCTGTCACCGGGCATCAGCTCAATGTCTTATTCTCCTTGAATGACCATGTCTCTGCCTTTCCCCCTCTCTTTCTCTCTTTTCCGCTCTCATTCTCACTCTTTCTCTTTTTCTCCCTTTCTTTCTCTCTCTCTCTCTCGCTCTCGCTCTCTCGCTCTCTCGCTCTCTCTCTCTCTCTCTCTCTCTCTCTCTCTCTCTCTCTCTCTCTCTCTCTCTCTCTCTCTCTCTCTCTCTCTGTCTCTGTCTCTGTCTCTCTCTCTCTCTCTCAGAGTTTGGATGAGCTGGATGATGATGACGGAGTAAAGAAGGACGAGGACATCACGCAGCACAACACGGTGCAGAACGAGGCCATGACCGACCCCGGGGCTGCCCACCTATTACAGGTGAGGGTGTGGGTCCCCTGACGTATGACTACCAATGAAGGCTTCTTATCTGGGATGGGTATAGCTCAGTGGTAGAGCATGGACCCAAACATCAAGAGGTCCTAGGTCCAAGTCTCCTATGTACCATGATACTTTGGATGAAAGCTAAGTGAATACACTTGCACTTGAATCTATTAATGGTATTTTACAGTATATATTAGCATTCCTGACATGTATATTTGAACTGGCCACCTACCACGTAGTGCAGGTATAACATATGTGTCGTGCAGGGTAGATTTCCTTGCGGTGATGTCCGTGCATGCCTGGTCCTCAATCTGGCTCCTGTGTAGAAGGGCCGCAGCTGAGGTACCTCCTTCCTGCCGAGCTGAGGCACTGTTGGCCCGCCAGACACACATCCTGGAGCAGGGCTGTCCTAAAGACAGGCAGCAGGCACTGAAACACCCTCACAGCCAGCAAGCTGTGTCCAAGTACAAATGCATTCGTCACCTACAAAACTATCTATCTCCGTTACTGTTCAACGTGTTGACATTAGCGGCGTTCTAAGCATATGCCCCTGGCGCTTGGCTGGGATCATATGCACACTCCTCAGTCTGGACCATTTCTTCTTAAAACAAGTGCTGTTAAATTTCACACACATGCACAAAGTATTGTGAGCACACACACGCGCACACACACACACGATGTGCCAGGATTCTGGAGTACATCACGCCTCTGTTGTCTGCTGTGAGGCTGGAACCATTTATTTCGACAAAGTGAGCTTTCCTGTGTACTCACAAACACCACATGAATAGGAAGGGTCCTACCAGCACCGTGTGAACCTGACAATCAAGTATCTGCTTCGCTGTTGCGATGATCCACCCTCTCTTCTCTGTACCACAGTCAGTCCTAAAATATTGAGTTGTCTTCACCTCCACCACTCCTAGAAAACCTGCTCAGCCATACATTTTGACCCAGCCATGGTGAAGCCCATCCTGGGTCGACTCACTGCAGGGGAGACCTTTTAACTGGAACCAGATGAGGGCTTCACCTCGACCCACACCACGTCTCCCCCTGATCCAACGCCAGGCAGATCTGCTGGTGGTGCTCTCTCTGGGGCGAGACTACGGTAGCTGTCGCGCTGATCGAAAAGAGGAGGGGAGAGAAAGATGGGAGATGGAAAAAGAGAGAGGATGGGGGAAGAAAGGTGGAGAGGGGGAAAGAGAGAGGAGGGGAGAGAACGATGGAGATGGAAAAAGAGAGAGGAGGGGGAGAGAAAGGTGGAGAGGGGGAAAGAGAGAGGAGGGTAGAGAAGGATGAAGGTGGAAAAAGAAAGCGGAGGGGAGAGAAAGATGGTAGAGGGGGAAAAAGAGAGGAGGTAAAGAAAGATGGAGAGGGGAAAGAGAGAGAGAGCGAGAGGGGTATGGGAAATAGAGAGGGAAGGAGAGTAAGTCGGGGGAAATGGACAGGGGAAAAGAGAGAGAAAGATGTTTTTTTTACTGTGTAGCGGTCAGACAGACATCGGTGGAGACAGAGCATCCCAGAAATGTGCCGTTTTACCCTGGGCCATTCATCAAAGTAGACAAGTGGTTGCTATGTTGGTCCGATGTAAAATACTTCTACCCAGAGAAAACCGTGTGAGGCCTGTTAGCTTCTGCCCTGCTATCCAGATGTCTGGAAGACTCCAAATATTGGACTGAAACATCTCCATTTTGGGGTGTTCATGTCAGAGAAGGTCTTTGAAGTGTGCCTGTGGACCTGTGTGCCCTCCGGCAAAAAGAGAAGTACTGGAACTGTCGGTGTTTTGATAAGCACCACCGTGTTTTCCTCTTCCCTCTTGTCTCCCTGCGAACCGAGTGCAATTTGACTCTGCTTCTCGTTTCACTGCTCATGAAGGTACTCAAGAGTTTTCAGCCTGTCGCAACACCGTGTGACGAGGATGTTTGCTGATTGTGTCGGCTAGCCTGCTTGTGTGTGAGAACAGTGAGAGGCTTGTCTGACAATGGCTAGCTCTCCAGCATCTCTGTGTACCTGCTCATTTAAACAATCAGCACACACTCACTCTCTCTCTCTCTCTCTCTCTCTCTCTCTCTCTCTCTCTCTCTCTCTCTCTCTCTGTCTCTCTCTCTGTCTCTCTCTTTGTCTCTTAGTCTCTTTCTCTTTGTCTTTCTGTGTCTGTGTCTTTGGAGTTCTCTGGGGGCCCTCATGTGGTCCTGGTTATCAGGCCTTCTCTCAGTCATGCTCTCTAGGGTAAGGGGAGCTGTGCAATGAAAACAATTTCCATGATCCTGGAGCTGTATCAGAGACACAGACTGGAACCTTCTGGAACATTCCACCTCATCATCTGCTTTTAATGTGACGCTTGGTCCGCTGATCACTGTGTACAGGAGGGTGGTTCTGGGGCCTCTTGTCTCTGCTCATCCCTGTGTGTTCTTAGTGTGTGTGTGTGTGTGTGCACGCCCTTAATAATCGCTCCTATGCAAAGATAACATTTGTTATACCTGAGTAAGATCCTCTACTCTCACTCTCTTTCTGTCTTTCTCTGTCTGCTCTTTATTTCAGTTTTTTCGCTTGCTCGCTCACACACACACATACACACACACACACACACACACATTTTGTGGTGACATCCAACACCTCTTGACAACCCTCATTTGCATTTTTAATTTGCACCTTTCAGTCCAAAAGCGTCAGGCGATTGCTTACCAGCCAGGGAATAAACCCTGCTTTTCTCTCAGCTGAGCACTGTTTGGAAAGACTTTCAAAAGTTTTGTAGTTTTACTTGTCAAAATATTTGAACAGGTTCTCACCTATGTTGACCAAAGCTTACAGGCACATAAACCAAGTCACCCAGAGTAATATTTGTCCTTTACTAGTTTTCTGTCAGCCAAAGTAGGTCATGTACCGTACTCCGCTGTTCCAGCTGAATTCTTTTCCCCCACCGTCTCAAATGTCAATCATAGTCTTGTATATAAAGGACACATCAAGAATGGAGCATCTCGGGGTATCCAGTAAGATAGCCATCTTTTATCGGCCTTGTGGAGCGAGATGGGTTAAACATTTGCAGCTCAGGGTTTTTGGCAGTGTGTTGGAATCCAGAAGGCATCTATTGTTGGACTTTTATAAGGCATGCCTTTAGAGATTTATAATGTTTTAATGGGCTGTCAAATTCACAAAAGCCGTCAGATCACAAACAACCTTAAATTCCTTTTCAAGAAATGTGCATGTGATTTATGTGAGGGGAACATTGGCATGAATTATGCATTTGCTACTAGACCCCCCCCCCACACACACACACACACACACACACACACACACACACACACACACACACCAGACATGCTCCCCTCAGTCAGATAGGGATTGATATGACACAGCTCTTGTTTGTCTCAAGTCAGCAGTGGGCTGAGACCACAGTCTAAAGGTCAAATGAGCCTAGCGCTGTGATGAACAACCTCTCCACCAGTCTTAACAGAACAGCTCCATAGACCAGAACGCACAGCTACTGCAACCCTGCCGTAATGTAAACTCAGTTTTCAATGCATTTAAGTCTCTATTCTAGTCCAAAGTTCCAGACTTGGCACTATTGTGATCATGTATTCCCGATTTTATAGTATTTGATTCAGTTCAGCAGTTCCTTATGAGAGTGGATCCAGTAGTCAGTGTTAGTGTTGTCTCTGTTGTGCCATGTGTCCTCTGTAATCGAGGCTGCTACGATGCCTATTATGGGAGCTGTCAGCTGAGCTCAAGCATGATGAATAGTCGTACGTCCCATAATGCACCCCTGCTAAAGAGGCTGCACTCGAATGGTGTTAACCTACACAACAGGCCGTCGAACATTCTAAGATGATCTCTCTGAAGCACAGCAGTGGGCACACTGATGTGCTGAAGTTGGAGAGGAAGGATGAGAAGGCATGGTGGTTCTCTCTCTTTCCTCTCTTTACAACTGTCAGAGCACCCTTGCATTCATGAATGCATTGCCTAGAGTTGGTCAGATCAACACAGACACTGTAAAATAACATGTTTTCTCTTTATATCTCTGTCTGTCTGCCTCTCTCTGCCTCCCTCTCTCTCTGCCTCTCTGTCTCTCTCTGCCTCTCTGTCTCTCTGTCTCTCTCTCACACAGACACACACATACAAAAATATACATGTATTAAAAACTCCAGGAACCACCTTTAGCCTTGATTAGATCTCACCAGCAATGATTTAGCTAATCAAATCTCCACAGCACCTTTATTTCACTCAAAAAAACGGGGTTTGGCTGTCAATTCTTAAGGAAGGACTCACCTCCTGATGTATTTGGTCTACGGTGCAGATGAGCTTTAACTACACCTGAAACAAGGACACGACTGTATCTGAGGAGCTGGGCTGAGCATACAGCTGGTGCTGGTATAGGTGAGGGCTTCTTGGTGATGTACCCGCTATCTTTCAAAATATATTATGATGCATATTTGCATTTAGACAGCCAATCTTGTGTGTCCTATACTGTGCTCCATTTTTCTTTAAAACAAGTTTTGCAGTTTAAATATAGACAAGTTTCTTTTAAGTGTGGAGCTACCAGTGCTGTGGGATCAGATAATGAAGGCCTTAAAGCCTATGAACGTCTTATTACTTTGGTTTTAGGGCTTTTCTCTAAACTTCCCTTCCTCTATTTCTCGCTCTCTCAACTCTCTCTCTCATCTCCCTCTCTCCCCTCAAATCTACTGTCTCCAGTCCTGTCACTTTGCTGCCATTAGCATCCGGCCCTAACACCCAGCACTAAGTCGTCATCCTCATGGACAGTCATGTGAGACATTGTCATCACAGTAAGCCCTAATCCTTTATGAAGTCAGCAAAGCTCTCCTGAAGCGCCACCAACACCACAAAGTTGTCCTCCCCCGTCACTTTGGAGCCAGCCTCACTCTTTTTCATAGTTTATGGAACACATAACCGCTAGCTCAAAGGGTTTTGTATGTTGTGACTCACACCTATGTCTGATAGGGGAGGGGAATGGTGGTATCCGTGGACTTTGGAACCATATTCAAAGTGGTTATCCCACAGTACAGCAACACAGGGATGAAACAGACACCCTGGGCTTGCCCTGCCGTCCATCCTACTTGGCCTGTCATCTAGCATCCCTCTATCCTGCATCCCTTGTCCTCTATCCTGCATCCCTGGTCCTCTATCCTACATCCCTTGTCCTCTATCCTGCATCCCTTGTCCTCTATCCTACATCCCTTGTCCTCTATCCTGCATCCCTTGTCCTCTATCCTGCATCCCTTGTCCTCTATCCTACATCCCTTGTCCTCTATCCTGCATCCCTTGTCCTCTATCCTACATCCCTTGTCCTCTATCCTACATCCCTTGTCCTCTATCCTGCATCCCTTGTCCTCTATCCTACATCCCTTGTCCTCTAGCCTACATCCCTTGTCCTCTATCCTGCATCCCTTGTCCTCTATCCTACATCCCTTGTCCTCTATCCTACATCCCTTGTCCTCTATCCTGCATCCCTTGTCCTCTATCCTACATCCCTTGTCCTCTAGCCTACATCCCTTGTCCTCTATCCTGCATCCCTTGTCCTCTATCCTGCATCCCTTGTCCTCTATCCTACATCCCTTGTCCTCTATCCTGCATCCCTTGTCCTCTATCCTACATCCCTTGTCCTCTATCCTACATCCCTTGTCCTCTATCCTACATCCCTTGTCCTCTATCCTGCATCCCTTGTCCTCTATCCTACATCCCTTGTCCTCTAGCCTACATCCCTTGTCCTCTATCCTGCATCCCTTGTCCTCTATCCTACATCCCTTGTCCTCTATCCTACATCCCTTGTCCTCTATCCTGCATCCCTTGTCCTCTATCCTGCATCCCTTGTCCTCTATCCTACATCCCTTGTCCTCTAGCCCACATCCCTTGTCCTCTATCCTGCATCCCTTGTCCTCTATCCTGCATCCCTTGTCCTCTAGCCCACATCCCTTGTCCTCTATCCTGCATCCCTTGTCCTCTATCCTGCATCCCTTGTCCTCTATCCTACATCCCTTGTCCTCTAGCCTACATCCCTTGTCCTCTATCCTGCATATCCTTGTCCTCTATCCTGCATCCCTTGTCCTCTAGCCTACATCCGTCTACCAGACACGCCCTGTATCTCACACACATCCCAGTAAAGCTGCTGGTCCCAGAGGCCAGATGAGGATGGAACCCTTTCACACAGAGGGCTCAGGACACACCGGGGTAATGGATGGAACGTCAGGAAGCCAGACGAGGCTGGTGCATGCTGGGAAGCAGACATGGGGAATGGCCTCCCCTTTAGCCTGGCTCAGAGTGAAGGAAGGAAGGAAGGAAGGAAGGAGAGCAGGGGAGCTCCATCAAATTAGACATGTTCCAGTGTCAGCCCTGAGCGCAGAGTATAGACACACACACACACACACTAGAGCATAGCACCTCTGAGGAACTGACCTGCTTTTTAGATGAAGGTGTTCTCTTCTCAAAGGAAATCTTTGGGGGCATTACCACCTAGGTATAGACCTAAGCAACCATTAGATTATTCAATAATGGAGGGGGTTATGATTAACGTCCTCACCTGGGGTTGCAGAAGGAGATTGCGGTGCATCACTCTGGGCTATAAGGGTCTAGCTAAGCTATTAAACTCAGACAGAATACCTATATATCAGCGCAACAGCAGAGACTCAAGCTCAATGTTTATATACAACCTGCAGGCTGGTCCGGAATAGCTATTCCAGGTGTATTTCTGCTAAATCATATTGCTGGGATGGAATTCAGTTTTTATGGTCTACATGCATGTTTGTTTATATTCTTATTTGAATTATCTTTTCCACTAACCCTAATCCTATTCTTAGTATCTGATCTGTGAAACATATTTATAATAAATTACAAACTGAAAACTTCAGAACTTCAAAACACGCCTTCTGTTTGTAAGGTTGTTGTGTTGTTGTTGGAGAACATTCTCTCTGGACTGACACAACTCTTCTGCCTTGTTGTTCCAGGATACTCCAAGGTCTGGGAGCGGTCGTCATAAGAGGTAGGAGACCCATCTCTCACAACCACCTTCCAGAAAGAGTTGTGTTACGTGCCAAGGGATGAATTGCATCGATTTGGGTCATTAATGACTAGTACATCCGCACAAACACATTTGTTCATTTTAGTTTCTTGAAACTGGAATATGTGCGCGTATGTCTGTGTGTGTGCATGTGTACCGGGCACTACCAGTCAAGCAGACTGGTCAGAAATGTCATTTCTGACCAATAATGGTCAGAAATGACAAGGCAGCTTAAGTAAGCACGCTCCTCTCTTGGTGTCAGCTGGACGCCAGCAGACATTTTCCTTCTAGACGTTGGCGGGCGCCCTGGCGAAAATGAAGTGATTTGCTCCAAAGGTCTGTGGCAGTTCATTTGAAAGGCTGGATCCAAACCAGCCACATATACTGCAGCATCTGACTTTAAGTTCAATCAAAGTTGATATGGTCATAAACGTCTCTGATTGCAGCCCATTTTCTGTTCTCACAACTTGTCTGATTGACACGTATTATACAGCTCCCCCAAAGCCATTCCTGTCTCTTGTAGATGTGAATTATTTGTAGATGTGAATTATTTGTGCTCCGATGGAACCTCACTCCCGTCACTGCACACTTCACTGCAATACTTTCAAAGAACAATTTGGAGTTTTGTGCCCCTCTCCTCCCCGTCGTCATTAGCATGAGACAATGACCACCAAGCGCTTGTCGAGTTGAGGCGGAATATAGGCCAGGACCACCAGCTGACGCTCTCAATCTGGCCAAGCAATTACGCCGGCCTGTGATTGGCTGGCGTGGCCACAGTTGGACAGTCCGGCGAACTGGAGCGGAGTGGATGCCAGGTGGGCACCACAAGGCTGCTGATGGGGGGGGGGGGGGGGGGCTGGCATGGGCTAGCTGGTATAGCAGGTGTGGGCTAGTGGGGATGTGCAGGGGCTACCTCTTGTCCCTTCAAAGCTGAAACATCAGGAGAGTGCTGTGGTTTGTCCTCTTTCCTCTCTCGCTTGCCTTGTTTGGTTGGAGTTGTGGTTGCAGGGATTAGATCATCAACATGATCTGGACCGAGTTGGTGGGACATGATTTAGGGCTTAGCCAGACCTGGCGCCTGTGTGCTCGTGACCAGGATGGTACAGAGTGTACAGTCTGGTGCTGGCTCTGCCTTGTCTGCCCACCTGCTAGGACTCTGAGCTGATCACGGGCTTCTCATTCGCTCGCTCTCAGTATCTCTCGCTCTCTGTCTTTCTGTTCCTGTTTCTCTGTGTCTCTCTCTCTCTCCCTCCCTCCCCTTTTCGGTCTCTCTTTCTCCCTGTCTCTCGGTGTCTGTCTCCCTCTTTTTGCGCTCTGTGTTTCTTGTTTCTTCCTCTCATTCTCACAGCGGGTTGCTAATAGGCCAGAGTGGGCTGTTTAGCACGGTGACATGGACACTTAGAGCGGGCTCCCAACAGATGCTGAAAGCCCACGAGAGACTCAAGGTTGTGTGTGTGTGTGTGTGTGCGTGTGTAAACAGAACATGTGAAGCTGCAGCCTTCTGCTCTGGAGGGGGTTGGGGGGGGGGGGGGGGGGTTGACAAAGGTCAGCACCAGAGTTGGGGGTCCATGTGCCCCAGCACAGATGTACTGCTGAGTGTGGGGTGTGTGTGTGCGAATGTGTGTGTGTGTGTGTGTGTCTATGAGGGAGGTGTGGCCTCCAAGTGGCCTTCACAAGAGAGAGGAAGGAAATGCACTCTAACTGGGTGTGGGCGAGCACCCTGGGAAGCGTTTCCACCTCTTCCTCTGCATCAGAACCAGCGGGCAGCACTGCACTGTTTAGCACTGAAAAGGAATGAAAGTAGTCTTAATAGGCTTTAGTAAATGTCAAGGAGCCAAAGACTCAGGCTGTCTGTGAGTGTCTGTGTGTGTTCCAGTCCGTGCTCATGGGCCTGCTTGAGCGTGCGTGCGTGATGAGTGACAAGTCAGGACTTGTGAAGCGGAGCTGAATGAGGTGATCGGCTGGAGTGGTTGTCGCCATCCAGGTGGCCATTGTGGGCTTTCACTCGGACTTGTGCTGAACCAGGCTCCCATTTGAGACGTTTTTTTCAAAGTTGTCTTCGCTTTCACGAGGGGAAATGGGCGCTTCAGAATGTTCTTTTCAGACACAGGCATAATAGAATGTCATACTTTTCAAAAACTAGAATGAGAAAAACGAACTTCCCAAATGAGAGAAAAGGCCCAGCACATTCCTCTTCCGTTCCGAAAAAATGAGTGAGCTGTGCCACAATCAGTAAATACTAGTGCTGTCAGTTCAACGCGTTATTAACGGCGTTAACGCAAACCCAAATTAACGGCGTCAATTATTTTATCGCGCGATTAACGCTCTTTTTGGCCTAGCAAACTTTGTAGTTTTTTTCACATGCTGTTGCAACAACTACCGACGTTAGAAAAACTACAACACCACACCGGATCTAGCTAGACCGGAAACAAAACAACAGGCACGCCAAACACTCGTTTGGCTTGCGAGCTGGCTAAAGAGTAGTAGCAGAGCCCGTTTACGGATATTAGACATTCTCTGGTAGTAGGCTAACGTTACGTTTTGAGTGGATGACGAGCGCGAGATGCCGAAATGGATGCCAATAAGATTCTGAATGGAAAGTTTGATTTTAAAAAGTTGCCAAATGGTTCTATTGACAAGACCAGTGATCTGTGTGTTTTGTCGTTGTAAACTGAACTATCATCGCAGCACGTCCAGTCTGAAATACCACTTGATGGCCAAGCACACAGCTGATGCGAATTCTCTGCCCCCTCGTCAAAGCCAGGCGATTGCAATGTTGTTTTCAATAAAAAAAATATTTGCACAAAGCAATCCGAACCACTTTTCTATGTTGATAAGAGCATTACAATTTGAAAAAATATTGGGACAAAAAGAAATCAGGGACATTTAGAATAGATAAAAAAATGTGCGATTAATTGTGATTAATCGCGAGTTAACTATGACATTAATGTGATTAATCGCGATTAAATATTTTAATCGTTTGACAGCACTAGTAAATACTGAAATAAATCAGCTGGGAACATGGGTTCCTCCGCTCCCTGGGTGCCCTGAGTTGTCTTCGGGACAGAGCGAGACGGGTAGCGGATCAACGCTGCACACCTCGCCCCTCGCAGCATTTCTCCTCACCAGCTGACAAACAGGGCCACATTGTTTGCTCGTGACGTGAAAAGAATGGATGCCAATTCCCGCTCTCTCCAGTCCCTCTGTGTTTGAGATGGACACATATTTAAGCCTTTCATTCCCCCCCTCCCCCCATCTCTGCTCAAGTGGCGAGATGAAACTTTTGACAGCTTTTGTGTGCTAATGGAGCTTAGAAGCAGGGGGTGCTGACGCAAACACTGCAGAGTGATGAAAAGTTTTTTTTTTAATGGATAAAACACTGTTATTTTCGGGCCTTAAGAGTCAGTCTATTAGAAGCCCATTGTATAGCCAGGGCTTCAGTCCTAATGGTCAGAAACAGCTTTTAGCTTGATGCATTATTTGTCGCTATTGACAATCAGTAAGCGTCTCCCTAACTGCTTCTGTGTGTGTGTGCCTGCTTGTGTGTGTTTGCATGTGTGCCTGCCTGTGTGTGCGTGTGCGTGTGTGTGTTCAGCTCCTCAGGGCCTGGCTCCGAGGAGGAGTCTGGGGGAAACAGCCGACAGCGCCCCAGCCGCCCCGGGCGAGAGGCTGCAGCCCCGGGAGGCCTGGAGAGAAGGCTGGAGGACCTGGAGAAGGTAGCTGCTGCCTGCTCTGCTGGAGCCTAGCCCCCTCACTGTTACTGCTGCTTGCACATAGAAGGGTCCAAACAGACAGCAGCTCCAGCGTGGAGCCCTGTGGAGCGTGCACATGTTAGTCTGTATGGGTCAGGGTAAGGATTAGATCTGGTCCTCTATTAGCAGTGTACTTGACATCTACTGGTGTACTGGCATCTACTAGTGCAGATACACCACCGCTTTCTCCCGTCTCCTGTCTCCTAACCTGTCTCCTGTCTCCTAACCTGTCTCCTGTCTCCTAACCCGTCTCCTAGCTCCACACTAGCCTAGCTGTCCAGTTCCTCCTTCACTGCAATATCTCCTCGTATCTCTTCAACGAGCCAGGATGACCTTAACCATGGAGACATTTTACTTTCCAGCACGGCGTTTCTGAACTCCCCGGGTCGCTCAGCTCTGCTCCCATCACTTTTCATTCTTAAATGTCAGGGCCGGTCTGGGAGGAAGTGGGAGAGAGGACAGCTTTAACCTGGCCCCCCTGCTGGGAGCCAGGGCTCTCTCTCAGCGTGATGGACTGCTATACTGGTCCATCTGTTTATGTTTCCGCCTCCAACGTGTTGTGTTACAGGCCTCGTTCACCTGGCTGTTTGTCTCGTTTGACTGATGTTACGGTTTTATCCAGTTGCAGAGGCATGTGCTGCATGCTTATGTTTTCGTGGTATCCCATTACGGCGGCGTCCATCTTAATAATGCGATTGATGCTTTGAAGCTCGGGTTACTTACGCCACTCAACATTGGATCAGATAAATACTGCTTTGGACAATCAACCACATCAAGGATAATGTTTTCTTGTCGTTACAGTAGATGTGTTTCCTTGGAAACTGGTTCTGGCTTATCAACTGTAGAGGGGTGGTTTAGCCAGAAAGGCAGATTGAATAAATAATTCTGTGTACATTACTGCCGCTCCCACCGTTCTGCATCCTCTCATTCTGCTTCTGTCCTTCCTCAAGCCATGCTAGCACCTGCCCTCCTGGTCCCCTAGGTGACCTTAACGAGTATTTATTGTCTGTTAAAGTCCTTGGCCTCAACAAAGCCTGTCCTTCTTTTAACAGAGGTAATGGTGTGTGTGTGTTTCATTTCAGGAGCTGGCCATGGAGAGGCAGGAGAATGACAAGCTAGTGAAGGCCCACCAGGACAAAGACGACCTCATCGACAAGCTAAGGGAAGAGATCGACCTGCTCAATAGAGTAAGTCTCACTGCATAGGCACCCTTTCTGTCCGCTGAACTCAAAGACGGTGTGGTGTGTAGGTGCTTTTTTTTCTGTCTCCCCCAGTGAATCTGTGTTTGAAAACACAAACTGGCCGCCAGCCGCGCCTGGTCGCCTGCCTCTCCCACAGAGGACGGTGCTACTCAGCTGTGGCTGACAGAGCTGGTGTCCTGTTGACACGGCACTGGGCTCCAGCAGAGCACAGACAGGCCGAGAGGCCCCGGGCAGCGAGTGGCCTCGCAGCTGTGTGTGTAGAACCCCACGAACACACTCCCACCTCTCCTATCTGCAGCCAATCAGCTTGATAGTGTGAAGCGGCTCTCTCAGAGCAGCAGAAGATTACAATTATCCACTGTCGATTAGAGTAAAACTCTCAACACGCACACGCCGTCACATTCTCCCCCTACCCAAGCTGCTTATTTGGCCCTGATTGGTGTTTGATGGAAATGAGTTCAACTCATTGTCAGCCATCACCGTGGTCCCTCTATCTGGGCTGCTATGCTGGGCTGTTCCTGGAAACCAACACCCAGTTTGAGGTGAGGTCACCTCCCCTGCAGCCTGTGGCAGGGTGTGGGAACACTGGTGGTGTTCGCCGTGTGGAGCCCGACTCAGAACAGGCTGGTCTCTTCAACCCTGGGACTTTCCCTGACGGATCTCATCATCTTATATGTTCTCAAAAAGGAATACGGCCTGGGGTTTCAGTAAAAACAATCCCCATGATGATCAGTGATCCATAAACCATGGTGAAGGAGATTCTGTGTGCTGAGGAAGGTTGGATGGGAATGCATTTGGACAATACTTGAAAAAACTTCCCATTGTATCAGAGGCAAAGGAAGTCTCCGCGTAGGACAGAACAGCTGTCACCATGGCAACCATATATATTACCCTGGCACATAGTTTTCCCAGTAGTACCAAGAAATCTGGCCCGAGAACAGTCAGATTCTGATCTGACCTGTAATACATATCCTAGTGGAGCTCTAAGCCTTGTCAGAAGTTATCGTTGTTTTTTTTTGGTTTGACGGATCAAAAACATAATTCGCTCCTGGCATAAAAAAATGACTAGACTCGGGCAGCCAGGGTTTTCCTTTTTTCTATTGGTCTGCCCTTTGAGGTCAAAGCCGTGTTTCCCCCAGACTGCCGGAAGGGTTCAAAGGTCAGGGATGCTCATGTAGCAGACGCCTCACCCCCTTCTCTGAACCCTGAGCTCATTCAGAAGTCCTCGCCGCTGGGAGACGCTCCACCAACACTCCGTCTCACGACCTCCTGATCCACTTTTCTGGGTCACGGTTCTGGCAGGCGGAAAACACGGTTTGTTTTTCTTTTTTTGGGGGCATTTGAAAAAGGAGAAGCAGTGTGGGGGGGGGGGGGGCGGGGGGATGCTGACAGCCTTTCATGTCTCAGATATACTGCAAGAAGAGATGGCCGCCGTCCTCCGACAAAGCATTCCAACGCAGACAAGTTGTGAGCCTAGAAACACACAGGGCCAAGGGTTGTGTTTCACAGGAGCCGCCGTGTGTTCTCCCTGGGCCTGACTGGTTTCATTACCTTGACATTTCTTCATTACAATACTACCCACAAGCTATATGGCAGTACGGGGGGGGGGTCCAGACATGGGGGCTGATGCCATCACATACAGGAAGTGTGTCATTTAAAGTCTGGTCCTGGAAACGCCAGCCGTGGGTGATAACCATCAGACAGCCTCTCCCGGAGACTATACAGAGCAAGGCCTGATGGGATAGAGGGAGATAAGTATAGATCCAGTCTGGCATCTTCTGTCGGGGTTCCAGATGGAAGGTTGTCTCCCCAAGAGATGTTCCTCTAGCGGAGGGGGGAGGGGGGGCTTTGATAATGTTCCTCCACTGGCTCACTGAACACCCCCTGCTGGGAATCTGCCTCTGGATGTCCCTGAAGAGTCCAGGCTGTCTGCTGCTGAGCTCAGGTGCATGATGGAGGCCGCTCCATCTAGATCTTATCTCATGTCTTATTTTGGTTCTCATTTCGGGGAAACTCCTCTGTGGTTCGTAACGTTTGACTACGTCCCTGTCGTTAGGGAGCGGTATCCTCCTCTGAGATCGACCTGGTGTCTGTCTCTGTCCACGGCGCTCCGGTGTCGAGCTGCTCTGTGGTTGCTCTGAGTCCGGGTTATCCTCCCGTCCTCCTCTCCTGTACCTTCACGCCTTTTAAAGTTTGCAGAGAAGTGCGACTGTGCTCATTCCTCTCCCCCCATCCCCCCCCCCCCCCCCCCCCCCCCCGTCAAACGGTCGTCGCCGCCGGTGATGGAGGAAGCCGAAAATGAAAAGTGTCACTTTGGGATGGCGAGGGTGAGGGCTTTGAGGAGCCGTTGGCAGCTGCTCGTCTGTGGCTAATTGAAGCTGTTGATGTTTAATTTGTTATTATCGAAGGCGAGGTGGCTGAAGGGTAGACCTAGGAGTTCCGACTACCTCGCTCTCCCGCCTCAGTCCCCCCCCCCTGCTCCTGACAGGCTGGCTGAATGTGGCGACCGGATGGTACGTCTTTGCAGAGGGACAGTGTGTGCTCCTGTCCAGGTGTCTGACGGCTCGGTGTCTCTTGCAGGACCTCGACGACATCGAGGACGAGAACGAACAGCTCAAGCAGGAGAACAAGACTCTGCTGAAGGTGGTGGGTCAGCTGACCAGGTAGAACCTCCAGCAGGTAGAACCAACAACAGGTAGAACCAATGACAGGTAGAACCTCCAACAGGTAGAACCTCCAACAGGTAGAACCAACAACATGGACATGTCCTTCCCCCTAAATGAACAACACCCTTTACAGTGTCTTCTGACTGCCATGTCTCAGTTTCCTGTCATTCCTGAACAAAAAAAATAAATAAACATTACATTTACATTTAGTCATTTAGCAGACACACTTTTATTCAGAGCGACTTACAGTAAGTACAGGGACATTCCCCCCGAGGCAAGTGGGGTGAAGTGCCATGCCTAAGGACACAACGTCATTTGGCATGGCCAGGAATCAAACTGACAACCTTCAGATTACTAGCCCGACTCCCTAACCACTCAGCCACCTGACTCCCTGACTCCCTAAACATATATATATATATATATGTATATATGAGAGAGAGACAGATTTGAGAACCTCCCAGCCTTAAATTCTACATGTGTTCCCCCTGAGGATGGGATTCTGACTTCAGTGGAAAGTTTTAAAGGAAGTGAGTGTTCCTGTTCCTGGTGTCTTTGTGTCTCTGCGGACGTCCTGATGTGTCTATGGTGGCATATTTAATGTAAATTTGTTGTAAATACTCCATTTTGATTTTGTTTGTTTTGTTCGATAAAACCTTTACTAAGGAAAACATTGAATGTACCCAGTTCATCACAAAGCACACAAGGTTCTCCTCTCGGTCGTTTAAGTGAGCTGACAATGCCCTCTCCACATTCATAAATTCACGGTCTGTTCACCGGGGGAGGGGGGGGGGGTCTTCTGACACAGGAAACGTTCCCAGATCCAAGTCATCCTTATGTATAATGACAGTGTATTACATAGCAAATATACTCTGTGAATCATTTCTACATCCATGTCTATTAGACCGTCAATAAATCCTGTGCAATTCAGACCACATTTCAGACAAAACCCCTACTGTCAGTCAAAGTGGGCTATGTGCCTCGCCCCGCCCCTTTAGGGACACATCCAGGAGGGCCACAAGCTTGAAGGAACAAGAGCATTCGACCGGCTCGTACCCATGGTTACCTTACCATTCACGTGTGGTACATTTGAACCCAGGCTGTATAGAAACAACCCAGGCTCGTTGAAGATATACAGTATATACCCATGCTTTAGCTATTTCAAGTGTCGACAGTTTAGTATTACGCCGTAGTATGTTGGTGGTGAGGTTTTGTTTTGGGGTTTAACCCTGTAGGAATCAATGTGGAATCTTTGTGTATGCGTATTTTGGCGTCTTTAATTCAAGCGTTTACAACTTGCCTTTTTTTTTTTTCTTGCAAATGTTCTTAGCTGTGTTAGCTGCTCGTGGTATACAATGAGCGAGATATTTACAGTAAGTTACAGCTCTCCTTTTGTCGTATGATAACCAAATCAACTGAAGGAACATGCTTTTTGAAGGGGCTCTCAACTGTTTACTCTGAGCAATGATGAGGGTGAGACAGTATATTCCTCTTAGCTAATCTGTAGTGAGACCATGCATTCGTGTGGGGGCTGGAAGGGGGTGCAGAGGGGCTGGGGAGGGGGTCAGTTAATTGTTGTGACGTGCAGCTTTCTATCTCTCCCTCTTGTCTTGTACTTGTCAAGCCCACTGGGTGGCAAAGAATATATTAAAAGTTTTAAACTGTACAGAGGGGATTCTGAACACAACCACTTTCTCACACACACACACACACACACAGTCCATCTCTCCCACACACACACACACACACAGTCCATCTCTCCCACACACACACACACACACACACAATCCATCTCGCACACACAAACCGACACGCGTCCTACTCCTCTGTCTCTCTCCACGACATCATGCATGTACAGAAGATGAAGTCATTTAATAAATGTTGATTATCTCTCCTCAGTCGACTCGTTCTTGTTCTTGAAGTCTAAGTTGATGTGACAGTGCCGTGCGTCTGGGCAGGTAATGTACTCTGACAGGACTGGGGTGGCAGGGAAGGCTTACTCCTCCATCGCTCTCAACCCTGTTCTCAGTCATCATACTGGTCACTTGTAAGCCTAGCTGGTAGACCGTCCTCTCCCTATATAGCGCTATATCTCTCTTTCCCTGGCCAACTCTGTTTATGGATTCCTCCCAGCCCTCCCCCCCCCTCCCTTCCCCAGCTCGAGTCATTAGTCCTCTCACCTTGAGAGAGGAAGGAGAGAGGAGGGCTCCACAGGAAGCACATCACCACTAATGTCAAGGTAATTGCCTGGTCTCCTCAGGTCTCCTGGCCAGCCCCCATAATACCTATTAGCATTTTCATGAAAAGAAAGGTTTTGCTTCAGTATGCTTGTGTAAAGGACTGAAACTATTCCATCTGTTGGGAGGACTGTTCTCAGGGAGCCTCCCTGGACTCTCCGTCGTTCCCAGGTCCTTCAGTCACCTCACCCATCCCACGTTTCAGCTTCCGGCTCCCACCCAGAACAGCTGCCTAAACCGCTCAACCTGGTTGATGGTCCAGTGTCATCATTCATTCTCCCCAATCCACCGTGGTGATGTAGAGATCCAAATGCAAGTTGCATGCCACGATCCCAACGCCTCACCGGTACTGAGCGCCACAAAGCTCCGATTTGTAATCCAAGTCTGAAGTCACAGATGAGGAACTATCAAAGGTTATTACCCCAATCCCTCATTAAGTTGGCTCAGTAGCTGTGCCACAGAACAGAAGGGACACTTTGTATTCATAGTTTTTAAGCAGACTTTAAAGATGTACTTGGAGATGATGCAGCTGGTATGGTCTGTCATATAGAATGGCCCTCACTGTGTACACACCCAGATGCATTTGATCCTGTGGAGCTGATAGCGGTCTGGGGAGGGTGGCTGTGTCTCCTTATCTTGTTCTTGAAGGAGCCCATATTTCATTATCAGTGGTTTCATGGCTGCTGGTCCTCCGAGTCTATCTCTGCTCCATCTCACATCCAATGTGCTCAGAGCCACTCGCCCATCTAGAGACAGGTCACAGCGACGGAGAGAGGAAAGGATTGAGGGAGGACAATGGACAAAGAGAGGGAGGGTGAGGGGGAGAGAGAAGGGATGAAAAAGAAGGAAATTCAATTTGGTTGTTTTTTTGTCGGGTCCATTTTGACCAGTAATACAGTTGTGGTGTATTACAATATATCTTTTGAAAATCTCCCCACCCGTTCATTTGTCTCCCTTTTGCCCGCTTCCATGTTCTAGAACTCCGATCCTGGCACAGACATTGCCCCAAACGCATCGTCTTTGGTCTTTTCCAACCGCACATGGATGACCTTGGTGTTTCTGAGAGCCGTTCTGTGGCTGACCGCCAGCCAGGTGGATCTCTGGTCACTCTCTTCCACGATTGTCTGGAAGCAGCCCTGCTCTGACTCGGAGCCTGTCACGTGAGAGCTTGGCGACGACATCACCCTGACACTGGCTCTTCTCCCCAGCTTCCATCGACGCGGCACGGCCACGTCGTGATGTTGAAATGCCCTATTCAAGTCAATAGAGGAGCGTGGTTTGTCATGTCTGTCGTCTCTGCAGAGTGAAGACTGTGAATAACTCATGGAATGGATTCTCATAATTTCGATCTCCTTACACTGTTACCATAGCAATGGTGGTGATATGTATTAGTGTAAACACCCAGGCCTGATTATGATGGCGTACTATACTCTGATAGCATGTTTTGTTTTTCCTTTTGTCTGCTTAATAAAACGTTTTGAATCAGATGAACATGTATGATTGTTATACTATCTAATAATAATATACCCATGTAAATATATATGAATCAGCATTTAATTTTGGGACTGTCCTTCTGGAGACACTGCAGGCTACTGACTGGGTACTGTACTAGCAAGGGTTAGAGGCAGCGCCTACAGCAAAGCAGGTTTTTACAGTGCTAAGCCCAGCGCTGGAGG
This sequence comes from Hypomesus nipponensis, assembly GCF_054491055.1. Taxonomy (NCBI): domain Eukaryota; kingdom Metazoa; phylum Chordata; class Actinopteri; order Osmeriformes; family Osmeridae; genus Hypomesus; species Hypomesus nipponensis. The sequence goes on from NC_140367.1 coordinate 7,553,287, forward strand.
ACCAGAGGGTGACTTCCCTCCCTCCTCCTCCTCCTCCTCCTCCTCCTCCTCCTCCTCCTCCTCTTCCTCTGTTGAGAATAAAAGTAATCTCTTCCAGAGATCCTCTGGTCCGGTAGCCATGGCAACGAGGTATGATGCGGATCCCGATCAATCCTTCTCCAACTGTGTCTGAGGACACACGCACACACACGCACCCTCCCTGTTAACTACAGATATTCTCCACAGCCTGGTTATGGAAGAATAATGGCGCGCTAATGACCAGTGACACCAAAAACATGGCAATTCTAAATTTTCTTTTGCAACATCTGGGGCAATTAGGATGAGGCAGGAGATTGGGAATTGAGAACGTTGAGTGTGTTTTTACCTAGGAGACACTGGCTATTGGAACTCCTGCTCCTCCGATGTAGAGTGTACTGGTTGTGTCTGCCTGAAGGGCTCCCTCTGTGCCACATTGACTTTGCTTCACCAGTAGGTGGCGGTGTTCCCATCAGATGCCTGCTACACACCAACCAGCATTCCCATCACCACAGCACTCCACAGATTCAACGCTCTGATGTTTTGCATATGCCCTTGACCCCAATGTCTTCTCTCAGTCCCTGGGTGGAATATCATATTATGTTTTGTAATGCCGTTTGGTGATATCCATCGTCAAGTGACCATTTGAATTTAGCCAAGTGAATCAATTTGCTGGTAAATGTAGCCACATTTTTGCATAAAATTCTCACTTTTTTGTGAACATTATACATGATGCTATGCTATTTTCCATTGCTTGACTTTGCAAATAAAAACCTTTCATGATAAATTCTCGGTTTTTCAGTAGACCTTTTGCTACACAAACACAAGTCACAGATATGAAACAAAGTCAGATGATCATTATTATTGATGCCTTGACAGTGGAAAAGGTGGTTTCTCCAAAATCTATCAATATCTTAGTTTAAAACCCATTACCCTTGGTATATAGCAGCTTGGCATTTCAAGTCCGTTTGGTGTAAAAGAGCCATATTCCGGCATTGCACGATAAACCGTTTCTAATACAGGGCTTACTAAGTTTGATTGTTTTGCTGATGAGTCATAAACCGGAAAATGGAAGCTCTCTGGGGACTGTCGATAGTCTGGGAAGGTCACTCTATACAGTTTCCATGACAGCGAGGGGCCCCCTGGGGGGACTAGTGGCTGTTGTGTTCCTGTTGTTTCGGGGGTTGATGTGGAGGGCTGCACCTCGGGGTCCACGCCAACCTGAAGCCCCCGCTGTCGTGTCCTCTCCTCAGCAGGGCTGCCAGCAGGGGAGAGGCACAGGGCCATGTGGGCATGTTCTGCTCAGAGCACAGGCTCATTCTGAGCTGTTCCCCTGGGGACTGTCACGCACACACAATAGACCCCCTTCCCTGCACACACCCACACACACACATACACACACACAACAAAGGTACTGTCTTAAAAACTCCACACAGACAAACTCACACATGTAAACACACAAGCACACATACTTTACTCAAAGCATTTGCTGCTGGAATGATCGAGACAGCAGAAGCACACCAGGGACTTGTCTTTGTGCAGTAAGTCAGATGCCTGGAATTTATCTTCCTCCCATGTGTGTGTGCAAACAGCGCGTGATGAGAATGTCAACACATCAATCAAACTACACAGGACAAAATATATCCTAAAAAGGCTTCTCTTAATGTATCATATCAATAGTATATCCACAAACCCACCCACCTGCTTCCTATACCTACATCCATACGCTAAGCTCACCTTTTTTGCCTCCCTCAATCTCTTCAGCCACATGCCCTCCCCCCGCCCCTCCATTATTTACGTATCTCTAGCACACAGGTGGTTTTCTAGCAAAGTATGGCTCCTGGCTGGCTCATCCATTAATGCATGGACGTTCCCACGGAGACCCAGCAGGGGGTTGGCGTAAGGGAGAATCTAACAAGCCAATTATCCCCCTGGGGTTGCCTCTCACACAGACACACAGGCAGGGCGTGCTCAGCGCTTTGGACGCAGACCTGGCCAACCCTCGAGTCAAGATGATAGGTCCACTGATACAGAAGAGACCAACATTCAAATTTAACGCAGACAAATGTGCCCAGAATTTATCATGGAAATTCCTTGTCGAGAGACAATTGCATGCCACTGGTTTTTAATGAAATGAGCAATTTCACGGCCACGCCCCACAAACAAACAAACATGATTGTAACATGTTCTTACAATCCTACTGTCTCTTTCTTTTTTGTCCTATTTCTCCCTGTCCCCTTCTCTGTCCCGGTAACCCTGGAACAAACCTACCAGTGCTTTTGCTGGAGTGACATATTTCTACAGACAGACTGTCCCCAAGCCAGCAGACGCTAACCTGGTGAAACCGTGTGCCGTGACATTCAGAGAAACTGTGGAGCTGTGAGGGGCCAGTGTGTTCCCCATAGCAGGTGACAGAAGACTGGAAAGGTCACCCAGCTCCTGGGTCTGTACACGGTCCCTAGCCATGACACTTCAGCCACATTTGCCCTGCCCCCACAGGACCAGGGTATCCCATGGGTCGGGTCTCTTACTGAGTCTATGTATTTAGACTGTTACTTGACTCTGACCACTGAAAAACCCTAGCACTATGCACGTCTGATCACTGATCTTCTGCAATACTTTATAAATGCATGTTTACGTCGCCTTGGATACAAGCATACTCTGAATTAATTGAATGTAAATGTCCTGAGGGGTCTCTATGCATCTAGTCTGTTGTTACATTCAGCTTGGAGACAGTGATGCCTCTGAAGTCCTGGGGCATCATGTTGAACATGGTGAACCTCAATCACCCAGCAATGCAGTTGAGCAGACGAAAAAGATTGGCAACAACAAACTCCCCAAAAAGCTTACTCTGAGGCCTCGCAAAGAAAATGACTGGTTTCGGGTCGCTGATGTGTCGAACAATGACTAGGTGGTGCTCTTTGTTAGATGGCAACAAGATTACTTTGTTGTGATGTTTCTGAGTACTTTCCGGAAGATGAAAGCAGAGAGAAAATATTTTTGTTGTTGTGTGCATTCTTTTACTTCCACAGGCAATATGTTGGGGGCTTCTAACACCTGTAATTTGATGCTGGAAACTTTGATCTGTGATTTTACTTTATGTATGGTGCCATGCCAGTGCCTTATATTTTGCTTCCTCTTTATTGGACAGAAAATGTTAAAGATCTGGTTTGCAATGCAAGTTTGTAGAGAAATGGGTGCTTTACTGGTTCTCAGGGGGAAATTGCAGCTGGCAAGAAAAAAAAGAAGAAACAGGAGTAAGAAATGAAAATTGAAAACGGTTTACAAATGCAAAATATGCAGTAGATAAAATAAGAGGAAAAAAACTATTATAATATAAAATGAATACCAAATTCGAAAAAACACAGGGATGTACACAACGTACATATCACAGACAGATGCACATTCTAGTCTCAAAAGTCTGCAACTTGCTTGAAAATAATTGAACAAATTACAGCAAACATGAGGGAACTGGTGAAGTGACATCTGTGCTGTGAATGTTAACATTTTTTGTCTTGTTCACGTCTGTAAACAAGCTTGAATCATGTATTTTTCTCGCTAAGAAAATCTAAAAATGAAGATAATAGTCAGATGATAACAGTAATCATATTACTTCCGGGCATGTTGCAGTTTTGCCTCAACAGAAATAAAAATTAATACATTTTTCAAAATAGCTAAACTAATTTCTGAAATCATTCTGCGCTGTGAAACTGAACAGTGGGGCTTCTCATGTCCTTGTATGTCAATCAGAGCCATGTAAGACTTGAAAAGGACAGAAGATGATAAACAGCCTGAGGCAAACTATGTTTAATAGATGCATTCCACATTGTATACTAAAGACATATCAAGTGATTCCAGAGTATCTTGCCGTGTATATTGTTAACAGTCTAACGGTGGTAATGTATGTCAATACACATACCATGTGAATATGGTTTAACACTTACTGAATACATTGATGGTCCAGTAATATTCACTCGCTGGGTCACAATCCATATGAATGGTGACATTTTCCCTAACTGACATTAAATTAAATGTATGTGTATCAGAACATTAAAAAAGCATTACATGTTTTGGTACTTAAACAAATAACATAGTCGTTGTAGCTAACAAGGCCCTTTTTTTCCAGCTGGAATAATTGATGTGTGAACAAAATGACATTCCTGCTCTAATTAACATGCTTCGGGAACACAGCTAAACAACGCTCACAATTTTGTGGTTATTTGCAATACAGGATAAAGATGGTAATTAATGGAGAAAAAGAGAAATCCGTATGGCTGGTAAGGTGATGGATGTGACGTTAATCATCCCAAGCTCTACCATTCATTAGTGAGCCACCTCACTGCCTTCCAACAGGTATTTTCTGGACTAATTTTCCATCTCTCAATCACAGTCTTTCCTGCGTTGCCATCAAAGAAGGCCCTTGAGTTGGACGGCCACTGGTCTGCCAACCTGCAAGAGCTGGATTGGCAGTGCATGGCGTGAAAGCATCGTATCTAAGGAGGGCTTGACAATGGAGAAGGCTTAGTGATCAACCCAGCCCCCTGAGCTGAGGAGGGTTAATGCTTCCCCAGGTCTATTGTGTGGCCGAGAGGAGAGGATCGTCAGCTGATCATGTGACGGACTTGGCTTAAGTCTATCCACACATTCTTTGCCTTTCCATGCTACACACCCACAGTCCCACAGCCCCCCCCCCCCGCCCCCCCATGCTACGGTACCAGGGAGACGGAACGCTTTGTTGTGGCCAGGAGGGAAACATGCTTCCAATTCTCTCCTGTCGTTTTCCTGTCCTCTGGCACCACTTATGAATCCATGTCATGTGAGCTTCTTAAATGGCTAACCGCTGGCTTATTTAATTTCAGTCACTCATCGATTTATGTGACTTAGCCCAGAGTAATTGGGGTACACACTATGCAAAAAGTTGTTTGCCCAAAGGCCTTTGTGTGGTACCATTTACTGTCATTAACATGATATAGTTATTTTTCTGCAGAGATGTATGTGTAAGTGCAGTCTGCCAGCTGGAGAACCATTATGGTAATGTGCAGAGGTTTCACATCTTATCATGGTTTGAAGTCCATTTAGAGGTTCCACTTTCTCTTATGGCTGGGGACAGACTGCTGAGAGAAGCCTTGTTGGTAAATGGAGAGGGGAAAAGCATGTGCGTGTTTTGTGTTAAGAGTAACTATTGTTGCACTAAAAGCCTGACTAGATGCTGTATAAATGGTCAGTGTATTGTCTCTAATGACGTCCAGTGCTGCAGGTGAGAGCAAGGGCCAAATAAATTGCTCTAAACCACTGCTTCACCTTAATGGTTAAATGAAATGTAAGGTTTCCTGAAAGTCTTCTATGTGTGAATGTGAGTCTGGGATAGAGTGACAGAGAGTTAGATCTTGTTTACATCCATTTTAGCATGAGCCAGACCCGTTGTCAGGAAGCAAGTTCTCCTCCAAAGTCATCGTGGCTCCTTTGTCACTGATCTATGATTCAGATAATACAGCTGACCCCGCTAGAAACTTTCCAGTGCCCCGCAAAACTTTCACAACAGCAAGTTTCTGATTATACCTCTAAGAGACAATGATAGGTTTGACCCTAAATGACAGCTCTGGAGGCGGGGCACACCCCACCCACACTGTTAACCAGAGGAGCGAGGGGAGCGAGGCCGGCAGGCAGATCGTCTGCTTTTCAGGTGTCGTCGTGGGCGAACTAGTTGACCACGTTTGTGATAACCTCAGATAATTTGAAGAGAAAATTACAGAGTGTAACTGCCAAGTCTCCGGAGCATGCCATGCATGACAAAGCCGACTCTCTCATAAAGAAAATAAAGAATGTATTCAGTTGGGTGCATTTTAGTAGCGATAGAACCTCTTTGTGTTAGGTAATGAGGTAAATTATAGACTGGGCTGCGTCAGTAAATTACAGGGCGCCAATCATCCATGTCACTCAGATTTAAACAGCCGTTTTAATTGTTCTGGCCTCAGTCTCGGTCCCCTCAGGAGTGAGATTGAGAGTATCTCGAGAAACTTCTGTTTCGTGTTCGAAAGAATGGCTTGTTTATTCACCTGTGTTTTTTACGCAGGTGAGACAACCTGAACAGTCATTTAAATGTGATTACGAATCATGACAATCACAGTTTACTTAGTTTTCCTAATGAAGCAGAACCAGTGTTTGTCTATACCATCATGAAGGAAACAAAGTAAGATTGTGGAAAGACTGTCCCGGTAATGTGCTGAAACATGACAAATCATTAGTGTTAGTACACACTGGTCATACTTAGTCGATGGAATTTGGGTACTAGTACAGTAGTTGGCCATGCTCTTAAGATGAAGTAAATTATAAATGATAAATAATGATGTGTTAACTGGAGTAAATATAGTATGCATATAGCAGTATGCATGTAGCTTGCTGTACATTTGTACAGTTAATTTGATCAGATATCTCCTGTTCCCAAGGAGACCAGTCTATAAAGTACACGGACAAAGCAAACAAGCTCCTAGAGCCGATTGGAGAGTATCTCACAGTGTATTAGACGTGGTCAGCTTTCAATGACTGAGCCTGTCATGTACTGTAGGACATGTTCTGAGATGCAGAGTGGTCAATTGCTGCTTGAGGCACCAGATCTAACACAGATCTGGCAAACATGCTAGTAGTTCAGTGGTAGAACATTTCACTGCAGATCCAATGGGTCGCAGGTTCGGATACCCCTGTGTACATCTGTATGTCTGTTAAAAAGGGTCTACGAAATACATTGAGCACATTACAATAGCATGCAACCTGAGCTGCTGTCGTCTGTGTAGCCCCACTTGTGACGACATCACATGACTGCCTCACTAAAAATAACCATCCATCTCTGTGTAAGACCTACAACCTAAAACACATTCACGCTTATTTCTACTGGAGATGGTACTGTATGTTCATTCCTCAGCTAGATTCATTAGCCCAATAGCAGGAGGAAGAGGCCCGGTTACAAAGCCAACAGCCTAATGATAGTAGTGTATTCACAGACATCTACTTGCCGTGGCTATTACTGTTTAGCTCACAGGTAGAGTAAAGCACATCTATTTCCATAACTGCTGCAATGTACACACAAGGACCCTCATTACCTTGGGATGCAGAACGCAGGATTTCCCCCATAAATTAAGCGCACACAATGTCATTGTCGATGTGGTTTCCCCCCAGCGTACATATAGGTAAGGTTAAAGCAATTAATAACAACAGACGTATGCCTGTATGACATTCAGCCGTGTGCTGAAGGATTGGGTGGGTCATCCAGCCGTTCCTGCGGCTCTCATTGGGATCCCCGCCCCCCTCCCTCTGTGTCGATGCAGATGAGGTCACCCCCCGCCGCGCTGTGGGACTGATAAGACTCAGCTGAGACTGCTAAGCTAAGACACTTCACATTGAATCGAGTTTACAGAAATGCAACGTGTACACTGCTCCCACCCAGGCCTTGCTAAGCCCTCATTGTTATTTCATGAGCGCTAAGCATGGTAAAGATCTCGCTAGTTGGCTGGAGGTAAGGGGGGGTGCCGGAGGGAACATATGGGGGTTGGGAGCAAGGGGTTGGTGGGGGGTGTTATACCTCATAAAGCAGGTCTGCTTCAGGCCAATCGGTGGCCATTTTGGTTCCTATAAGGTGAGTGATCCAGCACCCTCAAACAGACTTCAGCCTCCTCTGATGCCCATGCTGGAGAGGGCCGGGTAGACGGACAGGTCGATTTGTTTTGATCCATGACATCTCTGGTGTAATCACATGCCCTCTGGGGCATGCAGGAGAGCAGGTGAATGCGGAGATAAGGTTGGCCCCAGGTCTGGACTCACAGATTACTGGGGAAGTGTCTTCCCTTTCGAGCAGAGAGAAAGGGGTCAGTTCAGGACCTCTCTGCACTTATTCACCTCATCAGAAGATCACGTTTCACAAAGCAAGCTGTTCTCTCCCCTACTAAGAACAGGCCCAATTAGGAATAAACAAGGACAATATTTCTGGTTGGATATTACTGTAAAATCTGAATTAGATACAACAAATAGGCTTTTATTCAATGCTTCTGCCGTCAGTGGGGTTAGTTCATTTATTTTGATTGCAATCGTTTTGTTTAAAGACTTCAGTGGCCATGCCTTCTCACTGCAGTCTGAGGCAGTCTCACACCTCTGGATCTGCTGCCTGTTTACTTGACAGACAAGATATTATCGCAGAATTTCCATTTAACTGGTGGAGCATGCTGTGTATGCAGAGATTGGCTCGCTACATCTAGGCTTAAGGCTCATCTCCTGAACTCAATTTCCATATAACAAAGGAAACTATTAGTGTGCGAAATCTGCCAATAAGAAGAAGCAGAGAGAGAGCCTCGGCAACACGCAACTCCCTAGATGAGAAAAGAGAAAGAAAATGAGAGAGGGAGAGGGAGGGAGGGAGGGAGGGTGGGAGGGTGGGAGGGAGGGTGGGAGGGAGGGAGGGAGGGAGGGAGGGAGGGAGGGAGGGAGGGAGGGTGGGAGGGAGGGAGGGAGGGAGGGAGGGAGGGAGGGTGGGAGGGAGGGAGGGAGGGAGAAAGGGAGGGTGAGAGAGAGAGAGAGAGAGAGAGAGAGAGAGAGAGAGAGAGAGAGAGAGAGAGAGAGGGAGAGAAATGGTAGCATGGGAATATAAAAAATGTGAAAGAGCAAGCCAGTGTTTGTGACAGTATAGTGCATAAAAATGCATGCCATGCTGAATAACTTCCCCATTATCTCTTTAATTTGACCCCTAATGGCGTCTCTTTCTCTCTTTCTATTTAGCTTTTCTGTATTCTGTGGAAACCTGGCTTTATTGTGTGAGCTGACTCGCATCCCTGGCAAAACAGATCAATGTAAAGGCAGATGGAGGCGGCCTGGAGCATGCCAAGCATTGCTTATCGTTGTTGTCCTATTATCAGAATTGGAGTTACTTATCAATTTCAAATGTATCGTTTTATATTGATCCTGAAGTTGCGGCAAATCCAATTTCAATGTTAACGTTACTGTGTGACTGACGCAGCCTGTTCTCAATTTGCAACAGGGAACAACATTGCAATGAGGTGAATAATCAGCAGGTCGGTGTGAGATGTATAATAGGTCAGAAACAGACAGTCACCTCTCCCTCATTCCGACTAATGAAGCTTTAATACAAAGACGACCTTTAGATTAGCAACGCATGACATTTAACATTGTGTCCGGCGATGAGATTACAGTCACACATTTTCCTCTCCTGATTGCAGACTCAATTAAAAGCCCTGTTGTCGATTTGGCTTTTTCGGTGAAGACACAGTCATGTCTACTCCGATCCATGACGATAGCCTCTCCTCTGTCCCCCTCGTGCAGTGGGAGCAGGCTGGGGGACACTGCCATGGACCACACTGTCACGTCGTCCATCAGGCTGTCACAAGCTGGTGGCTGCCCTCTCCCAGAGAGGCTACCTATCTGTAAACAACGGCCAGAAATGCCCTGACCCCCCCTGGGGGGGACGTGCTGCTCTGGAACCCCCCCCCCCCCCCTCCCCCTCCTACCCCCACCACTCTCGTAGTGAGTCACTGCTCAGACGCGGGCGTGGAGTCAGCTGGAGACGATGACTCACGTCTCTGATGGTGGTTGTTTATGTGCAGACTCCATCGGAAACATTACAACTATTGATCTGTTGTGTTGTTTTGTAATGAAGGTAATGCTGCCGTTCCATCAGAAGGATGAGGGGCTGACAGGGTTGAGGGGCTGACATAGGAGTAGTCTTTCTGAAAGGGCAACGTGGGATCAACACAGGATCTCTGTGGGACAGTCATTCTCACCACATCATTAGGAGCAGCTGTAAAAAATGTCCAACAGTCCAATATGTTACATGTAGGTAATTTAAGCCTTCCGTGGTTTCTTAGCTGATGGTATCGAAGCGTCCTTCTCCCAAGGTCAGGTGAGGGGATTTTTGTGAGTCCATTAGCGTAGCGAGGCTTCAGATGTCTAGTGATGGATTGGTTGCTGTTGGCTACATGTCCATCAAGTCACCAAACAGCCAAATGGTGACCGACCTCGACACACATCTGGACGACATTCTCTCTTTTATTACTCCCCAATCAGTACCCCACGCCCCCTCCCCCTCACACAATTAATATTGTCACTATGGTTTTCTCGTCAGGGCATTAGCTTACCATATCTGTGTAACGATGGACTGTGGAGACGACCAGCGTCAATGTCATTAGCTCAACCACCCATGTCATCCCCTTCCATCCTCCTGTATCTGGGCCTTCAGAGACAGCTCCAGCTAGTCTGTTAGAGCCCCCGTGTCGGGCTAGCCAGTTGGAGCTGGTGGGGCTGTTTGCCGGGACTGGCCAGGGCAGCTGCGGGGCAAGGCTATTTCTGAAGGGTACCACTGAGGATACAGCTGGTGTGCTCGCTGTTGACAGCCTAGCATGGGCAGCTCTACTGACAGGGCTCCAGGCCAGAACCACTGAGCTGCCTTATGTCCTCCTAGGGGGTGGGGCAACCCCCCTACTATCCAATCAGCATATTGCAACTGCTGCCAGGCACATTACTATTCACAGTTTGGCAAACATAGGTGGAGTCTCGGTATACCAGCGCCATCTTGGCTGCAAAATTACATTTAGAACACTGTGTGTGTGAGAGTGCAATAGAAGGTTATTGAGTCTGATCTTTCAGAGCCAAAATGGCTGACCGTGTGATGAATTAGGTATGTGTCTAATGTGTCTGACATTATACTGTGAAAGAGAGACCTTTAGAGTGACACAATGACACCTGTCACACTTCTGTACCATAAGGTGGATTCTTTGCGCTGCCACACACTACTTTGTAAAAACACCTGCCTTGCACCAAATGTCTATACTACACAAACCATTTATGCTGTATACTGTACTTATCCATGTTGTGGTTTGCAATACAAACTAAATGTCATAGGAAAGAGATAAGCCATACAATTTCTGCTTGATTGTGTGTTTTGTCCTGTCTACTGTATGGCAAGGTCGTCCATACCAATAATCTAAAAAGGCGATTGACCTTTAAAAGCTTACAAATAACGACCATCCAGAAGATGCTACAGTAACCTTATCATTATGTGCAGCCACTGGTCAAGTGAAATATGTTACATGTTATTGACAGAACTCCATGATACCTGGGTTACATCTTATCCAGAGCGACTTACAGTAAGTAAGAAATACTTTATTTATATAGCACATTTCATACATGAATTGTAGCTCAAAGTGCTTTACATAAAATCAATACAAACAATAAAAACAATAATACAAGTGATAAAAGTCATAATTAAAATTGATAAGTTATATCAATAATATAACTAATAAAAGTAGTAAAACCCTTCTGAGATAAAATTACTTAAATGCTTCAGTAAAAAGGTATGTTTTAAGCTGTCTTGCGTGTTTGCTTCCTTAATATTTATGGGTAATTTGTTCCATAGGGACATTCTCCCCGAGGCAAGTAGGGTGAAGTGCCTTGCCCAAGGACCCAACGTCATTTGGCATGTCCGGGAATCGAACCAACAACCTTCTGATTAATAGTCCGACTCCCTAACCGCTCAGCCATCTGACCCCCATAACCATAAAACAAAGCCAAGCAAGATACCTGTCGACAAAGAAAGAACTGAGCCCCTATTTAATAAACTCCTCAAAAAAAGTTCGGAAACTTTATTTCGGTCCATTATTCCTACCCTTCAATAATACCAATTTGTATTGTATTTTAGATCGTTGGAGCCTGATTATTAACCTTTCCAATGAGGTAAGGATTCTGCATTCGTGGAATGAGCAACACAGCGAACCGTGTGGGTAGCGGTCCATTTTTTTTTGCCAAAATTCCCTGCAATATTCTTCTGTTGGTATTCACTCTCGTTTTAAATTGCTTGGTGGATTGGATGATTGCACTCTCCCACAGTAATAAGGAAAAAACAACACATATTGGCCATTTTTACACTTTATTCATTTTACACTATCAGGGACCTCAGTAGCGAGTGGAAGATCCATACGAAGCCACAACAGCTTGGCACCTCCTCATGGTGGTCACCAGCCTGGTCACATACTGCTGTGGGATGGCATCCCATTCCTCAACCAGGATTTGTTGCAAGTCAGCCAACATGTTTGCGTTGGTCACTCTGGCACGTACAGCACGCCCAAGCTGATCCCACTTCAAGCTCACAACGAGAGTGAATACCAACCGAAGAATATTGCAGGGGATTTTGGCAAAGAAAAATGGCCCGCTACCCACACGGTTAGCTGTGTTGCTCATTCCATATATGCACAATCCTTACAAGTTGTACTTTGTTGTAAAGGTGACTAATCAGGCTTTCCAACAATATAAAATACAAGGGGAGAATTTTTTTTAACCGAAATAACGTTTCCAAACTTTTTTGGAGGAGTTTATATTCATTGTATACAAGCATTTGTAATTGTTTACAATCATATGTTAACAGCAATGTAGAAAGCTTTTGTAATGTAGAGACGGGGGGTAAATTAATATGGCATTATACAGTTCAGATCTCCCTCATGCTGTTTGAATACCATGAATATTATGTAATTTCTTTTATATGTTTGTATAGAGAAGGTTTCTATAGAGCCAGCCCACTCATTTTCTGTTTGTACACACACATACACACACCTTTGTGTGGACAGCACAGTGTGTGTGTGTGTGTGTGTGTGTGTGTGTGTGTGTGTGTGTGTGCATGTCTACAGTATGTATGTGTGTGAACATGAAAGGAAAAGGCTTGCTCTACTGTGTTTTCCAGCTTAGCCCTCTACGTGACCTCTCACTGACCCCTCATCCCAGCCAGACACTGTTCTCATCCTCTATTGACTCCATCCTGACTCTCATAACGCTCCATCCTCACCTGTGGGAGGCCAGGAATGAAGGTCTTTTCACAGAAGGGCACACAGTAGGAAAGGCCAGATGATAAGGTGGTCAGTAAGCCTTTTCCACAGACGACAACAAAGATTTTTGATTAAGATCCCGTGCAGGATGCATTGTTCCTTTAATGACACAAGTTCCACGACAAATTGAATCTTTTCATACAGTACAGTACAGATTTTCAACAATAGCCACCATCCCCAACCCCCCCCCACACACATACACACACACAACGATTAATAAATGATAATAATAATTTGAGATTCCAACCTGATGATTCGTAAGTGTCCTATTTTTATACAAATTCCTGAATTCCAAAATAGAAATAGATGCACTCCATTAAAGACAGTTAGAGACCGTTTAGAATTATGTGCTGAGGGTAACTGGTTGGATACTGTTCTTAATCTCATTTCAGGGTGTTTTAATATTAATAAAGTGATGCAACATGAGCCAGTACAGTCAATAAACATTTAACTGCCTGATTTGGAGTTCAAAGCCATGACACATTTCATTCTCTTAATTAAAGATTGCCCTTGCAGTTGTTTGTGTCTCTCCTCTATTGACAAGCCCTCCCCCATCCTCAGGGGAAATCATGTCTCCTTCATGGGTAAGATAGAAATTGTGTGTGTGTTTGAGAGAGAGAGAGAGAGAGAGAGAGAGAGAGAGAGAGAGAGAGAGAGAGAGTGGATGTTTGTGTTTGTGAATGACAAGCGCTGACTTGCCCCTGCTTAACTTCTCAACACTCAAATTGCTTACACACACTCAGACACACACGGATGGGGTGAGTGTTTCGATTGTCCTTGACTGTCTTTGTAAGTGATGCCCTGGGGTCTCGTACACAGGGAGAAGGGCGCACTGTCCTGTTGAATGGCTGGCTGACTGGGTCAGTTTACAGCAGTCTGCAATAACCCAGCATCCATAGCATGTCCCCTCGGCTCAGCCAATCACCATCCAGGACTTTGTGATGCAGCGTCACTTACTGGAGGGATTCCGAAGGAACTGATGCGTGACGATGCCCAGCCCAGAGTCTCTCCCCCTCCACCACACTTCCTCTCTCTCTCCAACGCTTTCTACCGCCATCCCTCTCTCTGTCTCTCCATTTCTCCCAGACTGCTCCTCGATGCGTCCACTGTGTCTTTTCCTAACGGGGGAAATTACAACTCTGTGCACACGGTTCCCTCAGTGCTGGCCTCTGAATCCAGAGAGAGCAGGCAGGCAGGCAGACACAGGCAGCAGCATCAGTGCCATCCCCGCCTCTCCTCTCCTCCTCCTCTCCTGCTGAGCAGACTCCTCCTCTTTCTCTGTCTCCCCCCCTCTCTTCCTCCCTTTATCTCTCTCTCCCTTCCTCTCCCTCTCCAAGTCTCCCTCCTTACACCAGCTGAGCTCTGTCCTCAGCCAGACACGTTTGGAGCTGACAGCTTCTAGTTCCAGGTAGGAAGCTTTCTATTAGGGATTACCCTCAAAGTTGTTTGTGTGTGTGTTTGTGTTTGCAGTGTCTGTTTGATATGGAGCAGAGAGAAGGCAGGTGTGTGTGGGTGTGGGGGGGCAGGGGAAGTCCACTTCCTTGCAATGCCCACCCCCTTCATGTGACACCATTTTTTGGCGCCCATTTTTTGCATGTCCTTGTCTGAGAGTGGGAAGGCTGTTTGGGTGGATGGTGAATTGTTGCTCACAGGCTGGTTTGGAGGTGTTCTGGGCAGAAAGGTGGGCTCCAACAAAACATGCCTGCATAGGTTAGGGAGACCACGGTGTGTGCATGCGTGGGCGGATGGAGAGACGAGGAGAGACGAGGAGAGGAGGGAGGGGGACGGAAGACAAGCAGCTGCTTTCATTCCAGGGAAGCTAATCCCCCCTCCTCCATTCGCCCCTCACCATCAGATAAAAAGGACCGGCTGTGGCTTTCTGTCTCTGCCTATCCGTCTTTTATCCTCCATCCCTCAAATGTGATGGGTTTATCTTTGGCATGACTTGCTTAGGGAGGAAAAGGAGGCTCTCTATTGATTCGGAAATGAGCTGTAATGCCATTTGGAGAAGGAAGCCACAAAATTGAACCCTGATTCTGCACAGCGCTTTACCAGCTGCACACTTGAACCATATCTCTATCATGAAAGAATGTATTTCAGACTGCTCTTTGTTGTCGACTTTACAATGTCAATAAAGTTTGACCACAAACACACAATCTTCTTTTCCCACAGCCATGTGGATATGGATGGGAGATATCACGGAGATATGGCACTGAACCCCAAATCAAAACCCAGTCTAACAGCTGCTGAGTTTATCAGGGATACCCTCCTCCACAGTATACATTTGTGTCTATTCATATTCTATTCAGTATGAATCATGTCTATTCATTTATTATGAATCCCAGTTTACCAAGGCTGTGTTCAGCTACTGTACAGAACAGATCCCACCATTCAATATAATATGTATAAACTGTCCTGGTGTATGCGGTGTTCAACATGTCAGGTGTGCTGCTGGCTATTGTAAAGTTGTTGCTGTGTGACAAACAAGGCATGTACAAAGCGTAGGTCGCTTGTTACCTCCTTACCTCCCACCTGCTCTGAGATTACCTCACTTCTCTGGAGGCAGGATCAACCGTTGCTATGAGAGTCCACACTAGAGAGAGCGAGGGAGAGGGAGAGGGGGAGGCAGGGAGAACGAGAGAGAACAGAATCCATTGAGCCAAAAGGTACCTATGTCAAACTGTTGCCAGGTGATAGCAGAACGTAGCCAACACACACACATAAACACTCCCCACATCTAAATGGCTCATTTCCCAAGGCTGTGCTTGTGTTGACATACTCTCAGGTAGCTTCTGCAGATGCCTCATTTCAGAGCCCCTCACTGAAATAGAGGCAGTCTGACTGATAGGTAGATGGTACACTCACGCTGCTGTTGCTGTGATGACTTATTGAAACACAGGGATAGTGCACATTTATTTGGTTATTTTGAGAAGATGAAACTGACCATATTTCAAACAGCGCTACACTACTGCTGCTATAAAGACATCCAGTAAGAAATATCTCCCTCCAAGTACTCGTAGTATATTGTGTAAAAGATAGAATGCTAAAGCTGACACTGTATGATACTCTTAGACTTCCTGGATACTGTATGGATACTGTTTGGATACTGTATTTATACTGTCTACTGTATGTCACATCAATTATTCCAGTTAATGTTTGAGGAAACCACAGCACAATGTGATGTACTCACAATTTTTCATGTGAAAATACATTTATATTTTTCGATAATGTTAAGATTATTATTGTGTCAGAGAGAAGCAACAGCTCTCAGACCTGACCTTGCCAGGCTCTCTGATGAGAGAAGACCAGATGTTGACTCCCAAACCAATCAGAGTTCTTGCTGTTGCCAGCGGTAGTGTCATGCCTAATACGCCTTGTTAAATGTCCATTAATGAGGAGAACTACAGCCCCCAAGCTGCACTTGGCCTGATGTGCAAACAACCCTAACCTTTTGTTGGAGACAGCCAATCCGAGGGCTATTTAGTAGCAGAAGGGCAGCTGGAAGCATGACTTAGCATCTGAGTTTAGCTTTTCTTTTTTGTTGTTTAGTTTTGCTGTCATTGATGAGAACTAAGGGTGTTGGAGGGGGCTGAGGAGAAAGAGAAGAGAGTGAGCTGAGGGAGAAGCAGAGGAGGAAGGAGAGGTGAAGGAGGGGTGGAGGAGGGGTGGAAGCGGAGGAGAGGAGGGCGAGAGAGAGCTCGGTGCTGTTGTCGGGAGCGCTAGAAAACGGCTGGATAAAAATAGCATCTCTATTATGATTCGACCTTGTGCGTGTGGTTTGAGGCTCCTGCGAAAGGCAAAGTGCACAGATCACTGAGAGTCTCGCTGAGAAGCCATCCCTCTCCTGGCTGGGATGTGCGCTTCCAGTATCTAGGTTGTCCCTGTCACCCTCTCTGCCACTAACGCAGCTACTCTGCTCCATGTAAAAGGCAATCGGAGCCAGGAGACGAGCATATCAGCTGGCGTGAGATTGGACTCATACCCTGAGAAGGTGCCAGAGTGGGTTGGCTTACAAAGGTGGGATTGTGTCTGACTGTGAAGATCCCATGTCTCTGTATAGTCATGTAAAAATAAAACAGCATTTCATATTTCTTTTGGGTGACTAGTTCAACCCTATGCCACATGAAGCGATGACAGGGATGGATGGTCGGAAGCTGGTTATATTTGGCTAGCCATTTTACATGGGTCAGATGTATCATGGGAACAGGGGACCCCCAGAGGGTTATCGTATAGTGAGATAAATCATAGTGTGCAAATGTAGAATTCCGCCTGGCATTCCAAGGTCAGGCTCACAGTGTGAACTGGATGGGGAATGTTTGTGGGTGTGTAAGGGAGTGTTTGTGGGTGTGTAAGGGAGTGTTTGTGGGTGTGTAAGGGAGTGTTTGTGGGTGTGTAAGGGAGTGTTTGTGGGTGTGTAAGGGAGTGTTTGTGGGTGTGTAAGGGAGTGTTTGTGGGTGTGTAAGGGAGTGTTTGTGGGTGTGTAAGGGAGTGTTTGTGGGTGTGTAAGGGAGTGTTTGTGGGTGTGTAAGGGAGTGTTTGTGGGTGTGTAAGGGAGTGTTTGTGTGTGACAGAGGAAATCCAGTCTGTAGTCCTTTTTATTCCAGTGGTTGCCACTCGACACATTTCTAAATGGATGTGAGCTTCCCTCTGTGTTCCTCTGTTGAAGTCAGTATTGAATGCTGCGTTTGGAGTTTCTCAATGACCACGTCCACCGTGGTTACATCTTCAGATCTTCATTCAGATCTCAAATCACAATACATCTGAATTAGGTATTGTTGATATTGATTCATTTCGTACGAAACCATGTCTCATGTTTAGATGTTCTAAGGTAAAGGGCTAAATCAACCAGTATAATACAGCCTCAATCAGTCCCTTTACTAATCAGTAATTGTGATTTAAAACAGATCATAGCTAATAGTATGGAATTCAGTAGTGTTACTTGATTGAAAAGCATGGTGTTATATTCGAATGGCTAATGGTTTAGGCCAGCTTGTGAACTATCATTTACTGGCTATCTATGCTTTCCTAAAGACCCGGCAGTAATATCCTAATAGTTTGGTCTGTGTCCTGACCCTAGACTCTAGAGTTTAACAGTCTATATGGCGATCAGTGCAGTTTGATCTCTCTAGACCTGCGGAGATAAGGCCCAGATTACATGATCAATGTCTGTGCTATAATACACACCAGCACACACACACACACCATAGTCCTGACATGCATCAAAGATCCTGACAATGCAATGTCAATCTGCAGCACTGCGTTGAAGAGTCACAAGAGCAGGTGGAGCCGAGGACTGAGCACCTCATTTTAAACTCAGCTATGAGTGAACGCACAGTACAAAAGACAAACAAACACTCAGATTTGGGAGAAAGGCTCTAAATAATCTAAAATATCCCCTACCTGCCTGTAAGATGTTCAGTTAATTTAAGCCATCGCTATCAGTGCTTTGGAACCAATATAATTAGTCTTCCCTGTGAAGAATCCAACTCCATGTCCAGACCGGTTTGTATGGCTACATTTATATTCATACTTCATACTTAGCAGGAGCTTCGAACCAAATAAACAATTCTGGTTCGTTTTACATTTAGTCCTCCCTCCCTCCCTACCCACCCACCTCCCCACCCCACCCCACCCCACCTCCCCACCCCACCCCACCCCACCCCACCCCACCCCACCCACCCCACCCACCCCATGACAGAAGACAGGCTGCATGCAATGTGTTTAATGAGGCCTGTAGAAATGGGGAGTCTATATTGGATATGTCTGTCTCCACACTGGAGAACCAACAAGGGAATGTGGAAGCACACGAGTGACAATTCAATATAATTGAATGACTTCACAGTAGTCAAAACTAATGAACATCAACATTTCATCAAGGTTTTTTTTTTTGGCACTGTTTCATTTTCTTGAAAGGGGGATCCTAGCCATTTGACAAATTGCAGCAGGAGTGAGATATGATGCTAGGGACCAGTTCTTTTCAGAAAGGCAGTTAATCCAGCTCTTCAAGCTTCAAATTAATTTGCCATTTATAACAACATTGGAATTTTGGGTCTTGCTCCTTTTGACAGTTTCTTGGGAGTCTATGCTAAGTCCAATGTAGTCATTTTAAATCTTGGTTTCTAAACAGAAACCCTGATTTAACGTGCTTACCTGTATGTATTAACAACTATAGTAACTTAAAAAACATCTCTCAAGCCAATATAAATTCATATAGTCTCATGTTCTCTTCTCCTAAGGATGTCCTCTCCTGTCAAAGGGATTTTTAGTTGCAAAAGATGCAATTTAGAGGTGTTTTGTACTGTATGTTTATATGTGTGTGTGTGTGTTAGGGTTTACATGTAAAAGATTGCTCATTGTGATGGGTGGCTGAAAAAAGAAATTGTGACCAAACTTACTTTCACTATGAAAGCTGTAATTTCAACATCTCTTTTAGGAGGAAATTGCTTTTTCCTTTCCTACAATTTTTTAATATCCTGATTTTATTGAGCCAAGAGACACGTATCGTCCTATCTGCATAGCCTTTTTCTGCCATTGCCCAGAGGTAGGGGTGTGTGGATGTGTGTGTTTGTGTGTGTTTGTGTGTGAGGCGTGGCAGGGTTATTAGAGATGAATACCGTCTTGATGGGACCACTGGAGGAGACTGGCGTTGCTTGCTAAACCCTCAACTGCTCCCTGCTGTTTATTGGAAGAGGAAGTAGACTTTGCCCAGTGTCTGAGCAGATGAATAATTACTGAAGGGCAAGCAGAGCCACAAAGGTGTGCTCGGGGACATTTTTGATGTTTTATGAATGTAATAAGGAACAAGAGATCAATTCCAAACAGAGCCCAAGTGGTCTCTCTTCCCTTCCGCTCTCCATTCCCTCTCTTTCTTAAAATGCTCACGCACAAACACCCCGGCTTGTGTCAGGACCAGAGGGAGGAGAGGGGAATCATGGGTTCCCAAGATCCACCTGTGTTCCGCATATAGATGTGCCCACAACAATGTGATACACCAACCAACTGAACAGAGAGGGCAGAGTATATCTTTGCCCTGGGTAACACTTGTAATGACCAGCCGCTTTGTGTAATTGTTTTTGGGTTGTATTGTTCCGACACAGTATTTGGCCGGGGCGATTAGATTTGTTTGGGCCCTCAGAGGTTCCCCAGTCGATGCAGCCACTCAACACCGAGGCGTTTGGTGGCACGGTGAAGATTAGAGTGTGGAATCCAAATCGTAAGCACCATTCCTCTGAGCCAGACAACAGGGGTACGGGAGAATCAAACCTCTCCATGCTCCGTGTATTAAACAATAATAAAACAAAAACAGTGGGTGGAAACCAACCAAATTGTGTTCCATTAAACGCAGGTTAAGGAGAATGACAAAGCTTGACTTAAACAGCCACCTAATCTTGTGGGACGAGACAGCCCACTCCAGAAGATGTCTGGAGGGCTTATTGAATAAGAAGTACCTCATTGTGTTGCAGTGCTTTCACAGAAACTCCTATCTCCTGTCCCTCCCTTAGCTTCCCTGATACATGCCAGCGTGACGCTCACAGACTGAGAGAAACTATCTCAGAGAGATTGGCTATAAAGCTGTTCCACAGACGAGCCAGTGCTTCTGGTGCCCTTGGTGGATGTAAGGACAGGACACCCAGCAGTGAACCAGACACAGAGCCACGATAAGACATGAAAGCAATTAAATTCAATGTCATAATCAGAGTCCTATATCACTCCCTCACTACTCTTGTTTGAAATGTAACAGTAATTACAAATCATATTTTTGTAATAGTATTTCAGATGTGAGCTGACACATTGGGCAGTAACTGTGCATTACCAATGCAATACACTGTCCACACATTTATGACTTTCCTATGATGTAGGTCTAGCCTATGAGGTTGCATATTTGGCAGAATACAAGACAGTGACATCATTGGCATTCCTGATTTTGTTAATTTAGTACTACCCAATATCAATGTTGAAAGAGGAGGCTGAGTGGTATTAAAAAGCGTTTGTTTATATTAGATTCACAATATCGAACCATAGACTCCATACAGTATTTAGTCCAAATGAAATAATAAAATGAGAGTCTGGGTTCCCTGCCTGTCACACAGCAAGGCAGAAGTGAACACTGCTTGCTAGACCAGCGGCAGCTCAGGACTCAAATGAGAGTGGTTCCTCCCCTGACGCGAGCACGACTCAGACCTGCCGTCGAGGTTCTAAATTAACGGGCAAACGCCATGCGGAATCGAAAGGTGTCCCTCGCTTCCAGAACCTTCTCTTTCGGAAGGTTGAGCGCCTTTTTGGCGATTTATCATCAACGTTGGTGAATGGTGCCTCGTGTGCCACTCCAACGACAAAGCTCGACCGCCAAGATATGTTGCCTCTGTTGCAAACAATCCATGTTTGTCGCCATGGCAACCAAGGAAGGCTCCTGCCTGCCGTGGATTTCTGGTGTGACCCGCCCTCCTCTCCTCACTCGCTCCACCTCCCCTCATCTTTCCCTCGTGAGTGCCGTAGAGGAACACGTGCAGGCTCCCTATATGATACAGTATGCAATCTGTCTGGTTATCTCTATAACCTGCTAATGATACGCTCACAGTGCTTCTCACATTCTGCTCAACCCCCCCCCCCCCCCCCTCTCACACACACACACACACACGTCTCCAGTTTTTTGGGCTTCTCTAACAAAAAGCTGCTAGCATGACACCCTTAGCCATTTTGCTTATTTCCACTTGCGCTAAGACATGAATCTGCCCCCGAGCACAGCTCAAGTAATTCTCTGGAATAATAACACTGACAAAATAAGCCCACAACTGGGTACTGCTCCAGGAACAACATAAATAAATAAAGCAACAACTGGCGTCATTCTCTAATTTCTAATTTGTTTACTCTCCCATCTTGATTCTATCCTCCTTTACAAGTGAAACAGTCTGATGTATTTAAATCCTTCGTACTAGATACAGGAGTGTGGGGCTGGGGGCCTGGAGGGCTGGGGGGCTGGGGAAGGCACAGCCAGGCTACTCCAGGGCCAGACGAGGCCTTCCCCAAAACATGTCCACCCAGACAGACAAAAAAACACTCATTATCCACAGCGCCAAGAGGCCAACTCGGCCCACTGGGAGATAATAGCTAGGCATCTGTTTACATTTGATATAATGCTGGCTCTGTGCATTCTGGAGCCTGTTGTAGCAGCAGAAATTATTGTGCTCCCTTAAGCGGTTTGACTTCCGTGTTTCCGTACTTGAACTAAAGCACGAACAATATTTCCCTACTCAAACTCCTGGATGTCACGTTGGCATGTACATGTATCATATTATTATCTTGTAAGACATTATGGGGACAAAGATGCATCGCCTTACATGTTTCAGGCGTCGTCCAGTGGCCAATGTCTTTCTCTTTAGCTTTGGGTGGTTAAACTTAAGAGGCCATTTTACAGCTACCTACATCAACTGATGGAATTTCTGAGATTACACTTGCTGTTCCTTATCTCCTAAATGAACTCATTACCTTGACATCCTGCCTCCCTTCCCTCCTGAAACAGATTGGCCTTGAATTTGTAATGGAACATGGCCGTCCCCTCACTTCCTATACATGCAGTGATAGATCCACCTGCAGAGGTTTTCACCCCCTGCCTCTGCCCCTCCCTCTGACTCTGACTCCTCTCATGATGAATAACCTTGAGGAGGTGGAGAGAGAAGAGGAGGAGGTAGAGAGAGAGAGAGAGAGAGAGAGAGAGAGAGAGAGAGAGAGAGAGAGAGAGAGAGGCAAGAAGAGATATGGGATGAAAATAGTCTCCTCTAAAACAAAGATTCCTCCAACTTGGAGCATGATCTGATACTAAAAATAGAATATTATACCACCCCCACAATCCATATAAATAACAAAGTCTTCTTTGCACTGAGAATCCCAGTTCTGGGAGATAGAGGTTGTTGGTGGCATTGTACACACACACACAGCTGCACGCGTGCTCGCACACCACACGTACACCCACACACACTCTGTGAAGGAAACTCTCCTGGCTCTGATGGCAATAATGGGCCAGAGACATGACAGAGTAAGGCCAGGCCAGGATTACATTTAGAAAACAGTATTGTCATCCCAGCAGGGCTCAGCTACATCTCATCCCCCCCCCCGGTGAAGGGTACCAGTACAAATGACTCCTAAAGGGGGAACACGGTGTGAGAGTTGTAGTCCTATGGGCTTGTGCTACAACTTCCAAATCTTCTCCACATTATCCACTTCCTGTTAGTTACGTACCAGGAAACCAAGACTCAGCCTGACCAAATAATCCCTTTTGGCTCTGAACTTATCCATGATTTGTATATTTATTATATATCTAGATTCTTGAATGTGCATGATGTGTGTGTGCCCATGGCTTTGTGAGAGTGGGATGGCTGGTTGTTCACAATTATGGATGTCTTTACGTCACTCTTAGAATTGAAGAGGCAGCCAATTAGAAATACTGATTATGCATGCATTGTGAAACAAACTCTCTGGTCTGCTGTCATTAATGACAGTTAGGCAAATGTATGCAAATCAGTCAAGATATTTTAAACTGGTCCAGATGTTGAGGGTTGTGTAACAAAGTGGTTCTGTAAATTATGATTCAACACATGCCTGCGCGGACTGTACAAAGCATGCACACATCAACATTGGAACAATGCATTGTCAAAAACTACTGCCATAGGTGTGATTGGAATGTCTAATCTACACTCATTTTGATTTGGTTAACTCTGTATCCTTGTATTTACCCTGGAAAGAGGAAATAATGTATTCTGTTGGCTTCACTAGTAAAATTTACCAGGACTTAAAACAGATATTGATCTAAATAGAAGATTATTGCACATAATGAGACAGGGCTACCACCCGCCTCAGGCAGTACCAGCATGCACCACTGCTCCTTAGTAAAAGACCCTTTATAATGTGGATCTATTTAGCAGCAAGGGCAAGGACACCCTCAATGTCACAGAGCAAGCTCTCGCTCTTTCTCTCTCGCTCCCTTTCTCTCTCTCTCGCTCCCTTTCTCGCTCCCTCCCTCGCTGTCACTCTCTCTCTCTCACACCCACATGCGTGCACACACACTTGCGCACACATGTTCCTTTACTGTGCTGAGCCCCTCTGGCCCTTGGGGGCCTGCTCACAGATTACGAGATGCTTCAATCAATAACCTGGCAACCCATGCTGCCTCCCCGTGTGGCCGCCCCACCCTGCTAAGAGCCCTCACGGGACCTCAGGGCACATACAAGCACAGACAAGTCCTGCCTCTAGCTAAACATGGCTGTATCCAGGCAGGATTCAGCTATCTATACAAAACGGGAGCACCTGGAATCCTCTTTGGAGTCTCCGATAAACCAGTCTGTGTTCAACTGTACAGGTCAGACTTGTAGTACCAAACACATGTTTCTGACATCAGAAGCACAACCTTAAAAAATCCTTTGCGAGGGTAGTTTAGGCAAAGGATAAGGAAATATAATGGGTAAAGGGGGCTCTTTAAATATTCCATCCAAAATGCCATCCAAGTTAGAGTGACTTCATAAATCAAGTTACTGTAGTAAGTACTATAATATTTAAATAAAGGAGGGGCTGGTTGCAGTGTGCTGTCCCTGCCACTAGATACTGCTACAACCTGGAGTGTGACAATTGGCTTTGATGAATCAGGCTCCATAAAGGCTTGGTTGCCACCAGAAACCAAGACAACCCTGCATATCAGCCTGTCCACCACCATGTTCATCTCTAAACAGCCAGGAAGCAGACATGGGTATTAACAGATCTGGGTGATTGGTCAGCTTAGGAACTATCTTATAGGATGGTTCTCTAGTGCTGGTAAAGACACAAATGCGAGATCTGAGGGAGACACAGACCTAGATGATTTAGGAAACCTAGGTCACTGTCTACTGTATATCATCTTCTCTGATCAGAACCCCCACGCTCGAAAATAAAAGTAGAATTGTTCTAGCAGTGAGCTTTATTTCACATAGAACGTTACGTGCAGTCCATGGATATCTTATGGCCATGAGGTGTTTTGTATTTCAGCTGGTGATTGCAGGTGAAAGAAACCTGATTTCTTAGCTTGTCTGAAATTGCACATGCTTGTCATCTTTTCTACAATGCACTGGATTGATGATTCACTCATGCATAGAGGATGGGCAGAATATGCTTTCTCTCTCTCTCTCTCTCTCTCTCTCTCTCTCTCTCTCTCTCTCTCTCTCTCTCTCTCTCTCTCTCTCTCTCTCTCTCTCTCTCTCTCTCTGTCTCTCTCTTTCTCTAACATTCTCTCTCTTTCTCTATACGGAGGGTAAACACACCCACCAGCAACTCCATCTCCAGCCATGGCTCATGAGGTCACAGCACACTGGCCGTCTGTCTGTTTACTCTCCATCCTCTGACTCTCTGTCCCTCGTTTGCTCTCTTGCTTTCCTAGCTCCCTCCCTCCCTCCCTCCCTCCCTCCCTCCCTCCCTCCCTCCCTCCCTCCCTCCCTCCCTCCCTCCCTCCCTCCCTCCCTCCCTCCCTCCCTCCCTCCCTCCCTCCCTACCTCCCTGTCTCCCTCCCTGTCTCCCTCCCTGTCTCCCTCCCTGTCTCCCTCCCTGTCTCCCTCCCTCCCTACCTACCTCCCTGTCTCCCTACCTCCCTGTCTCTGTCTCTCTCCCTGTCTCTCTCCCTGCGTCTCTCCCTGTGTCTGTCTCTCTCCCTGTCTCTCTCCCTGTCTCTCTCCTTGTCTCTCTCTGGACCTCACTGTCCTCTGGAGACTCACAATGTGACAGTCTCCTAAGGGTTTGCCTACTATTTGTGTGTGTGTACAGACAAATGAAACTACCTTATTGATTAAATCATTTACAGACACCGCCTATCAAAGTTAAAACACCCCGTGGAGCAGTAAAATGATCAGACTTCTCTCAGAGGAAAGATATTGTTTGACAACCCCCCAACAAAGGTTATTGTCAGTGGGTATGTTCAATTAAATGGCTGGTGAATCATTTTATTAACTCCTACTCATGTTTCAAATCCCTCCGACTTATCATTTAACTCCATGTTACTTAACCAAATACTTAAGCCCAGTTTGTTATTTTAAATGGGATATTAAATAGTACACAGGCTTAGAGGGGGCTGTGCCGATCTGATACCACCAATGAACTAATGGTTTAAGAAGCTGAAACGATGCCAACGTGGCAGAAAATCTGTGGATTTGTCACTCAGTAAGCGGTGCCCTGGTGGCTTGTCACGATAGGCCTCTGCTTCTGAGGGCTCAATCAGCTTGCCTCTATGGCCCTCTGGGCTCGTTTCCTCCCCCTGCTCCTCCACTCCTCCTTGCTGTCACGTCCCCAGTGAGGAGCAGAGACTGGAGGAGGTGACACTGAGCATGGGGCCGTTAATGAGGTGACGTCGGCAGTTCCGGGACGACCACTCACCCATCAGGAGCCCGTCATCTGCTCAGCCTCACACCTCCACCCCCTCACACACCCAATGCCCTCCACTCTGCGTTCGGGATGGGGATTGAATGATGTCGCCTTTGCCAGTCATATATTCAGGTAGATGCATGTGTTGAAGGGTGTCGGATCACGTAGAATGGTAACACCCACAGGAGTGTTTGAGCCGCACGACTCACTCGTGTCGTTTGAGACCCCTCATATTAGTGTTTATACCAAGAGTACATTTCATACGAGGGCCAGTATGCAATGCGAGCATTGTGCTAACTGTTCCCCTCTACCCACGCACACATTCCCTAAAAGTATCACATGAACTTTTTTCCATGAGCCAGGTGTGTGTGCTGGCCCATCCAGTTTGTCCCCTAGGCGAGCCAGCATGTCAGGGACTCAGATGTTTTCTTCAACACAGCTGGGTGTATTTTTGGCACCTGGCTGTTCGTCTGTGTCAGCTCCAGAAGGACGTCACAATAGCTCCGAGTTACAAACATGCCGTACCTCCTCGCAGGAGTACATCAAAAAGCCAGAACACCTGTTTCCTGATAGACGAGCGTTTATCCCCCCTCTGTCCACAGCGTCGATGACAGGAGAGGAACGCTTCAGTCCCCTGGGGACACTGCCTGGGATCAGAGTTCCGATCTTGTTCGGGGAACAATTAGCATGCATGTGATCTTTAGCTTTAGGACGTCATGTCCTTTTGTGTGAGAAGAGACTGGTGTTCCCGTGGACTAAAAGTTGGAGCAACAGTTTAGTTGTTGTCTTTGCTGGATCTGCACTCAACTCAACTGCCTTTGAACTGACTGTTTGATTTGGACAGGTGTCAGAGGATACGTCAAAACTTGTCTTTATTTTCTCACTCTTTCTCTCTCTCCCCCTGGCTATCCGTCTTTCTTGAGTCAGTGATATAAGTGGAAAGTCACGACACTGCAGGGGCAGACAGAGCAAAGACCACTCAGTCAATAAAAGCTCTCAGTTGGAATCAGTACAGAGGACACTTGGGTGTTAAAACAGCCCATCTTTTTTGATGTCCGCTATTCAACAGAAATCGTCTTTGAGATCTCCTTTTAATGGGGTTTGGCTTCTTGTGTTTTGCCACTCAAAAGTCCAATAATCCTTTCAAAACGGATGGTTGATGTATTCAAGACTTTGATCTCATCAGAGCAACTTCTGTACTTTTACATGTCTTTGATCGTGGTGGTAATGAGACGAGAGAGAGGGGAATTGTCCACCTTCTGTTGTACAAACCTACCATTGTGAGATGAAGGCTTTGAACTAACTGTAATGCTGATGTGTAAAAAGAACATATATTCAACAACATTATTAACATGCATGACTCAGTACAAGTACCTTTACTCAATACCTCAGAACTCTGTGTGGAAATATACTGTAACGTCTCTGAGAAATTTAGGACCACTTGGCAAAAAAACGTCTTAAAAAATATTATCAAAATGTCAGAATTTCCATATTGTCTTGTCAAGAGAAGAGCCAGGGTGAATTTGAAAGTCAGGTCTGTGTTTGAAGTGTGTCTCTCTTGGATAGTAAGCTCTTCCATCTTTTCAGCACTTCCTGACATTGAGGAGGTCAGCACTATATTGAAAACAACATGAGCCTGCTATGAATATTAATACAAATGTATCTGTGAAAGTATAGGGCTACACCAAGTCTATTCCTACAAGGTCACAGGTGAATTGGGATTAGTTTGTAGATTTCCATGCGTCTTATTTCATTTTCCATCTGTGGAATCAAGTATGTTTCAAGTGGATGTGTAGGTCATTTGGGAGGGTTGTATGGATGTGTGTGTGTGTACATTTATCATATATATATATATATATATATATATATATATATATATATATATATATATATATATATATATATATATATATATATATATACCCTTATACCCTAATCTGTCAACAAAGAAGCATATTAGTTAGATTAACCTTAAGAAAGGGTAACATGCAAGTGAATATCATCCAAGGCAGTACATGAAGATTATCACCCTTTATTTTTGCACCACGGAGGATCAGTTGCACTTTGTAATAAATGAAGGCCCTCTGTTCGGAAATTAATTAAACCTGCAGATCAGAACTCCTTGAAAGGAATGGAGAACAAAAGGAGGTTTGCCCATAATGACATCACTCTTTCTTCCTCTAAATGAATCAAGGTTGTTTTGTTTGCCTAATCATGCATGATTTTAAGACTTACAAAGTTTGGGCTGAAGTCTTCAAAGCAGAGGTCACATGGGCTTTTACTCTTTTTAACAAGAGTTTTGAAGAGTGGACTAGGGGCAGAAAAAACGATCCGTGAAATGCTAACAGTCTACTTCCTTTGCTCACACAAAGATGGAAACAAAACCCTTTCCCCCGTTTTAATAAACCATTAAATATTTCCCGCCCGCTCAGTCTGCTGCAGTCACTGAGGTTAGTGACCAGTGTTTGGAAGTATTCATTAAGCATTTAATGCAAAAATCAGAGCAATTTAATGACATAGGAAACCTTTAGCCTTGTCAATTTGAATACACGGCACATCCATAATTCATTTAGCTGCAGTGATGGGATTGCTTCAGTATTGTAGCAGTAACCTTCCCTGAGTACATAATAGACTGTGGGATCATTTTTTTCCCCAGACTCACCTGTAACTACTTTAATGACTCCTTTACGCTCTTCGTCCACATGTCATTCTCAAAGCTCTCTTTAAATATACACACCATTTAAGACTCATTAGAGCCATCTTGAAATGACCACCGCCATCGTCCACAGCAGTGTACATCCCAGCATTAGACAGATGTGCAATTACGTAGTCAGTGTGAAATACACAAAGTCTTATGGTTATATGAGAATAAGAATGATCCATGTCATTTTAAAGAACGCAAAGTGTGTCTTGATCGAGTTTTTCAAACTAAGTATTAAGGGCTTTTGATACAGATATTATTTTAATGAATATTCATCAATTTGTGATAAGCAGTACCCAAAGTACAGTATTATAACCATTCAAAAATCTAAAACGATCCATTTTAGTGGACAATTCGGACCATCTTAATTCAGTAATTCCAACAATTACGGACCATTGTCTAAATCAGCATTGCAATGAGTCCTGAGAGATAAAATAGATTTATGATCACAGCTGTGTGCTAGTCATCAGCACAATGGAAGCCAACAGGGAACCAGAACAGAAGACAAAGTACTTATGAGGAGGCCCATGATGAATGACACGACTGAGGCTTTGATTAGCTTTTTATCTGCTCTCAGGGCTGGGTGGGATGAAGAAAGGAGATTGATGAACTGGAGAAGACTGATATGTTATTTGTTTGGTTGGTGTTGAGTTGGAAGTCTGTGGTGTGCCGTAGAGCACAGTAGGTTTACATCCCATATTAACTTTAGTGGCCCCTGTCTGGCCCATTTGCCCCCTTTCTAAACCCTGACTTATCTCTGACTGGCCCTTGACTGGGTCCTAGCCCCCCTGGTATTGTTTATGTGCTTGATTTTTAAGCATTTCAGAACCCAAAGCTCTCATTTGTGAAAATCAGTGAAGAGGATAAATACAGGAATTTTTATTTTTTATTTTTTACGAATTGTTTTCCTCAGGGGTCCCGACAGAGGGAGAGGGGAACCCTTATTTCCACTGACCTTTTATGTTCGCAGATCCTTAAATCTGTGAGTCAGTCTGCTGACCCACTGAGGGCAAGCTCAGCGTGTTAGTCAGACTCTTGTGGGGATATATCCTAATCCTAAAATCAATGGCTTTTCACCTGGGAAATATATTGATTTTCTGCATTAACTATTACTGCTGGACAAATGTGTATTTCACAGGAGATGTACCTGTATTATCTTGAGCAAGTGTGACAGAAAGATGAAAATCTAAGGTCAACATCTTCCTTCCAGTTAGGTCAAGGTCACTTTGTGTCTCCATGAGACAACCAAAAAAGACATGCTTTAACGCATCACAGGAGACAGAAGTAGACCCAAGCGCTGAGCGCAGATTTATTTCGCAAAGGTACAAAAGGGAGTAGGCTAGTTGTATCCAGTATTCAGGCAGGAGGTCGAAATCCACGAGCAGGTAGAGAAGCGTAGGTACCGACAAGGATCAGGCAGGAGGGAACGAAGTCTGGAAAAAAACAAGGATCATCAACAAGAGGCCAAACAGGAACTCAGATCAACGCTCAGACTATGACGGGACGAGAACTACACTTGAGAAGACTTCTCAAGGAACACAAGGGAATCAGGGGTATATATACAGACCAGCTTGATGGGTAACCAGACACAGGTGTGTAGGGATAAGTGGGCAACTATCCAAGGAGTGGGCGTGCACAACAGAGGCAGAAACAGAACGGAACAAACCAACTAGACAGTAAACGGGGGGGAATTTGGGGTGCAGATTTGAAGGCCTCAGCCTCTTTGGGAAGACTAATCTTGGGATGCATGAACTGCAGATAGATAGATAGAAGCAATAATAATGCCTAAACCGCTTTGCATGTTTAAAATGGGGTTCCTAAGGTATACATTCTAGATTTATTGACTTCCCTCCCTAAACACACTCTACTTTAGACTTTTAGATTTCATATCTACTCTTACCCTCCAAACCATGGCAACCGTAACACTCTCCCTCTATTTATTTCTCATTTATCTCTTGTTTTTGACTCCAGAAGATTTGTGTGTCTGCCTCAGCGAATCTGAGAGATAAAACCCAGAGTCGGTGAGATGAAGACACAAACAGAGCAGTTAAAGGCAGGATATTGATGAGAATTGGAAATAAGGAAGTAATATGGCTGAACCGAGCTGTGCTCTGTGCGGTCTGTCAACATCCATTTCCCTCACTTAAAACTAAAAAGCTGTCTTGTTCAACAAGCAGGCATGCCCAAAACACAGGCCAGAGTAGAATTACCGCCACTAATATGGCCCAGTGCTTCTTAAGAGGGTATCAGCTCTTTGAGAGTGTCTGCAGCCATTGGGGCTAATAGGCCTTGATGAAAGTCAATGCTCAGTCCGGCTCTACTCATGGATCTAAAGGATGGAGCAGCCAAGGCTTTTATGCAGGCAAAGTGGATATGGATTGATAATGTAGATTGAGGCTCTGGGCTCACAGACAAGGGAGAGAAGTGTATTAATCTGTGATCTCCATTATAGTGAGGCTATTTATAATTCCTAGGATGCCATCCATTGTGTGGCTGGGGTAATGTAGTAGAAAGTTCCGTTCATGCATGCGGTGTGGCTTTGAGCTTTGCTCCACACTTCCTGTCGTCTGTCTGACAGACATGGATGTAATTGTCCTAAAAAATAAAGCTGAGATTTTACGTTACACTTATTGGGAACATGGGGAAAGTTTTGGGTGCTTTTGCCTGCAAAAAACGTTTTGATGTAGAATATGTTGTTTCTGAGTGTTCCAGTTTTTTTTGAGGAATGGCCTGAAAGTAAACTACTGACAGGAAACCCATCTCTCTTTGGAGCTCATTAACCCTGTGAGACATGGTTTGAAATTACAACATCACTTTTAGCTCTCCGAAAAACACATTTGCAAATATTTTTGTTGTTTTTGAAATACCACATTTACATAGCTAATGGCCATAGCTAGGGTCCTATTGTCTTGTCTTGCAGTGCCATTGGATAAATGTGGTCTTTCAAAAAAAAGAGATTAGCAATTAGAGAGCTAAAAGTGATGTGATTTTACAACAAGGGGTCTTACAGGGTTAATGTTGGAATCTCTCGCATCAAACAGACTTGCAAACAAAGCACATCTAGTTCGTAAACTAGTTTATCTCATTTATTTTTCGAATGTATTCTTTCTTTATTATTTAATATTTACCGTATTATATTTCGTTATTAATGTTAAATGGAAAAGGTTGGCCAAATATTGGTCTATTGGTCCAACCATCTATTTACCAAGAGATGTTTTTGAGAGCTTGTTTAGGCATTTCTTGCTTTCTTGCATGTTTAAAGACTGCAACTTTTTCTTACAGTTTCCCACTGTATACAAAACAGGAGAGGAACTGCTACCTGGAGCTTAACAGTAAATGTATTGGACAACCCCTTCTGAAGGTCAAGAGCACTAAAGTGCCATTTCCCAGGAACTGTACGTATCCAACTATCATTAGTGGGGAAGAGACATTCACCAAGCCCTTCTGGAAATCCTAAGATCTGTGGCCAGGTCCAGCCCCTGGTGAGTGAGGTGGTTTCCAGGGGCTCAGGGGCAAATGTGTTGCATCCTGCACTCACAAATGCAGTTGGAGGAAACAGCACTCCGTTCAAGCTAGCGTTGGTTAACTCTTTTAGCGTTGGCCTTTCTTCTCTTATGAGAAGTCAAGAGCTGTTGTAGCATGGTGCTAGCTAGGAAGGATGTTATGGGTTCAAAAGGTTATCAAAATAGATTTCATGAAAATGTTGAGAATGAAAATGACTTAGATTAAGGTCAGTGTGTAAAATAAACTTGTCACAAGGCTAAATTAAACTATTATTATTGTGTGTAATACAAGTGCTCTCCCTGCTAGTGATTTCAGGTGTGCTGTTTCACTGGACATTGTATTAGTAATTTGCAATATTGTTATCATAGGGATGGTAGTCAACGTTATACCTAATTTCTGTAGGCCACACCCTTCTACTCTGATTACTCACTTACCTTGTCCACTCAGACAGCAGCAACTTTTGAAAATAGTCAAACGACACAACCTTTCTTAATTCGAGGTTGTTATTGCCCTTTGTCGGGACCCCTAGACACATTATACAATATTCATCGCATAACATACACACCTCAAAATCAACCTAATTAATAATTCAAAAGGGCACCTGCTTCAACACAAACATACTGCTATTACTTGCTTCTCTATCACATGGATGTGTTGCAGAGTCGTAGAAGGTTTACCCAATCAGGTGTAGATCGCCAGTATGGATACATGACACAATGATTCACTCACTATACTGAAATAGAACATGCCAGAATGTGGCTTTTCTGACCCAGAAAAAAGGCCATGGGACACAACTAAGGTTGCAGCCCCAAAATGGACAACATCCTCCTCTTCTGGCCTTAGATTAGATGTTGCTAGGCGGAACAGAGCTGTGATCTTCAACTACGCTGCCCTGCGCCGAGTGGCAGATCAATGCTGTGGTCCCTCGGGTAATTATTATGACAGCTGCCCTGGCCTTTTAGCATCCATAACTCTCAGAGTGGTGTGACCCCCGCCGGATGTCACTGGGGAGGCTGGCGATGGCAAACAGAGGTGATGGGAGTCTGGTGGGTCTGAGGTCCTTCCAGGTCCCCCCTCTTGGCCGCCACCACCCCATGCTCTCTCCAACCCTCCACCCACCACGTCCTCCACACTCCTGACCCCCTGCTCTTCCCTTGGCTCCAGAGCAGGGAGGGAAAGGTCAGAGCCTCCTGCTTCCCCACTCTGTATCGTATCTGCCCTTTCTGCTCGCCAAGATTCCCCACTAGCCTCCAGCCTGTCTCTCTCTCTCTCTCTCTTTCTCTCTTTTTCATGTTCTCTCTGTCTTGGTCTCTCTCTCTACTCTCCTTCTCTCACTCTCTCTTTCGCTCTCTCTCACTCTCTCTCAATATCTCTCTCGCTGTCTATGTCGCTCTCTCTATGTCTCTTGTTCGCTCTTTGTCTTTCTCTAAGCCCAGTTATAATTTTCACAATTTGAACAAGCTCCTCTAATTTCTAACAAGGTTGATTACCAGTGCTGGGATGGACCATGGGACACTGTTTAATTACATCTACGGGTGCCTCCTCGGTCTCTGTGGCAAAGACTCTGGCTTTCTTTGTCTGCCTCTACACTCACACATCCCTCCTCTCTCTCTGTCCCCCGTTTTCTCTATTACCGCCTGCCTGTCACTTGCTGTGTCTCTTTCTTTCACTCTGTCAGTCATTCTCCTCCATCAAAATCTCTGTCTATCCCACTCCCTCAGTCACTCCCTTTTTTCTCTCCCAGTCCTGTTGTCTCTCCACAGTGTAGAGGTGGTACAGTTTTAGCTCAGTGTGAGTAATTATTCTAATCTGCCTGCCAGTGGTTAGTGATGATCATGATGTGTATGGCTACAGTACCACACACAGTAGAACATGACAGGGTTAGAGCCTCTGAATTCTCTCTCCGTGCAATTGGCAGCCGTACAAATATTTAGGGAGATTAAGTCTGAATAATTACGCGCAGTCCTTAGTTTAACACTATTACTTTCTTGATGCAAAATTACACCATCCACTGTTTGAGGCTCATTTAATGGTTCCTTAATCTGATTGCCCATTTATTTACCACTCCATCAGAATGTTAATTGTTACCTGGTGACAGAATAACAACGAGCCAATCTAAGCTCCGTGATTCATTTTGCAATCATTTCTCTTTTAATCACCACCAATGTCTTGCTAACGTTTGACAAAATATGGGGCAAATGTTGAAATAAATACGTTTCTGCTGTGATTTGTTCATGTTGTTTGCTAGTCATTATAGACATGCCTGTGGAGAAGTAGAGGTTTTCAGTTTCCCTGCTCTGTAATTATGCATGTAACTGGCACACAGTTATTTATATTGTGGAGTGTGTCGCCTCACTACCATGTATCTCCTGATTGCTGCCTCTGTTTTTCTGGGTCAGATGCTGGAATACATACACAACCTGACACACACAGACGCACGCATGAACACAAGCAGACACACCCACAGCTGGGAAGGTGATAGGCATTACTTGCCTGGATGCTCCTCTTCCTTTCCTATCTAAATATAAACGTGACTCACAATGGGGTTGATGGCGTTCGCCCTCAGTCAAGATGGTAGTCCACCTTGAACAGTTCCTCCCTTGGCCTGGCTTGGCTGTGGAGTTTTTTCGTCCTTTGGTCTACTCGTATTTGATCAGTCATTAAACAGTGCAGTTGGAGAAAGAGAGCGAGAGAGAGAGAGAGAGAGAGGGAGAGAGAGAGAGAGAGCGAGAGAGTGAGAGAGTGAGAGAGAGAGACTGTGTCAGATTTACACCTGAGCTCTTTGTCTCTTCCTGCCAATGACGGACAGCTAATTGCCATTGTCCGTGAATAATGCATAGGTAATAAACGTGGCACTGCCAGCTGCCGTGTGCTGCTCTCTGTGAGGCCCCGCGGGAGGACTGTCAGGTGGGGGATCGTGCGGCGGCTGCAGTGCCCGGCTGGAGCATGGCATGCCCCCAACTCTCTCCCTCTCATCTCTCTTTTTATGATTTAGATTTGTCCCTCAATTTCTCTATTTTCACTTGTAGTTTTCTGGGTATCATCTCTCTCTCCTCTCTCTCTCTTTCTCTCTCTTTCTCTGTCCCTTGGTTTCTTTGTTCTTGTAAATCTGTGTCATCAGACACTAGGGGGCACAAAGGTAATATAGAACATAAATGCTTAACATCTTTATGACAGTGTAGTGGGCAAATGTTGACATGTTGTTGTGGCTGTGGAACTTGTGGACTTTTAGGACATAGTGAAAATCAGCCCCAACTTTTTTCAAAGTAATACAAATAAAGTAATTGAATGATAACAGTGCAAATAGGCTGAATACAGTGCATTATTCACAATACACTATTCACTCAAATATTTATCGACCTTTATGAAACAAATGCTAGTGCATTTGACTGGAGAACTCCTGCACAGTGTGTGATAAATTGCTTCCTCTTTATCGTAAATCTATTGTACAGGATGTAACCTCAGCAATATCCCTGACGTTGTCAGTTGTTGTTTTATCCTGGATCTAGGACCAATATTATGAAGTTCCATGGAATAAATAGATGCCATCTTTTCTCAGGACTCGAGTGTTATTTCAGTCTGGCACATACTGGCCTTCCCCCGTCGCCTCTGCTATCAGCTTTGTCACCCATATCAATCATAGCCAGCTCCTCCGAGGATGCCTCATTGGTCATTGTTTCAACCTTGAACTTTTTTTTTCGGCTGCTTCATCGCCCCCATCCATCACACTCACTATCTTCTCCTCCCCACCTCACAAGTACAGAGCAGATTAAAGGAGAACTTCTCACTTTTTCATTATTTTATTTTGTCTGTCTGGCAATGAGTAATGTATGTCATGACCTTTGTTCTGTTTTCCCATTGTGTTGATGCTTCTACAGGTATTTGGAATGATCATAAAGATCAAGTGCTTTGAATTATACTGAGAATAAAAGTGAAATAGATTCCAGTCAACTCAAGTTAAGAGCCTCAAGAATAGAGATAATATCCTCTTCTCTATTTTCTCCTCCTCCTCCTCCTCTCCTGTCCATCTCTCATCCTCCTCCTGTCCTTCTCTCATCCTCCTCCTGTCCTTCTCTCATCCTCCTCCTGTCCTTCTCTCATCATCCTCATGTCCTCCTCTCCTGGGGAGAAGTCCAGTTATTTCTTGTTTTTTTTTCCAGGAAGCCAGACCCTCAAGAAGATGAGGTGTGAGCAGAGTTAAGTTTCCTCGTTAGTTTAGGTTTCCTGGCCCAACTTCATCAAAGAACGCTTCAACTGTAGTTCCTTGGGTTACCAGTTCCTATTAGCTTCTACTCACAGTGCCCCCAGGGGATATAACTTCAGTTTTGTATTGATCTATCAATCCTATTTCTTATGACCTTTTTATTAACTTATAATGAAAGCGTCTGCTAAGTGGAAAACATTTACAAATTATAGCATTAGCATTGAGTTGTTGTAAATTATTTTCTTTTAAAACTTGTCTTCCCACGAGTTTCTATTTTAACACTTGTGAAATGATGTGATGAACTTTAAGACATTTCATTGAAGAGCTAAAGTAAGAAAGCTTGACATAGATCAACAGTTGAACCTGTGTCTGGTAGTAAGCTGTCATCTGTGATAAGCCAATCACAGGGTTTCATTTAACAACAATGTGTTATATGCATCTCTGTTGAAGGGTGATGTTGCCACATGTGGAGAGTGTCTGTGTGATGGAGCAGGGTGAGAGGGAGATTGAGATGTTTTAGCGTTGAAGAGAACAGTGGAACTGCACTTGGGGGACAACTTAGAGGAAATTGTTGACACGTCTGTAGTGTTTAGTGCTCTGCTTTAAAGTCCATTCACTTAACATGAGTGAGGCTTTTTCTCAAAGGTACATTATGTCACTTACTGTACGAAGCAACACACTTGACCAGCATCGACTCGTCTACTTTTGTATTTGGTTACGCGACAGTCAATATTACTGTACACAGGAACAGTTCCAATCTTCACAACAGCGTCCTCGTAGGAAATGTAGCGAACATGTCTCGTGGCCATTTCCAGGTGTACTGTTAACGTTCTGAGTCAGAACAAACACAGACAGAACAAAGGTCATGGTGTCTACATCCAGCAATGTATATAATGGTTCTGCTGTTACATGGACGTGAGTGTGAGTGTGTGTGTGTGTGTCCACAGGCACCGTGCCACAAGGTGGTTACACAACACAAAACAGGGTGTTGAATATGCATCGCCATCGGGTACATGTCGCTCCCCAGCTCACACCAGCCTCCCACACCCTCTCTCCTCACCCCTCTCTCTCTCCTCACCCCCCCCCCCCCCCTCTCTCTCTCTCTCTCTCTCTATCTCTCTCTCTCTCTCTCTCTCTCTCTCTCTCTCCTCACCCCTCTCTCTATCTCCTCACCCCTATCTCTCTCCTCACCCCTCTCTCTTTGCTCACCCCTCTCTCTATCTCCTCACCCCTATCTCTCTCCTCACCCCTCTCTCTCTCCTCACCCCTCTCTCTATCTCCTCACCCCTCTCTCTCTCCTCACCCCTCTCTCTATCTCCTCACCCCTATCTCTCTCCTCACCCCTCTCTCTCTCCTCACCCCTCTCTCTCTCTCCTCACTCCTCTCTCTACTCACCACTCTCTCTCTCCTCACCCCAGTCTCTCTCCTCACCTCTCTCTCTCTCTCTCCCTCCTCACCCTTCTCTCTTTACCACCCTCCCCAAGCACCTCTCCTCCCCCTCCCTCTTCTCAGCTCACACTCCTCGTCCTCATCGCACTTCCTCCCCCAAGCCCGCCCGCCTGCCCACCACTCTCCACGCCCCTTCCCTCTCCACAGAGGCAGCGTATGTTCACATGCTAATGTCCCAGGTCTGTGGGAGGGCTTGCCGTGTCCAACCTGGGAAGAGAAATTACATTTGCATGTGATTGGGGAGGGAGACCATGCTGCTGAACTGCGATCATGTTGAAGTAAACTAGACCGTCAGATGGGGGGATGATTGCACTTTTCCACTTCACTCAGTCACTCAATACCAGAACCTTTCCATCAAGGTGTGAAGTGTCTCTCAGCCTTTCTCAGAAATAGCATGGGGTTTACTCCAAATTCAAAAACTTCTGCCGAGTTCTGCCTCATAGGCTCATAGTCAGCTGTCAAACACAAACAAAACATACAAATGCACACACACATACATACACTATACACACAATAAAACACAATGCAAACTACACACAGAGGCAGTGGTCCACAAATGCAGAAGCTCTATCCTGCACAGACAAGTCCACATGACCTAACAGGCCACCATATGTAGCAGGCACCACTGCTGGAAGTGGAGCAGAACATCATGTGAGCTCTGGAGCCCCCACCCCCCTCCCCCCTCCCACCCAAATAGTTCCTCCCTCCCTTACTTTTCTACTTATCTCCCACAGAGAACTGCTCAACTACCCAGAACATGCACCCACATTTCACATCAGGACAGAATACAAGTGAAACATGCACATATGCATGAACCATGATGAAAATAAACAGGTTCGTGGCTTTCTGCGTTTTCATTAGGTCCTAATGAGCAATCAATATGTGATTTTCCTGGAGAGGGTCCACCATAACACTGCTAATTGCGTTTTATAAACGGCAGGAAATGCAAATGTGATAAGATCAGTATCGAAGTAGTGGGCTGTGGCTGAGCTTGGAGCCGTCCAAAGTCTTTGTTTACCAAGCATTGATAATGAATGTAATGTGGCATTGGGAAATTACCGTCTTCATTTTGACATTTCCTATGGACATTAAGTCCCAATTAACAGTGGAAATTGAGCGTCCTGAAATGAAAGGATTGCCTGACGTTGATTGTCTGCATACTACAATGCCACAGCTGAACCAATCCGATATTCATTTCCGAAGGAACATGGGGAACACGCTAGGTATGATAATAACAACAATTAAACCGCTTTGCATACAAACCCCATATGACAGATCATGTGATCCAACCAAGGATCAATCAACAACACAGTCAACAGGAGACCTGCCAACAGGGATGGCTTCAATCACTGAACTGTATTCAGGGTCTAGATGTTTCTTGACCTGCTCTGTGCTGTGCTGTGCAGGTCATTGAGGCACAAAGCAGTGAAGTCTGGTGGATATCTGTGGTGGCACTAGGCCATACCCATTGTACAGACCCACTTAAGCTTCTCATAGCATGGTGTATTATATGAGAGCATAGGCACACACTGGGGGAGGCCCGGCTTGTGTCCCAATTGCTGCTCAAACAACTCAAGCTGAAAAGGTGTTGCAAAATGTATGTATTTATGTAG
The DNA here is from genome assembly GCF_054491055.1 of Hypomesus nipponensis. Lineage (NCBI taxonomy): Eukaryota > Metazoa > Chordata > Actinopteri > Osmeriformes > Osmeridae > Hypomesus > Hypomesus nipponensis. The sequence continues at coordinate 7,593,019 of NC_140367.1, forward strand.
CAGAACACCAAGCTCAGGGGAGAGTCAGTTGGAATAGTAGCGACCACGTTTGAAGACCAAACTATCACAGTAGGAGTGAAGAAGAAGTAGACAGAGAGATAAAGAGAGGGATATAGCAGAGGGAGTGATATGTGCTATCCACCTCTCTCAATTACACCTCATGCTCTGACAGTTTGAAATGGAAGTTCCTTAAATATACTGAACGTTTTGGGGATTTCTGTGTCATAAGTGCGACACATGGTGGAGGATAATTAGGGCTGTAATAACTACATTTCCCAGAAGGCTGTCCAGTAGTTTTAGTATGGGGCATGCATCCACTTTGTGGCAGGTCTTAGACCCAGGGGTGAGCTTTTAATGAGTATGTAGGCTGGCTGGCAGGTGAGTCATCATACAAGTACAATCTTGGAAGTAAAAAAATACAGAGCACTGAATAAATTGTATGTGACGTCATCACCAATTCCATGCATTAGTCATTCAACTCAATGTACGTGTTCACACTTGATCGTGCTCGACTGTTGTCATGTACATTCCTTTCTACTCACACCTCATGATTTGGGTGTTTAATTAGGTCAATTGACAGTTTTAACCTTTAAATGCAATTAAAGAAAGATATAGAGTCCTAACATGGTGCGGTGGGCCTTTTCAATCCCTCCTTCTCTGTGTGTGAGAAGCCATGCCTCCAACACGAGAGGTTTGGAGGTATACTGATGCTGCGTGGGGAGAGTGAGAATTGGAAACAGACTTGGGATTGCAGTTCTCTCAGTTCCTCTGGCCGGACGGAGGTCGTTGTCATCCTCTTGACAAAGCCAAAAAGCGACTGATTGAAATGTCAAATGTAATATGTGTGGTTGGCAGACAGCACTCACCATGCTGCATATTCATATCAGGCGTCTAACGGTTTTGATTGGCTTCCAATGACTTTAATGAAGTCCTGAATCACTTATTCACCTCTGGGATGTTTGAACCTGGATGGATTTTTGGGGGACAATCAGCAAGATTCCTAAAAGTATTAGGTCTGAAAACGTACTTTGTGGCATGAAGAGGGCAGCTAGTTCCCGTCTCTCTCGACGCCAACGCCTCCCCCAGGAGCGTCAGACCTGTACAGCACCCATGTTACCACACAGCAGCTCTCCTCAGGCGGCCGGCGCTTCCCTCCATCTTCAGATCGTGTTTCTTTGTCTCATCCCCAGCCCTCTGCTCTGTTAATTATGGATTATGGCCATGAGGAAGGCGGCAGAGGCACCTCTGTCTGAACAAAAACAAGCTGATTAAGCCAGGGGGACTGCGTCATAGAGAGGGGATGGAGGACTCAGGCCATTAATCACGCTGACTGGAGTTCTCCCTTAAATCAGCTCTTTAGTGGGACAGAGTTCACCCCTCTGAACTCTGACTGTTCAGACTCACTCTTGAGGTCAGTGTTATCCTTCCTCTGTGGTTGTCGCTGTGCGAATCGTCACCGAGAAGTTACTTTCCGAATGATACAGTGATAAGCAGCTAGGCAAAAAATGTGTCTATTTTAAGATGTTGAAAAGTGTTTATATGTGTAAAAGACAGTGAATATGAATTATTTGCAAGACATATATACATATATACTATATATACATATATATATATATATATATACGTATATATATGTATATATAGTATATATGTATATATAGTATATACTGTGTTTATATACTGCATAAATACACTGCATGTATTTGGTTCATATACATGGCTATAAATACATATTTAAATGGCTTACACATAGTCATTTTCATCAAACATGAATATGAATATTGTCAGACTTGTCATGCCCGCTTTAGCTATCAGCCACTGGTGCATGTTGGCTTTTGAAGATGTCAGTCAGAGATCTGAGACCCTGTCTGCCTGTAACCCGGTGACTCACCACCTGCCATTCATCTCCGTGACATTAGCTTGGAAGGTTTGTCTGCATGTCCAAGGTCAGACCACAGCCCCAGCCTCCCCGTTTCGCATTGATGATTCAGTCTCTTCTGCATTGACAGAAGTCTCGTATCTGACGTCATGACCCGGTCACTGCCATTGAAATTGAGGGTGGAAGTTGGCCTCCTTATCTGGGATGTTGATTTTCCGTCAATCTTTCAATTGAATCCGGTGTACTTGGGGTGTCGACAACCTTGTCTGTATGGCTGTGAGTGGGTGCGTGCCAAACACTGAACAGACTTTAATATCTCTTCAAAAGACATTTAAGATATTTTCAGCTATTCAAATCATGCCACACTTTTTAAGAGTTACAGTAATGACTAAACACTGCAGTTATCTTCAATATCAGAAAATATCAGAAAAAAAGAGCTATTATCAAAGAACATAAACACAGAAGTTGGACTAAAGCAAGGATATCCAATCTATCGTTGCAAAATCATGTTCTGTCATCTTGTCACGGGTCATCGGCACCCTTTACATTTTGACAAGACATTAAAGGTCACATGGAACCATGTGTGGCTACGTAGCACCTCTTAAAATACTGGATACTATACAGCACCTGACCATACACAGAAACCCTCAGCCCTAATACCGACTACATGTCTCAAAATGGGAGGTAAAATTACAATTTCTTGTGACAGGCACAAGAAAACTCAGGGTTAGAACGAATGACAAATATTGAAATTTTACCCACACACAATATAAAAGAGAGAGCAGGGCGTGTGGCAGTTTCATGAGCCTCTCCTGGGAAGATGAAGCCATCTCAAGACCTCTGACAAGGGATATTGATCCCTTCTCAGTGCTTGTAAAGGCAACTTTTCCCGAGCTCGACACAACGCTACAAACTCGTGCACGGTATAATGTTGACGATCAAATAAAATGTTGTTGAGTTGCTTCTCCAGAAGTGAACGCTGGTTGTCACGTTTCTCCCAAACTGGTGCCCTGGAGTGCAAGGAAGGGTTTGGGATGCATTTTAGCTACTGCTAATGTACCCAGGGGAAATCACCCAGAGAAACAATGCGAGTGGATTATCTTCTAAGCCGAGATGCTTGCGCTCATGCCCAAAGTAGCACTTGCATCAATGAATACATTGCAGACCAAGTTATCTCTGGATCCATCTGCGGTGGTGCTTGTCCCTACTTGCAATCTACTGAGGGTTGTTGTGTCAGTCCCTACTTACAATCTACAAAACTGTGCCTGTCAGCCTTATTTTGTCTCACATTTTGAGGCATTTGACAAGCCAGTAGCAGCACAACTAACCCTAACCCTAGTAATGATGTCCATGGTCAGGTGCTGTCCAACATCAGGTATTTCAGGACGTGCCATTAAGCCACAAAGGGCGCCATATAACCTTTCAGCACTCATCAAGCTAACGGGTGCTGACAAGACGAGAGAACGTGACTTTTCTGCCGCGGCCGTTCCAGTCCAGGTGAATCTGGGACCATATTGTACCTGTGCTTTCGTCTTCTCCTCCCAGACCATCTAGGAGACAGTCAACGAGTCAATATCCCCAACCAGTTCCAATGAGCCCCTGGTCTGTGAGACTAATTCAATCCCGTAGTCCTCTGGTGCCAGTAAGAGGTCTGACTGCAGCCGTGAGTGCGCTAAATAAACCTGATTAAAACCTAATCTATGGGCCTCCAAGATCATGTGCTTCGTACGTATGTGTGTTCCTGCATCCGAGAGGATCTCTATCTGATTACTAAACTCATGTCAAAAATGATCCTGTGGTAAATGAATGGAAAGGATAAAATGGAGGCCCATGAACAGCTCTCTTGATGAAACATTTCCTTAGTGGAAACCTGCCTGAGAAACAGCAAATGGAACCAGAGTTTTAGTAGTTTTGAGATCAGTTTCTGTGCTCTTCATGGCTTTTTTGATGAACGTTCACTCTAAGGCAATCTGAAATAGCTGCATGGGTGGAAAAGTGATCAAAGGTTTCCTCTTGGCAGGTTCAGCAAATTCACATCATTTCACCGCTCAAGTTTTCGCTCTTACTGTGAGTGTGCATGTGTGTGTGCATGTGCGTGTGTATGTGTGTGTGCATGCGCCTAAGTGTGTGTGTGTGACGAGGTATTGGCAATGACAATAAGGAAAATCTTTTGGTGAGAAAACCAAATTTCATGGGACCTCATTAGAAGAGCCACCTGACTAACTCCCAAATAAAGCCTTGGAGGGTGTGATAAATCCTCTTGATTTTTATCCTCTTGAACAGATTTACACCAAAAGTTAAAGCGCTTACTTGGCTCTCTGATTTCACAATATAAAGTTTCACCTTTTTGTTTTTCATCATGTGTATATTTTATTTATATTGTTTATGTCTTTTATTTTTCTCTGATGACCAGTATGAGGGTATGTGGCAGTAGAAAATAACAATCTTCTTCGGTTTAGAGAAACGGAAAGGTTGTGAGGCAGGTATTATACCCTTATTATAGTAAGGACCCATGGACACTCTTCCCTACAGTAAACACAGCAGCTGTGTGAAATAGTTTATTTTCTCCCCTGTGCCTCTCAGGCCTGTTGCCTCATATCTCCACACCTCTCACATCACGTCTTCTTTATATAAGGTTCATATCAAAGTCGACAAACTGTAAAAAAAGCATTTCTGTCTGTAATGAAATGCCAGAGATAGCGTGAAACCAAACAACAGCAGTGGACTTCTAAATGCAAAAGCAGTTTTTCTCTTCATGCGATGGCAGATTGAACAATCAATTCAAGGTATTTTGGACAAAGGCAATCTTTTATCCTTCTCCCAGTTTCACTTGAGTGCACTGCCACAAAAATGTAGGTACTATTGCAACTGTTTTCCTTTGGCAAAATTCTGAACACTGGTGATTCATACTGGGGGTTCTAGTACTAACGAAGCATTTACTTTTTATGAAGAGGACATAAACAAAGCAGAACAATTGTGTTCTTGAATCACATTTTAATGCATTAAATGAGAGCATTTATACATTATCATTATATATTTATATTTTTTTACTTTAAGAGTACTTAAAATGTTTGTGTTTTTGTACATTCACATACATGTTGACAAATGTAATATATAATAATTTGGTAACAGTTTAGATGAGCTCACCAAATTCACAATTTATTAACCAATTTGTTACTTATTAGTTAACGGTTTGCTCACCGTTAGTTATTTATTGTTCATACAAAATGTATCATTAGTAAAGCATTAGTAAAGCTAAACCCTAACCAAAACTTAAACCCTAAACCTAAACCCTAGCCCTAAACCCGAACCCTAACCCTAACTGTGTGAACAAATGCTTTACTAATGATACATTTTGTATAAACAATAAATAACAAATTGTGAACAAACCGTTAACTAATAAGTAACAAATTGGTTAATAAATTATGAATTTGGTGAGCTCATCTAAAGTGTTACCAATAATTGTTGTACTTAGTTTAAGTATAATGTATTTTTGCTTGGAAACATGAATGCCTAAATAACAATTTGCTGTTTGAAGGTAACAAGCGTGCCATATTTCAGTCTCTTCTTGTCATTGTATACTGTTTGTTTAGCTTGTTTGCCTGCTATTCCCAATGAGGTCAAAGTCTTGACTTGGAGTGAAGTACAGAGCTCCATACCTTCCATCCCTCACCCTGTCACACAAACGAGTGTTGCCTAGTAACCATAACCGCTCTTGTGAAGTCACCATTCAAAGCTTTTCAAAGACAGTCACGCTTGATGGGGTTTTTTCCTCCAAAAGTGCTATTCATGTGCCATCTGTAGCCAAAGAGGACGACTGAGCCCTCTGTATTAACATCAGAAAGGTCAGCCACTCAGCTCAGAAGAAAAAAAAGCAGCTGAACTATATTTACAGTGCATTTATTATTGCCCTCCATCTTGTTTTTTTTGTTGGCAAAAACACAGATTACTGTATCCATGTCCGTCAGAGCACTGGTTACTTACTCATTTTGATTTGGACTGTCTATCACTCATTTTAATCACAGAATTGACGTCAATGATCTGTTTTGGCTACTGTCGAGTTTCATTGGAACTGGATTCAATTAACCAGACTTTGATTCTGTTGACCACAACATTTCGCTGAAGCCGACTGTTTTATTAACTGCAATTGAATTAAACTGAATTTTGATTCTATCAACTGTCAAATCTATTGGGAAATAATTTTCTTCTCACTCACATCTACAGTGTTCCTGCTGCTGTCCATTTATTCTATTAACTTAATCAGGTAAAATTCCCACTTAATCAACAGAAGATATTGCTTGAATATTGAGTTCAGTATGAAAAACAAATCACTGGTGTAGAATTTAAAAGAAAAAGAAAATATTCAAATGGCTGAAGATGGCGTCATGGCTTCCCCTGAGTGCAGCTCTGCCTGGAATCATCATCATAAAAATGATAGACTTCAACATGATCTCGACACAAAATGAAAGGATAAAGAATACGCTCTCATTGCAAAATACTGAGATCAGCTAAGACTTACAGAGGGAACAAGCCAAGTATGATTTAAATTAGCATCAATGCAAAATGCGACATGATCATTGCTTGCACCTGCTGATGGCAAATAATGCAATTTGATTGCTCGATTATCCAAAGTGCAGGTTTTGAGTACTGTCAGTCATCTCAAATGAGCTTTCAGAGATGATTGCGTCCGGATCAAATCCAAGCAGCACTCCTCAGAGGAAAGTGACATTCTAATCAATCAACAAGAAAGATATCCCATGTGATGAGCTCATTCATTGATACACTGTTGAACTCCAATAGCAATTTGCTTCAGCTGGATTAATGCTGATCTGTTTGATTAGCAAACAAAGGTAGATTTACACATACTTACCCTGGATTTAAACCAGGGGTCGAGAGTTTTTCTAAGAGCATTTGCTTTCACCAGCTTATCCAGGATGCCTGGGGAAGTTCAAATAATGCTAACAAATACTTCTTTTCTCGTTATTGAAGTTTGGTTTGCCAAAAGTGGGTCATTGCTTGAAACCAGTAGTGGAACAAGTCACACGGATCACTGCCATTTCTAGCACATGGTCATGGTTGTTCAAATATAATGTCCAGAGCTTCACACTATGCTTCACTCTAAGTCTGCTTACCTTTCAAGTCTTCAAAGCCGCTGTTACATAAGATGGGCCTTCAGGCTTCTTAAGCACCGTGATTGTACATACACTTGGATGTCTGGATCTGGCTAGTTCTGTCCGATGTACTGTATGCTCTGCACCAGCACAGCAGTGAGGCTGGTGGAGGATGTTGCCATGCAGGGACAAACCCTTGTTCATCCGTCAAGGTCAGACAACAGGAGAGGGTGGCTATGGCCTGCCAGCTTGTGTTTCCTCTTCATGGGGCGGAGGAGGAGGGGGGGGGGGTGCTATTACTTGACTGAAAGGTTGCTTGCAAGGATACAAATAGTCTGCTTCTTTATACTTAAAATTTTTCTTCCTTTCTTTTTTAATCACTCTGTCATTCACTCTCCATCTCTCTCTGCCTCCTTTGCACAATAATACACACACATGCACACACGCACAAAGCCATGATAAAAACAACATATTTTGTCATTTTGTCTGCTCACTTAATCAATATAATACTTAATACATACCTACTATTGAAAGCTCCTGATTTTGGTGAGATAGCAAAAACAATGTGAATATGCCTGTAGAACCATAAAACATCACTTCAACCAAAAGCATTTTTCTTAACCATCACAACTGACTTAAAGTAGAATCCCCAAAACTCCCCAAATCTCTAAAACTTCAGTTACAGTCTGTTGGTTCTGTCAGGTGAATCCAGTGGCAGGTTTGATACCTCAGTGCAGGGTGGTTATCAGGGACTCTTCTGATCAATCATGTTTCCCTTTCCTCTTTTTTCGTAGAGTTACTTCAAGCTTGAGATAAAATATTTATGTTTAACCAGGATTCGGATTCGATTTGAGGGGTTTAAGTTTTGCTGATCAAACCATTTGTTTCACCACCTCCCTGTGCAGTGGGGAAAAGTCTGTAAATGGTACAAGAACATCCGAGTGTAAGCCAAGGATATCCTTCTATCCTTCTGAGTAATCGAATTGACAAATCCCATTTTAGAACCCCATTTTATATTCCATTTTCAGTTCACATCTATTGAAGATCGTCTGTGTCATCCACCCATCAGGAATGGACCAAAAAATATATATTTATTGTTAAATGTCATTCAATTAAGTCCGATGACATCAGTGAGGGTTCCAGGCAGTGTCCACGTCCTAGACTCCAGCAAACCGGGCCGCCTCGGATTTTTCATCACCGCCTGTAGCTGTGTGATTATCCATGTGTTTTGATGTCAGCTGTGAGAGATGTTGACTGACAGGCTGGGCCAGGCATTTGCACAGGATCATGAGTGACAGGAAGCTTCTATGGGACACAACCAGTTTTTATAGGACCAATATACAGAAAGACGGAGCTGCAAAAAAATAAGTCCAAAATGTTTTAAGCTTTGCTAGCATTTAATTATCCTGCCGCTTTCAATAAACTCCAGCCTTGAATTGATGTGTAGAATTGAATTTGGCCAAACCATTCACGGCTCTCTTCTGTATTAATACGTTCAGCCTGCAGAGTACAAAAAAATGCCAGTTAACAGAGTAAAAGTAATTAGGCTCTTGTTAAGGCTCCTATGAATTATAATTTAACAAAAGTCTTAATTTAGAACAAAAAAAACTAGCGCAGAGCGTCTCCAGAGGTGATGATGTATCAGTGATTTGGTCTTGATCGAGGTGATCACGTGTCATCAGCATGCACTGTTAGTGAGTGATAGTCCTCTGCCAACATTCAAATGGCAGTACCAGCAGTCCCAGCTTCCTCCGTGGTGTTAGCCTTAGTTCTCTCATTGTGAGATCAATTCAGCAGGATTTTGGCAGCCATGTTTTCAGCTCCACCAATAACCAGTCTGCGCGTCAGCAGAATCAAAACAAGTCCCTCTGTTCTCATAATTATCGACTCGTCCTGGATGATGTGGAAGGGCAAATGCATCATGTCAACACTAGATGCAAATACAGGCACATGCCAGTCTTTCTGAACAGCAGATCAACAAATTGTCAAGTTGCAAATGGCCTTGATTGCGGGAGCATTTTATTCTCAAACCCATTGAAATTGTAGGGGTGACTTGGCAGGACGGTGGCATCCATTAAGCCCTCATTGAAATGCTACAGTATCTCTATGAAAGGATTGGCAGAATATAAGTCTGATCATTATTGTCTGGTTTGAGGTAGTCTAGTGGCTTCCTTCTACCAAATTAATTCAGTCTCATTTTTATATTCCACTGATCAAACCTCCTCTCAAGGCCTCTAAAATGTGAACTTTGCTTTGGCTTTAGAGAAAGTGAAAAATGTAAGCGATTCTGCCTGGCCTCTCTAAGGAAAAGACCAGATTTTCAGATACTGAAAAGCTTTATTCTCTCCTAGTGGGTAATATCTCTATTCCGGATATTAGACCTGTGTCACTAACCCTAAATAGCGGACACCATTGTGTCTGGTCCTCCCTGGTTTTTATTAAATTGATATTGCGATACAAGATCAATATTGGACGGCACTCTCCTGTGTGTTAATGTTCTTTCATTATTGCATATGGGTGTCGTGCACATAAGGGTGCATCAATGAGAAAGCTTCTGGGAGAAGATTAATTGATACTGGAAGCAGAGTTGCCACACAGCTGGATTGACAGCTGTTCCTCTCTGTTGTAGGTGTTTAACTTTGTGGCAGACATGAATTACTTAATGTATTGTGCGTGTTTGTTTTGGGACATTGATTTGGTGTGGGAACAAGTTGAACAAGTGGAACCTTACATTCTTTTATCCCATAATTGAGAGTTAGTATTTATAGTTAGTTGAATGTTTTTGTAAATATTGAAATTATTTCATGAGTTTTTATGATACTGTACTGTATTTTCCATCCCTCTCCATGCTGCTTGAACCGCACAGTCAGCAGTGAGTCTGCCAGTGCCTTAGTGAGCCTAAAGGAAGTCCAACCTGCAAAACCTCCCACTGTTGCTCTCTCCCTTCTCCCTCTCCACCCCAACACTACCTCCTCTCTCTTTGATGTCTGGGGTAATTAGCCATGGCCTATGAAGTAGAGAGGGGAACTTGGAGGTTCAACCGAGACTGTTTTCCCTCTGTAATGATGCTAGCAATCCCATTGGCTGTAATACGGAGCCAGTCACGTGTCCAGGCTCTGGCAATGTGGACAACTCTACTAGAGAATTGACCAGTAGTTTTATTAACTTCTCCCTGCAATACTCCGTTGAAGGTCAACCTTTAAAGGATTTTTCATTTCATTTTTTATTTTGTTGTCCAGACATTGGTAGTTGTTACAATGTCATATAATGCTATAGGCAACACAATTCAAGCTTTACTTATACTTGATGTCTGCATAACAGTGCTGGGTCATTGTACAGCTCAGTTACTGCTCTCTTGACTCCTATTCCATCTGCAAGCCAAGGAAGACATGATTCCACCAGCAGCCGCCAATAAAACTTCTAGACATTGATTTTACAAAGTGGTGGGGACATGACAGGACAGAAATGAAGCTCACACAATGCCAATAACCTTTCCTATGACAAGGCTATTAAACGTCAGCATTGGATATACTAATGTAACATATGTAATTATTAATTGCATGTCAAAGGAGGGTAGAGGTCTTGTTGTAAAACCACAAACCAACAAATTACATAAAGTTGCTTATAAACCTCGAACATTCCTTGAATCAGAACAAACAGTTGAATATTGAAGGTGTGTCAAGATATAATGGGAACAGTCTTTCATAGGTGTAATTGAAGAATACAGGCTTGAAGCTATGCATGTGTGCTCAAACATTAAAGTGCCGTATCCCTCTGTGCATGCCAATGACATTTAATTAGTGACATGAAAGGCGTGGTTGCATTTTGAAAGGGGTGCTCAAAGGTTATGCACATAGCTTCTCATCAAAGCTTGGTCAGGCATGCTTCAAATAGGTATGGAGAATTCAGAACGTTTATTTTTGCATATACGTACAGTACAGTAGGGTTGAGAAGTCAGCTATTGAAAGCATTTGATTAGGTGAACCTTTATGCTTATGCTCTCAATTTGCAGCTCACGCCTCAAGGTCAACCTATTCAAGTGTACACCATTCAAAACCCATTACAAGGCTATAAAACAACAACTTTGTTTTTGAATACAACATAATCATTCACAATTGGTGTGGGACAATGTGAAAATCTAGCAATCTCTTACAGTAACATCTTGCTTGTTTGTGTCTTGATTGGAAGCCCTCCGGACCCAACGTTGGGCTGAATGAGCAAGTCCAGCTGATGGAGGGAGAGACGGAAGGTTCTAGCCACAGGGAATCTGTCAGCTGTGAACATCAAGCCCCAGCCAATCAAAGCAAATTAATCCGGGCTTGGTCTGATTTTGTTGGTCCAGTGTCATAGAAACACCAGTGCCATGGATTTTTACTCTCATTCTCTCTCTCTGAGTCTCTTTGGGGATCCAGTGAGAGAAAAAGTGTGTGGTCCAATTTTTGCCTGTTAGATTTAGGCAATGTTGACTAATTGCGGTCTGTCTGTCACGATCCCATAGCTCATTATGTGTGGAGCCCAGGAATAGGACACTTGTAGAATGTCTGTCTTTGGTTTCTTTTCTTTCTAAAAACCAAGGATTGTGTGAAACGCCTTTGATCATCACCTGTAGATGTTCGAATTAAGAGCTGATGAAACCATTTCCATCTCTCCATGTTAATGTCTGAATAGCAGGTAAGAATATAAATGTATTCTTGTAAGATCTTTATTTCCATACTGTCCTACCCATACTACATCTGGATTGGCCCACAGACCACTTGTCGATTAAGTGTGGGGGTGTGGATGCAAATGGATGATAATTGAGCTGATCCGATGAACATTTGAGCCATTAGGGTGACAATGCACCAGCAGTTCACTTATGAAACCAAACCGAGGGCCATTAATTCCCTAGTGAGAGGCCTCCTTAACTGGAGAGATGGAGACAGAGAGCCTGCTAACGTGATTGACACTGCACATAGGTGCCCAGGTTGTTCCTCGAACTAAGCATCAGAACCAATCTTGAGCTACTATTGTTGGTGTGGTACTACCCGGTTCCCCACCATGATTCACACAGAACTGTCCCCGGGGCTAGCAGAAGCCCTAACCGCTCACTGAACTTTGACCCATGCTGAACGTAAAATATATATTTTTCCTTTGTGCCAGTTGTTGAGTGTACCATTCAGCCACAAATCATCCAACTGATCAGAATCCCCTAAAAGGCCAATGTGGGGTTTGGCTGTGGGTCCCTGACATCACATACTCCTCACAGTGTCTATGTTTAAACATGGCACCCTTGAATTAGACATTATCTTGCGGCATGTTTCGTCAGAATGATGGAAGTGTGATGTTGGTGAATGCCAACGAGCCTCGGCTCCCTGGGTATTTCATTGCTATTCTGAGGTTCTACATCCCCATGGGCAATGCCTGAAGGAGAATCTTTGAGCAGAGATTGTTTATTTCATCAACAGTCCAGTTGAAAGCTTTACCACTGACTATCAGCTGCCTATTAATGACTGTTTACTGCTTTCCCAGGACCAGGAAAAGGGGTTATTGGCTCATTGTAGACTTCCCGTTACTGATATTTACTGATTATAATATACATTATTCAGTAGCTGCTTTTGTCTGTCTTTCAACATGAAGTAAGAAACCAAAACTTCTTTTGAATACAGCTGCTCTGATTTGTAGTGAAGACGTTTTCTTGAAGAAATAATAAAAAATAAATCTCCAAAAGAACTTCCAAAGTTCAGGAACAAGTTAGTGGAACCAAAAGAAGGTTCAATGAAAAGTAGAGCTTCTTAAATTCTTAATCACCTCCAACACCTCCTTGCCTTAAGAAAACTGGACTGTCAGAGGGATCTCACATAGGCCTTCAAACGATTCATCCTGTCCTGGTAGCTGCCATGTTTCTTTCTCTTCACACCCTTTCTCACATTATGGTGAAGCCAATTATGAGAGACTCCAAAATAATTTAACAGCCGCCGCTACAGTACTGTGTGTCAGTGCAGTGGCCGGTCACTAGATGTGATCCGACACATGCCCTTTCCCTTTCCAACACTGACCAAGTTCACTGTCTGGACACTTGGATTTGCCTGGCGCCAACCACAATAGCTAGTACCACTCAACTAAACAATACTATTACAATGCAAGTTCAATTGCACAAGTGCAAATCCACTACATTGACGTTACAGGGAGACTTCAAGCTCTTTTCATTGTCATTCTAAAAACTTGAATTTACCATAAATGTATTTGATTACCTCCAAGAAATCAAAAATAACACCTTTGTAAATATTTATTGGAATTAACGTCACCATTAATGGTCTTAATTCTTAAACCTCAAAAAATAGGTTTTGGAGTTTAGTTACGCTTAGTTACACTAAAATAGATGTTTGCTTTTGCTGTAAAATAGTGTTTGTTTGCTCCACCTAGAGATCCTGATTAGATTAATTGATCCCATTACTATTAGCAGTGAAACCTCTCCAGTCATGTTATGGTATAATTGCACCATTACGTACATTGTGTGCGAAGTACTGTAACCTATATTATGGGGACATCTGAGGACATTCTTAGAAGATGGCTTTATGACTTACCTACAGACAATTGACTGGTTCCCGTCTCGACACTTCCAATACCAGTACTGCCTGGCACAAGCAGGACAGATGTTCTTGATGGTGTGAAAGGCACATGGAAATATGTGACTTTACAATTTTTGCAAATAATACATTCAGTCAGATAAGGGAGAGTTTGGCATGACCTTACATTCACAGTTTGAGCACTGTGACAGTTGCTTCCTCTGAAGTCACTTTTAAATCAATTTACGTAGCCTATGCCTGACGTAAGAAGGGGAAACATAATAGGTTAGCTTACTATAAGTATGAGTATCACAGTTGTGTGATACTGTACGATACAACGTATGTGCAGATTATGTTTCTCATATGTTTCATTTACATTTAGCAAATGCTAACTTTTTGTTATGAATTACGTAATCAATAATACAGTGACCCCTATTGTCTGGACAATGGCAAATCACTTATTCCTTGTCAAAACGTAATGTCGCTCTCCACCTAATATAGTGCTGAACTCCCTGTAGTTAGCGTTGTCGGAAAACGGGACAGAAAAATAATTGTAAAAAACAAAAACAAAATTAGAAGCCGTGGTTTAAGCTATATCTTACCGACCGTGTTTGTAATGTTTGTTCATTTCACACCCGGTAGCACTGCACAGCTCTCGTGATGTAGGTGGTTTATGACAGTTGTAAAGGAAAGCACGGACAGGACTGAAGCCTAATCGGCAGTGTGTTGCCCGATGTGTGGACCTCTTTTTCTGGAATCGAAACAGAATACGTGGATTTAGGAGGTGGGTGATATAGGATTTTCGATGGTATTTCAAAGATTTTACGAAATTACGAAAAATAGATTTTGTGAGCACAGCGATAAGGTTTACAGTAGGACCTTGGTTATATGTTGCTTGTTTGTATTCTGAAGAAAACGTGCTTTCGTTTTGCAACATGTAGTTGATCAGTCTTGATAGCTCAATGCACGTTCTGAATGGGGCTGCTTAGACGAATACAAACACAATATCGAGCACAATTGAATTAGAGGTTGGTCTTTGTTGCATTGTTGTCGAATAAACAAAACATAGAAACATTTATTTAGATTTAACATTTTGAGTTATTGTCTCAAAGTATACGGGAAGTTGCAAAAAAAAAAGTTGTCAACCTTTTTACAATATTTTTCAGCATGGATACTGACATTAATATTGACTGCAGGTGTGTTTTGCGGAAGTAGTAGCCTACTCGTGTTCGCTTGTTCGTATCATCAATCCGTTGTCCAGTTTGGCCTAAACTAATTGAAAATTAAATATTATTTTTGTGTTTGTGTGCGCGCGAGCGTCTGTGTTCAACATGCGTTTCTTGCGTTGAGATGCGTGTTTTTGCACAAGTTAAGCATCACCGATCTTGGCTTAATTATAAAATAGCCGTCCATTACACACGGCCTATGGAGTGCTAGGCTACTTTGTTTGCACATTTCGTGTGTACATCCCTACGTAGGTCTGGATGTGGACATTCGGAGTGAGTAATTTAATCTTCACTTCAGAATCGACTCATATATTTGGGAAGTGCTGTGTAATTGATGTATTTTCGGCCCACTGTGTACATTTTCCCCCCCGGCTACATCTAAAATGTTATTCAAAACACTCACTAATTGGATGTTCTTATTAAGTCACGTTTTGCTTTGGCTTTTGGGAGTCTGGGTTCTATTGTCAAATGGATCCAGTTCACAAATTGCCACACTACACATCTTGAACCAAGCACACTGTACTATTTCAAATTAAGTTCCGACGCAAAATACCGAGCTTTACCCCATGCTTTGTGAGTGATGGCAGTCATGTCATGGTTCAGTGCATCCGGACATGTGTTTGTTTTATGCTTCCTTGGCCTATTTTAATGCTTTTATGGCGATCTCTTCTCTCTGAGAGGGACACTCGCCCCCTACCCTCCTGTGCTTTATGGGTGGCCTAAGGCTTTTTTGTTTTGTATTGTAGTCTGTGCAAGGACATGCTTGTCATATCTAATATCTCTCCGTTTCGTTTCTCTCTCTCTCTCTCTCTCTCTCTCTCTCTCTCTCTCTCTCTCTCTCTCTCTCTCTCTCTCTCTCTCTCTCCTCTGTCTCTCGATCTCTCTTGATCTCTCTTTCTTTTTTCTAGTGAGCCAACATTGAGAAGAAAGACGAGGTACACCCATTGGACACTTGCTGAAGACATTGTAAGTGTCTTAGTCTATCTTATATCTGAGTTATTGTAAATATCCCATGTACACTTTCACTTATTGTTGTCCTTTCATTATATTTATGTATGAATTTAGAGGTGATGCTACTGTTGCAAAGATCCTGGTTAAAAATATGGATTGTTTCTTGGCAGTAGCCACTGAATTGCTGTTAAAGATGTGCACTTCTGGTCCTAGATTTCTTGCTGTACTAATACTACAGTATTATGCACTATTCATATGTCACTTTTGATACAAGTATCTGCTACATTAATTCAAATGTAGTGCAACCTGAGCATACATGAATGTCTAAATCAGTACCAGGCCTACATGACATGCATGTGTTGTGCACAGTACAGTAAAAACGATATATCACTTAACTTTGAGTTTGACTCAGTGGCAGCAAAAAGCAACTTCCACTGGAGCTCACATCCCCAGTGATTGCAAGGTTGCAAACGCACACACGATCAATCAAATCAGCCAATGCGCACAGGGAGGGAGAACGCCTGATGGCCTGTGCTCTCATTTGGGATGCAGACGTTGTCCTGTTGCTTCCTTTAATGAGATCTGGAGGCGTGCAATCTAATATTCACCACTGAGACTCCAGCATGGCCACAGACGCCAGTAGCCCAAAGGAGCTGTGTTTTAATCCAATGGAGTGGAGTCAGCTGTGAGAAGGCTGTACATGATCAAGACCAGACAGGAGGAGAAAGGCATGCCGTGTCCTTACTGCTCTAATAGTTGAGACAGGGTTGGAAGTTTGATGTGTCATGGTTCAACTGTGTGCACCAGGTTCCCCCGCCAAAAAAATCTTCTGTATAGTTCAGGGGAAGAGTATTTTATTGCAGATCCTGTGGTCCCAGGTTCAAATTCAACCTGTACCTCAGGGTTCCTTCAACTGTACAAAAACAATTGTCGCAGAAGGTGTTCCGGGACAGGTCTGGTCGTTACCAATAGAGGGCAGTGAAATCTGAGGTGTGAAGTCTCCAGTACCCCCTGGTCTTCACAGTAGAGTAGCTCTGAGCAGTGTGGCTGGCGGCTGCTTTTGAAGAGATGGCTCTTTGGAGATAAGTAATTAAAGCTGGATCATTTGACATGGGCGGGGCCGCCTCTCGTGATGAATGAAGCTCCCCGCTTCTGTCCCAACTGTCACCTGTGATTGATGCACTATGTGCGTCCCAACACGACCTCAGTGCGCATCGCTGAAGTCCCCCCCCCCCCCCCCCCCATACTGTCTCCCCTGTTGCCAGAACCCTCAGCCTCATCTTGTTAGCTAGCAAATTCATCACCACCCAAGCCTTACAGTTGGCCCGTGATCCATTTTTGTCAAGCTTGCCTGTTTGAACAGGGAAAGATTTCACATCTTCCATACACACGCACACTTAAAACACTCCACCACACACGTCTTTGTCCAGTCGCTTTCCGTATATTGTACTTAACTTTACTGACCCTAAATGAGAAATCACACCTCCAAACACTCATAGCAACAGGACATTGTTTTCTGAAATAAAGTGCATACATATGATGAGCTGATACACAATCAGGATCTATGAAGTGCATAAGTAGAAGATGAGACAGGCCAGATGTAAGTAACGGAGTAGCGGTTCTGAGCTCTTAAACAGTCAATCATCTCAGTCTCACATCACTCTGAGGCCCTCAAGGTCATACCATAGATCGTGCATTGATTGTCGCCCTCTGACCCTTTAGCAATAACCTGGGGAGGATTTCCCCACTCACCACACATTCATTTGTTCCGTCTCCCTCAGGACGTCGAGGGGTTTGCAGCGTGGGCACTGGGATATTCATCTTCCAGATTAGCATTGATGCATGTCCGCCGTCTGGGATCGCTGGGATTGAGCCAGGTGATGGGCCTGACATGACTAGAGCTAGAAACGATGCAATGCTGTCCTGTGATCCCCAGTAATAACTTCACAGTGCTTGCTCACATAGAGCGATAAGTGTGTATGTTTCTCTCGTCATCTGGCTCACGGCTCACAGCTGGTTGGGGGAGATTGACAAACAGCTCATTCAGTCAGCGCTTCGCCAGGTCTCCCACGGAGAGACTGAGTGGGCAGGATATGAGTGTGAGGAGACGGCGCCGTCATGTAATGCAAAGCAGCTATGCGACAGAGGCGAGGTTTCACACAGACCGATTCACACCACATTTAGTTTCCTCGTTTAAAATCGGGAGGCTGCACAACAGCACAGCTCACTGCGTTTTCGGTTTGAAAATAGGGATGAGAAATGTTTTGGAAAATGCGTGGAAAGAGAAGTTGGACTTTTGGAAAGTGTTTTTTTTGGCCCTCACAGTGGCTTGCAATAGTGGACAGGAGGAGAACCTTTTAGGGTTACTTGGACAGGGTTTAGCCCTAGTCTTGGGTGCTATAATCTACCTACCACTCCAAAGTCCATTATGGTCCTCAGAAAAGGCTTTAAGAGTAAACCTGTTTCAGACAGGCCTCTCTCAGTCAATCTTTGGGTCTGGCCACCAGTGACACAGATTTTCATTTTCCACTGTCAAGGTTATTATTCAGTTGCGTTTCCAAACCGATGGGAAAGGCTGAGCTCTATGTTCCTCTTTTAATCTCGCTATTATACTATTTCATTTCCTCCCTAATTTCTTTTCTCCATCAGTTCACTCTTCAGATACGGGAAGGGTTGATACCCGACGTAATTTCACATCTACTCTGTGCTTCCATTTTCTGACGATTAAAAACTAAGTAATTGTTCTTTAATAACCAAGGTTTCATGTTTCCCCGCTCCCGCCGTAAATTGAAATTGAATACCTAATGTGTTTATGGAGGAAATTTTGCAAGATTTTTAGGGGGCAAAGTTTTAATGAGACTTTTCATGGATACTGTTCAAATAATGGTGTCTGTTCAGCTAAAAGCAAAACATAGATACAGTATAAGTTCAATGTTTACTCATTGGGGTAAAATTATTTACTGAAAAAAGTTGAAAAGTTCACTTTGTTACTCAACCTTCTTTTTTATAGTTATTTCATGTTCCTAAGCAGGTGCATAACTGAATTAGATGTTAATGGAATCTATTGCAAATGATTGTCAGCTTGAGTATCATCTAAATGATGCAACATTATGCAATGGGCTAGGCACACTGATGAGAGAGAGAGAAACAGACAGACACAGGAAGAGAGAGACAGACAGAGGGAGAGAGAGACAGATAGATAGAGGGAGAGAGAGAGAGGCAGACCGGCACAGAGAAAGACAGAGGGAGCAACAGACAGACAAAGATAGAGGGAAGGGGGAGACAAAGAGGATGTACTCATCAACCGTGGTAGTTGTTCTTGTTGTCACTGAGTAGGCTCAGAATGTAATGGTGACTAATGAGGACGACCACTTTCCACACTAATCAGTACTCCCTCCAAGGTACCTCATCCCCCCCTTCATTTGACGCTACGAGCATATGCCCTTACTAAAGGATTGAAGTGAAATCACATCAGGTTAAATAAACTAAACAATGGCTATTGTGCTTCTGGGAAGGACTGCTGTACATCCTCCCCACGATGGGGACTAGGCTGCAGGTCCTTTAGCCTCTCTCCCAGGCTGGAACACAGAACTCAGCCACACAGGGGCCTAGGAGGCCGGTTCCTGTCAACAACTTCAGGATGGTGACAGATCCCAGCTTGGCGATCCTTATCCAGGGGAAAGTCAAACTGTCCTCCAGGGGGGCTTAGAAGAAGACAAAGAGAAACTCATGTTCAAAATGGCTGCTGAGTCCGATTTCCCGGGACACCATGTTCCCTTGGCACCTGTGTCCTTTTGATACTCAGCACTTCTATGCCCCATAGCGGTCACCCTAAGCGGGTGACACAGACAGGGACCCGTTTGAAATCCTCCCTCAGGAAATGAGTTTTCTCTTGTCAGTCTGGGTGTCTGGAGACATGTTTTCAGACATTGCTTTCAAACTTGTGTTACAAGAGAGTGCACCCATGGCCATGCAATGTTCAATCAAAGTTCAAGCTGGCCATCAGACTGTTAGTCACAATTTTGACTACTGTGGAGAGAATGGAAGCATTGACAGAAGTCTCTGAAAAGTTTTCTTGAACTGAACATTTCTTTAGACACAAGACCTTGCAGTATTTATTTTCGTTTTGGGGAAAGGTTTTATGTGTCTGGGTCTACAGTGCTTTCCATCCTGAGGACTCTTTGAAGCCAGGGGCTTTCCTTGATCTGAAGTTCCTCTGTCCTCACATTCACTTCTACATTACTGGCCAAGGATTTTCTCAGAGGACTTGGCTGATAGTGTTCAAAGCTTCACAGGATTCATTTTTTGCTATTTCATTGACGGGATGCTCCATGACTCTAAGCCTGCTGATAATTAGCACCAACTTGCTGTCTCTTTTTCCCATGTATCCTGACTGAAGTCTCAAGTTCTCCCGGATATGTTGACCCAAAGTTTGGCCTGAAGTTTGACCTTTTATAATCAAAGTGTGTAGGATGAGCGCCCTCCTACAGTGGTGACCCCCTGATGACTCTAGTAATATTCCCCACCTTGCTGCTCTGAAATAGAATCTGGAAGTGATAAAAAATTGAGTGAGAGAGTGGAGGAAAGTATCAGAGCGAGAGTAGAGGACAGTAGAACAGGGAAAAGCTGAGATGAGAGAGTAAGGGATGGGTAGAGAGTAAAAGAGCATGTGAAGGAGAGAGGCTGAGCAGAAAGAGAGCGATCCCTTCATCCCTCTCATAAGCTGACCTCAGGCAAGCACGAGGGAATCATCTCACACTGGTGCAGCTCTGAAATACCAACGTTACAGAGGAGTGTCTTAGCAGGATCAAAGCAAGAGTGTCTTAATCTTGTCGTGAACCATGTGAAATATCTGGGGCAGGTTTCTCAAACTGCACTCAAATCAGACGCTGGTGAGTCACACGGATATGTGCTCCCAAACCCCTTCCAAGACAGCTTAGTATTAACACTTAGTAACATCTGCTCTGTAAAAAAAGTCATAAATTGCTGTAGTGTAGACAGATGTGTGTGTTTATGTATACCCAAGTATGTGAGCATGTATGTGTTTAGGAGTGCTTGCTTGTCTCTGTCTTTGAGGCAGGGATTGCAGGCTTAATCCTTCTTTCCACACTCCACAGGGAGTGTGGGTGGGGTTGTCCCCTGAGGATTAGGCTGTTCCTCTGTAAATATTCACTGACTTCAAGTGGACCACTTTCACTGCTCGGGGAACAAACAGATTGAGAAAATCCAGAACGCTGAGGCTCAAACAACACCATCAAACACACAATGTTTAGCCTCTCCTCTCTCCCCTCTCCCCCCCCCCAGAGTAAGGTGCTGGACTCCTCCATTCATTCTCGCCAGGCTCTCTAAGAAATCAATAGAGATGATAACAGGCTGATAACAAACGGAAGAGAGGCCCTTTGGTCAAAACAGCCCATTGAGCCTAAATGTCACTAAATGGACCAGAAGATTTATCCAGTAAAATGCTAGTTTTTGCTACCTCGGAATTGCCCACCTGCACTCCTTCCGTCCTTCCCTCCCTTTGAGCTCCATTTATTCTTCTCCTTCTCTGTGTATTTTACTCTTTTATCCTCTCAAATGCGCAGAGACAAAATTGTCTGAATTCTTGAAACCAGACATTTGGCTTTCCTCCCCCCAAACAAACGACCAAGGCACACATGGATGGCTTGGTCGACGCTAGAGCAGTTTAGGGCTCTTGTCACCCCGGTGGGCTGTTCACTTCATTTCTCTGGGCTCATGATGACAAACTGTAATGGCTGCAGTAATTGTGTTGAATTGTGTGTTCAGCAAACTTAATCTGTCAGGGAAATATTTAAACAGACTACAGGGGTGAACTCAATCACTCTGACGAGACCTCTTAAACTTAGTTGGCAATCAGAGCATGAGGAACAATTCTCAGAACGTATCGGTTTGGTTAATCAAGCTCTCTGTTGGTGCTTTTTACCTCTCACACAACGTGTTATTTTGCCGTAAAAAAAAATAATTCTTATACATACTTTGATGTTTTCCATTCAATTCCATCCAGTTATCTACATCCCCACAAATACAAACCTGTTAACACTCTGCTTTGCTAATGGAATCTATAGTTATTTTAGAAGGTTGGTGCCTGTGTAGTGCCTGTATAATATTATATTTCTGTGTATTCTTCTGATCACCATTGAGAATATCATGCAATAATAAGGAATGGCCTGATAATGGAAGAGTATTTAGTACGGAGTGAATCTCTTCTTTGTGCACACATGGTATATTCTGATCCACTTTGAATGCTTTGTGATCTACAGTAGGATATAAAACATTACAGCTACTGGAGTGGAGGAAAGGCAGTTCTATGGCACAAAAAGCTTTGCTCTGCTTGTCTCCCTTCATTTGTCTGCTGTGATGTGAGAGAAGTGGACAGGTCTGTGCGGATTCCCAGAAGGCATCCTCCATTTTGTTTTCACCCATGCAGTTCCACTA
Organism: Hypomesus nipponensis; assembly: GCF_054491055.1. Taxonomy (NCBI): domain Eukaryota; kingdom Metazoa; phylum Chordata; class Actinopteri; order Osmeriformes; family Osmeridae; genus Hypomesus; species Hypomesus nipponensis. The sequence continues at coordinate 7,615,187 of NC_140367.1, forward strand.
CTTCACTGCAGATGATGGAGGGAAGTAGAGCACAGGAAGTCTCTCTTGACTAAAAACATTATATTAAATCCAATAGCATGCTCTGTATTTACTTTACGTATTACTCCATGTGTACAGTGTATTATAACAGCATATATTATCGACCACCTTCTTCGATAATGGTTCCCCTTTTGAAGGTTCAGGGTTTGTTAACATCCAACTGATTTGCTAGTCCACTGTCGCTGTACATGACCAGTGGGAATCACATCCGAGGACGGCTAGTGAGATGAATGACAGGTCCCCCTACAAGGCTGGATTACGGTGTGGTAGCTTCATAAAAGAAGAGGGATTTCTCAGCCTGGCCGATAGGCAGTTGCAGCCAAAACGCCCAGATGCTTATTTAATGCCATTCTGGCTCACAGTCGGCTGTAAATTGAACATGGGAGCATAATTCTTGGTGTCTGCTTGTTGTGTTTAAACACTGTCGAGCCTTCTGTCAGCGTCGCTTCATCAGCGTTCAGCACTTCCGGCACATTCCGCCAACCGTCCATGCAACCGAGGTGTGTGTTGGGCCACACACCAAACCACCAACACCTGTTTCAGGACAGGGCACACCAAGAAAAGTTTGTTTTGGCACAGCATTGCATTACAATTTTCAGTCAATGTTTTTGCACTTGGGGACACAAAAACTAATCAAAACATGCTAAACAGAGCATTTCACTGTGACATTCAAAAATATTAAAAGTTGCATTAATTTCTCAAGGGAATGGACTTGGTGTCTAATGTTAAAAAAGGATTTATCATACATTACACACCACCACACTTCTGTGTATTGAGTCATTTACAGTCATTCCAATAAAATCGCCCTGTCTTTTTGATGGATTATAAGGCTAAGGACATCAGGGAAGACACTAACACTGTTGACCATGTGAGTTGTATACTGTGTTCCCTTACGTTTTAGAGTAGTGCATGTTAGTTTTGTGTGCTTTTTAAAATGTTCATCTTATCCTCTCACGTTCTCCCAATCTTGCCAATGTTTGCTGAATGTTTAACTCCCTGTATTAGCACTGGGCGGGAAATAGGTTTGCAGTCGAGTTGCTAAGAAACCAAAAAGCCTCCCTTGAATGTGCTGTTATTTCTGATAACCACGTCACAGCTTTCACACCTCCAAGAATAAGTGCAGCGAGCTTGAATTTGGAGACGAGGTTCAGAGAATGCAGAGCTGTCCTGTCGGAGAAAGGTACATTCTGATTCAATATAGTTTAGATGCCAAATAACTCCTGTTTGTCCGTATATACAGTACACCACATACACTGATCAAGCCCGAGACTTTCTGTAGACCCTTTTTAATATAAATATTGTAGCATTGCATTATAAGGCTAGGAGAAGCACCAGGATAATCCTGGCATCACCCCCAAATCACCCGGTCAACTTGAGAGTGAGAGGTAACACATTTGGAATGTCAGCTTCTCTCAGTTTCATCAGCGGTGGTGTTGGGGGCTTGAGATATCATTAACATACGGACACATTTCTCTCACCATCACCAACACCTTCACAGGCCCTGTCGAGCAAATGCCCATTTAACTGGCTCTCTTCAGAGATGGGGGGAGGGAAGGAGGCAGTAGGACAAACATGGAACACCACACAGTGATAAAAGAGAGGAGAGTCTGCCTTAATGTGTGCCTTAATTTGCCTGTATCGGTCATTTGTTTATTATTGTATTTGATGCAATACTACAGTTCAATTAATAGACTACCTATCAACTACATATATCTGTATTGTCTGTCTGTATCTTAATAATACCTTATAGTCATAGCAGAGGTGGTGTAGGTCATCCAGTCAAATTTGACTGTAGGCGGCCATTTTCTAGACAAATGTGCTTGAATTGAAATGGAGGTAGGTAGTGCAGTGGAAGCTGCATGGCATGAGCTTTCCTGCATGGCATGAGGTGTGGTACAATAACTGACTGGCTTTGAAGGCCTTCATTCTGCTGGACAATAGGGGGGTTATACCACAGCCTCCCTTAGACTGTGACCCTGCTGCGGTCAAGTTTTTTTAGGCCTCTGACTCACCCCCTACCATTTGTCTGCGAGTACCCTCTAGCTCTCCTTAAACTCACGGCACAATTGTGGCAAAATGGCAGAGTAGTGTTTTTGGCGTATGTTCGCGATGACAACATGTGGGGCCCTCGCTTCGCCCCCTGCATTTATAGATGAAAAGACTGCAGGCATCCGTAGGGGCACCTACTCAAAGTAATAAGCTGAGGGAGCAGATGAAAGTGGAGACGGGGGTCCTCAAAACGTCCCGGAAGAGAGGGCTGAGTCATTGGCCTCCGGAGGCCCCAGAGAGAAGCTTTTTACAGGGACTGGATGGGCTTTGATCCTCCAGGGGGAATGGTCTGCTGTGGAGAAGTGCATTAAGAGACATGGGGGCAGCAATCTAGGAGCATTGTTAAGCCGCCCTAACACTCCCATCGCCATTTTGTGGCCTCTGTACATGGTGGTGTCTGTTGATGAAAGGAAGGGCCAACATTCACCTCGCTGTGGTGCAATCGGATGCAGTTAGAATGTTGACAGCTTTGCACACAGTTATGTAATACCCTCATCAGACAAGTATAAACTCAAGTGTGGGATGGTAGCACACTTTTTTCCCAAGCCCACATGTTTGTTATGTACCCAGGTCCCCACTGCAAATCACTCAAGAAATAATGAACTGTGGTCTCATAACCCCCCCCCCCTCCCCATGGCACAGTTTTATTGAGAGAAAAAAATGCACGTAGACATTAAATCCGTTCACACCAATGGCACACCTTGAACCACGATAAACATACAGTGTCTTTCTACTGTTCAAAGATAATATATGATGTTTAGGATGTTTTTCTTGTCAGCCCTCTGTGACATGCTTGCGTGTAAAAAGGGCTATACAAATAAATTTGATTTGATTTGATTTGATTTGTCATGTATTTAGGACACCACTGTCAAGTCTTTGCCAGGTAGGTCACAATCAAACCGGAGGAGACAGACAACAGCAAATGATTTCTGTCTAGCCTCACTTGGATCAATGTAACAAAAACAAGTTAACGTTCTCCTTTAAAACATGAGCAATTCTTTCCAGTAGCAGATTATGTATGTTATCCTCTCAGATATTGGCTACAGTATAATGCCACCCTTGACCAATATGAGCTCCAAATTGAAGGTGTTGAGGAGTTGACACGTTATGCATCAGGTCTTGTAGTTGAATTTGATTTGATTTATAATGCATCTCTCACAGTTACTGTATCTCATTTGCACACTCGCGCTCGAGACCAAATTTGCTGTGAAATTGGACTTACAGCAGAGTCGCTTCCTCTCAGGTGAATAATGATCAGTTAAGATGCAATGAGGGAGAGTCATTGTTGGAAGAGGCCAAGTAATGGATGGGCATATTCACACTGTAGCTTTAGTAAATGGGGCCAAGTTAATGTGAGGGGTGTAAGATGGCTTTCCCTGCTAATTATAGTCAACTGTTAAATTATTTGAGTAAAACTCATATTTCCCTTATCCCTTCCTTAAACACATATACACACAACTACTCTCCCCGTTTTAATAGGGATTACCACCATCCCCACACCCAACCAGACCTCGCTTTCAGGACAACGTAAACTGCCTCAGACATTGTAAGTAAGAATCCCTTGACCTCAGACAACCTTCTGAGCGCAGGGCAGACGTAGTTTGAGGAGACGCCACCATAAGCATGGAGGGATGTTTGAAGAGATTGGAATCGTCCAGCCTTAGAGACGAGACGAGATGAAGCCCACACTCAAATGGCTTCTCGACCATGCAGCCCATAAAGCTCTTGTCCCTCACCCTGTCCCTCCCTCTGTCCCTGTCCCACACTAGACCACTGCCCAGTAGGCCAGACACCTGTCACCGTTGTGATCACTGGTGCTTTAACAGGCCCAAATAAGTTCATTCAGGTTGACTGCGAGGTCCTCTAGGACCACAGTGGGACCTGGGACTAGTTATGTTGTATTGCTTGACTGAATGTCAGACTGGGAAACCCACTGGTGGCAGGAAGAGGAGACCTGTATTGTGTTGTATTGTTCAAATGTCCATGACTGTTCCCATGGAGTCTTGGCTTGGGACTCCGGAGGATAGATGAGGAAATAACAGCCAGGTTCCGGTGGCCCAGGAGCAATTTATCCCACTGCCAGCTGCTAGGATGTGTGTGTGTGTGTGTGTGTGTTTGTGATAGTGTTGGGGGGGATTGGGGGTTTTCCATGCTGCAAGCCCTCACCTCCCATCCATCCATCCATCCATCCATCCAGCAGGCTGTTCAGGAACAGAATTTGCGCCCAATATATATCCAATGTGAACCAATGGGAACAAAGGGCTACAAAGTAAAAAGAGGAATGTTGTTTACCAGCCATCCAGTTCAATCACCACTTTTACCTCTCATTTTAAGAGTGCACTCAATGATTTGGATGCAGAATTCCATTTTAGACCTATCAGTGGAGGACAAGCAAGGGTGCACGCGAAGCCCCAGGTTTGTATCCGCTCCGAAAGATGATTATTCAACATCTCTTCACACGTTAATGTAAAAAGCAGCGGCCCTTTGTATTTGCCGGGGAGAGTTTTCCATTGAAGCGCCTGTTGTTTGATGGCAGTGGATATCTGAGGACCGCATCACAGAGCTCTTCAAAGTTTCTAGTCCTCCATGCCGGTGAGTCACCCCCAAAGTACCTTGAGACGAGGAGTAAACAAGCCTGCCTATGTTCATCAAGGTAATCTTGTTTGCTCAGAGGGCAGTGTCTACAGAGGACATCGCACTGCCATAGGGATAAAGGGGCCTGCCTTGGAGCCATTGTGATCACTGCCTCTGTGTCTTCGGTATGAGTCGGAGCCGCCTTGAGCGCAGAGTGTTTGTGAACACTTGTACGCCAGTGTCACTGGATCACGGACGGTTTAAACCAATTTGAAAAGGCCCTGTGGAATGCTAGGTTCCTGCTTTGTGGGGGTTTGAAGGAGGATAGGACACAGGAATATACAGTGAGGAGCTGGGAGAACATTGACAATGGAAAGCGCTTGAGAAAGTTGCTCTTCAAAGGCATATGGGTGACGATACGAAAAGTGTAGCATTGCCAATGAGCCTAAAAATGAATCAAGTTTAAGTAAGTCCATAAAATAGGCATATCTACACCCCAACACACACTGTCAAGAGGACCCTAAGTCAATTTAAGAAACTTGTGGAATATTATTTCAAAGGCAAAATATCCCCCAGAAGACTAAATCTGATGGACGCTTCTCTGCAACACTGAAAGACATCACTCGGCGTTCATTAGACTTTAGTTACATCACTTTGCCTTGTACAGGGTTTACATTTAACCAGCTAAGCTTTGATTTATTGATTTCTACGAGGATGTGAAGTTTATTTCTGCAAAAAGTGCTTCTCAAAAGCATTACCTACCCTGCCTTTAAGAGAGAGTGAAGAGGTGTAGTAGCCTGTTGGAAATCAGTGCAATTGAGGTTGTTCAGAAGTGATTTGAATAAAAAAAAATGGTGTGTGTGTGCTGGGTTTCAAACCTTCAAGTGGAAGATTTAGGAGGATATATTGGTCTCATCCTACCCTAAGCTTTCTGTCACTATGGGGAACACCTGCAGGCTGATTTAAAACCAAAAGCTTGATTTCTAACCTCCTAGTGCTGTGGGAAGCTCAATTTCCTGTTCATAGAAATACCCTTATCAAAACAGAGATGACCTGAATGTGTCAGCCAGTGAGTGTGCCTCGCTCATCAGTGGTAGATTGGTGGAGGAGGCTTGCCAGGGGCAGATGGTAAGCCCAGTGGTGCTCCATCCTTACACGGCCATTCGGGAGAGTAGGTGAACTGCATGCTGGGTAACAGTTGCTAATCATCTCCGAGGCACTCCTCTCCACGCAAGAGTAACCATAGGAGGGGTTGGGGGCTGGGCCTGCTAAAGACTAGGTACACAACCCTCCAACCACAATAATGGCACTCTATAAATGTGCCTGTCCTACAGAAAGGCAAGCGGTATTTTAAGCGAACAAAGAAAATCAAATGGGCATGCAATTCATTCAAACGTGTTAGTATCTCATTCAGGTTACTAATAATTTCTTCGAACTAGATAATCAGTTGTCCAAACTGGGAGATAAATTGACAAACATATTTCCAGACAGTGTTTTTGATCGTAAAAGTATTATAAGATCTTGCTTGAAACATAGATTATGTATCTTATATTTAGAATCATAAGAATCACACACACACCTTTTTGTGTCCAATACTGGATTTCCGGGTTGACAGACATGGGGCTGTAGGCAGGTCATTAGACCAGCTGACATATGTGGGCCTGGGCTTTCTGCTTCACTTACAATCAAGGAGGGGGAACTGCTTCTCTGATTGGCAGGCCAGCGGTTCTCAAGGTCAGCTTGTTCAGACGCTCGTCCTCCCACTGTAGATGGTGGAGGGAATATCTCTCCTGTTGACAGTTGACCATTCCAGCACTGCCCCCAAACCTTCTCTTCTAAAGATATCATCCACTGCTTCCCCTGATCATGTTGATTGCCTAAGGCCTGGGGAACTGGTCAGCACATGGCCCTGTAGATTGCATGTTGTGTGTTTTGTGTCAGGAATACTAAGTACGGACGGGTGTCATGTTTTCCTATTTCCTTCAGAGTTGGCTAAGGCTGGGGGGTTGCAGGCCATTGCTTGGCTTTCAGAAACTGACCCATACTTGGCTGTATTTATTACAGGCCAACGAGACATCACATCTCTCAACCTCGGCTCAGTTCGAGGCCCCCATTCAAAGAGTAGCTGTTAAAAACGCATAAACGATAAGACCAACCCGGGCAGAATACAGATGAGCCTACAGGAGGAATCTGCCCCTTTGATGCCTGGATGATGGAGGCAGACTCAACTATGCAGGCAGAAAGGCGGGAAGAGAGAGGAGATTGGAGGAGAAGTGGGGAGAAATGGAGGGGAAACAGAATGAGCTAAGAGGCAGATAGAGGCAGATAGAGGCAGATAGAGGCAGATAGAGGCAGAGAGAGGCAGAGAGAGGCAGAGAGAGGCAGAGAGAGGCAGAGAGAGGCAGAGAGAGGCAGAGAGAGGCAGAGAGAGGCAGAGAGAGGCAGAGAGAGGCAGAGAGAGGGACAAAAAGAATTGACATGGGCTGGAAGGGGTGGAGAGAGGAGAAAACAAAGTGCGGTGGGACACGAGAACCTCGTTCCCCGGCGCAAAACAAAAGGCTTATTTGCAGATGGCTTGACGGAGCCACAAAGGCAAACACTCATTTTTTGACGCTGGCGACTGTTTGAATATCACCACGACGACACAGCCGTCGTGCTCCAATCACGTTGTTTGTTTAGCGGAGCGTTTGAAATCTGCGGAGTGCCATCGATTCTCGAGCGCCATTGTGATGTGGCTCCTTGTCACAACATTCTAATGTGCTCTGTACATGGATGATTTACACGTAAGAACAGCTGGGGAAGCTGGCAGCTCCACAAACGGATTACGATGACGTTCTGAGCAACCCTACCGGGCGCCTCATATGGGCTTCCAAACCACCAGGGAACATGATAGGGGCACAGAGTACTTGCCTACCCATGCATATGTACATTTGCACACACACACACACACTATCTCACTGGCATGACTACAGATATACTAATGACATGGGAGAGAGGTCGTTGCGCAATCATGTACATGATGCAGGACGTATTGCATGAATTTCCTAAGTATCTTTATTACATCCAATTTCACCATCACTGGCGCCAAGCGATTGCTTTACAAATGTCACACTTGCGTGATGGCTGTTCACATCGCTCAATCCTCTGCTTCCAATGGTGTGACACAAATAAAGCGTATTTAGCTGTTGGTTATAGTCATAGAACATGGGATTGCAGATCAAGAGGTTTCGGGGTCCAACCTCCCCCCCTAACGTTGCTTTGGATGAAAGTGTCTGCTAAGTGAATACATTAAAAAGATTCCACAAGTTAATGTAACGGGTAAACAACTGCCTTTCATCGGTTTAACCACGTGGGATTTATTTATTTCCTTTTGAAGTAACCATGAGCTAAGACCCAGAATGCATACATGCTACTGTAGATAAACAGAATGTTCATGAGCATGCATGGGCTGTGGCTGACGTGTTTGTTTACAACAGTGGCTTTGAAATGTGAATTAATACACAGTATATTCTTAAGGGATATGCTTGTGTATACTTGCCAGCTTATAGGTAATAGTATTTAATCAGTGCATCAAAGGGCCAGTAAATACTGCAGGATCAGTAGTCAACATTTGGAACTAACTCTTACCTGGCATTTCGCCTTGAATAACATTTCAAAGTGCAAAGTACGTTTGGCAAGTTCTATTTCAGGAATTGCCCATCAGGTATAGAAATTGAGGCTTTTTCGTTAGGTGGGAACAAGACTTTGTCGGGTAAAAGGTGTAGAAAATGTGAGACTGGGAATAATGTGTGTGATATCTATGAGCATATCACATCACATTCTTGACCTTGGGTCTAGATGAGCTGTTGGATCTCTGTTGTAGCACCCCTACTGTGTGTACGGCACGAGTTGGTGACTCTCTGCAAGTCCCCAACCCCCCCGCCGTACCCACCCACCACCCCACACTGGAGTGCCTTCCACGGCCCAGCAGCAGGCAGCCTTTGTGGGGAGGAGATCCACGGCTGGTCCCTGGCTGTCTCCCGCCTCCACCAGCTTCCTGGTGAAAAGCGACTGTGAAAGCGCTACGTTGATAACGGATCCTGGCCACCCCGCTGCCGACGCAACACACATGCACACACACACACACACACACAGTTAGACATGCACATACACACATTACATAGCTGATGGAAAATCAAATGGGAATTTTGAATTTGCCTGGGTTACGGAAACTGTACTTTGAGCCTGTTGTGACACAATATTGGCTGTGGATTGTAAATGCAAATTGGGTCTAGTATATTTGGATTGGATCTTTCAGAGACCCGTCTCCTTCCCACTGAATCATGGCACAGCTGAAGCAAAGGCTGGGTCAGAGATCTTATCACAGCGCTGGAAAACAACCCCCCCCCCCCCAACATATCACCTTTATCTTGAATTCACACTTTGTCTTTGTATGTTCCTTTCCCTTTTTATGTTTCTTTGCCTTTAATTTCACATTTCCCCACTCTGAAAATAGTATTTCTTCAACGACTGTATGTTTTACAGATCTGAATCAGTGACGCCTGTGGTTGGAACAAGCACCCGTAGAGTTCTTGCAGCAGCCACCGTCGAGCTAAAGGTTAGTCTCTGCTTCCTCTCCACACAGACAGGCATAGCCACAGCCACCCCATTTCAGCACAAATGCCACAGGTCCTCGAAGGCACTCCAACCATTCACTGATGAGGACCCTGAAGATCTCCAAGCCTGTTGGGCATATAACCTTGGGGCTCTGCTGTCTCTGCCTTTAAATGCCAATGACCGAGGAGAGCACATTCTAATAATTCCGGTAAAACATTAGTTTGAGTTAACAAAGAATAATGCAAAAGAGCATTGATTTTAGCATAATTTATGTAAACAAACAATACATTTCCATGACATCCTCTCTGAGCGTAGACAAGCCTCTCCTGGTGATAGTGTGTATGGTCCTGGTCGCAGCACTCACGGGTTAAAAACGGTGACTAATGAAATATTGATTTAACCTTGGCGAGGAAGAGACTCAAACATGTTGTATACATAAGCCTTATTGTAAAAGCGCAGCTATTGAGGGGCAACATGAGTCATGAGCTTGTGTCCCATGGGAGTCAATGGCAACTGGCTTCCATAGTGAATGCTGAGAGAGGTGGGCGAGCGGCAAGGTTGGACTCCAGTTGATTGTATTTATGTCAGCACAGAAGTGCAGGCATCGGGTCCTCTGTGGTCGTCGACAACACACAACCAATGTGATCAGAGACAGTAACGTGAATATAATTACACATTCTTGCTCCTCTCCCTTTGAGTAAATGAATGAATAGACATGAATTGAAGAAAAAACGAAAATGAAAAATAATTAGGATATGCGTTTATTGCAATTGTCCACAATGAGAGATAAGGGAGTTTGTGTGCACAGTTCACAAGGAGGCCAAACCAATAATGAATTAGCGTAATGTTGATTAAACTACTCGAGATTCATATTGATTTGATTATTTTGTAGTCCAGTACTACAGTTGTAAACCGTCAGGGAGCTCAGACCCTGCCGCCAGCTTCCAGACCCTTCCGCGATCAGCTGCTGTAGCGATGGGACTTCGGGGAGGAGTTTGAGTGGCCATTTTCGGAGGCATCGTGGCTGACTCTGGCCTTGTTAAAACCCATTTTGTTTCCCGAGCAGCCGTCTTAGCCTGCTGCAGATGAGCTTGGACAGACTCCGCCTCCGCCACACCGACCAGGGACCAGGGGGAGCGGCCCAATCTTTCATCCTTATTGGCCGTGACATATCCAAAGTGGCAGAGCACGGCCCGCAGAGAGAGCGGGAGGAACAAGAGTAAAAGGGTGGTGGTGCGCACCTCAGACCAGCCACGCTGTTTCCCAGTGTGTTCCTCTCTGTTCCCCTAAGCAAGACCGCCCTACCTCGCTAAAACAATGCAATACAGTGTCACTGATGAGGTTAAACAGCAGGAACCCTTGGTTCTTGGCTCTACTCCCGCTCCCAGTCTGTCCCCCATCCCCCTCTCTCATCCCCCCTCTCCCCTCCCAAACCTCTTCTACTTTGGGCCAGACAAACAGAGCATGAAGGCAATGTTCTAGTCCCGCTCACTTGATGAAAGAGACTGAAATAATGAAGATGTTTCACAATCCTCCTCGGTCTCCTACCTCCTCCTCCCAGCATCCTCACTCTCAAACCTCTCCACAGGCATACGTGATGCTGTTTCTTGCTTCTGGCACTATCATGTGAGTTTGAGTTTGTGTTGTGTGAGTGTGTAAGTGTCTGTGTGTGTGTTGAGGGAGGGGGCTGATAACCATGGCAGAGAATTTAAGCAATAGCCCCTTGGCAAATCAAGTGAATTAGCATGGGTAAGACAAGTCCACCATTACCACACACGCACACACACACACAAATTCATAGCATGATGATGATGGAAGGCTGTCAAGGTCATCACCAAGGTGACTACTCCACAGCCAGGAGACTAATGTATGGAGGGGGCTTGGTGGGGAGCGTCTCCCAGCACAGAACCAGTATACCCCATCACCCCCCCTCCTTCTCTCTCCCTCCCTTCCTTCCCCCTCCATCCATCCTTCTTTCCCACGGCAGAGATTAAGATCTCGTGTTGTAATTATTGCTCTGTGAGGCAACCTAATTTTGCAGAGTAGATAGCATCGGGCCTGCCAGGTGCTTTCGTACAGGGTATCCAGCCAGCAGCTCATTCTGTCCTCCGTGTTCCTCAGTGCAGCAGCCAATCTTAACGTGGCGCCGTCACAGGATACACGTTAGAGGATTGACTCCCCCCTCCCTCCCCCTCTCACACACACACACACACACACACGATCCGATTTCCTTCAGTAACCACAGTAAAAAAATAAATAAAAAAATGGAGAAGGGGGGAAAAACAACCAGGTGGAAGGAAAATAAAGGTATAGAAATAGAGAGAAAGCGGAAGCTGAATCCCATGGGTGTCTGTGATTTCCGCAAGCTGATATACATGCGGAAAGCCGTCAATCTTGGTGTTCCCGGGGAACATCTGCCTCCCCGCTCGCCAGGAGTCCTGGCAGGCTCCCTTCTAAACACAGGTGCTTGATGGGCGCTTTCAGCTCTGCCTAACAAGCAGGGAGCCACCTCTTCACAGCTCACCACTCAGCAGAGACTGGGGGGATCGCTTCCACATTTCTCCGGGGAGTCAGGTGGCTGAGCGGTTAGGGAATCTGGCTATTAATCAGAAGGTTACTGGTTCGATTCTCGGCCGGGATAATTACGTTGTGTCCTTGGGCAAGGCACTTCACCCTACTTACTTACTCTGGTCGCTCTGGATAAGAGCGTAGGCTAAATGTCTAAATGTAAATGTAAAGAAGCATGTTGCACAGCTCACTAAGAAGACCAGACCGTAGGCACAGGTTTAGGGACGGACAGCAGGGACATGGCTCTGCCAATTTCAAGAGACCCTTGACTTTCCCCACCAACATTTTGCGGCAGCGCAAGGTTGATGTTACGCATGAACAATAATTTTTTATTTGGTCCCCATCAATGTTCAGACCAAACCTCCTCCCTTTGACCAAATACACATTTTAAGCAAGTTAGTGGGCTTAAAAGTGGCCATGCCTTGTTTTGACATGAGGTATTAAAAGTTTCCCAGTGTAGCAGATTAATTACGAGTATGTCCCTTGTTTGTTCCGGCCTCTCGAGATGTTAAATCAGTGATCTCGGTAACGACGGTATGACCTTGTGTCTTGGAACACAGCCAGTGTACAGTATCATTCACAGATTAGGCAGTGGCTACTGATCTTCTCTGAGGTCCTGCCCCACAGGGAGCAGTTGACACTCTCTAGACCATCTCTGCTCCTGATTGGCTTAGCGACTGCAGATTCAGCAGAGATGGTGGTGCCCGCTAAACTCTCCAGCGTCTGACCCTTATCACCACCAACAGATAATTCATGACAGTGTACTTTAACAGGTGATCTATCGCTGGCTCTTTGCAGGGATAACCACAAGCGGTCCAGGCACCGCAATCTATGGCACTGGCTCGATAGCGGCGTGGGATCATTAGTTTAGTGTACTCTCCAGAGAGGGAGACGCAGAACGGGTTCGAAATATCCATAGCGGTTTGTGCGGGCGCATGCTTGGGTGTGTGTGTTTGTGTGTGTTTATCTGTGTGTGTGTATGTGTTTCTATCTGTATGGGTACCTTTGTGCGCACACATGCTTGTGTGTGTTTGTGTGAAGATAAAAAAGCAGTTGCTTTCATCATCAAGCCGCACTGATCCTCTAGAAAAGAACCAGTGTATGGGATCACAGCCCTTAGAAGGGGACATCTATTCATTTCCTCTAATTGTGGTAGAGTGACAGGCAATTACTGACGCTCTATGTGTTTTGCAACCTTTGTCATTCCCGGGAGTGCGTGTGTGTGTGTGTTTCACATGCTTGTTTTGGGTGGAAGAGGAAAGCTGTCAAACTTCAGCTCATGGAAGTCTAGCCTATTAGAGGTATGGTAGGAGCTTAGTGTTCAAGCTTGTCAGCGCAGGCATGCTTCAAATGTAGGATTACAGAATGAGAAGTAACAGTGCCCGTTGCATGTGAACACGGAGGAAGGTGTCTTTTCATTGTCCGTCTGGGTGAGGACACCATGTGTGACATGATATGGAACTAACAGGAGAGAAATTAGAGGTTGTTGATTGTCTCGAAATAGAAATGTTTAGTTGTCTGTTCAATGCATTGTGTGCCATCTCATAGGAGGACTCGTTGGAGGATGTAGGAGTTTGTGTGTGTGTGAGAGAGAGAAAGGCAGGGAGAGATTGAAGTGAGAGAGATAGAGAGAGTGAGGGGGAGAGTGAAGAGAGATAGAGAGAGTGAGGGGGAGAGTGAAGAGAGATAGAGAGAGTGAGGGGGAGAGTGAAGAGAGATAGAGAGAGTGAAGAGAGATAGAGTGAAGAGAGATAGAGAGAGTGAGGGGGAGAGTGAAGAGAGATAGAGAGAGTGAGGGGGAGAGTGAAGAGAGAGAGGGAACAGAAGGAGAACTGCTCTCTCAGTGGTAGATGTGACAGCCCCACTGAGTGGGAGCCCCTGAAGCCCTTCCTCTACGCCTCCCATGTCCATCCTTCCGCACGCAGCTTTCCACCTCTCTCTCCCTCCACGTTCTCTCTCTTCACCTTCACTCACTCGATTTCTTCACCCTCTCTCATAGGTTGATACTGTATGCTGTACCCGTATATACCGTTTTTGAAACACTTCTTCCAAATCAAATAAAAAACACTCACCTGTCTAAAGCATATCCCAGATATCAGCTGTGTGACCTTGAGTGCCCTGTGTGGTTGGGCGGTGTGGCAGGGCTGCTGAGGTAATTTAATTATCAGACCCTCCACGGGCAAGGGTAATGACTGCTCTCCAAATCCTGACTAATCCTCCATCAGAGTCCCCTGCTCGGGCCCAGCCTCAGGCTCTCTGGGCCCCTGCCTCTTAGATAAATGCAGGTTAGTCTTCAGGGAGATAGGGATGCTGCACGAGGCATCTTTCACTGTGTGAATGGGGAAGTGGCTTTGTGTGTGTGTGTTTTGTATTCTTAATTTATTTCTTACATGCGTGCCTCTTTTTCTGAAGCATCCTGACATCTGAATGACAAGCCTGTGAATGGTATGTGCATACGCTGAATAGATAAGCATGTCCTCATGCTTGTATGCACCCTGTGCGTCGCTGCAGTAGTCTCGTGTCGCTCTCTGCTCTGTCAGGGTCTTACTCGAGATTACTCTGAGGTCAAAGTTGCCACTCGTCGCTACATGAGAATGTCTTAATGATCCCATCCGAGATAAGCAGTGTGTGACCTCTGACTTGTTGTACCCTTTGGGTCTGGTGAGTGACTGACTGGGTGACTGACTGGGTGACTGACTAGATGACTGGGTGACTGAGTGGATGACTGACTGGATGACTGACTAGATGACTGACTGGGTGACTGACTGGGTGACTGAGTGGATGACTGAGTGACTGACTAGATGACTGACTGGATGACTGACTAGATGACTGACTGGATGACTGACTGGATGACTGACTAGATGACTGACTGGATGACTGACTGGATGACTGACTAGATGACTGGGTGACTGAGTGGATGACTGACTGGATGACTGACTAGATGACTGACTGGGTGACTGACTGGGTGACTGAGTGGATGACTGACTGGATGACTGGATGACTGACTAGATGACTGACTGGATGACTGACTAGATGACTGACTGGATGACTGACTGGATGACTGACTAGATGACTGGGTGACTGAGTGGATGACTGACTGGATGACTGACTAGATGACTGACTGGATGACTGACTGGATGACTGGGTGACTGACTGGATGACTGAGTGGATGACTGACTGGATGACTGACTGGATGACTGAGTGGATGACTGACTGGATGACTGACTGGATGACTGAGTGGATGACTGACTGGGTGACTGACTGGATGACTGAGTGGATGACTGACTGGATGACTGGGTGACTGACTGGGTGACTGACTGGATGACTGACTGGATGACTGACTAGATGACTGACTGGATGACTGAGTGACTGACTGGATGACTGACTAGATGACTGACTGGATGACTGAGTGACTGACTGGATGACTGACTGGATGACTGACTGGATGACTGACTGGATGACTGGGTGACTGACTGGGTGACTGACTGGGTGACTGACTAGATGACTGACTAGATGACTGACTGGATGACTGAGTGGATGAATGACTGGATGACTGAGTGGATGAATGAGTGAGTGGATGAATGAGTGAGTGGATGAATGAGTGAGTGAGTGAGTAGATGAATAAGTGGATGACTAAGTGGATAACTGAGTGGATGGAAGGCTGACGGGCGTATTTAACCACTTAAAAGAACAACTCCACATGGTATTCCCAACGCACAACTTGATGTTTGTTTACTCAACCTCCTCGCTTTTGAAATCAAAATGTAATCTTCAACCCTAATCTTGTGCTCAATTTCACCAAAGGACCAGCAGGGAGCAGTTAAGTTCGATATTGGTATTCTAGTCTGTCATCCCCATTAATACTAATTGGCCCCATGAAGTGAGAGCTCGAGCTGCAAGTTCTTCTCTGTTGTCCCCTTCTCTTAGCCCTGATCTGAACATCTGTGCTGTGTCAGTGGGGACGGCATGTGTTACTGACCCCTGCAGGTGCTCCGAAGTGTATGCACGCGTTCTCGCGCGTGTGATGAGTGTGTGTGTGTGTGACTCTGAGAGAGGGATGGAGCAAGAGAGAAAGTGTAGTGGGAGTAAAATGAGAACCTGTGTGCACTGAAAGTAACCTATAAGCTCCGGAACGCACCCCAGAAGCCTTGCAGTGAGGATGGAAGTCTGATGAGTCACAGCTGACTGCCTGTGGGAGAGGGAGGGGGAGGGTGGAAGGGGGAGGGTGGGAGGGGGAGGGGGCATATGGTCGGGGCTAAATAGAAGGGAAGGAAGAAAGGCAAAGCAGGGGGAAAGAGAGGTAGTGTATAACGAGATCATCAACTGTAATTAGGCTTGACCATCTCCTAGAGGAAGTCCGAGCCTTTCTGCCTGTGAGAAAGCATGATGGGAAATATGGTATAGAGTCACTATGAGCTTAGTACATTCTGTATAATGGATTGAACCCTAGGGGAATAAACGCTTATGCTAGTGTAATCCAACTAACAGGACAACATATTGTACTTAGAGTGGAACAGATTGAGATTCCAGTGTTCTAAACTACTTAATTTCATCCAGTTCTTTCAAATGCAATTATGTAGCTGCAACAGTGTGTGAAGGTGAGCAGGTGAACTTTTCTTGGCCTTTAATAAAATGTTTTGACAAGTCTTGGCACTCGTCTTTTTCCTTTTTGTGCCCTTTCTTTTTTTCTTTTTGGATATCTGCCTTCTCTCTCACTTTCTCATTTTTTCCAATCATGCTTTTCTTATTCTTCATCTCCACAGACTTCTAATGTTAATTCATCTGTGTTTGTTCCTTTCCCATCAAATGAAGTAGTCCTTTCCTGCTGCCTTGGAGAGAAGTCAAGCCAAGAGTGATTCATTACTTTCCTCTCTTTCTGGTCTCTGTGTTATAAAGTGCATCTCGGACTGTAAATTTGGCAGAAGTCTTTGTTCATCTCAGTTGAATGGCCTCGCAGTCCCAGAAGCTTCCAGAACAAAGCCTGTTTACTGGATCTAGCCAAGTAGTGGGATGACAAACACTGTTGAGAGAGAGAAAAGATTGAGATTTAATATTTATTTTCAGAGGCTTATCGACCGATTGTTCCGACAACTTATTTTTCTTCATAGATCAAGCCAGATATTATACTTCGAACAAAAGTTGCCATTGTTGTGACGTTCACTGAACTCCAAGAATGATGCAGCTAGCTGGTTGGGTTGTAAATGTTGGTTACCATGGGGACACACCCCTCCCTTGGAACAATTGGTGATAAGTCTACATCCACAGGGAGATATCCCAACAGCCAATCAACAATGATATAACTGTTGACGTAGGGCCTTTTATATCAGTTATATAAAATGTATTAAGCTCATAGAATTGTTCTAGCCTCCTTTTATAGACTAGGCAGACATGTGCTTCTCTGACATTTCGATTACATTATTGCTAAGCAATGTTTTTCTACGTTAGGGAAATCATGTGTCCACATTCATGTAATTTTCCTGCTGCTCTGGTCTTGAATATATACTTTTTTGCAGTAGCAAAACCAAGTTCTGCTTAAGCCTATTTTATGTTTTGTCATTCATTCTCCCTAATGAATCATTCAAATGTAAGTGTTCCTTTTAAATTGGCAGTTCCCTCCACCAGGTGAGAGTGGGGGTGACTTTTTGCCCTCCTATCCGTAGGGGGCAGTAAGCATTACCCTGCAGGCCCATTTAGTCATGAACAATTTTCACAGCTCCCTGATCTTAATGTTCACACAGCCATTACTGTCAGACTGACTTCCTGTGTTGTTTCAAAGCCATCTTTTACTTATTATTTTGATTAGTCCCTCTCAAATGTGTAGGAGACGTTTCAACTCTGCATATCATATGCAGTCTGTTAGTGCTAGTGTGTTGCTCTCAGTGTATTCGTGTGTGTGTGTTTGGGTTTGTTTGTGTGCCAGCTGCATCTTGAAGTCCTCAAGGAGTGCTTTTGCCCTCTCCTTGTTAGGGTCAGGCCCGGCCAAAACTGGGGTAGAAGCCTGAACTGGCCACGTAACACAGCCAACACATCAATCTCTCACCATCTATACTGTCACACACACACACACTGACTCTCCTCATACACATTCACACACACAGACACACATTTAGCCTCTGACTCAGGCCAGTGTGAGGTGGGCTTCCACCCCCAGATGAGGGGATGCATAAGGAGTGTGCTGCTAGCCCGCACAGCCTGAGCCGCTGGAAGCCTCAGGGTGCCGCAGGCATGCTAAGCTAACCATTAACAACAACAGGCCGACTGTTCCCCCTCCCCCCGGCCGCTGGTCTGACTGGAACGTGTTTGTCCACCTCTGCCTGGGTGTCGTCACCAGCCCCATGTGTTCCGTATCTTCTCTCTGTGTCAGCTTACAAAGGTGTTTTTGCAGGCGGGGCCTCGCCCAAGGATTCTGTAGGATTGTGTTTAACGCACACATACACACGGGCGCATAAGCACGCGCACACACACACAGAGATCGCAGCACCAACATCTGTTCCAGCCTGCGGGCCCTTTCCATCATCCTGAGGAGGCAGAGTTTGCTCTCTCTGCCATCAGCTGCCCACTTCGACCTTTAAAGCTCCATAGTTGAATGGATAAAAAACGTAGCTCTATTCAGAGGGCTGGACAGGGTGAAAGCAGCCAGTGTGCTTAAGGTGGGGATGATAAGATAGAGTTCCTGAATCTATCAGAGTGGGGGTGGGCATCCTAACCTTGGACACCCAGAGAAGAGAGGCTGAAGCAAATGGGAGGTAGTCTGAGGTAGTAGAGGTCACAGGGATGCGCCCCCCCCCCCCCCCCCCCCCCCCAGTATTGTATGATATTGCAATCAAGCGCAACGTGTATGGAATTCAGATGTCATTTGAAGTAATAAAAACGGTATTTTCTGGCTGACTAACAGTATTTATAGGGTGTTGGGATACTCCTGTCTGCTGACTGTGGTTGCCCCATCCTGGGTGTGCTGGTTTTGTTGCTCATCTGGTTGAGCTGCCTGGAAGAAGAGGCAGGGCGGGTACTCAAGGAGGAGAATTAGCATACAGTAAGTCTGGGAATGCCCTTGAGTTACCATCTGAGGGAGGAGACGTGAGACGAATAAACGCGTCTCTGACATGGTCTCTCCCCACGCCCTTACTCTGAGAAGAACAGAGAGAGAGGGAGAGATAAAGAGAGATATGGAACGATAGAGAGAGAGAGTTGAGGGAAAGGAATGAAGGGAGGGAGGCGAAGAGAGATGGTGAAGGACAGCGAGAGAGAGGAGGGGGAGGATGAGGGGGACCGTGAGGGGTTTGCTAGTGAACTAGACGGAGTGTACACCACAGTATGTCAGAACAGATTTCTTCAGAGGAGAGCAATAGACAGACCCTTGTTTGTTAAGCACAGAAGGCGTGAGTAGGTGGGTATATGTCAGAAAGGGGTTGTGTCAAAAAAGAGTGTGAGAGGCTGTGTGCGTGCGTGACTGTGACAGAGGGAGGGCCAACAACAGTGAGCGGGAGAGATCCAGAGAGAGAGAGGGGGAGGGGCTGGAATAGGTGGGCGGGAAGAGTGGGAGCAAGTGCCAGAGAGAGAGAGAGAGAGAGAGAGAGAGAGAGAGAGAGAGAGAGAGGGAAGGGTGTAAGAAATAGATAGGGAGAGCGAGGGAAGCAGAGCTGCTTGTGAGAGCTTTGTGTGAGGGAGCGAGTGTGTGATCGCAAGCGCTACAGTAGCTGATCCTCCATCGCGTGAAAGGGACATCTCCTGAGTGTTCAGCCCCAGCTTGTGCTCCCCTGGCCCCCCACAGCCCTCCAGAAACTCCCCCCCCCTAAGCTGTAGGAGGACCCAGGCTCCCGAGCGTGCTGCCAGGTAAGAGATCTGTTGCTGACGACGGAGGGGGAGATCGTGACATCGTGGCTGTGTAGGCTGGTGATTCCCTTGGAAACACACTCACTTTTCTGATGTGGCATTCCCTATGGGATGGATCGGGCTCAGTTACTTTGCTTGTGAATATTTACCTTTCTGTGAATCTGTGTTAAGACTTTTCTTCAGTGTTTTGTGTGTGTGTGTGTTTGTGTGTGCCAATGCCAAGTGAACGTGCATCACTATAGCCATATCTAGCATGTTTGGAACGGTATCAGTACTTGATGGAAGTTGAACACACCTAAAGGTCAAGATTTTGACACGGCTTCTTTTCTTGTTTTACCTCCCATTGTGGGAGTCGTAGAGAATGTGGTATTAGTTTGGTATTCATTTATCCGCCTTCTCACTAGGCGCACTTTTACTACATTCCTTGAAAGCTAAAAGCTGGTGTGTTTTTGTGTGTGTTTGTGATGTTTGGCCCAACTGGATGTGGCAGCAGGGTTGATAGGATGGCATTAGTGAGAGTCTCAGATAAGCAGGACTCTGCTGCATTTGGGATGGGTTCCAGTGGCAGCACTGCCTTGCTGCTGGTGTTGGGACTGAAGCAGATGCTGGGGGTGAGGTGGGCTGGGCTGGGGCATGGTCTCTGGTTTATTGGTGAGCTATACTGGAGATTGCAACTTGACTGCTGTTTCGATCTGTGGGACTTATATACAGAAAGACTTATATACAGAAAGACTTATATATCCCACTAAACAATCAGATCAGTACACCATCTTCCCTTTGCTCCCTCTCTCTCTCCCTCTTCCTTTCTCCCCCTCCCTTTCTCCATCCCTCCCTCTCACTTTTTCTCACTCTCTTGCCTGCATGGTTATTTTAATAGGAGATTCCTTTGCTGTCCTGTTCCTTTGTCTTCAACATCAACTAACTGCTCCAGTTCTGTCTCCAACTTTTCACCAGAAAAGCCCAGGTTTCTCCTTTTATTAAAGCAAGATCCTTAAGCCGGAACAAAGCTTAACTGCTTGTTGGTTAACATTCACAGCAGTTGCTTCATTTACACACATGAAAGAGAGATAGAGAAGGTTTACTTCAAACAGTTCCCTCTCCATTTGATTCCATTGTCTCGGACCAGCTTAGTCTCTGAAAACCATTGCATAGCCTACCTTTTCACTACATGAATCAATTCAGTTGGATTTCAATTTAATTTTCCCTTTTTTTCGAGCTGATCCTTTTGTCCCCTTACGAGGCCAGTCCAACCTATTCACGTCTACTGTAACGTTTTGTCCTTTGGAAAATGAATTTGCACTTCCAACACCGATCAAGGTAGCACTGGCCAAACAATGGATTTCAGCTTCTCTTGTTAGTATTATTGTTATAGTTTGGATTCATATGAATGGAGAATTAGGGACATTTATCTCTCCTGGCTAATTCATGTAATTCTGTTTAAAGGCGAGGGATTGTTTATTGATTAAACCAACCAAGATTTTCTCTTGTTGGTTTGTGGTGAATGCTCTCTACGGTATGAGATCAGGTTTTATCACTGTTTATAACTGTTTCTGTGTATGTTTGTGTATGTTTGCGTATCCGTGCATGTCTGTCTGCGCGTGCGTTTGTGTGGGCGTGTGCGTGTCTGTGTGTATCCAGCTGTGAGATCTTCCATAGCATGAATAGTTAATAAACATCTCTCTCAACCTTGCCCATTCATACAGTGGGCTTGTTTACCCAACCGTGCTCCCAGTTAAACAAAGAAGCATGGCACAGCCTGAACTGTCTGTACACACACACACACGGACATCAAGCCCCAGCCTGACTCAGCCTGAGCAAGGAGGAAAGCAGAGGAGGAGCTGGATGTTGACCTTCACTCAACCTTGAAGCTAGGTTGGGCGGTGTTTTGAGTTATTAAAGGTTGACACGACGGGATACAAAAGACGAAGATAAATCTGGACTGGAGAAGAGAGAGACTGGAGGAGGGGGGAGCTGGATAAGAAACGAATGAGAACAGGGGACTGTGTTTTGACAGAAAATGTTGTCGTGGTGACATCGTCAGACAGGAATCGTGTGCTTTACATGCGACAGACATGCATGTTCCTGTGTGTGTGTGTTTGTGTGTGTGTGTGTGTGTGCGGGTTTGTTTGTGTACGCCACGGTGCTGACCTGAGTTCCATGTTCCCGGCCACGGAACATTCCTGCCCAGAGCTGAGGGCCTCTTCCTCACGCTCCAGTGGTCGCTGTCCTCTCTCTGTGACTCACCGTGTTTCCCGGCTCTGATTGGCTGTCTTTTTTACTCCAGGGAATGATGTGACATAGACACGGTCTCTCATGAGATGGATTGGAATTTCTCTCCCGATATGTCAAGCCATGTAGAGGACAGACATGGGAGGCGTGTGCAGCATAGACAGATGTCTGAATATGAAACCATAGCTATAAAAAAAAAATCGGATAAGTTCTCCAGTGAAAGTATTGTGATTGGCGACAGTTTGTTGTTTTAACAGCTGTATACATTAAATGAAATCTAAATTATGCGTTAAAATGTAATGCGAAATGATTGCAAATTATTCCAAGGGTCAGCAGCTTTCTTTCCTTGACCCTTAGTCATATTTAAATCCTCCTCATGTGTACATCTAAGATGCCGACCTCCCTCAAGAGCAGATGAGGCTGTCACGTGCGTCAGCTCCAAAGCTAACAGGTTGTGGAAACGCATGCTGAGATGGCTTCTCTCGCTTGCAAACGCACTCAGATTCAAACGCAGCCAAACTACGGCTAGCACAAGTTCAGCATATCCACTGCTGGACAGCGACATCTGGCACAGTGTTCTTGGCTTCAGCACCATGGACAGCGCCAGCTGGGCGAAGCTGCCCCTGTTAGATTTCAGCACTGTGGATAGCTCAACCAGCAGCACTGAGTTTCAGAACTCCAATCTCAGCGGACAGCGCCACCTGGCTCAGCAGCCTTGCGTTCTGTTTCAGCACCTTGGACAAGGCCAATCAGTTTAGCTCTGTTGCAAGGGAAGAGGTGCTGACAAAAGAGGAGGGTGTGATATTTCAGCACCACACTCCCCGGACAGCGACAGCAGTTAATTGTCAAGGTGACAGAGGATTGGTAGGATACGAGGTGCCAAAGAGTGGCCTAGTCACAGATAGACCGGTTAATCTTAATTGGATTGGAATTTAACTGCCAGTCAGATTATTGGTGTGATGCACTTCTGATTCAGTGGTGTTCATTCTGATGGGACTACTGACTAATGATGCCACCGTTTTTCCTGCCACATTTGTATCACACATATTGCTCATGTAGCATGCCATGTTTTAAGCATGCTGTTCGTGAAGCATGTTTTAAGTGTGACATTTATGGTGTATATTTATACTGTACATGAGACATGTTTTATCAAGAAGGCAATGCTTATGATGCTCCAGACTATCAGCACACTAGTTTATTAACCTCTTCCCTAAGGCTTGACCGGACCGACACGCTTCCCTTAATGTCCCTACTCTGGGAGTATTAGATGTAATGTACTGTGTGACTCTGGGGGGCTCCCTGAATGCACTTTATCGATCTGAAGTCATATTTGTACAATTTAACTACGTGCCAAGCATATAAACCAAATTGGCTTCATGATTCTGATTTATGGCCCACATTCAAAGACCAGTCGCGTCAAGCGCACTTAAAACGTTTCTCGCTAATCCAATGCGCTTGAATCGTTCAATGGCTTGTCGTCTATTGGCCACTTTCATGAATCAATGGAATTCCTTTGACTGCTTCCCCGTGGCGTGTCATGAACATGGTAAGAGAACCTTCGTGTGAAAGAAAAGCAGATACGACATGAAAAGAGATTATTTCTATTTGTCCTAATACATGAAAGAAGCTTTGATTTGCTGTTGAAGCTTTGGTGAGATGACTTGTCGGACTGTGTATGGAGCTCTTGTAGATAGCAGACGCACGGAGTAGCTCGCTGTTCTAGAATTCTCAAAAATGGCACCGCAGAAGCCATGGAGTCAGCACAAGCAGAGAGAGACACGCACACACTTGCACAAAGACACATCATAGGGTGTCTTTTGGTTAGTTCTCCAGCTGAAGAACATTCCAGCACAGACATTCATTCTCATGCCACGGCATCTGATGGTGAAGAATCTTATTGCTATGCATAAAATCTTCATCATTCCAGTCTTGTCAAAATCAATGACTAACTGGCCTCATGTTACGCCGACATCACTCCACCCAACAGTCCCCATACCCTTCTTAGCACCCCTACATATGTCCCCCTAATTAAGACAACAGGGAGTAGCCGACCAGGGTCATCTGCATGTGTGCATTAGCATAATTGAATAGGCAGGAGCTAAGCGTGTTCCAGCCGTGTGCTAATAACATGGCAAAGGACAACAATGAGAGAGGAACGTGTGTCCCTATGTTTGTTTAGCTCTCTGCCACTGTTAAGTCCATCCATGCATTCATGTACTCCTAGCTCCCTCCCTCCCTCCCTCATCCCTCTCTCTCTCTGGCCCCATTCTCCTACTAGAGGTGAGGCCATTTTTCTCTCTCCTGGGGACGTATTTGTTTGTGCAAGCAGTGCTGGCTGGATCCAGGGACCTGGTTCTGCGTGATAGTGGCTCAGCTCACAAGCCTTGGCGTGTATTTCTGTGGACCGGGCTCTGTCAAGGACTTCCACCAGTAGCCCATTTTCCCTGTGTTGAACCGATATAGCTGAAGGGAGGCGTGGTTGGATGTTCGTGGAACGATTGCCCTTTCCCTGTGAAGTTGTCTTTCAGCGCTGTGACCACCATTTCTCTCTCCCTCCGCCGTTGCGCCCCTCTGCTGAAAGCCCGTTGGCGACACCCGAGTGGAGGGTGACCTCCTGTGTGTGATGTCAGCCAGCTGCACAGATCAAAGGCAGGGCGAAGGCACATGAAGGGAGGACGTGCGGAGGTGGTGAGCTAGAGAGAGTGTGAGACAGGGAGCGAGCGAGAGGGAGAGAGGTGGAGAGAGAGAGAGCGCGTGAGAGGGAGAGAGAGTGGGATCAAGATAAAGACAGAAAGTTAAAGAGAGGCAGAGAGAGAATTCGCAGAAGAAGAGAGAAAGGGAGGTGGGGGGGAGAGCAGGATGGATAGCGGGTAGAAGGGAGAGAGGAAGAGGGAAAGAGAGGGAGGGAGGAACGGAGGGAGAGAGATGGGGTGAGGAATGTGTTCCATCCCAGTACACTGCAAATGTTGTCCTTGTCGTGGGGTTGTGTAAATCACTGATCTTACTGCGATGGGCAATTTCTTTTTGGTGTTATGGGTGAGTGGGTGGTTTGAGGGGGGGGGGGGGGGGTCAGACTTCCTCCTGACCTTCAGGATGGGTATGTTTTAAAGTAAACACACCCCCTGTCTTTTAAACAGTAGGCTGGTGTATGTACTCAAGGTAGTTTAGGCTCCACCGACGCCACAGTAGCTTAGGGCCTTCTGTTTGACACCACAACGATTATTGATTTGACCACCATTTGAAACCAAGGCCCATTTTTAGAACTCTGCTCCTTCTAGTGAGCCAGTATTGACTAGATAATGACACTGAAGTACTGAACCGTTCAGATCTACACATCTCCTCTGCTATTGAATTTCTAACCTTTTTTGCATTTACAACCGTCAGTGACAGTCACCTCTCTCTGTATCCTTTTAGTTCTGGGCAGCTTACAGTAATTAAAGGGATGGCACACTCCTAAAAGCTTCTGAAGGATCAAGATCTTAACATGGTTTAGAAGGAGAAAAAAAAAAGCTTTTGTTATCTTAAAATGTGTGCCATTTTTGACCCTCGGTCTCTGACCGTGTGATGAATTTATGTGCCTGTGAGGATTTAGGTGCTAAGTGCAGGATAATTACTGCTCCTGGCTTTCCGTTTGTGACATGTTATCAAATGGACCATTGCTATAGCACCTTTGGTAGACATGGGGCTCGCTAAGGTGTCGTGCACATCCTTATAACAACACACATATGTTTGCATCACATGCAAATGCCCAAGTACTATATAAACACAGGTGTCTGATGTTTTGGCAATGCTTTTCTATATTTCAGTGGGCTGTTAGGTAGGCATTCAGCATCAAAGAAAAAATTGGGGCCTTTTCAAACTGACTCTACAATCTGTAAAAGCAGAAATAGGTCAGCCAGTCCAATGGGTGTTGCAGCCTGCGTTGGTAATGGTTCTCTTACATGCTAATTCACCTTCTCTTGTGCCTTCGTCTAACTTCTAAGCTCTTCGAAGGTTTTTCTAGCAATCAGTGGATTTTAGCTTCATTTTTCGGGAGAGAACATGAGGCTCCCCATTGCTCCCCATTTCAGTTGAACTGAACATTTAAAGTGTTTAGGCCTGAAGTCAGACTAAAAGAAGCTGTCTGCATGGAGCTGAAAGCAATGTTAGGGGATTCAGACAGTGATAGGGGTGAGGAACGTGGTGTGTGTGTGTGTGTGTGTGTGTGTGTGTGTGTGTGTGCGGGGGGGAGTTGGGGGGGGGGGGGGGGTAAAGTACGTTCACTATGCTGATTAAAGGCATAATATAAATTGTATGCATTATTCATCTCTACATCACCTCCACTGCCACCTTGCGCAAAACGATAGGCTGATATTTATGATGGAGGGGGTGAGGGATGTTGTTCCTGAAAGCTTTCAAAGTCAAATGACTGTCTTGATGAAAATCCTATTTGTGAAGGCAGAAAGGAGTCTGTTGGCCTCTCACATCTCCAGGGGATGTCTGTGAAAAGCCAATAAAGTTAAGAGAACCAGAAAACAGGGTTCCAAACCAGTGGGATGGCCTAAGACTGTTCACAGTGGGGAAAGGACATAACAATGAATTAAACAACAACACTATTACCATCTGAATGCTAGTCATTATGGGGCAGCATAATACAACTTAAAATTCATAGGAATTGTTTTTCCAATGAAAACCCAGCACTCATATGAAGAGTGGCACGGCTTGTTTAAGACTGGGAGTAATGATTAACGCTGGATGCCTGTTGAGAGTAACAGTGTTTTTATAATGTCTTTCTGACTCGAGCTTCTCTGTCTCTTGTTCTCTGCTCTCTCTTCTCTTCCTCTCTTTCTCTGTTTCCTTACTCTCTCTCTCTCTCTCTCTCTCTCTCTCTCTCCCTCTCTCTCTCACTCTCACTTAGTTTATCTATTTCTCTTTCTGTCAGTGTAAATAATGTAACTGCCTCCTGATATGATAAACCCATAGGAGAAACTAATTACCCAGGATGCACAGGGAGTGTCGCACATGCAAGCTAAGACCATTGAAGATTATGGCTTCCCTGATCTTGATGCTTATCCCAATAAATGTAACACACACTGATGCCCTACCAAGATTTACTAGTTATTTAAAATCCTGTACAGTATCTTCTGCTGTCGACACACATCAATGGCTAATTCTTGAGCTTTAAGGGTTTTGTGCAATCACTGTCAGATTGTAAGGAATTTTTACATAACGTAGTGCAACATGTAACATGGAAATTAAAATTGGGAAAGATCTTTTTGTCACAGCTGATCATTATTCTCGCACATACTCCAGCATACTGCTTTGCAGTGATTAGAAAACATGTTGATTGATCTGTAGTGACACAGGCCAAAGTGAGTACACGGACAACAAAACAGGGGTCACCGTGTACACAACATTGTAATTGGAAACAAAATGAGATGTCACTCACATTATTTCGAACATGTTTTCTGTGCGTATGCTCATGTCGCTGATGTTTGAACTTAAAGCAGGTTTAACTAGTTTCTCTCTGTATGATGAATGATAGCCTAGAGCCCCAGTTTCCAGTTTCACACACACACACACACACACACACCTACACACACAGACCGCACACCACACACCCCCAGACACACACAGCTGCTGACCCAGTGTGACTTTGTCCACCTCACACACACCCCCCCCCCCCCCCCCCCGGGAGGCAGAGTGACCCTGAGTCATGTTTCCCTCCATGTTGCCAGTAGCGCCAAGCATCCTGCCCTCGCCCTCTCCTCACTGAATAACAACCACCGCTAGTCATCAGCCCCAATGCATTATGGATGCTGGTTTTTGTTCAGGAGCTGTTGAAATTTCTCCCAGCGCTGAACAATTACGGAAAATATCTGTTATTTTCGTCATCGCTGCATTTGAAAGCGTTAGCATATTCCATTCTAATGCATAAACTGGAGTGATCAGGAAGGCCCTAATGAACGTGACGATACTTTACACATGCAGTACTAGCTCAAATACTGACTCGTTCATTTGTTTGGTTGAATTCTTGGAAGCCTGCTTGCTGTAGAGTACACGGTGTTGCCGCTGTAGGTTTCTAGAGGAGAGAGAGAGAGAGAGAGAGGACAGGAACATGCAGGGATGCACAGTTCACATAATTGGTCAATTTGACAAGAGCTAATTAATTCATCAAACTACTATAAATTAAGAACAATTTAGTTTTGTTTAGGATTTAATGAGAGGGTGTGGGGGGGGAGACACGGGGGTGGGCGGAGGAGAACAGAGCGAAATAAAGACAGGAAGAGAGGAAGAGAAAACAAAAGTTTCCGCTCTCCAGGAAGGGCTGTAACAAGATAAGCTCTGTAGCATGCGCTCACAGATGGCCGTCCCCTTCCTCGTGTGGCTAAACCACCTCCTCTTCATTTATCTCTTTTTTCCAGCCGTGACAGCAAGCAGGCCTGCCCCCATCCTCTCTCCTCTCTCTCTCTCTCTCTCTCTCTCTCTCTCTCTCTCTCTCTCTCTCTCTCTCTCTCTCTCTCTCTCTCTCTCTCTCTCTCTCTCTCTCTCTCTCTCTCTCTCTCTCTCTCTCTCTCTCTCTCTCTCTCTCTGTCTCTCTCCTCCCTGCCTCTCCTTTCTCTCCTCCCTGCTTCCTTTCTCTCCTTTTCCTCTCTCCTCCCTGTTGCCCCTCTCTCTCCAGCCGAACTCCACTACTCCTCCCTGTCTCTCCTCTCTCCAAGCACAAACCCTTCCTCTCCTTTCCGTCTCCCTTTCCCTCCCCCCAGCCTCCCGCTTCCATCCCTCCCAAGGGAAAGAGGAGCTTTGACCCACGAAAGCCTCCACCAAGCGTCACCCTCCTCTTCCTCTGTCTGGGCATGGAGGATTCTTCAGATTCTCCCGCTATGGGGCTTATCTCTCCAGACAACGTTCACAGATCATGTTTTGGCCTGCCTTTAAAATGGCTCCCACTCGAAGACAAGTGAAACTTGTTCACATGTTCAGGAGTGACTTTCATCCACAGGTTGAAGATTCTGTACCGTCTGATATGAATGAGCGCGTGTGTGTGTGTTTTTACATCTGTTGAGTCTGTGGCACAGAGACAGTGTGGATTGTTTTTTGTGAAGTGTTACATTGATCCTTACATAAGGAAGGTTCTCCCAAATAATAGTTAAATACACTGTCCTGGATCAAGGAGTAGTCCTACATTTGCAGGAGACATATACTTGTGCACATTCCAAACCCATAGCTAGCATAGCTATGTTGGTAGGTCGTCATCAGACTGACATGAAATAGAAAATGAGTCACACACTTCTATTTTTAAGAGCTTATTGTTACATATTCATCGACAAACGTGTAAGTGACACGTTTGGGGGTAAAGGATCGAGAACAGAAATATATTCACACCATGTAAGAACCGTGGTTTCCATGACTACCGTGATCTCTGTAGGATAATCGGATTCTGGATAAAGAGAGAGGAAAAAAGAAAGAAAAAAAGGTTCAAGCAACTTAAGGTAATCGTTTGAATTTCATAGCATGATCATTCACAAGGCTTTGTCGCCCAATATACGAACGGAAAAGTCATTTGTAGTTCAGCAAGCCTATAGAATCAACTGTGCCCTGTGTGCCTTTATCAGCTCCACATTAGCTGGGGGACTATCTGATGGTAGCCATGAGCTGCTATAGTGGAACGATGAACTGGACAACCATGGAAATAACAAGCTATCTGTAATTAAACATGTTCTTATCCTTGAAAGGGCATGGACTAGGTGTATCACAGAGTATACCAACTCATACTACAATAAAGCGGCTTGGAATACGGCTTGTTTGACCATGCCCACGGTAGCCTGTGTCCTTTCACATCGAATTACATGTAAATATGTCTAGTTTGACAGAGCCCAGAGCTCTTTGTAATCTAATAATGGGTTGCCGGAGTTTTCCGCAGAGGATGTTTGGTTCTGGTGGATAAAGAAACGGCGATAGCGCCACGACTCTGTATGTCTCTCATGCATGGAGATGGAAGACAAAGGCGCTTTGTGTTTGTCAACAGTTCTGCAAGAACCGTGAATTCTGAACATAGAACAGTCGACGCATCGGACAACGTTGTGCTTCGCATTTCCTGTTTGCACTTCCTCCTTCCTTAATGCGGCTGCCATTATTGCTTTTCCCAGATCCTTTTAAAACACAAATTGAAGCTGATTTTGTTGAGGGATTGTGAAGAAAGCAGCAGCGCATCGTTGAGAGATTTCCTCCCAGGCGAAGACTGCGTCTATCGCATTTATCTTCAGCCAGGCGCTGTGACAACTGTCGGACTACAGCTCCTCACAGCCCAGCACGAAGACAAACGACCTTATTATAGTAAAGAGCCATTCAAAAATAGGATCATGTCAGGCAT
Organism: Hypomesus nipponensis; assembly: GCF_054491055.1. Classification (NCBI taxonomy): domain Eukaryota; kingdom Metazoa; phylum Chordata; class Actinopteri; order Osmeriformes; family Osmeridae; genus Hypomesus; species Hypomesus nipponensis. Next base: position 7,645,428 of record NC_140367.1, read on the forward strand.
GGCAAATACCTTTCCCAAGCAATATACAGTCCTCCTCTCATAGCAAAGGTCGCAGATAACTCCTGGGGCCTCACTGTGCCATCAAAAACACATTGTGGAGAGAGGGGACCAGCGCTGGGTTGGGCTATCAGGACACTTCTGTAAAGGTATTATCTAGCACACGTTGGTTTACTGTGTCTATGTCTGTGAATCTTGACATGTCTCAGCGTGGTGTTTGTGTTTGTGGTAGGGCACCTCAGACCTGGGGCTGTTTGCTGTTGAGGACTCAGACACTTGTTCCGCCCTAATGAAGTTATCCCTGTTTACCCATAGAGAGATGCCTGGTGGGCAGGACTTTTTTCCTCTGTCTGTCTTGTTGGTTTACCGTGTGTTTTGTGTGTGTGTGTGTGTTTTCTCTCTGTTGTCATAGAGCTGAGAGAGTGGGAGAGAAAGGCAAGGCACACAATGTACTGGGAAATTAGTGTCCACACCCATAGTTGCAGAATTAGACAGCTAACAACAAGGATTATTTAGTAAAGTTTATATATAAATAAAAAAATGGCACAAGAAAAAACTGTACATAAAAACAAGCAGTTATGTGCAAACATGTAGTAAATAAATAATATAGACAGCCATGACATGGTTAAGATTTAGTTGATCAACCTGTGCAGTCAATGAAACATCTCTCCATTTTGTAATCAATCTCTGGCAGTGATGGAGGTTCACACCCTCTTGACCTTTGAGGTCCAAAGGTCACTAATGTTAGTAGTCCGCTTCATTGAATCGGAGCTCATTGATTTGGAACCATCGGGAAGTGGAGCTATGCTAATGGGAAGTACAAGCACCAGTGTCCATTAATAAGGCTGTAAACCTGATTTGTTGCATTGGCAATGAACATCATTTAGCAACATGCAAATAGGTGATTGTTGGGTACAATCCGTACTTTAGCACAGCATAGAGATCTTGCTCAATCGATCCAACATAACAGCTAGTCTTCTTGACTGGATGTATTCTGTTTGACTGTGCCCTTTGGTCAGGTCAGCTTTTCCCTTTTTGTTTCTGCAGCTTGTCAACACCTGACAGCCTTAAGCGGCCAGGACTGCTAGCGAGCCTGGGTCAGCGTGGCCTCGCTCGTGTTCTCCACTGTAGTCTGCAAAGGTTGCAGCAGGGTCAATGTGGAGAGTGTGTATGAGTTTTTTATTAGCATATAACTGAATCGTTGACAATGCCTTTTGCATCACCTGCAAACACCATGTGTCTGTTTTGAAATTTTTGAAATGTTTTGAAATTTGTTGACTGTGGATTTCTACTTCACAGACTTGTAAGTGCATCTCTGTTCTGTTTCCTTGAACATTAACACCATTTTGAAAATAGCATAACGTTTCAACTTGTTGTCTCCCCCGCCTTGGGGGGGGGGGGTGAAATGTCTTAACACCCCTGAAGTCTCCAAAGCAGCTGGAGCTCTGTGACCTATTTAGATCGGTCTGATATCAGTGAGGCGGGGAAGAAGTGATCATCTCTGTTATTCTCTGGTAAATGGCCAGGCTGGGAATACATACCTATTTGCATGCAGATTTGTGCTAAACCTCTCCTGATAAGCAAGCCATCAGAGTCACCGTGTTTCTGTGTAGGCTGCCAGGAAAGGTGTTAGTGTGTGTAAAGTAGCATTTTTCCTTAAATCAGTGCTGAACATGTACTTTATCCTTTTAACCTTAAGGAGTAGTGTGTGTGTGTGTGTGTGTGTGTGTGTGTGTGTGTGTGTGCGTACGTGTGTGTGTTAGTGTTGTGGTTGAGATTGAGGGAAAGTTTTGAGGGCTTAAGGAAATTGAACCCCTTCTTCCTCTCTCTTTATAAAGCTAACCAGCATCAAAGCAGTTGTAACTCTCCATAACAACCTGGTAATCTCCTTGAATGTCAGGAAAACATAGTCAATTAGAGTTAAATGGCAACAACAAATGGTGGGTTAGTTAGCTAACTCTCTCTCTCTCTGTCTCTCTCTGTCTCTCTCTGTCTCTGTGTGTGATACACCTTTGTTTCCCAAGAAAGGTAAAGCTACACAGTGGTCTTTTGGGATATGACGTTCAACCGAACAAAAAATTTAATTTCATGAAATGTTGGCATTGAAGTGATCTTTGATGGAGTAGTATTTTCCTGCTGACATGAAGACCATTGGAAAGCATGGCTGATTTCCCCCCTGACTCCCTCATGGCCAGACTAACAGCTTGTTCAGTCAAGGGTTATCAGCTGCAGATGGTTGGAGACAATAAACATGATCAAATATGGGGGTGGGGGTGTTCAGAGGCAACAGGCCTGAAAGCTTGGGACTGGTTGATGCAGTAACTTCTCCTTAATATCCCTTCATATTCTCAAGTTTTCTTTGTAGCTCGCACACACAGCATCATCAAATAGTATTACCCACAATCACTGTCAAATATTATTACCCACAATGCTTTGGGAGTATTCGCTGTGTGCCTGTGTCCCTGCTGTATACATATATACATTCAAACATCCACATATTTCGTGGACCTTCTATACTGACCATAACCAACCCAGCAGGTCTAATGAGATCTGCACCTTGTCCCTTACTGTTTATGGCTACTATCAATCACCTGGTTTAAACCCATAGGGTGCATGGTGCTTAGCTCAGACCTAATGCTGAGGTGTGGACTCACTCTCCTCCCGTCTCTAAATCCCATCGAAGCAATCATGTATCGTAATAATGATTCATTTCGTTTACCTTCAGTCCATCACCCCGGAGAATGGGTTCCTGTTATCGAAGTAGACAGTAGCCCTTAGATGGCAGGAGATAGTTGTGAGTTGTAAGTAGATTCATGTACAGGGTTTATAGTGCACTTAAAGGATTGGCCTGTAGGGAGCTTGTGACTCAAATCGCAGTACAGACTGACAGCTGTGTGTGTCAGTGAAACTGCTGTATGGAGTCAGCAGGGAGAGAAAGACCATTTTGGATCATCGTTTCCCCTTTTACATTTATGATTGGTTAGATTGGATGGTTAGATTATATAAACACAAGAAGACCATGCTGTGTTCTTGACCCATACAATCATCAGCAGCCCAATGAGAACTGGATGCACATTTTCTAGCTAAATAGTTTGTCCTTCAGCCTTTATGAATCTCTGTTGTGTGTAATGACCACTCAGAACAAAAGACTCCCACCACAAAGCCTTGCTGATTGAAAGGCACTCAGCTTCTTTGGGAACTGACGTAACAACCAGCCCATCTTCACCTGAGGTCAATAGAAAAAATCTTGTTCTCGTAGATAATGTCTAAAAAGGAGTGTTTGCCCTTGTATAATCTCGCTGACTTCTTCTGCCCCTGGTTTGTCTTTCTTATCCAGCCTCTCATCTCACGCAGAATAAGGAGAAAACAAATCAATCCATTTGTCATGTCGTGTATTTAGATAAAAAAAAACGTTATTTGAAGACCCTTGATTAGGTATTGTGAGGGTTCTTTGATATAGAAAAGTGAAATGACAAGGAATGTAGCTTGTAAAGACCCATTGTGACAAAGCGGGTGCCACACCACCCTACACCCATCCATAGAACAACCTCTGTACTAGTTAGAAGGATACTGCATATAGGGCCCTGCTCATTTAAAAACAAGATGGTTACTGCCCTGTTTCAATGACTTGCCCCTACAATTGCTGCTAGTCAAAGCTGATTTGTCTTTTTTAGCAGTAGTTCAAATTTGAATTCAACTGGATCATTATCTTGGTTTTCCGTTTGCCCCACCATTTCAATGGGTATTTCCTTTGGAGTGTGATGTATTCGACAAATGCATTGTCTAATACTTCTTGGTATTATAGATGTAGTGGGCTGCAGTTATACCAATTTGCTCTTGCTCTCTGCCATGGGACAAAACCCAGAAAACCTTTTTCTCATAGACCCTGAACTGGGGCCCGGTAATTGTCCAATCCCAGCAAAGTTGGTTTGCCTGGAGCCAGTCAATCGTTCTGTCTGTGTGTTTTGACCTCTCTTTGGAGCGGGAAATTGGGTCCCCCTTTATGCTGGCAGAGGGTGGCTAGTGGTTTAGCTAGGGGCGGGGGGGGGGGGGGGGGGGAGTGTGGGAGCACAGGGCAGTGGAAGTGGACAACCGCATGGCAGAATCTAAACATTACTGATGGTAATACTGCAGGCTGTTTGGGGTGTCTACCTCCCTCCCCTCTCGCTCCCCAGACGCTCCACAGATCAAGGTCACACAGCTCATCTTAGCTTAGCCTAGCCACGGTCCTACGTGAAAATAGCACACACCCCTGTGGCGAAGGCTCTGCAAAGCTAATCACAGGGACTCTTATGTGTGCTGGAACCTTCCAGGGATCTGTCTCTCCCCTCTGTCCTCCCCCAAGAGAAGAACATAGGTGGAAGAGAGAGCAGGGCATTTACTGAGGCAACCGCTATCATGCGTAATTCATATGCTACGTCTTGTCTACTAGCGATGACAAAGACTTGTAGACCAAATATTGTCAGTTTTTCTGTGGTTTGTTTTTCGACCGTTTTTATTCTTTGTATTTGCCTCGCCTCGCCAGTTCTGGTCCCTGTACGTTGGATTTTTCTGACAATCAGCTCTCGGCACTCCCAGCGTATCCTTTCGAGCGCATCGTTCCGTGGTCGGGCTCCAGAGAGCATGTCGTCTTGGCGTGTGACCTCTCCAAGGATGGACTTTTGTTCTGTTTTTCCACAGTCAGCGGGCCTTCCCTCCCCCCTCTGATTGGGTTAGGAAGCATCTGAATGACACGTCCGCCGTCACGGCGCCCAGTGAGTGCGACTGGCAGTCTATTAAACTCCAAATGGCCCGCTGCAGAGGGGCTCCACGGGGAAAAAATCTCTCTTCCAGTTAACCGCTCCCTCCTTCTCTCCCACTGTTTACTAAAGATGAGCATTATCATAGCAGTCCACGCAGCCTCCCATTGTCTCATCCTATAATTCAGATTACCAAATGGCGCTCAGGCATGCTTAATTAATTAAAAGGCTCATTTAAATTTCCCACTGTCTGGCTTTTCTGAAGACGTTCGTGAAAATCAGAGCGGAAAGGGACTAATGCAAGCGCGGTCAAACAGAGACAAGCGTAAGCCTGCTCTTATGATTCAATTGCTTAGCATTAGTGTTTAGCTTTACTGCGAAGCAAAAATGTTTAAAACACTTAACATGAATTTCCACGGCTGGATTTGCATATAGGAATGATAAGAAGTGATCGGACATGAAGCCCTGCCTTCTTGTCTGTCTGCTGCCCTGTTGGTTGGCAGGTTTGCAGACCCCGCTGACCATCAGCAAACGTAAAGGGAGTGGGTACCATCGTAATGGGATATGGGTGGCTGCCAGGGCTATCAAGGTCAGAACTGCCCACCCCTGACTTAGCTCTGCTCCAAGAGGGGGTTATGTAATTGGCCCCCTGATTGCTCAGTTAGACGTATCCCTCCAAGAGCAGTGTCAGACCCTATGATCTGGCCCGGATATCAGACAGCCACAGGATGTCTGTGTTTCTATGTTGCTCTTCCTCCTCAACCTCCTCCTCTTCCCCTTTGTACTGCTCCTCGCTGTTCTATTCTGGTCTGCTCAACCTGTCATTCTATCTGTCCGCAGTGCAGCACACCCCCTGGGGGGGCGCTCTTTTACTCCAGACTGAAATCAAAGTCAGTGAGCTGTTAAATGAGACTGGGGTCGATAGGAATCACATTGCTGCTGCCATTTTAAGCATTGTAATTGGAGACTGCCCAGACAAGATTTTCTGTTTTCTTTTTGTTTTCTTTTTTTATCATCTGGATGTCAATAGTTGTAGTTAACAAAACACTAGGATGCCAAGACACCCCACTGGCTTTGAGAATGCACTCAAGGTAGGTTATTCAGGAATCAGCAATCCATGGTGTATTGAGTTTTTTGTTTTGTCTACGCAACCATTGACATTCCAGAGAGGAGACTGAAATTGTATTTCTATTCAGACCCTTCCCTTTCATGATGAGCTTCCACAAAGCATCAATCGTAAACATTGCCAGGCTTCTTTGCAATGCAGAATGCTGCACCAGAGCAAGCGTTTGATTTGAACCCCTTTGAAATCGTAATGCCAGCCCTTAAGTGTGGAGGGAGAGGCTTTAGAGGTAAACCAAAGGCTCACTGAGTAGCCTTGACAGACTGGCTTATAGGGAAGGGTAGGCAATGGGGAGGAGGGTGGGGTGGTGGTATCTGTCTCCACAGTGACATGATGGTGTATCATCCTAGCCCAAGTCACTGTGCCACGTATGCACAAATTCGTCATGTTTTCCATGGTTTAGGTCGAACATGACAAGACGGTAAAACGCACGTACATACAAACTTATTTCATTTCAACATTGCTAGCAATTAGGATACCATTGTGGTGAAGACCCCAAGAGAGCAAACATCTTGAGGGAGAAATGGTGCAAGGGAGAAACAACAGGTGAGTGAGCCGAGACGGTTGTACCAGCTCCATCAGACATGTCCTGTAGAAGAGAGAGAGGAAGGGAGAGGAAGGGCGAGAGGAAGGGCGAGAGGAATGGCGAGAGGAAGGGAGAGAGACGTCACAAGATATTTTCTGGCTGTCAGTTCACATCGGACTGAGCAGGACATACAGCCACTCAGACAGCTTCAGCTAGCTTAGCATCTTTCGTCTATGTGAAACAGTGAGTGCATTGTCCTACATTGAAGCGCAGCCGCCATAACTATTCCGCTTCCCTATCTCTCTTATCTCTGTGTCGTGCCATCTCAACAGGAAGGACTGTATTATTCAACAGCAATTTCTACCCAATTTCATGCTTGCCTACTGTTTGATCCAGCCACATCTGGCGGTAATCTTTGCCAGCGGTAATCTTGGCCTCTGATAGTATCTATTTGGTGTGTGTCAAGCAATGTATGTTCAGTATGGCCGATGCGCTGTAGTGTTCCTGTGTCTTTACCCTGGTGGCGTCTGTGGGGTAATCACATCTGGGTTAGGGAGAAGGGAGAAAAAAATGACTTGTCAACACAGTGAAGCAGAGAAGGTGACAGACATCCTTTCACTTGTCATCTATCGCTCTGTACCTCTAGTTCTCTTTCCTTCTTTCTTTTCTCCCTGTCACCCTCTCTTTCTCCCCATCACCCTCTCTCTATCAATTTCACCCTCTCTCTTTTGCTCACTCCCTCTCTTTTTCTCCAACCTGGGGGTATGTCAAAACAGCCGCTCGCCTGCAAACAAGAGACCTTGGTCTCCCAATTGAGAACATCTAAACTTGAATAAAGGCAGAGTCGGTGACGCCTAATGGCACCTGGTAAACACTGAAATATTGTTTCTCTCCTTAGCCGCTCATTTCAGTGTCACCCTCACGATGTTATCTCGAAAGCCCCCATCACAATCTATGAGTTTGGCGTTGCATAGTGCTCTGATTGAATTACTTGGGCACTTTGGAGTGTACTTGTGCTTTAGCAATTGGTTTGCCACTTCGAATTGTGATGACACCTAAAGGTCTTCTATATCAAACAAAAGCACTATTTCTTTCAAATGACAGTCAATTTTAGATGGGCAAATACTGTCATGCAGTATCACTGCTTTGTGGTTATTTCTATGTCTCATATGTCATTGCTGTGATTACTTAAACAAAAGCTGGTTAAATTTTCTGATAATTGCAAGACCCAGGTGAAAATTGTACAAAAATATTGTTAACTTTCCTGGGTGTTCTAAACAGGTGTGTGGTGGGAAGTGTTTAGTAAGCAGTTAGAAGTACAGAGAGCAGTGCAGAGCAATAGAGAGAGGGACAATCAGTGGGAAGTTCAAAATGAATGACGAAAAAAAAGAGAGAGAGGGAAAGAAAAAGACGGGGAGAAAAGCGGAGCAGAGAGAGAGAGGATAAGACACGGACAGAGAAAGCGAGAAAGAAATGACAAAAGGAGAAAATCAAGAGAGAGCTAGAGGTAGTTTATCAGCACACACTGTATCACCCCTGACATATGCCCATAAACACCAGGAGACCAGGGAGAGAGAGAGAGAGAGGCAGAGGGAGAGTCCCTGGATGGAATACCAAGCACCCACTCCCCTCCATGTTCGTCATCTTCCCCATCTTTTTCATCCTACTCCCTTACTCATTTTAAAACATGTTCTCCTCATCAACACTTTGGATTCTCTCCTCACTCTCTCGTCTTGGATGCGTGCACGATCCTCCCCTCATGCTAGCTTCAGCCACAGCTAAAGCTGAGTGACGAGCCACATCCTGAGACACTGAGCGGTGTGACATACTCTCTCTCACCTCGGAGATGAGATGTCGCGCAGCCGTGAGGTGATGTTATGGGTTTCTTGCGGAAACTAGTCTCCTATCCAGAGCAGTCCTTCAGCCAAACTTGTGTGTGTCAATTTGATCCCAGATGTTGGTGTTGGAGGCCAAGAGAGGCTAAACTAGGAATATATTCCAGCTTCTGCCGTTTGTGTTGAGCAAACATCTTCACACATGTAACACATGACACTTGCACGCTTAAACACATATGCAAACACTTACAAAGATGGACACAAGTGGTGTTCAGTATGTACATGTATGTGCACGCACATAGACACACACACAAACAAACAAACATGAAGGTTAAGGTCGGCAGGCGTGTGTTGCATGAAGAAGGCCTGGAGGGGTGTCTGTTTGTTAGCAGCTCTGGCAACGTCTCTTTTGACGTGGGCGTCATGAAACATGACAAACAGTGTGCGCTCAACAATCTAGGGAATGGAACTGTTGCACCTGCTTCCTGGTCTGGAAGCAACTAGTCTCTGGATTTGTGGCTACTTCCTGTTTCCTGTCACTCATCGTGTGAAGAGTGGAAATAAATAGCTGTTTCAATCGATTGTTCCCAGCCATTGACTTTGGGGATAATAAAACCAACCGAGTATGTTTGCCCATGTAGAAGAAATTACTCTGTTTGAACAAGCTAAAGTGTGCTTGAGTTGGGAAGTCACACTGGCTTTCTCTCGGGATAGCTGTGAACACTACTTAATTGCTGTTTTTAACATATGTATTGACTCCAACCTGCATCTGAAAGCCCTCTAGACTATCAGTGGCCCTTCTCGACCATCAGAAACCTGTCAATCCTGCCTCTCACCTCACCGACCCCGCCACCACCCTCTCACCCCCCGTCCCTCTCAGCCCTCAGCTACCAACAGACCCCCAGGCCTTGCCTTGCTCGTCAGGCTGATTGCAGTAGACACCAGGCTTGGCAGGGACTCCCATATTAGCCCCACTAACCTCCCACCTCCCAACCTGTCCCCTTCGGTCTCCCAGCAAGCCTAACACGCAAGCCAGGGGAAGGGGCCTGGGTTGGCGAGCGTGTAGCCAGAGCTTTTGTCTGTCATAATGGTATCGGTCAAACCTGATGGTAGGGAGCTATTCAGCTAGAACATTACCGCTTTGTTTTCTGTTGTTGTCTGCTATTTAAGAGCGGAGGGTGGGCGGAGAGTAGAAAAACAATGGACTGCCACGGTGTTTTGGCAGTGTGTGTGTGTGTGTGTGTGAGTGATATATGAGTAATGGACCCTTATGGCTCCAAAAATGAGAGAAAACCACACACCAAACATTATCGCTGACGATGTTTGTGTTTAGAAAAGACAACTTTAACCGTGTCGCCTTTCTCGGTTGAGCAAGGTGCTCCGAGCGAAAATGTGCTTTAGAAAGAAATACAGTACAGTGGTTCACTGTGACACCTACCTAGACGACGGGTGCTGAGAGGGGACAATAGAGAGGTGTGACATCCCAAGCTGTTAACATGAAGAGTTAGACACCTAGGAACACCGTGGACCCACTGAGGGGGCTGCTTGCTGCCTTCTATGTAAGCTTGGAGACTTCCTCACAGACCATGATCCTGTGAAATGACAATATTGACCCCCACTGGTCCTAGATAGACCTCATCTGAGAGCCCTAAACCTCGCCATGGGATCCTCAGAACCTCCTCCCCAGTCTCCACTTCCTAACTCCACACACTAAACCTCACTTTGATACTAGCTGACACATTCATTTTTCAGCCTGCTGGCTGAGGCCATTGCAGTATTAGTGAGATGAATGGACCTAACCAAGTGACAGACGACTAGGGGGGCACCCTCTGTGAACTCTAAGGAATGGACGATAGAAGAGGAAGGATTGGAGTTCTGTTGCAGTTTATGAGCAAAAAGGCTCTACTGTTTCCTAGCGTCCCTCCTTGCCTCAGAAGCAGTAATTGAAAGTTGCTGAATCTTTGTGCATTGGCATAATAGAGCTGTCCTGGCCTCGTCGTAAAGCAGGGTTAATACCTTTTTCCAGTTCCATTACCCCTTAAGATTGCCTGAAGGTGAGTAAAGAGGCCGGGCTGTACTGGGGGAGAGAAGTGATCCCTGGGTCTCCATCACCCCTCTCTTATCTACCTCACGACACTGCACAGTGCTCCAGAGAGAAACATTTGCATGGTATATTACTTCTTCCTATGTGTGTTTGTGTGTGGGTACATGGACGTGTCTTTGTGCAAGTTCTGCACAAAACTCCAGTAAGTAACACAGAGTGGCAGTGTCTTACTCTGTATTCATAAATTCAAATGTACTGTGTGGTTTTGCGTGTTCTCCTCTTCAAAACAAAGAGTATAGCAAACCATTTTAATCAAGAACAATTGATGAATAAAGAACAGACAATCTCTGAAATGTCTTTTTCTGGGAGCTCTGCCCCCAAATAGGCTTGATGAAAACAAATAATTGGGAGTGGATGGAGTGATATTCTGATGAACATATTTTGTTCTTTCGCCATTAAGATACAAACCCAACTAAATATCAGTCGTGCAAATGGTGCTTTTTCGCACATCTGAAATGCTTAAGCGACGGACATTAGTTTTGTAATTTTTAATTGGTATTTTCCAGCTGCATATCTCCCTGGTTCGATATAATGAAGTTAATTGTTTGATGCAGTGCCTCTGCTGTGTTCATGCATGCTAACGCCTACTTTAATTTGCTGTATTGTTTTTTCAATCTCTTTCCATTTATTGTAATTACGTTTTTACTGTTGCCTTTGGATCCAAACAAATGTCCTCGCTTTAGTTATTAGTTTATCCTTGACTGTCTAAAGCAAACTGAACTCTCAGAGCAGTTTAGCTGTTAACTAATACAAATGTACTTCAACTGTAATCAAAACCAGGTTTAATAAAAGCACCAAGAAGCCAATATCAGCTATGTAATTCGGATCATTACTGTTACAAACTGATAAGGGATTCTTTTTAGTACAAAATTGAATTCGTCCTGGACCGGTGTCTCCACCCAGAGGAGTCAGACCAAGTCCCCAGTGCTTGTAGTCAAAGCACTTCCTCCAATTGATTCAGTCTATCGATCCTGACACACAATTTATTCTCAACTATCTCTCTGTTGCTCTACTTCTCTCTTTCATTCTCCTTATCTATCTCTTATTTTCTCCTTCTCTCTCTCTCTCACTGTCTTTGTCTGATGTTTTCTTTGACAAAACAATTATAGCACTATTAGAGGCTTCCCGCCTGCAACCCAACCAAAGTCATTATTTCTGTCAAGGATTAACTCCAACCCTCCTTCTGTTGACTGGTGTTTGGACTACAATTCATATCAATTTCCAATTTAAAAACATTTGCAATCTTTAACTATGACAACGCTTTACCTGTCTGTGTGAGATAATAAAAAGCAATGTCTGTGCATCTTCCTAAAATGGCTGACCTCTGCCTAGTGCAGGACTTTGTCTCTGGATAGAAAGTCAGTTACTTCAGACATTGTTTTAGGAATGAAATATGCTGCCTTTTTAAATCTGATGTTGAAGTGGACAAAACCCTTTCTTCTGCCACCCTCTTTCTTTCTCTTGAATTGTTCTCATTAAATGACAAAGTAACTCAAGCTGAGGGATAAACTAACTCCCAGAGCTTATAATGTGGCACACGCAGTCCTGTATGTACTCTTAGTGACTCACAGCTGTTCTTAATAGAAACCAACATCAATCACATGCAGCTCTCAAGGAGTACGAGCACTGGTGACATTACAAAAAGAAATGGCATGTGGCAGTGTATATGGTGGAAAGAAACAGATTTCGGACAGCGCGATGGAAATGAATGCTCCTTTTGCACATGTAGTCATTTCGGAGCTCCCTGAATCGATACAGACCACAGAATGTAAGCGCACATGGATCACAGCTTCTTCAGATTGACATGTTGAAGATGCAGAATGATTAGTCACAGTTACCTGCTAAATCTGGCTAACTAGGTTTGATGAATGAAATATTTTGTGCTTGCATCATGTCTTAACAAGCAAGTGAGCGAAGAAAGCGGCAGCAACGCGATCACTCCTCCTTTCCTATTCCCCATGGCGACTGTTGTGGAAATGTTGTTCTTATGTGTCATAGAAGCACTGCACTGGCCTCTGCTTTCTCTCACAACTCAGTGGTACGTTTTCAAATGACTTGGCAGCCTTGTAATTTCCTCAAACAGCATGGGCCACAACACCCTGTCCACTGCATGAGCCGGACAGAAATTGGAACCTGCAGAAGAAAGAACTCGGCGTGAAAGCAGCGGGTCTTCTAAATATGAACCGGGATTGTGGTTTAAAAGAACATCTCTCTATCAGTGTGCTATCTCCAGATCTATCAGTTACAGTATACTCTCTCTCTCTCTCTCTCTCTCTCTCTCTCTCTCTCTCTCTCTCTCTCTCTCTCTCTCTCTCTCTCTCTCTCTCTCTCTCTCTCTCTCTCTCTCTCTCTCTCTCTCTCTCTCTCTGTCTCTGTCTCTGTCTCTGTCTCTCTCTCTCTGTCTCTCTCTCTCTCTCTCTCTCTCTCTCTCTCTCTCTCTCTTCAGTGTGTCTTTTTAGTTCTCTCTCTCCCTCTTGGTTTCTCTCTCTCTCGCTCTCTCTTTCCCTATACACCCTGTAGAGTTAGTTTGGCTAGCCGGGGAGAGGAGTGAGACAGTGTGCTGACCCATTTACTGAGGGTGTGGGGCTGGTTAGGTGCTGGGCACAGTTACTGCTGGGCATGGGTGAGGTGGAGAGCCTGCTGGGCCATCTGGAAGCCATGTAATTGGGTTGGGCTTTCACACCCGTGTGACACAACTCTGAAAAAAGATTCAATCGGCAGGACATGGGAATAAGAGGAAGAGACAATGTTCTGCATCTGGAGGAATAGTGAATGGAAAATTACAGAAGAAACGATCTGGTTTCAAAACCGTTTTTTTCTTATTTTCTTGCTTCATCCAATCTATCTTCGATTTTGGGTTGTTTACATTTACATTTTGTCATTTAGCAGATGTTCTTATCTAGAGTGACTTACAGTAAGTACAGGGACATTCCTCGAGGCAAATAGGGTGAAGTGCCTTGCCCGAGGACACGTCATTTTTTCACGGACGGAATCGAACCGGCAACCTTCTGATTAATATCCCGATTCCCTAACCACTCAAAACACTCAGCCATCTGACCCCCTGGGATGTTGATTTGGAGATTTTCCAGGTTGCGACCTGACATTTTAGCTGAGCTCATATCGCCCACAGTTGAAAGGCTGGATACATGGTGTGGCGCTTTCCCACTGGAGCGTTGAGGACGTGTTAGTGCATGGTTGCGTGAGCCAGTGCTCCGAATAACAAAATGGCTGCATTTTGTTGAAATGGCAGCTTTCTGTATTTTTACGGCATGCATTGGGAAACTGATGTGATGCATTTTTTAGAGCTGGTTTGAAAGCAGTACCTAATGAGGATGGGATGAAAAGGCACGTATTGACTTTGTGTTAACAGAGATATGATTGCTATGGGGATGACGGCCCATGGATAAAGGGGAAAAAGTTCAACACTACGTTCATACTTCCATGAAAGCAAATTAGCTCACATCTTGCCTTAATGGTACTTTCTGTTTTGAGAGACCTCACAATGGGATACCCACTCAGAGTCTAGGAGATACGGAAGAGGTGATTATTAAAGACTCGTAGACAAGTAGTCATTAGGATGGAAATAACGCTTGACATAGAATGGCAAAATCATGTGTGTGAATGAGCCTTGAAATGACAGACTCGGTTGGAGGTCTGCTGCATAGTCAAAAAATCAAATCAAAATGCATTTGTACAGCCCTTTTCCAAAGCATAGTAGTTAGCACAACAGTAGTTACAGTACCATTGGACAACTTCCCATAGTTCTTTTCACTTGACCAAGCTTGTTCCCAGCATTGACTCACCACCGCCTGCATGAGTGTTGAAACAACCAGGTGTGCATTACTCATTAGACCCAGACCTGCACAGGAACAGTGGGCCAGCATGTTCCCTCCCTCCCTCTCTCCTGACCTGGTCCATTCAGTTACCACAGAAGAAGAAAGAAAACATCCTCCCACGTATTTCCAGAAGTGATGCGTCAGAACAGAAAAAAAAGAAAATGGTCTGCTGCTTTGAAGCATCTCTCTCATGGCCTGTGGTGTCTCTCCAGTGGTACGGCGCCCACAATGACCTTGTGGGGTTTCAATAGTAGACCGGCGAAGGGAGAGAGACCTGGTTTAGATGAGAACTGATCATAACATTTATAGGAAGAAAGCCTTGGGGTTCAGGGCCCCATCCTAGAATTCTGTAGTAAAACGTGTTGATGTTATAAAACATTTTCGTAAGCTTAGCTTTTCTGTTGTAGTGTTATGTTGTGACTAGTTCACAGCAGGGTTATTGATGTCCATCAATGGTTTTCAGTGAAGCATTTCCCTCTCTCTTTGTCTTTGTCTATGACAGCTACACAGGTCTTATTCTAGAGCTGTGGATTGAATTGACATGTGCGATTCTGCGCTGGCTTTCACTGGCTTGTTAACTACATAGCATGTCTTTGTCATTTCAACTGGGAGCCAAGGAGGCTGTTAGGTGAGTGTTAAGTAACTGTTAGAAGCACAGCTGGGCACACTAGGATATAGCATGCATTCACAGCAAGCTGTGGTAGGACAGCTGATAAACAAGAGCGTGTTAGCAGATGCCACTTCACGTGAACAACGGGCATGTCTGAGAAGCACTCCAGCAGCATCTGACACTCAGACATGGGACCTGGGAATGCTTTGCTCTCTTGCTCTCTCTATTAAACTGGTGAGATGAACATCTTAAAAAGAAGACCGGAACAATACTTTTTAATTTCATTGGGCATCATAAAAAAATTAAAATAAAATACTTTAAACTTCCTTTAGCCATTAACCCCATAATTGCTACAGTAATATAGATACTGCTGCATTGATTAAGATACAGACAGGACATACATCCCTACCGTGTCCCTCTTGACAAAGACATGGATCAAAAGTAAAACACATTTATCACCTTTGGCTGCTTGCTCATATATGGGATTTAACACAGTGTGAAGGGATAATGGAGGCTACTGTGCGATTTATTTGTTCACAATCCAATTGTAGGCCCCTGCAGGGGATTTGTGTTGCGCTACTACTGGTGATAAATGGAGGAATAATAGATCATATTCTGTTGGGTTTACCGTGGGTGTCCGTAATAGAGAAAGAGAGAGAACGTGATTAGAGGAAGAAAGGGTGAGGCAGACGAGAGAAGTAGAAAAATAGGGAGGGAGGGAGGGAGGGAGGGAGGGAGGGAGGGAGGGAGGGAGGGAGGGAGGGAGGGAGGGAGGGAGGGAGGGAGGGAGGGAGGGAGGGAGGGAGGGAGGGAGGGAGGGAGGGAGGGAGGGAGGGAGGGAGGGAGGGAGGGAGGGAGGGAGGGAGGGAGGGAGGGAGGGAGGGAGGGTAGCATGTGCCTGGAGCTGGTGGTAGTTGTTAGGAGGTTGCAGGATCATTACAGACTCCAGGTGAGGTTTACTCAGGCTCAGCCAGCAGCTGCTCTCTCTGGCTCACTCATCTCTCTCTCTCTTTGTCTCTGTTTCTCTTTCTCTCACTCCATATATCTCTGTGTCTGGTTTTCTCGTTCTGTTTCTCTCTCTCTCATTTGCTCCCTCCATCACTACCTTTCTGTCTAGGTGTTTACCACTCAACAAAGTCCCATTGTTCATCCTATAACGTCCCCTTCTCCCCCCTCCTCCTTGTCTCTGCTGCAGCATCTGCCTGGCTGGCCGGCACTCCCACCATGACTGAGAGTCGAAGGGAAGCCTTAGCGGCGGCCCCCATGCCCACCAGCGCCACCGCCGCCGGTGGCAACACCACCGAACTAACAGGGTTGGGCCCGGGCGAGAAGGATGAAGCCTTCTCCAAACTTAAGGACAAGTTCATGAACCAGCTTAAAACAATCCCACGTGAGTAACTGTGCCGACGCATTCTTCCAAGCCACAACAGCGCGGTGACTCACCATCAGGTGCTTTGAACTATAGTGGAGAATCGCACTTGGACCATGTTCTTTGGCATAGAGTTGGTGACAAAAGGGGCCATTGAACAGTACTGTTGAATATCAACTGTAGGTGTTTGAAGAGTGGGAATGAATAAATGCTCTGGCTCATTTCTCTTTATCCTTTACTTCTTCCTCACTCCCTCTCACTTTCTCTGCCTTTTAATGTATAAACGAGAAGGCTAATGGATTTGCTTTCAGCTTTCTGTTTATGTGGACACTCAGAGCACTATCTTTCAATCAACACCCATCTTCCTCAGAGACGGTACAGTACTGACAAACTGTCGACCTATCAGTAATGTTCTGCGCTGATGGATGGAGCATCTCTTTCGCCCGCAGCATCTGCGCCATACAAAAGTACATGAGTGTTCTACCCTCTATTGAAATAATGCCCGTCGCCCTCATCCAGTGACTGTGCCACTCAGCTGAGTCCTAAATATAGACGTATCCGTTGGTTCATGTGGAAGTAATTCCCATGTCAGGAAATGGCTTCTGTGAAAAGAGAGGCCCTGTTATTCTGTTATTTTGTAATTTTTCTTCCATTGACGCCAGTTGTCAAATGACTGCTGTGCTAAGATTTATAAGCCAGCTAGTCTGATAAATGATTTCAGTTTCTCCATCTGGGGAAGATCATTGAAGGCAACAGTTTATTTGTTTTGGGAAATCAATCCGAAATTTCAACTTTGATAGCCCATGGCTTGTGATAGTGAATGGTGCCCTTTGCAGCTCTGGCACCGGATGCACCCTGTACTCTGGACAAACCAGACCAGTGTTGCAGAAGAGCATTGGAGTCATCTTGGGTTGAGGTGGAATTAGCTGTGAGGAACAGATGGTATGGAAGCAACGATGTTGCTTTTGTGGAGGTGGAGTTGACTGTTGTGTTCCCACTTTGAGTAATGAACCTGATTCCATGTAGAGCTAGCAAGACTCGCCCCCCCATCGCCCGTTGACAACCCCCCTCCCCTCCCCACCCCCTCCTCCCCTCCCTTAGACCCTGGATCTCACAGTATTGAGCTTCCCCCTCCCAAATGCCCACCCCACTGATCCAATGTCTGTGTTTGACGATTGCACACTAACAACCAAGTAATTAGGCTTTTACCATGTTTCACCTCTCTCCCTAATTATCACATTGTGTGATGTGGACAGCGGCTAAATAAGGGGGTGCTGGGTACGCCTCAGACAGAAATGCACATGGAGCGCGTCCCGAAAAAAGCCAGTCCATAACAGTGGGGCTTAAATGACTGTTTTTGCTCAGGCTCTCAGTCAAAGGCAGCGACTCTCACCCTGCACTGCTGCCAAGCTGGCGATGATGATGAATGCCTGAAGGACTGTCTTTGTGAGACTCTGAAAAAAATAAAACATTGATCCTCCGTGTGAGTGCCGGGACAGAGCCTTGATGAAGGACACGCGAGCGGGGAGGGGACGTGCTCGCCCGAGACGGCCTGTCAGACCGTGGCGAATGATTCCCGCTGCGTTTATGCACCGCAGTCTGTCCTTAGCTCGCTTGGTGTTGGGTGCGATGCATGGGTCTGCCATATCACGCCATCTTGTTTTAGGGTCTCCGGTGGGGTGTGATAATAAGGATCTATAGATAAAGCTCTGAAGGCAAGATCCCTACTCTGCTCCATCTGTGGGCCGAGGGCTCCTGGAGAGAATATCACTTTAACAGAGTCTGGCAAACTGCTGGAGCTTCATTTTAGCTTGGACAAACTCCATTACCTTACCTCGTCCTCCTTATGGATGTGTGTCAGATATTTTGCCTCTTTGTATCATTTCTCATTTAGCTTATTCAGAACCCATTTCATGCCCAGCAAGAGCCTATCAAAATAAACATTTAATCTGAAGGCTCAGGACCATGAATCCCCTGACTTAAATATCACAAATCACATGCTGGCACGCACACACACACACATACACACACACACACACAAACACATGGATACAGAAGACTGTGGTCTTGACTACTTGGTCACTCCCCACTGTGACGTTGCCCTATTTCAAAGAGGTGTCCTCTCACAGAGGGATGTCATAGCAGCATAATGAATTTGTCAGCACCCTTACTGAGCACCCCAGGACTCTACTTTCAATGACAATTAACCTCTCAGCACTGAGTCAGTTTAATCCATAACTCCAGGCCCACGCTAGTCATTACTCGAAATAACACTGACCTTATATTGACATTTTCAAAAAATGTGTTCTTGGAGTATAATTTAGGCTTGTTGTTACAGCAACGTACTTTGGTATTTCCAATTCTGTCGATTTTCCAGTGAGCTGCATTTTTCAGCTGTTTTTTATTTATTTTATTTCATGGTTGCACCACCCCTAAAGTTCAGCCAAAGATGGTAATCCTCCTTTTATTTGGTTATGTTTGATGGTGCTCACAAGAAGAAGGCAAACTTCATTAGTGAGGATTATTCTGGTGGATCACTGGAGCCAAACTCAATCTCCCATATCACCCTTTGGCTTCAGTTCTTCTTCCTCTCCCTTGCTTTGGGCTGAGAGTGCTTCCCATGATGCAACAGGAGGGACTGAAGAGACCCAAGCCAGCTCTCACATAGAGCCGACATCTGACAGATGGGAAGTGTGGACCTAAGAGGGAGTCCATAGCTCCAGTCCCCCATGCCCTTGCTCCCTGCCCCCATTCTCCCTGCCCCATGCCCCCTAAGCCCCACCCGATCCACAGCCCAGGCTGGGCAGAGAGGTTCATGGCCGGAGGATGTGGATACAAACAAACATGTCCAGTCCCTTCTCTGATCACATATGTAATGTACAAACACACTTCACAGCAGGATCAATATTCTTCACAGCTAGCAGCAAGATGTTTGGTCCATCGACTATTTTGGTCGGTTGGTATCTAGTAGTTCCGTAAATGGTTATCAAAGCCATAATGGAAGCCATTGTCCCATACAGTACCACAGGACCCACTGCTGTGGTTGTTGTTGAGTTTGCTTGAACACACCACAGCAGGAAAGGGCAAGGATGAGGTTCTACTCCTACTGGCATAACAAGATCTAAAGCAGATGTTAATTGACCAACAGGGTGCTGTCACATTCTATTAGTGTGTTGTCCCCAGTATGGTGGACTTTACCTCACACAACAATCACACAGAACCCTCCTCTTTGAATTCTAACTGTGAATTTGAACTACAGCTCCCCCAGTCGTGTTGCCTGACATTTTCCCTGAAATTGCACCCCCAAAACAAAAACAAAAACAAGATGGCACTTTTCAACCTTACTCATTCTGATTGTTTTTTCTTTTTCAAAAGCATTTGAGCATCTCTCTCGGGTTCTCTGAAGTAGGTAGAGTTGAAATTTTCAAGGCCCAGTCCACAACATACTCAAGAGTTCATTCTGCTAGAGGGCATTCCGTTTTAGGCAGCAAAGACAGACAAGAACATATTCTCTCATAAGTCTCTCTGTTACCCAGACCAGTGGATTTGGTGAAAAGAATATTGAAAATACAAGAGGACAAGCTGTTTGGTGCGAAAACCAAAGTCCTCCCAACCCTCTCCATGTTGTGAAACTGTCTGGAAGGGATGCCTGGAAGGGATTTTGGGATGCCAAAAATACCTGACTAGCCACCTTCCATCTTCACATCAAATGGCTGCTCCCTGGCAAAGCTGGCTAGTTTCACCGGCGTGCAGGAGGACCCTGCTGTGTCCTTGAAGACAGCAGGACAAAGATGGCTGATCAGGCACTCGTTGGTATGCACAAGTCAGCCTAGTAGGTGTCCCATTGTGTGCCTGATCGCTTTGGCTCCTTTTAATGCACCACACCGGAAAGCTTCCACCGACGCTATAGAAGATGTGTGATTAGGGGCTTTCGCAACCACGTGAACATGGGTTTCAGCAGCTACTGCAGAGAAACTCCCTTTTACATTTGCCGTTGCGCGTGGCTGAACGAGAGATAACCACCGCTTAAAAGTGAAGTGCAGCATGCAGGAAGGTAGGCTTGGCTTTCGAGAGAGAGAATAGACAGTTACACAATAACGTTAATTAGATGATGCTTTCATTGCTTTCTGGGACTCAGGATCTTTTAATTAGAGGGACACAAAACTGTCTCGTAGTCTCAGACACATGCTTGATGGGGAAGATTAGGTTTGCAATATTACATTACATTCCACAGCATCAGGCTAAGCATCTATGCAACAGTTTTTTCTAGAGTTGAGTTAAGAAGTTGAGTCACTGTGGCAAAATTGTTTGGCTGATTGTATTTCATGACGCACCAAAGGGTTCCATCACTGTGCAGTCTGCAGCATCCTATAATGCCAGATTCGGCTCATATAAATCGGTCCATTTACTTAAACTTAAGCTGGGCCATCATCACGTTAGACAAATCTCCCTTATCCAAGCTTTCATTTGGAAAAAATGTCAATGCCTCACAGTTCCTTCAGTTGGACGGTTGCTTATCGGCGCGGCTTTCAGGCAGCTTGAAATACGAACCTGCCACATTTCCGACACTTCCATTAAAAGATAGTCTTCCTCGCCAGTGTGTGGTCAAAATGGGCAGTCAAACAGGTGGAGTTATGGTGTGTGTGAAAGGATGCTGTCTCAGCCCATTTTCTCTGCTGTGGCCCAGGTGAAAAGTTCAAACCAGTGACCTAGGCGTCAGCCTATGGTGTCAGGGTCAAATGGGGGCGTGGATGACCACCGGAGTGTAATATGGTCAGAGAACATAGAGTTGTCAGTGTCTGGATATGCCTGAGGAAGTAGGTTTGACTAGTCTTCAACTAGTTACCATACATTTAATGAATGTTGCATGATCAAACCAAAAATACAACTTTGACACTGTAAACTTTGTGCTGAAGCCCTGGGTCTTTCAACACTGTGTCTATTCATGCAAAACCACGGTTCTCTGTGGCTGAGGGGAGCTCAATCCTTGTCAGGGGGACTACATCTGATTCCACACCAACCGGGCAAGGCCGAGGCTGTAGATCCTAAAGTTGTTTCAGAGCATCACTCATAGTTTTTCCTTGAAGGAGAGTGCTTATTGATTTTGTCAAGAGACCATTGATTTTCACCCTCCATCTCCGTGTAGAACCTCGCAGAAGGAAGGGCTCCAGCCTAGTCCTGGCCCGCTAAAGCCCAGAGGAGAAAAAAAACACACTAATATACTTCTTCTTTGATGGTTCTTTCTAGTGGCCCGTAGATATGAAGTCTTCAAAGCTGTACTGAAAGGAATCAAAAAGAAATGTGGATTTACAACAGAGCCATTTCTTAACCTTAGTCTGCAGTTTTTTTTCTCCATCTTTCTATACTGTAGACAGATCCTTTGGCATTGTTAAGAGTGATTGCGGTTGGGTAAAACGTGGTGGTTTGAGAGATGCCAGAACTCCCTCCACCTGTTGGGGCGACTGCTCCTCCGTCTCATCACAACATGGCAGATAATGGGAGCCCAAAAAGCTACCGTCCACCAGTCTGTCTCACCGTTGCTCGTGGTAAATATTGACAAAACCAAACATGGTACCAAAATTGGCTTGTTTGCAGATACGTCTGTGTCCCGTTCCGTCGCAAGAAGGTGTGGCTCACCAGGTGTTTGATGTTTTACGAGCAGAAGCTGTAATTAGAGCTCGTGAGTAGCGGAAGTGTCTGAGGTGGTGTTGCTCTCCTCATTATGGACAGCACATCTGGGCTGCAGAACATCCCTCTGATACTTATTTCTGGAGCCCAAATAGAGCTGACAGGCCCACTTTTGTGTGGTGTGGTGTGTGTGTGTGTACGCGCACGTGTCCGTGTGTCTTCTTCTCTCGCATAAACACACACACATGCACTGCCCGAGTCTTTTGTTTAGATAGGCGTCTCCACGTTTGGCAGCAGGCTGTTAGTGCCTCGGCTGTGCCGGGGAGTGGAGCGCCTTCCTGTCTGATAGTGACAGTGCTAACTTCTGCTCCGAGCCGTCCCATTTAGTCCTGTCAGACCCTTACAGAGCCTACAATAAAACACTGTATTCCGTCTCCCGTCCAGTAAGCCTCACCAGAAGAGGATCGAATGAACGGGAGGAAAGGATTTGAGAGAAACTTTGAGAGAGGCAAGCATGCATGGGGGAAATAAGCCTCGTACCTTTGGTGCAGCACCAAATGTATAATTAGGGATGAATCTGAGGCTGCTAAAGTGTAAGCCAGAGCACTTCAGAGAGGTGTGTCAAACCAATTAACACAGTCACTGGTGGTGATTCATTGACTCGACACAGTCATGGTACAGTTGATACCCTTCCAAACAGACCCTCCAAATTACTGCACCGCTCACACCCAACGAGCGCCGTGTGCCAGTGATTGGCGTGAAAGTGTCAGTTGTCTGAGAATCTTTTGTTTAAATGGCAAGTGGAAAATGCCAGCATCTGTTATTTCCACTAAATTGGCTGAGTGTGTTTGCTCAGACATCCAGACGTTCTCCCAGCGTCGCTGCTTGTGTTCGAAGGCCAGTCGTAAGAGAGGCCTTGTTTGGACTGCCCAGAGTTACCCTGCCGTTGATCAAAGCCGCATGCGTGCTGATCCTTCGTGGAAGTACTCCAACCATGTCCGCGCTTGGTCTTGTACCACAATTAGAATCGATACAGCACATGGAGGGAGATTGTGTTTGGCTGTTTTTTTAGACCCAATCAGGGTCTTGTTCTGCAGCCTCGGAAGTGACCGTGACCTCACTTTGAAGTGGTTGACCTCTAACCGCTGTTCCTGTGTGTCCCCTGTTTCCAGTGCCATCATGGGCCATAGTTTCCATCGCCTTTGTGGCGGTCATCCTGGTCCTCACCTGTTGCTTCTGTGTCTGCAAAAAGTGGATATTCAAGAAGAAGAACAAAAAGAAGGGCAAAGACAAGGGCAAGAACGCCATCAACATGATGGATGTCACCGACGGAGCAAAGACCGAGGTACTGTCTTTGAACTTCTGCCAACAAGCACCTTTAAGACACATTTACCGTTTTTGAGTTTAAAATTATGTTGCTTCTTGAATACTGCAATGTTATTGTGTATCTTGAAGGTACTATTTATAGTTTTTGTAGATTCAAGTATAGTGCTAGGATTGACAGGAATGTACTCTGCATTTTTTACATGTAGACAAATGTAATTCACCGCCACATACACTTACAGTGCAGTTCTTGGCATTACCAGTTGCTGCAACACTTTATTACTGTGTCCTACAGTTGTGTGAGGAAGCCTAAAGCATTTGTGTGAGGAAGCCTAAAGCATCACAGAGAGACATTTTAAATCTCTTCCTTGTTTCAATTGTTTCTGTTCTTAGTTCCTTTTAATGTAACACTCTACTCTTTTAGAGATTACTAAGTATGGAATTCTATGGTATATTATGAAGTGGTATCAACCCAGAGAAATGACGTTGGCTAATCACAAGTGAAGGGGAGTAAATTGTTTGAGACCTCCCTTTCAATTGCTTAAAGATGATATGGCACACCAACACTTTACCTCGGTTAGTATACTAATTGCATTAACAAGGATTCTCACTACAGCCCCCCTTAACGAAATAATTGACAATGTCTGTTTAATTTCCAGTCTGTCCACGCCAGCATCACTTACATTATGAAAGACTAATGTTAAGTGAGAGAAGGTAGGCAGCAATAACTGTCTCACAATAACAAATCTGTCCCCTGGTGTCTTTACATTTGACAGCTCGGAAAGGTTAATGTATGGACTTAACATATACTATTAGCACATTATCAATGTCAACTTTGTTGACACGTTATTGGTTAAGGTAGCTTCCTGTTAGGTTTAAGTTCAAGTCTTCACAAGGGACATCTACACCTTAAAGAAGGTGAACCACCCAGTGAGGCTCTTGATAATTCAAAATTACTAAGACTACCAAAACAATAGCATAACAAACTCAATGTTATTATGAAAAGTCCAATGCTCGACAATATACACATTCTCTATCAGGCAATTTAGCTATCCTTCAAAGGAAGCCATACAACAAAATACTTCCGTTTAATAACATCACACCTCTCCTATTGGACGTAGTCCCTGAAGGCAGAGCCTGCAGCTCCACAGGCAAGCAGTCATTTCTCCTGGTGTGCCCAGACTCTGGTGTTAACTCCTGTGTGTGGTTGTTTTAATTTGTTTCTCTTCCTTCTATGTCCTCCTTATCTGTGTTGTGTCTGATGACTGTTCGGGACTGTCATTGGCGGTAGGTTCCCAATTGCTGTTGGATCTTTATAAGCCTGCTACTCTGACGTTTCCTAGCCTCTTGACAACAACTTACTCCCGTAGAACCAAATATATGTAACTATGCATACAGTTCATGTATATCTACTGTATATATGTGTGTATTCCTGCATATGCACATATATATGTACGAAGGAAGCACTGGGTGCGCTTTGACAAGGTTGAACTACATTGATTTTTCACTCCCTCGAGAATCTCTGATGCCTTTCAATTCATGAATTTGCATTTTCGAACGAGTGCCCATAAGCGAATGTAAAATGATTAAGTGGCTAGCTTCTACTAAATGTTCTTTAATAACATTCCAATAAGAGTACGCCTCAGTCAGAGCTTTGCACTTACTTATATCGACCTTGAGGCAAAGGCCTTATGCCATTTCCACCACATAGAGCACAGTGTTTTGAATTAAGCTATAAAACATACTGATCAGACTTTCCATTCCAACATTTACCAGGACATGTAGGAACAGTAATTGCAGGCACCGTTCACGGATGTCTGCTTTTTACTTAATCATTTTACTCGCTGTACTCTCCTTCTCTCTGTGTCCAAGCAACACTGATCATTAGAGCTAAGACAGGAATATGTCTGGGTGCACTTTCAATGTGCTCACCCTTGCACGAGGAGACAGATGGGACAAAGCCAAAATGTACTTCAAAACAAATCAATGTTGTTCATCCTTTTTGCTTTTTACACCAGCAACCTTACAAACTAATAGGGCAGGTTCCTATTGTCCCCCACCCCCTCCCCACAGCACCGACAACTAGTGTAACGCTGGCATGTTGCTTATAGCTACCATCATCATGGGGGTTACACATGCAGCTGAAAGTTATGGTGGCAATGTGACTGTGTCTCCTAAAAGGGATGTGGAGACTTGAGAATGGGGGTTTACACACGAGCACTGTTCTGTATCTACTGAGAATGCCCTGCATGCATAATGAAAAGAGAAAGTTTGAGAGTTTGGAAAGGCAACCTTTGACACTTGAATGATGAACCTTGAGAAGCTAGTTGTCTGCCTCTTCAATCGCATGCTTTATAATAACCAACTGACCCCGCCCCACTGAGGTCATGATCCACCGCCACCCTCCTCCTCCTAACCAGCCAGCGAAGGGCTACTTCTCTCTTCTTCTTCTCTACGCTCTTTTCTCACACCATTTTCTCTCCAGACATTTTCCAGTTGATTCATTTCTTCCAGAAACTCAATCTGCTTGAAATAACAAAGGGAATAGTCTTGCAATGATCTCTCTCTGTCTCTCTCTCGCCTCTCTTTGTCTTGTCACTCTGTCCCTCTGTCGCTTTCCCCTCACCCTGTCTTACTTCCATATCTTGCGCTCCCTTTCTCTTCCTTCTATTTCTCACATTCTTCAAATGACTCCACTTTACTCTCCTTTTTCCTCATTGCTCTATCATTTGATAGTTCTGCTCTTCTGCAGACCAAAATATCGAACGTTTTTCAGAACCACATCATCAAGGGTCTTGACCTGAGCATAGTGCATTTCAGAGCATGTACTGGTCTTAACTGCTTTGGTGGTTTAGTGCTTGCTCCCCCCCCCCCTCCCAAACTAAAAAAGAAAGGCAGCTTTTCAGGAGCGGGTTCTGCCAGAAGGCCTGCTGGCAGGCCGTGGGTCGGGGCCACAGTCGGGCGGGGCCTGGGCACTGACGCCTCCCGGAGACACTGACTCTTGGTGGGTGTGTCCTTCAGGCCTTGAAGGATGAGGATGATGCCGAGACAGGGCTGACCGATACGGAGAAAGAGGCGGAGCCCAAGGAGGACGAGAAACTGGGCAAATTACAATACTCGCTGGATTACAATTTCACTGAGAATACGGTAAGGGTCCGCTCTCCGAATCGCCCTGTGTGTGTCGTTGTTGAGAAAGGTCCTCCTTCGTAAGTATGGTCACCCGCCCCTCCTCTGTGGTGGTCCATCCCTTCATCTGCCCCATCCTGAGGCGGTTCTGGAGAGCAGGTTATGCATAACCCTGTCACAACATTGCTGCACACCACAAGAGGTTCGCGGTAGTCGACTTTGTGTTTCTGTTCATCACTTCTTGTCCTCTTTTTGTTAGGACTCACTTGGGATTTGCAGATCCCTCCCCAAAAAATCCAATGTGCTCTTTCAGCCTCAACCAATCGCAGTCCCTGCTGAAACCCATCTGGGTTTTTTCTCAGAGGCTGAGTTTTAAAAGTAGAGAGTCTACAGGAGCAGAACAACTTCCTGTTGGCAGATGTTCAGTGACAGATAATAGAGGCTGGGCATGAGCATGGGACTGGATCTCACTGGGCTAGCTAACTCCCTGTCATAAACAAACCTGACAGACTGGGATTAACTACTAACATGCTTCACGGACCCACAAACACACACATGCACACATACTCAACCAGACACAGATATATACAAACAAATATGGTCACGTGGTATCCTTCTCAAATCTGTTTCCTCAGTGGTGATGATAGCAATAATGATGATTACTGTGATAATTGTGAGTATGCTAGTAATCACAATATTATCATAAGATAATCATCACCAATCATAAAAGGCACCGAACATGGGACATTTTTCACAAGCTGACGTTCGCTTTCAAGTAATGGGAGAAACGAGTTGTTTTGTGTGTGTGTGGGGGGGGGGGCTGTCCAATCACATGTGAAGGACACCTGGAATGTCAGGCCCACCTCACCCAGTCAGTGGACAGATTCATTCTAGCTGGAGAAGCGAAGACATGGAACCTCCTTCCAGTCTGACGCACCTCCAGCTCCGTGACAGGATGAGAGTCAAATAAGAGCTCAAATGGTTTCGTTACAGTTGATCAGGTTGCACAGGTTTTGAAATCACAGAGAGAAAGTGAATACAGTCTTGCTTGAATGGTGAAGTCAGAGGGAAAGAGAGAGAGGAAAAATGAGGTGCAAGGTGAAAATTCAGTTTGTTTACTTTGGTTAACCAGCAGTGATGGGTGATGCGGCCAGCGACTCTTGAGACCAGGCTTTTAGTGCTAATGAGAGCTTGGGAAGGGAGCTAGCTACTGAGAGAGGGAGAGGGGGAGGGGGAGGGGGAGAGAATTGGCCAATAACCCTCAGAGGAATCCTCACGCGCCACACAAACACAAGCATAATGCCACTCCCACTTCACTATTCCCCATCACGCCATTCATCAGCCTTTTAACAAGTCTAACGGGAGACTTTAAGCTTTCAGGAACAAGAGTCAATAGTCTGCATTACCATTTTAAACGGAAATAAATAACCCTCCTATGACACTCGCAGAACATCCTCTCTTCTCTACCTGGGCCTTTCTGTCGTAGCGCAGCCATACAGGTGACCTCCAAAACAGGACCGGTATTAGGAAACCGTCAGCAAGACTGCAGGAAAGGGGATGTGACAGTTAGTTTTACATCCCCCTAAGGCATGGCAGCCCTTCATTGAAGTGTGAGGTTTGTGTGCATGCGTGTGTGTGTGTGTGAGAGAGAGATCGCCCGCTGTTGGAGTGGGGCCCATTGCAATAGGACAGGACAATGTGCCAGCAGCTGAATCACCAGCATGTCCACGCTGCTTGGTTCTCTGCCCCCCGGACCTCCCGTCTGTGTCCAATATCCCACAAACACAGCGGGGTCATGACCTGGCGCGGGCTGTGCTGACACGCTCCCGCTCCCCTGTGAAACACACTTCATATGTCTGCTGTTTGTCCGCTAGCGAACCCCTTGACGATTGGCTCTATCACGTTTTAATTGCGACAGTGTTCGTAGTTGTTCTGCACACACATTTATTTGAAGTGTGTTTATTTTAATGTCAACGTTTAGTTTTTTGACAAACCGCCAATGGACACCCACCCGAGGACGATCCAGTTGAAGGTCGTCCTCCAACGAGCAAAAACAACATTGACCTCCACTGCCCTCCTCTCTGTGATGATGAGGCATTGTGGGTAATGCGGTTCACTGTAAATACACTGTGACACAACACTGTAGCAAGACATGACGCTGAGCCTCTGTTTATGGTTGTGCTAAAATCGAAGGGACATCACGCCAGGATGAATAGTCACACACAGATGTGAGTGATGTCCCCCATCTGAGCTGGGCCAAACAAAACTCCAGTATCACTGCACTGAGGATGGTGAAGGGATAGCCAGGGTATTTGTACATATTCTCATTGCTTGTTGGGCTATGTAACATGTTTTGGTGACACCATTTTAGAGTTTGTATATCTGTCTGTGTACAGAATCTCTTAAAAGTATAGTGTCAGTGCAACCGTTTTGTGACAATGTTATGCATTACCTGACACCAGCCATTGATTGAGGACGGTCCATGCTTTTCCCATGGTGCTCTCTGTGTGTGGCGTACTTGTGCGTAAACCATGGGCAGAATGTGTGTGTGTGCGTGTGTGTGTGTGTGGAGTACTCAGCGTGGTCGTCTGTACCGTCCATCAACCCCCATCTCCACCCTAACCCATCCCTTCAAGAAGACCTTTCTCTGCTGGACTCCCACCACCATCTCTCCTCTGTCAGGTTCCAGCATCTGTCACTGCACCAAATCCACACATTACCAAAGGCAGAGGGGCCTGCCTGCTCTGCTCCTGGATGTGGCTTTATTGTGCCACATGGTCCAGACAGGTCTCTGACAGCTGGAGGGCTCCATGGCTGAGTGGCCATGTCGCCCTCCAGATTGCCAATTGATGGTAGCCCTGATAGGATGTTGATTGACTGACTAGGCGGGCCCTAAGAGGCCTTGAAGGAGCCGTCCTGACTGGCAGGTCAATCAGCCTTCCAGGGCCTCTGCTGTGGTTATCAATTATCAGCCCTATGTGGGGGAGAGAGAGAAAGAGAAGGATGGGGGAGAGAGAGAGAGAGAGACATGCAGCTAGGTTGGACTCTCACTCTGAGGGACTCT
Organism: Hypomesus nipponensis; assembly: GCF_054491055.1. Classification (NCBI taxonomy): domain Eukaryota; kingdom Metazoa; phylum Chordata; class Actinopteri; order Osmeriformes; family Osmeridae; genus Hypomesus; species Hypomesus nipponensis. The sequence continues at coordinate 7,674,708 of NC_140367.1, forward strand.
CACATTCGCAAAAAGCCTGGGGAGTGTTATGGCGTGATGGAACATTAATATCACCCACACACATCAATTATTCATCATCTGAAGACTTATCTGGTGCTTAAAAGGGTTTCTACAAAGACTAGGAGCACGATACACTAGACAGATATCCAGTTGAAAGACGGGATTCTTGTGCCACACACGTTCACGCCAGTGACATGACAGCATATACAACGACTCTCACAGTAAGAGTCCCTCTGTTCAGATGCTCATCTCAAGATGGTGGTGGAATGACAGTGCAGGCTTTGCTGGCTGCTGTTAGCTGGGCTGGAGTGGACTGGTACTGACTCGTGTCTCTTCTCTCCCTCTTTTCGTCTCCCACACTCCTCTCAGCTCATGGTGGGGATCATCCAGGCTGCCGAGCTGCCTGCTATGGACATGGGAGGCACCTCTGACCCCTACGTCAAGGTCTACCTGCTACCGGACAAGAAGAAGAAGTTTGAGACCAAGGTCCACAGGAAGACCCTTAACCCTACTTTCAACGAGCAGTTTACCTTTAAGGTACAGTACAGTCTGAACACAAACACAGTGTGAATTATGTGTGGAGACATTGTGTATGCTAGGTATGCACAGTACACATACAGTATGTAGTACAGATCGTAGTTGCAATAGACTGTTTGTTAGTTCCACTGACAAACTCATTTGCATGCAGTGGTGGATTCTGTGAAGGTGTAGAGACAGCGACCAGCTGGCACATTAACAAGCTCCTGACAGACTGCCTCACATACAAACACACCCCCACACACACACACACACACACACACCAATGTGGTGTGATTTGGATTAACATAGGCAGATGCACCTTTCCTGTCTTGGCCTAGATTTGAGCAAACATTTCTCAGTCTTGAATGTGTGATTGTTACCCTGTGGTGGAAAAGTTTAGTCACTCAACCAGCGGGGGGGAGAGTCCACAGATGTCTGTCTGCTGTGATAAATAAGCAGCTTGTGGCAAGTTTTCTATACGGGTGCCAACTTTTCTTGTATGCCCGTCTCTGGAATACATTAAACATGTAGACTATGAAGACAGTGGAATTCCAGTCCCACAGTTCCACAACCAGCCTGTAATTCCAAGTGTGCAAGTTATTGAAATAAAGGAGTCAGTGGAGTGGCTCTGAGATAGCGTCAAGGACAAACCCTGGGCGCTTATCTCTTCTCCAGCCAATCAAGCAGTTTGTCGCTGTGTTGTGACAAGTCCTCATTGTATAATGAGTTTTGTCTTGAAAAATGTCTCAATTGGAGGCAATCAGGAAATCAAAATCCCAGACAGCATACTCACAATCCCCCCAGCACACTCACACACACGCACATATCTTTTTCACCTTGCCCCGCAACACCAACACTCCAGAACACAAATACACACAGAGGCACACATACTTGCTGGATCGTAATACACATGAACATGAACACACACACACACACACACTCACTGTCCCTGAATCTGCTCCAGATAAGGCAGTCTGTCAGTCACAGGGATGGAGGAAGCGTGTGTGATTGATTAGCTAGGCTCTACATTCTCAACTTCCCCAACACAGTCCTCCTACTCCCTAGTCCTTGACATGTAATTACCAGCACCGAGCAGGACTGCTCCGATTCACAGAGTCTTTAAGACTGGACAGCCATTTAAACGACATGCTTACCAGTACAACTACCATTAATCAACAGTTAGTGTTGTGCAGATTTGTATTATATTATAAACTCATCAATTGATTCAGTTTATTCAGACGCCGTGCACTCTCCTGTTTATTACAGGCCTGGACTTGAAAAGTTTCATCCAACAAGCCCTCTTCAGTGGCGTGACCAGTATGGCTTTTAACTCCCTCAGGTGCCCTATGTTGAGCTGGGAGGCAAGACTCTGGTGATGACCGTGTACGACTTCGACCGCTTCTCAAAGCACGACGCCATCGGAGACATCAAGGTGACCATGAACAAGGTGGACTTCAGCCACGTGACGGAGGAATGGAGGGATCTGCAGAGCGCTGAGAAGGAGGAGGTGAGACCACAGAAGAAGACATCTAACAGCTGCTAAAGAGTGTTGATGTCAAAAAAATGCACCATTTCAGATTGTTTTTGACAATAATCATATTATTGCGTTAAACACGTGTTGTCGAGATGCTATTGCAGGTTGAGGGGCCATAGCCTGGGTAATCTCTCTCTTATGGAAATGTCATGCAATCAACCCTCCGTGTGTTCCCTTCCACTAATAAGAGTATGGCTTCCAGCCTGCAGTTGGGGATATTCAATTTTCACGGTAAATGTCATGGCATATAGTATTTAAACATTGGTTGCTTGGAGAACTTTTGTGTTTGTGCTCAGTTCATGTAAAGGTTAATGATAACACTTTCTGAGGCCTGATGCTGCCAGGGAGTTGAAGGGCATCTGTGAAGGTTGAAGCCTGTCCGTGTTGCGCCAGACGTTGACTCCGTGTCGGACAGCATCCCTGTACAATTTCATGCAAGGCTTGAGACGTTGTCATCATGCTTTTAAAGCTACAAGGTGCAATTGAGTGTGCTTTTGGTGAAAGACCTTTGAAATTGCCACTTTCACTGACTGAAGAGTCGAGCCATTGTTTCAACTTACTGTTGTCAACTCTGAAATGTGGTCGTTATGTAAGGGCATTATGTGTCACGGAATCCTCGCGCCATACCTAGGTGACCTAAAGAGACAGTAGTGCATGTGATATGGGAAAATCTTTGCTAAAAGTTGTGATTCAGAGTCTTGGATAAAAGTGGGTTGGGTGATTGACAGACACACTTAACAACTTCGACCTGCTTCAATAGCTGCAAATTACAACCAACAAAGGTCATGCCAAACGCATGCTCTCTCTTGGATTGCTAACAACAACTGAGACTCTATATCCATTCTGTAAATAGTCCTTGCAGTGGGTTTAGCTATTTCAAACACAGTCAGATTTTCATGAAGCCAGTCCTTTGTAAACCTCAAAAGAGCTTGTACGCTTTGAGGTACTTGTATTTTCCTGACAAACTGTCCTCAAAAAGACATTTGAAATGGCATATTCTGTCAAGAATGGGGGGAAAAAAAAGATTCACAGCAATGTCCCTTCAGTAAATGTGTTTTTCATCCTCGCGAAAGGAATTTAATAATGGACATGTTATTCACCTGCGAACAACCTGTCTCGATTTCATTCGTCACGTCAGCCAAGCTCACCAGTATACATACAAACTGTGTTTACACAGTGAAGTCTACATCCTCAACCTATCATACCAAACATGAACAGTACAGCAGAGAAGAGGTTCTCCCAACTCAAAAGGCTGTGGCTGGCCTTTTTCAGTTATTCATGGAATATATTAGAGTGTGATTGGCGCTCCAGACAAGCGTGATTAATATCGCAGTCTCTCTCTAGCTCTCAAGCCAGTCTCCCAGGAGTGTGTATTTATGTTGATTAAACTGAAGTTGCAGTCATTAAGGTGAGAGTTTATTTAAGCATTGTGAGGTTTTGTAAAGAGGTCTAGCTGCTGGAGAGAATGGTGAAATGAATGGGACTTAATGATGACAGTCCTGGGTTGAAACACAGCCACTGACTGCCCCCTTCTACTACACACAAACCTGGCAACCCTATTACAATCCCCCCCACATGCTATTAAGCTGCAGAGGGAAAATGGGATGTGATTATAACTGGAAGAAAATCCTTAAATATAAAACAAAAGTCGATATGCAGGCCTATTTAGGCAAAAGGTGATTTATAATGGTTGTTGTTAATGGCTGTTTTCAGTCAGTGGTAATGCTATTATCTGAGAGAGTTATTGAGTGCTCGTCTGTTCCCCGTGTTACACCGAGTACTGCTAGAAATAGGTATCAGGTTCTGTTCCCAGTGTGATTACTATCATTTATTTTGTTGCTCATGTGTGTGACACAATAGAATGATTGAAGTACTTGGTAATGGCTCTTTAGCGAGAAACAAACCTTATAACCTTGGCAATTTTCCAACCTCCATGTTGTCAAACTAAACAGTTCTAAGCTCACAGCATGTAGTGAATGTTTCTGGAGACAGCATTGTATAAGTCCCTTGACAAAACACTTCAAAGTGGTAATGGGTACTGGTCTTGATAATGCAGTTAATTTGAATTGAAGAAAAAGAAGAGTCTCTGATAAACTGGTCTGAAACCGTCATCTTCCCCTTTCTCTCTCACAGCAAGAGAAACTTGGAGATATCTGTTTCTCTCTGCGATACGTCCCTACGGCTGGCAAGCTGACCGTGGTCATCCTGGAGGCCAAGAACCTGAAGAAGATGGACGTGGGAGGCTTGTCAGGTGAGCCAAGATGCTCCCAAGCCCCCTCCCCCAACCTGTTTCAGCCCTTGAAGTGACAGGAGTCATTTCTGTGTCTGTTGTTTCATGATGATAGAGCATACTGTAGTTTAAACTATCCGTTTTCTGTGGTACACATTGATGTACCGTGTTTTTCACTTGCTATCTTCACGACAGCCTCATATGTTACCCTAACCCTACCCTAACCCAAAATGTACCTTTGGCTCCAAATCTCTTTGTCTTTCTCTGAATTTCCCTATCCATTCCTTCCTAGCCATCGACTCCCTGACCGTTATTGCCCACCAAGAAAATAAACAGCCGCACATATGTATCATGTGCTTTTAAAGAAATCCTTCCAACCTGCAAAACATCACACCCAGCCAAAGTTGGGACTGGGTACATTGATAGGAAGAAGGCTTTTCTCTTAGAACAGCTGTATTGTATTGTCTTGCACAATTCCCTGTGGAGACACCAACACAACTAGGCTCGAGCCAGGCTCCCAGAAAGGATGGTTTGTGTGGGAGGAAACAGACCACCACCTAGCAGACCTGCTGTTGTGTGGGAGAAAACACACATATGACCGCTAATGATCACTGTGGGCCGTAATGATCACGCTGAGGCTTCTACGTTGAAGGAGGTCTCAGAGCTATCACTGAAAGAGCTTTGAAATTCCAGTGTCCCCATCTCGACTGACCCTATTTTTATTTTCAATTTTCAATACACAGGTCCCCTCTGGAAATTGAGCCAAGCACCATGGTAACCGAATGTGTCACTTGTTAGAGGGGTAGAACTCACGTGCGCGTGTGTGTGTGTGTGTGTGTGTGTGTGTGTGTGTGTGAGTCTGCGTGTGTGTATGAATGTATCCAGCACTGCCTCAAATCAATGATCACAGACTCAGAACAGTCCTTCAGGGGCTGACAATGACATGATGGACATCAGACACCGCCGCCCCCCCCCTCAATGCTTCATCCAAAAATCCTACACCGCCATTAAGTTTCCCATGAAGCAACTCATTTTCTGTTGCGCAGGAAGCTTTTCATAGAACGTCAGGTCCAAATTGCAGTTCATTTCCTGTGGTTGAGAGTGAGACTCAATTCCTTAGCCAGTTGTGTGCGTGTCATTCCCTTGTACATTTGACTACTCCATTTATTCACAATGAATAGGATTGCACGTTAGTGATTCCTCTCTCCACCCATACACAGTTGCACACACACACACATCAAAACACATACAACCAAGTTCACATGCTCAATAACTCACCCACCATGCACCCTCCAGTCCATTTCTTTGCCCGTCTCTAAGTACCCCCCCTCTCTTCCCCCTCTCTCTCCCCTTGTCTCCCTCTCCTGTTCTATTTTCCTCTCCGCCTCCTCTCTCCCCCTCTCCCCCTCTCCTCCTGTTCTCTCCCTTTCTCCTCTTTCCCCCTCTCCCCCTCTCCTCCTGTTCTCTCCCTTTCTCTTCTTTCCCTCCCCCCCTCCTTCTCTCCCTTTATTTCCACATCGCCGCTTCAGACTTTCTCCACTGTAATTATCATGCACCTGGCTCCCTTCTCCCCACTCCTGAGATGCCGGACCAGGCCCATCAGAGCCTGACCACCTCACGATAGCACTCTGCACATTAAGAGCCCAGGGTTTTCTCTCATCTGTCAGACAACCACGGGTAGCCATTAGGACTCCAAAAAAAACACTAATTTGCTGCTTTTTTATGCCGCTACCAGTAGCTTTCACCTGTGTCCATTTGCATGGCAGGATTGGCCACATCCTGAGCTGTCAGTCAAACTGACGAGCTAATAGGAAAGCAGGCAGGGAGGTGGTTTGAGGACAAGACAGTGACTTTGGAGCTAGAGGGGAAATAGATAAATAAAACATGGATTGACATTTAGTGCTTGTGTTTGTGATCATCCATACGCCATTCTAATTTGAGCATGTTGTATGTATATACAGTAGCGTGTGCTTAACAGTTCAGAGTTGAGTGATGTCAGGGATTTCAGCTTGACTGTACTGTAATAGTGCCATGGGTTTCCATCACGTTTGCCTGGGAATTCTGATTATCATAGTAATAGCATGTGGTGGACTGACTTACTAGGTGGATGTTTGGGGGTTTATGTGAGAGAACGTGAACGTGAATTGTATCAGACCTTGTGATGGTCATAGAATAAATTAATATTCATGTTTTGGGGTGAAATGTAAATTCTGACATTTCTCATGATTACCTTTGATACATGATCATACTCATGATTTGATTGAACAATCCATTATTTTCTCTGTAGAGGTCATGTGCATTTTTCTCCATAGCTCTGTTATAAAAGAAAGCCAAAAAATACATATTTTTCTCATTTGTAGACGTAAGATGTTTATTTTACTTTACTTTTATGTTTATTAGAAATATGTTTTTAGATTTTTTATAATTTGGTAAATGTTTGTATAGTCTCATTTGTCAAAAATCTAAATATACCAAAAATCCAACAAACTAGCCTTATTTTCTTTTTCGCTCCTGACTAAGAAAACAAGTTGAGGACGTCTGATTTATATTTGTTTCTGAGAGAGTGAGACTTATAGTGTGAGGACAAGGAAGATATCCTGAAGTGCACAGTATGTGGTTTCCTGAGTCAACTTCAAAGCCTTAACAGATGGATGAACTAATAGGCATGTGTGTAATAACAACCATTTGAAACCATCTCTTCTCATGCCACAGACGAAGCCTGAAACAGATTAATTGATGGACTGTGATGAGTAGTTTATACAGAGTTCCAGAAGGTCTGCCTGAGATACCTTCTAGAATCTTCCCTCTCCTGTTTGACTAGTGTAATTACAGCTCCATTGATGAAACATGCAGTAGGTGTTCTCATTAACAGAAGTATCATTTGAATTAATTTCAGTTTGGCCTTTAAAATATGTGCAGCTGTGTTGTTACTAAAACAACTAGAGCAATACTATAAATTCAAGCTTAAGCTTTGCTAACCATTCAGACCTTTACGTTTTCATTTACATTTATTCATTTAGCAGACGCTTTTATCCAAAGCGACTTCCAAGAGAGAGCTTTACAAAGTGCATAGGTCACTGATAATAACAACAAGATAGCCCCAAAGCATTGCGGGTAGCCAAAACAAGAAGCACACATTGTGAACAACCAAAAAATAAGTGCCAAAGGGAAGAACCATAAGAGCATGTAGTTAAGCAAGTTACATTTAAACAACATGAATCATGAATCTTTACACAAACAAACATAATTTTATTGGACAGGCAGTCTCATTCTCAGTGTTGCATTGCACAGCACAAGATTGGTGAGAACACTAGTTCTGGTTAATGAGAGACTATCATGATAAACTTGCCTTGCTATTAGACCATTGTTTCAAAGTCACCACTACCTTGCAACTGCACAATTCATGATTTTCCTTAGTTTCTATAAACTCTGTAGGAAGTGATTTAGTGGATTAACTCCCACTATGTGACTATCACTACAGTGAGTTGCTTCAGGATAAATGGAAACTTAACTTCACAAAGCCTCCTGAAAGGTTTACATGCAGCATTGTGATAGTAGTTTACCATGAAATGTATGGTATGGGCCTTAAAGGTACATAGGGGGCTTATAGAAAAGATCCCCTTAAATAAGAACATAACCAAGCTAATATATATGACAACCCTTGACTCGTAGCTCACTCTCGCACTGACATTTACTGTTGTCAACCCACATTATGGGTTGTGAGGTCCATTAAGGCTGTACCACATAGTACCTGTATTATCAAAGGCAAGTACTGTATCAGTCCTGTACCCATGCAGTAGTACTCTAAGCTCTAAGTGTGAGATAAAGAGGTGTAGTGGTGGGACTATGGAAGAGGACAGGGACACTAATGGGGATATTGTCTGTGCAGTGGCAGCCTCTCGGATATCGAGGCTGCTTATAGCAGGGTAATGGACCTCGGCAGGGAGGTTATCATATCACACAGGCCCGGGTCAGTAATGAAGCTGAACTGCTGCTCGCTCACTCACTCAAGCACACACAGGGGCACGTGCGCAAACAAACACACCCATAGAAGCACACACACACACACACACACACACACACACACACACATGGAAGCACACACACAAACACATGCACCCCATCAGCATGCTTCTCATGTGTGGCATTTTTTGTTGTTTTTGTTTGGCAGGCTTTGCTCCTTGCCTGGCTGGTTAAAAGAGAGCTTCAGGACTGTGAGCTATTACAGATAACATTACTGGACATAGTGAAGGGCAAGGGGTCTGTTGGGCCATTACACCACAGGACTAATGAGTAGGAAAGCTATTTGGAGGTGATTAGTGGATGTCAAACTTTGTTGTTCTGTGTGGGCAATGTGTGGGTGCACATCGTCTTTGTCGATTACTTTTTTTCTCAAGTGTGTGTGTACGTACCTTTTGTATGAGCGTTTGTGTGTGTCATGTCGGATCCAAAACAGTGAGACTGAGATGACAGTTGGGCTTGGGTGCCCCTCCTCCATAGCACATCTAAGATGCTGGGATGGGAAACTAAGATGACAGCTGAGCTATATATAACCTTGTTGTGTTGATGTTCGTTCAGACTCAGCCAGATCCTTCACCCTCGACTCTGGAGTAGACACAGTTAACACTCTTCCTTTACCAAGAAGGCTTTTGGTTTGTATGATGATAAATCGCTCAAAAGATTTTATTATGACTGACAGTGATAGCCTGTCCCGTCATTTACTATCCTTATAACCAGTAATTAGCGATCAGCATTTAGCAACAATCTTAAAAACTATTTTTGGTGAGATTTGAGGCTTGGTTTGTAATACAGGAACTGTTTGTCTGGAAATGGGTTACATGATGTGTTTGTAGAGAGGCTCTGCTTTAGGCCACTACACAGATTAATCCTATGAGACAGGTTCTGGTATTGGCCCATTCACACCTGCACCTGACAATCTTTCTGAGAAACCTGCTACTTCCTGTTCACTGGCTGCGCATTATCAACTGGCAACGCATTTCTCCATAACACCTTGGCCCAGAGCGAGGAACAAGTGACATACCCTTGCCTCCATGGCACACCCTCTCTCACACACACACACAAACAAGAAAAAGGGTTAGCTGTTAGTGATGCACCCATTGCAACAGCGGCAAAGCCACTCATCCACAAAATAGAGATTACAGTCGTCTGTGATGAATTGGCAAAATTAGCCGGATATGAGTTGTGCTGAGCTTCTTCAATAACACAATAATACCCAGCCTCCCTCATCTACCAGCTGCAAAGATAACAGGTGCCTGGATAGCGCTGTCACGATGCAATGATGTTTTTCCAGCGGCAAATAGATAGGTTATCAGTGATCGACCCAGCGGTTTGTTGTGGTGTGTATTCAGTCTCAGTCCCTGAGGAGAGGAGGGAACCTCTTTTCAGAGTTTAGAGGCGGCTGAAGTTAAGAGTCAGACAAGTGTTCCGAGGTAGGCGACAGTCTGAATTTGAAGCAGTGGGAGATCATAGAAGTTTGGAGATAGAGATGGAGGAAGTGATCCTCAGGGCCTGTCTCTGGTGTCTTTTTCTTCTCTTCTAGATGCAGCACTCTCACTGCAAAACGTGCTGCTTGTGATCTCTCTGAGATCTGTCCTGCCTCTCTGTCTCCCCTTAGTTGTCCACTCATCTAAACATGCATGAGGAAACAAATACGTTTTATAAGTTTGCCCAGCAGTTGTTCATGCATTGATGGAGGTCAGACCAAAGTCTCAAGGTTGTTCTCTTTCATACAAGAGACAGTTCAAGCGCAAACTCTCCTGGGGATGAAATTGAATTGTTGGTGACAGGGATGAAACGTAAGGGGCAGTTGATGGAAGGAAGAGATTAAACAAGTGATAATAAGCCTGTGTGATGCACAATGTCCGACCATGGAGAAGATTCTCATTTAGATACAATTCCGCCCATTTTCTTCACACACACTCATACGCAGTTACACACACACACACACACACACACACACACACACAGACGGTCACCTGTTTGCTTTGTCGTCATACAGCTCTCCATCCCATTGGGAGATTAATAAAAGTCACAATGGACACCAGCTTCAAGAGAAGCTTCCCTATATCTGTTTATCTCCCACTCCATCTTTCCCTCACTTTATCGCTCTATTTCTCTTCTTACAATTCCTTTCTCTCACGCTCCCTTTCTCTCGGTCTTTCTTTTTTTCCTTTTCTCTCACCTTTCTTTCTCTGTCACTCTTTCGCTCTCTCACACTCGCTTTCTTTCCCTCTTTTTTCTTAACTTTCTCTTTCTCTCCACTATTCTGATTTCCCTCCCTATGTGCACATAAGTCTAGGATGAACATAAAACAAAATTTTCCTAAAAATGGTATTAAGGCTCATACTGTCTTTTTCTAAGAATGCATCCTTTATCAAACTGGTCACTGGTCTCTTGGCTCTCTCCTCCTTGCTTATGATTAGAATTCAGAGGGAGTAAACAAATCACAGGACATTAGCCCAACATCTTGATTGCTAATGATAAACCTATAAGATGGATGGTTGGGTTTGTGTCTCTTTGAAGGACCCTCGACCTGATTACCAGAGAGAGCAGGAGAGTGTGTGTGTGCGTGTGTGTGTGTGTGTGTGGCAGGGTAAACAGGGCGAGAAGGGTTGGTCACAGCTGGCTGTCCTTTCATCTCAAGGGGCTTGAGAAGACATTTTCAGGAAATTACAATTTGTTGCTTAGGGAAACACAGAGACGTAAACACAATCCATTTTGCAGAACAGGCCCAAGTCTTTCCCTTAATTATTTCCACACTAACAAACAGTAGTTTTCTATCACCATGTGAAGAAAAACAGCTGTTTTTACTTTGTGTATGGTCTTGTGTATCTGAAATACCATCTGGATACACAAACATTAGTTTGTTATTTAATTTCAATTGTTTGTCAGTAAAGGAATCTGCAAACTCCTGCTTTAGAAGTTAATAGCAGTTTTCCGCCAAGTTTTTGTAACCTGACCCTCTATTTTCTCCTCAGACCCATATGTTAAGATTCACCTGATGCAGAATGGCAAGAGGCTGAAGAAAAAGAAGACGACAATCAAGAAGAACACCCTGAACCCATACTACAACGAGTCCTTCAGCTTTGAAGTACCATTTGAACAAATCCAGGTAAATTGGACCCCATGGCCTTATATCACTCAGTTACAGTTTTTACAATTGCTTATCTTCATCAATTATTTTTGATTGTGCTCTTCGGAAGCGTGGCACCACAGTACAGACTGTACAATGATTTCAGATGAGGTGATGAGGACGTTCTCATTAGTCCCATGATCATTCCTTTCAGAATTTCCATTGTAATTAAAAGCATTATCACAAAAAAAAATTGCAATTTGACAAGACAATTGTTCAGAGTAGTGATGAGGCAATTTTCCACACATCAATGACTACAATGAATGCTGAAGGCACACTCCAACTTGTCTATAAACACTCAAAAGCTCTTCATAACAAATTAAAATCCATATTATGTTTTGATCGCAATTCAGTACCGTCTATAGGAAATGTCCAGTACTATGACACTCCAATGAATTAACCACAATTTAAAACAAAGAACATGGAAAGAAAGAAACAAACTATTATATAAATACGATTACAGAAAGTAAAGTTCATGAAAATTGTGCTGAAAGGAAATAACTAAATGGTGTCAATGCCTGAGGTATAAAGAAGGTAATTGCCTAAAATTGATTTTGCACTTCACACATCGGAAACCACGAGTTTGGTTCTACGAGCCTTTGATTCAATTATGGAGACGAACCTTAGCTATTCTGTGTGAATGCCAGTTGGAACCTCCCAATTTGACAGAAAGAGGACACTGTGTTCTACTATTCATTCCATCCTTTAAAGGGATTGTTCACCCCAATTCAAAGTATCTAAGATGTTTTTAATGACTCACTCTGTAAGTAATTACCACCCCTTTAAAAGCCCACCTAACCCCACCTCAATCTGGGGACCTTGTTCAGTGTTTCATTACATGGCATATCAGGCATGCCTCAAAGAACACTGTCTCCTCACACACATAGGAGATGGGCCCATTCTTACTCGTTGTACTGCCTCTAAACTTGTACTGCCTCTAATCGTATTCAGAGATCTGTTTGTGCACATATTCATATTTCCTGCCAATGCTCGACACATACGTCTTCGTGCTCTGCCACGACACTTTGAATGAACACATGCTGAGGCTGAAAGGTTGACCTCTGAGTAAGCTGACAGTCTGTTGTATGTTTGGCTTTGCCATGATTCAGACTTGCTCTTACATGGCATTTATCGCTATGAACATTCCACGTCCGTCTCAACGTCTAAAAGCTACCTTAGTGAGTTACATTTGATTCAGGACCATTTGACAGATTGACGGCACAGTACATTTTCTCACAATAATTGTACTTTTAGACGTAGCACACCTGACTTCAACTTTGAAAGAGAGTTAATGTGTTTGTTTGAAGAGAAGAAGCTTGGAGAGCGGTATGACGTCTGGAGCGACGCCATTGAACACTCTTGACAAAAAGTGTTCTCCACCCCTCCCTCTCTCTCCCTTTCCAGAAAGTGCAAGTTGTTGTAACTGTTCTGGACTATGACAAGATCGGCAAGAATGATGCCATCGGCAAGGTCTTTGTGGGCCTCAACAGCTCGGGCACGGAGCTCCGCCACTGGTCGGATATGCTGGCCAATCCCAGGAGACCCATCGCCCAGTGGCACGTCCTGAAGCCAGAGGAGGAGGTGGATGCCCAGCTCTCCACCAAGAAATAGGCAGGGCCCCTTTCAGCACCTGTCCTGTAGTGTTCCTTAGCCAGTATATGTAAATACCTCAGTGATACATGGGTCCATCCAATGTCAATCCTCCCCTTGTCATGAAACCCCCAAACCCAAATAATACCCAGCTTCATACTGACTCGTCTTATCGGCCCTCTTTTCTAATTGTTAATGGTTCTTTAAAAACATGGCCCTAGGCCCCTTATAATTCCTGTCCTCCCCCCTACCCCTACTACCGCCTCTGTTTTAACTTGTGTTTCTATGTCAGGTTCTGCCCCCCTCCCCAACCCCCCTCCCCCTTCCTCTCTCAACCCAAACTGTGTTGGTCATCTTCATGCCCTTGAGCCCCCTAACCAAATGCCCCCTTCTTTTAAGCAATATGATCTGTATAGATAGCGCATGACTGAAAGAATTTATTGTACCACAGTTGTATATATCAGTATGCAGACAAAAATGATTTCTAGTTTGTGTTTGTATGTTGTTACCCATTTCCTAATCTGTGTATATCTTGATGTTTTTAATAAGATATCTATTTTAAATTATGTAAATGCAGATATAGAGGAGAGCCGATATTATATATTACAGGAATTTAAAATTCTACCTTATTGCATTCCAGTAAAAAATATCAACCTGCAAAATGCTAGTGGAAGTATACTCACAGTATAAAGGACCGTGTCTGACTTTATGTTTACTAATGAAACATCACAGAAGAAAAGAATATGAATATAAGCATAAAAAACACAAAATACTCGGCCATTAACTACTATGGTTCCTTGGGAATTATATGCTGCTGACAATTATACAAGCACATGATTTCTTAACTTTTTGTACTAATATCTCTATCAAAGGACCTATGTGTTATTGCAGAATAATGAGAATTTTTCAAGTTGATGCAAACCGATTAGCCTTCCTTTTCTTATAATTTGGGCAAGACAAAACATCATGACGTGGTCCGTTTCTTTCTAGTGAAATACAGTAGGTCCTGATTTTAAAGGTGATCTTTTGCATAAAAGATATGTTCTTTCTTTACTTTCCTGGCAAGTGGTCCTTTTAAACACAAAGTTTATTTAATCAAACCCCCCCCCACCCCCACCCCTGAAACTGACCCCCTCCCCCTATAAAAAGCACCAAGCTGTAGCCATTGTGTCCTTAGCTTGTTTAACAATATGTTGTTAACTGCTTATACTTTCAACAGCCTAGTTGCTGGAAATTACGTTCAGGCTTTTGAGTACAGTCTCCAAGATGGAACAAAGACTTTAGACTCTAGCTTTAAAGATGACTATTTTTTAGATCAATTCAGCATCTGAATATTTTTAGTAAACTGCATGATTTTTTTAATAATATTTGCTATAGACTGGGCTGGGGTGAGATCTACCTGTACCAGGGGATGTCTACTGAGATTCCCCTGCCTTCAATTAGAGAGAAAAAAGTAACTTAAAGAGAGTACCATGTTGGGTCAGTATACAGTTTTTGTACTGTATATTAATGGACGTGAAGTCGGTTTCTAAACACTGCCATTTTCAGGGAGGTTACAGATGTAAGCAATCCCTCTCTCCATGCATACTCTCACTAAAAAGTGGTTGTAGCTTTGGTTTCATGGGAACAATGTCTTTGGCTGCGATGGTGCCCTGAACAGCAGTCTTTGCTTTGCGTTGCCTTCACACAGTGACAATAGAGCTAGCCATGTTTTACTGCCAATCTTACATTTTATGTGGCTACTGTTTTGCACTGGATGTCTTTGAACCGATAATTGCTTGTTGACTTCTTTACACCCTTTTTGGACTATGTTGACTGGCTTCATTTCAGGATTTTTCATTCCAGGGGAACTTCTGTCTAATAGTTCTTCTGGTTCTCGGTATTTGCTTAAAGGTACATGAGAGCAACATATCTTCCTTGAGTCAATAGTAGTTAAGCCAGTTTTATATGTTTTGGCGCAGGAAAACATCAAAAGGAAAATGGGATTCGAAAAATGACAACCGTACAAGTTTGTCTGCCTCAATGATTATATTAGTCCTTTACTACGGGTCCAGAACAGGAAGAATAAATAAGAAGTTTGAATCCATGAAATCCATCAAGTCTCTTAACTTGGAGGAACCTCTTGCATATACTCAATGCTAGCTTCAGGAGAAGTTTCTAAATGTTTTCAATGTTATTGTGTAGTTGATAGCACTATTATGAAAAAGCTATTTGTCATTCCATATGAGTCTCTGAGGACTGCTTTGTGTATCACTGTGACTGCTGTGTGTGCTTAGAGATGTAGGCTTATCAGTAGGTAGCAAACCAGTTTGTTCTGTAGTGATGTTGTGATGCCATTTCCCTTCTACATGCAGAGAGAGAGAGAGAGAGAGAGAGAGAGAGAGAGAGAGAGAGAGAGAGAGAGAGAGAGAGAGAGAGAGAAAGAGAGCGTCGTCAGTTTTAACATCTCTGGGCTGGCTGGCTGATCGATGCAGCTGTACACAGACTATTTTGATGTTTTGAGAGTGAGGACGTGTCGCTCCACACAGCATTTTGTTGAGCACTGTGCAATACTTGTATGTTCATCCCATAGTGTTATGTGGGTGGTGTTGCCCGAGGGGGGAAAAAAAAAACTACAGAGGAATACGAAGAGGATATTCTTCTCCAGTAAAATGGTTAGGACACAGCACATGTAGATTCTGTGTAGGTTGTAGCTTGACATGATCCTCTGTTTAGGGTTCCTCACTTTTATTTGGTTAATTTTGTCCTTGTACACAGTTCCAGCATGAGAATTATCAGGAAGCAAGAAAAAAAAAACGAAAAATGTCAATCTGCTCATAAATGACATTAATCTATCCCCTTTCCCTTCAAAACGTATCATGTACATAAATGCAAAACAATATGAAAAACAAGTATATAGATATAACCTGAACATGTACTGGATCATCATGATCCACATATGTATACAGTATCACATAACACTTGCGTCCTTTTCTCTCATTTGTTGACTTCCCTATTGACAACCCTTTTATATTTGAGATGAAAACTCTGAATGTACAGTATGGACTGTGTGTTGGTGTTAATTACTTTTACCGTGAGAGTAGATGTATTTGGCTCTTTTTCAATCGTTGAAAGAAAATGTTGATTTGTGTGTTTCTTTTTTTAATATGCTTAATTTATTTTAACGCCCTACAGGGTCACAACTACCCCTGACAACTATTCCAAATAGATGAACATACTTGTAGGTACCTAATCCCATAGCAATGTGTCTTAAACTGAAGGACTGTGTTTATTTAATTTAACAGAAAGAATACTTTACCTGATCAATTATAGAACGGCATGTTGGAATGAAACAATGGAAAAATGTTTCTAAAAAATGACAGTACACAGGTGTACTGATTACCATAGAAGGAGCATTATCAGTCAAATTACACCGTAAGTAAAAAATAAATAAACTCACACCCACCATGGATCTCAGTGAAAGACAGCATTGCAGAGCGCTTGAGATTTTAAGGTGTAGGCCAATACCAAAAGAAAAGCCATTACTTGCATTATACTGCAATGTTGCTCTTATCTGATCCCTACCACAGTATGCCAACAACCCCCCAACACGTCTTATTGAGGACTTTTAAAATCACATTTGCTGTGTTAACAGGGACTTATTGACATTATGATTCTCTCAAACAACAATGACAAAAGCCACACTAACCTATAAAGACAAAGCTGTGTAAAGTATTAGAATCTGATGCTGTAGAAAGATCCTAGTTGCCTTTGTGTATATCAACTGCCTGCTTGAGTATTTTGTGTGTGGAAATTTTCTCTGTAATCTTGTAGAACTGTTTGGGGTGTTTTTCCTGCCATATCGTTCGCAGTGACTGCGAGCTGACAGTTACATTGCTGTGTATACCTTCATTTTTGACGAGGTGTTTTACAGTTTTGTTTCACTTTGTGTAGTGATTCACTCTGTGGAGTTTTCTGACTGTTGTTATATAACTTCATATACACAAATGATCAATAAAAATGTTTTATTTCCTGTTGATACAGAACCTTATCGAGTCTCTTATTTTTATTTCTAATTTCACTAAGCCAAAAGACTCTTTTAACTAGTATGATGAAAGATTAACACAGTCTATACCACAATCTTACCCATTGTCATACTGGGTGTTCTACAAACTTTATTACAGAGAGAAACATCCATATTTCAATTAAAAGTAGAACATGTATATACCTGGATAAAACAAAAGAAATTCATGTAAAGAACCGTGTTTAGGGTCTGACTATAAATAAGTCCTTGCGTGTTTCAATGATACAGTCTTTGCTGCCATCTACAGGATCACATAGAACAGAACACAACTGATTGTCTTACTAACAGTCGTTATCATAGGCTACTAGTGGGCAAACGTCTCAACATTCAGAAAAACAAAATACATTTAACAGTAGATTGTCACTTACATAAAACAGGAAAGCCCAAGTAGGCATTTACCACTCGTTGCTTTCAATAAGCAATTGTACAATCACTAAACATCGTTTAATGAAATTCCATTGTAATAAGTTTACTTTTATTTTGAAAAATGAAAAGTAGGTTAACCGGAAAAGGGTTTTCTTGGCGATCTACGACAGCTCACGCATTCTTGCAGAGCAGCTTTCCAATAAGCAATTAAGGTGCCAACATGTGGTCTTTCATCTGCAGTGTAAGTATAATATATTTATTTGAAACCATCAAAATGTCAACACCTTTTGTGGTAACCACAGTTAAAGGTTAATTTAACCAGCTTGCTGCAGCTTGAGTTAGGGAGTTTCTTGACTAGCTAAACTAGCTAAATACAGCTGTTGAAATGTTTGGATGCCTTTCCACTGATACTGCTTTTGATTTACATAGACACCAGATAGACATGTACACAGAGATCAAAGTTGGCCCACAGGACGCAATAATATTGGCTTTCTATCAAACAAAGTAGCTGCTAATGTGAGTTTTGTTTCCAGTTGCTAGCGATGGCGCACCTCTCCAAAGATGGTGAGCTCATCATGTAAGTTCAGTAAGCAATCAGCACTAAGTCTTTGTGTAGGTTGTGGAGGTTATTAACTTGATCTAAATCACTCAAACGTATTTTAAAGTCGTTTTGTAGTTTAGGTTTAGTTACAAGAAAACATTTAACAGCCTTAAACAGGGGAATGTGGTACCACCATGACATCGCTACTGTCAGACTGTACATGGTGCGTAGCAGGACGGTCCAATGAGAGTTACCCAGCATTGCAAGACTAGCTCCACCTAGAGACCGTATCGGCTCTCTAATTAAAACGAACACATGTAAATGAAATAAATGTAATTTATCTGCCCCCCTCTGAATTTGGATGGTCACACTAAGATCAAGACAACCATGTAAACAATGGCTCGTGTACATGTTTCAGCATTCCTTGTAAAGCCCTACTCGTGACTTCACACACTAACGTATTTTCTTCTTTGATAGCTTTATCGCCGCTTCATCGAATTCATCTTCAGCTTCTTCACCCGAAAGAGGGCTGCTATAACCCTAGAGGACCCTAACATAAAATATGCTTTGCGATTACTGGATAAAGAGGTAAAAATAGATACACACACAATGTTATACGGTACAGTCTGATGGGTGTTTACATTTGCCATATTGAGTTGTGTGCTCAACATTTACCCGTGTTGATCTGTTAGCTATACAGTAGGGTCAAAAAGTCTGAAATCATATTGAGCATTTAATGGGAAGATGTGAGAACCTAGCATTCTGTGGCAACACAAGAAGCTCTTTGGTTCCTTATATAATCATGCTGGGATCACATTAAGTTATGCACAAACTTATGGAGTCCATGCTGGCTGTCATTGACGACATATTAAGCAAAAGGGGCACATGTACCAAATACTAAGATATACAAATTGTATATAAATCTTTCAACTTTTCACTCAAATTGTTTAATTTGTGACAAAGAAAATGTATTATATTAGAAACAAATGGAAAACAGAATTGTCTTGAATTTTGAACCCAGCTGTATGGACAATCTGTACCCTTATACTGACAGTATATTTTAATTGAGATAGAAATATTTGAATGACAGATCATCACCCATGACACGAGGAAATTCCGTTTTGCCCTGCCTTCTCCAGACAATGTCCTCGGTCTTCCCATTGGTGAGTATGAGTAAATAATAATAACAATCATCTATTCATATAGGGGTATTTGAACTTTTAACTTCTTCATCAGCAATCAATTGGGCTACATCGTGCTATATGTATCTCAATAAATACACTGCAGGCTTAAACAGCTGCTACTACTGCACATCATACACATTGTATGACCAGGGTATCAACCTTGTTTTCCGATTGTGTGTTTCGTTGCCAGGACAACACATATACCTGTCGGCCAAGGTAGACGGGAAGTTGGTGGTTAGGCCGTACACACCAGTGTCTAGCGATGACGACAAGGGCTTTGTAGACTTGGTGGTAAAGGTACAGTGAAGAGATCTCAGAGAAAAAAAACAAAGCTTTTTCAGGGCAAGGTATTATGTGAGCACGAATTGACCCTGGTATTCTCCAATTCATAATCTTCAGATTTACTTCAAGAACGTCAATCCCAAGTTTCCGGAAGGGGGCAAGATGTCTCAGTACCTGGAGAGCCTCCAGCTCAATGAAACCATCGACTTCCGAGGGCCTAGCGGTCTGTTGGTCTACAATGGCAAAGGTGACAATCTTGATGATGTGAACGATCACATACACCATAATCAGCTTTCAGTTGAGGCTTCAGTGAAAATGTTTAAGTGTTTGTTACTGTTCAAGGGTGTTCATAATGGATTCATTTACTTGACACTTTCCTCCAAAGAGATGTACAAAGATGATTTGAACTTGGGCCCTCTAAATATGCAGTCAAATGTTCTACCCCTGAACTATAACAATTTGCACTACTTTTCTTGTGAAATCTAACTCCAGTATTTCCACAGGAGAGTTTGCCATTCAGCCAGAAAAAAAAGCACAGGCTGTAATCAAAAAGGCCAAGCACGTGGGCATGATCGCAGGAGGAACTGGTATGGGATTCCATTGGGTCTAGTCTTCATGAATGAGATATTCACATAACTACACTCAGTGGATGCATGATTTGGCATGTCTGTCCTACCTCAGGGATCACCCCCATGTTGCAGATCATCACAGCTGTGATGAAGGATAGCGAGGACACTACTGTGTGTCACCTGCTCTTTGCCAACCAGGTGAGCATGATGTCACATCTAAGATGGCGTGCGCCTGGGCTCATAAGGTCATAGTCATCCTCAGGGATGAGGATCAGACAGCGCAACATGAACTGTATGACCAAATATAGTTCCAACACGACTGCTGCTATAAAACGGTAGGGGTGGGAATCTTTTGGTACTTCACGATTCGATTGAAATCTATTCTTGGGATCCCGATTCGATTAAAAATCAATTCATGATTTGTTATCAAATTTCGATTCAATATATGCTTACATTAAATAATAACAAATATTATTTACCTGATATCAATTAAATGAATTATCAATTGGTTTGAGTGAGATTTGAACCAGGGGTACTGTGTGACTCGCTGGTACACATGCTTACCCACTGAGCCACAGAGGGTTCCTGCAAAGTTTAAAGACGGTGTAATTGCCCTTATGACACTTGTAAATGCCGAAGGACAACATACGTTTTGTTTCTGCTAATGCCAAGTTATAAAACAGAATACTCTGCCTTCTAATCATACTTACAAAACATTTGTGAATCGCTAAAAGACTGAATCGCGATTCATATGTGAAACAATCTTTTTCCCTCCACCCCTAATAAGTCTTCTCTCCTGTGTGCTTGCAGACAGAGAAAGACATCCTGCTTCGGCCCGAGTTGGAGGAGATCCAGGCTAAACACTCTCAGCGTTTCAAGCTGTGGTTCACGTTGGATAGGGCCCCAGAGAGTGAGCAACAAACACACTTCTCTACGCAACAGGGAACCGCTTGGCGACAGTTAAAGAAATATCTCCGGTTATCCTCCCTCATGTTTGTTGTATCCTTCTGACTTTGAACTCTCGACTGTTTCAGACTGGGATTACAGCGAAGGCTTCATCAGTGAAGACATGGTGAGAACCCATCTTCCTGCACCTGCAGACGACACCCTCATCCTCATGTGCGGCCCCCCTCCAATGATCCAGTTTGCTGCCAACCCTAACCTGGATAAGGTGGGCCACTCCAGCAGCAGACGGTTCACCTTCTAAAGTCCACAGACGCTGGAGGGCAGGGAGTCCAGGCCCAGATCCTGTTCCAAAGCATTTAAAGTGCACTTGCAGCAGTCTTGCATCACTTTTGGACCATTTGCTAGGTCAGTTTATATTATTACTGAATCCGTGTGGTGTACAATTTAATCTGCTGTTTTCCCATGTGAAGTGAAGGATTGGGCCGTCTAAAGCAGTGTCTGATGAGTGGTCTCTACCCTTACATTTGTATCCCTGACTGAAAGTTATTATGGCTGGCAGGAAAAGTTTTGAAAGGTACAGTATGTCTACATGTTTATGGTTTGTAACATCAACTTATGTTGAGTGCCTTAATGTTATCTTTAACTATGGTTTGATAAGCACTGCACTATGCCATGGCTCATTGCCTTTCATTCCTCATGCAAGCTGTTCTGGTGATCATGTCAAAGGTCATTGTATTGGTTCACCGCATAAAGAAGCTACTTGGAAGGTTAATGTTTGTTAATGAGTTGATTGCTTATGTATCCTTTAAAGCTTTTGATTATGCACTGTTCAGTAAACATTTGATTGCTTATGAAATTTGAACACTTAAAAGAACAAAAAAGCCATTACAGGCAGGCTATTACATTTAACTTTATTAACAATAGTACATGGTACATAAGAATCATTGATATGTGGTTAAGGATAACATCACTTGTGGGTGAACACTGAAAAATATAGGATTGTCAAGTTAATTTATGGTATAGAACAGGTCAGATGTGGGATATAGAAAAATATGTTGATCTATTCATCAAGTAACACAGCAGATGGAGGGGATTAGGATGGATAAACAGACTGGAATGTGTGGACATCAGCTGGGATGCCATGGTGATGTGTCCCACAAGACATTTCACAAAGGTTACACAGAGGCTAATGGGAAAGAGGGGAGAGGATTCTAAAAATAAGTTGGACATATTGTAATACTAGTGGCTCTTCAGACATATCAAAACATACAGTAAGTACTCCTATAAACTTGAATTCATGCAGTACATTTGGACAATCAATAAATACATGTTTCTTTTTTTTACTTGAAAATGAGAGAAGTCCCAAATGAAGCATTGGTTATGTTTGTCAAGGTGTGTTCTGTTACCATGGTGGTAAAGCTGGTTCAGTTTGTTCCATTTCACAGCGCTCTGTTGGCATGGCGGCAGAAGGTCAACCCCCTCCCTCACACGTTCGAGTCCTCGTCTGTCACGCTAGCCTCGGGGGAGATCTCCGTAAGGAACTCCTCATCCTTCAGCATGCTCTGCAACACACACCTCGATTCAAAACGTGCTCGTCTCGTCTGAGAACTCCTGGAGAGCTGGTGTTTTACTGCAGAACTCTGCTGAGATGCTCTCCTCAGGTACAGAGGGAGATCGTGTTGTGGCATTAATGATTTCTTACCGTCAAGTTGTTGATGCCCTCGGAGAAGGCTCCTATCTGCCTCACTGTCCCCTCAGAGTCCTCCATCTGCAGACACAAGCAGCACATTCAACCACACTTCACCTCCACGGTAAAGAATACAAATAAAATGTTAGTCACTGAGTTTATTGATATGTCCTGGAACAGTCTCGGAAGAAGCAACGGTAATGGCCTGTCACCCCTCCTGAAGGATTTCACTTGTGGTGAGGGGAGGATTTGTGCTTGTTCAGTATTCCGTCTGCATACTACATTTAAAGTTGTTGATGCCTGCCTTCTGCTCTCAGACACTTTCTGAGACGTGCAGAAAGGCTGAGACTCAATATTCTGCTCCCCTTTTGGGAAAAACACCTCGTCTCAATATTCTCACACCCTCGTTTCAGAAACACAGTCCAAGTCCTCTTGGAGACGCCTGATGGAATCATGGTTCCCACACAGACCTGTTCCAGGACGCAGAGGTCGTCCTCGTAGATCCTCAGCCCCCTCTGGAAGCTGCTGTTCTTGGGCATCTCCACGTCCATGGGGCAGACATACTCGTCACTGTCCTCCTGGCGTTTCTTCCGCAGGGTCCCGAAGCTGCCGAACGACAGTCTTCTGGGCTGGGGGGGGGGTAAAGACAGTGAGGGGTCAGTCAGAGACGGGGGCTATAGACTAATGAGTTTGAGAACGCTTCCTTTGTTTATTCTACTGCCTGGGACCAGGGGTGAACATATTACCATGGAAACCCATCATGCCCTTATTTTCTTGATTTTAATTGGCTGTACAATGTTAATAATAGAAAGGAAAGCTGACGCAGCCATCTGTTCAAAGCAGTGGAGCACCTCCGGGACTCGTACAGGCGTCAGCCCTCAACCAGCACTCGCCGTGACTCCTCCCACCCCGAGGGTCAGACAGGCCACAGGACTGACCTCTGGGCCTGCTTACCTTGACCTTGGCGGTGGCGGTGAGCACAGCGTAGTCGGGGTGCTCCAGGCACTCCTGCTTCAGCCTCTGGGCCTCGGAGCCGATGAGCAGCTGGAAGTGCGTGGCCAGGTGGCGTCTCAGCAGGGTCTTGTTGGGGGGGATGTTCAGCAGGAGCGCCAGGGTCTCCACGTTGAATCTGGGCTCCAGCACCTGAGGCGGAGCACACGGGGGTCACGGGGAAACGTGAGGCTGGTTCTAGTCTGTGTTGCTGCCGCCATCATTCAAACTGTATTTTCAGATTTGTAGTCAGTCCTACAGAATTAGACTAGTTCTGTAGTCTTTGGCTGCAGCTACTGTCATTCAGACAATACGTGGGGTTTCTTAGTCTGTCCAACACCTGCTTTCATTCACAAGTATATTCCACTTCTTCTGTCCCGTCTCGCTGTGTTACCATGAGTCCGCCGTGCACGCCGCTGCCCCGCAGGTTGGGGGCGTACTCTGCTAGGTCCACGGAGCGCAGCCACTCCATCACCCTGTGATTGGTCCACTGGGAGATCTCGGCAGGAGTGACGTTGTTCTAGACAGAAGACAGACATGTGTGTGTAGTCCTGTACACTTATCTAAAAGAAAGGAACGGGTGATGATATTGACAAGTATGTCGGACCTCGTCAGAGGGGCGTCGTCGGAGGCAGTTTGGCTCGTAGAAGTTGAGGCGGAGGACCTGGATGGCTCTCTTGATGCTGAGGTGGTGGAACACACTGCCCACTTTTAGAGACAGCAGGTCATCCTGGAGAGGGAGAGGTCAGAGGATGGGGTTAGCATTGAAAGCAGGCAGCGAGGACGTGCTTAAGAGAGGGATACGAATGGTACGAGATGGAGGGTTGGACTCACCACCGTCATGAAGTGCAGCATGCGCCCGTCAACGCGCCCCTCCTCAAACTGGCTCTTATACTGAGGCAGGCCTATGTCATCAAGCCACCCTGAGGGGAAAAAAGTGGCCCAATGGTGACGTAACAGTGCAAAGACGCAGCACATCCAAGCACTTTCACATTCACTAAACGTCCTACAGCGCATGTTTGATCGTCAAAATCCTACTGAAACTCAAGTTAGGGCGTTCACTCACTGGTCACCCAGTTGTGGTCCAGAAGGCCCTTGAGGTCATCCTCAGAGCCCAGGGACTGCAGGGCCAGCAGCAGCTTCTTCCTGTGAAGGGGGTGTTTGAGTCCCAGCTCCTGGGGGGACGTGTCAGACAAGATCACACATCCAGATGGACACCACATAGCTACTGCTAACTATACTAATGTACTATGGTTACATCATTTCTACAGTGTATAGCATGGTCACTGACCCTGCCCCAGGTTCCCCAGGGCTTCCCATGCCCCCCCTCCCCTAAACAGGGCCCCCCAGACTGCCATACCTTCTCCAGGTCGTGCTGCGAGGCCTGCAGCAGGGTGTGCCCTGAGCGGATCCATCCCTGGGCCTGGGCCATGTGCAGACCCAGACCCTGCTCCTGCAGCCACACACACACCTGCTCTTTAGTCCACCGAGCAAAAGGCACCTCCACGTCACTAGGGGGTCAGGGCGAGAGGTCAGTACCAGCTACCAAGTTTGACGCTGACAAACACCTTCACCCATGCATCTTGTCGGCTTATCCGGCGGGAGGCTCCACCTACTTGGCGCCAGGGTGCAGGTCACGTGACCATCCGAGACGGGGGCCCGCGGTGGCCCTGACTCCTCCCCTCTTGAACTCTGTCTCTGCCTCGTCCAGGTTGAAGGAGGTGGAATGACTTCTCCTCAGCCTGTGTGGAGAAGAAACATCCATAAGTATAACATAAGGAATGTAATGTTTAAATAGTGAAGGTAAAAGTGAAGCTAGCCAAGGAGTGCCTGCTCGAGTACCATTAGTAGTGTGGTCAAATGTTGAGGAATCGAGAAGGGAAAAAAAAAGTGAAGGAAACTTGTCTCACCTGCCAAAGAACTTCTTGAGGCCTCTGGCCTTCTTCTTGCTCTCGGGCGAGGCAGGTAGGTTGTGGTTGCTCTCTCCCCCTTGGGTCGTCCGGGGCGGAGCCCCCGCCAGGTCCAGGTGTTCTGTGCCCTTTCTCTCCGTCTCCGCTGTAAAAACACACCATGAGAACCACAGCAACACCTGGTACCTCCCACCACCACGGAGAACAACGCAGGCTGCCAATAGGGTTCCAGGACTACAACTAAGATGGCCACCACCACCATGATAAAAATGATTTTACGACAACCCATGGCCACCGCCACCACTATCAACAGGATTTTAGAACTACAACTCTGATGGCCGCCACCACCACAACAGCACAACACACCAAGCCAGCCACACGGAAGCGCCACAACTCCATCCGCACATGCAAAGGATGGATCGAAGAAACTTCTCACTGACATTGAGAGCATTTCTAGACTGTAGACTCAGAACTGAAAGGACAAACGCAGCATTAGGCAGCGTCATTGCAGATGGTGTCGCATCATGGATAAGGGACAGCTGGATATGATTTAGTGAAGGCAGAGTTCAGGGATAGGACTAGTCACACAAGCACAACTGTCCACTTGTTTAATACAAGTAAAACACTGAAATAAAGAGAAAGAAACTCACGTAAAGGAAAAAAAACTTGAGAAAGAAAGGAAGGTTGATATGCTCAGATTCTAACACAGAAGTGTGACCATACAACCTGAATCATATATACAGCTAAAATATACAACTCAAAATGACAGTATTTCATTGGCCATGGGTAGCCAGGTTGATAGTCTCACTCCTGTGTCAGTATCCCTGCACACATCCAGCTGTGTCATCCTGAGCTGCCAGTCTGCACGCCTGGCCCCTCCGGTAGACACCAGGGGGCGCTACCACTCTACTGTACCTAACGTTGGTGCACTGGCACTCCGACTGCGGTCTTCACATCATACAGTAGCAACCATGGAAGGTGTGTGTGTGAGGGAGAGAGAGGACAGAATGGAAGGAGAACACAATGTGATGATGATGGAGATGGATGGACACGCAGACAGAAAGACGACGACGACAAACTGACGCACACATATAAAACACACGTGAAATGTGTGATAACAGCATGGTGACACACAGTACAACAGATTTTGTACAGAGACGTAATCCTCTGACACGACATCCTGACAGACCACAGACTTGGTGGAGACACTCACCCAGGTTGGGGCTGCTAGCGGTTCTCTTGCCTCCACGCATCTTGAAGAAGCCTCGCCCAAAGGACGAGCGGGCCTTCTTGGACCCAAAGCTCTCATCCCCTGAGACGTTTGGTTTGGAAAGCGAGGTGGATGAGGGACTGGACTCCTTGGTTATGCTCTGCAAACACAGAAAACAGACCTGCAGCGTGAGTCTTCACTGCTGTTCCTTTTCTCAGTTCTCTTGCTTTCCCAGCCATGTGTAATTGAACCAGCTGCCTCAATTAACAACTCCAATTGAACATGATGCAGTTCCACCATTCAACCATTAGGTGCCACCAGCGTAATTATAACCATCCAACCCAGAACTGAGGAATTTGTTCTGAATACTGATCCATTCTGACAGTCATTCATCCAGAGATGAAGAGATCACTCAGTCGAGTGGAGGGGCTCAGTGACTCAGTTTTCCATGCCAGGGATAGATTATATCTTAAAACATGCCTTCTGCATGACTAAACTGTGTGTGTTTCATTTCCTGTCCCGTTTTGACGACGGGAGTTCAAGTGGTCCGTGATAAAAGCTCTTGTGTGAATATCAAGGTGGTTAAATGTCACCGCTACAATTGTGTCCAAAATATTAAATATTTTCACAGTGTTTCACAGAAAGCCTTAGTGAAGGTTAGACTAGTTACTATCTAGTTAACTCACTATCCCGTAATCCGGGTATGCTCCAGACTTACCTGCTCAGTACTGCTGGTTATGTGGCTGGTACTACTCGACTGATGGACGTCTAGGGGGCTGGAGGAGAGGGACAGTTGGTTGAGTCTTAGACAAGTTTATCTAATGTACAGAGAGAATGAGACTGAGTCAACATGGGGTGTGGAGGGTGTGTGAGCGGAGCGGAGGGGAGTGCAGCCCCGGGCCAGGCGTTACCTTTCTGGGGTCGGGGCCTCTGGGTGGCTCTCCTGCTCATAATCTGAGAGCTCTGTGATACAGGGGACGACCTGCACCACATTCAAAGATCCGAAAAGGAGAAATAATCAGCGCATGGCTCCATTACCGAATGTGCTCCTTTCGCAAAACATAGCTGAGAATCTCATTCACTTTCCCTGCTAAAGTAATATCCAAAAGGCAGGACCTCTTGAACTCCCAACATTCCAGTGAGAAATTCTGGGAGGTTTTTTTTGGAGGGGAGGGGTGGGGGCTAAAATGAGGTTTTGGCCAGGAAGCCCAGAGTCTGGGGTGCATCCTGTGTGTGGGTTGTTTCAACATGGGGGTGTTGTTTACCTCGCCAGGCCTCCTTCCTGCCTCCGCACACTCTTGCAACACCAGCATGGCCCTGTCCATTTCCATGGCAACGTGAATGGACGGCGATGCGTCATCTGGGATGTCGTCGTAATCATTTTCATTCAACTTCTCTGTGTGTGTGGGAGGAGGGGAACATGTGTTAATTGTTACACAAACTTGGTGACCATGGGGCCCCAACACAAGACGCCCCAACACCACTATTCAAGCTTCTCAATTAAATCTCTGACTAACACCCAACTTATACAGCAGCTCACCTTTCACCAGGTCCTGGACC
Source organism: Hypomesus nipponensis (assembly GCF_054491055.1). Taxonomy (NCBI): domain Eukaryota; kingdom Metazoa; phylum Chordata; class Actinopteri; order Osmeriformes; family Osmeridae; genus Hypomesus; species Hypomesus nipponensis. The sequence goes on from NC_140367.1 coordinate 7,703,002, forward strand.
ATCTTGTAGCGTGTGACTGACTCCTGAAGATCCTCAATCCTCTGCTCCTATAGACAACATTATAGGAAGGAATCTATCAGTTGGATAGATCATATAAAACACACTCCTCTTAGAAAACAAATGTTTCCAGTGTAAAATAGAGCTACGGGATACAATCTCAAAAAGGAACTCGTAGTGCAGTTGACCTTCTCAGCATTGGCTGTCACGAGGGACTCCAGCGCCCTCTTCATCCTCATCATCTCTGCATCTGGAAGACAGGAGCATTCCTGTCGGTGAGCGGGCACATTCCCCATTCCTGAGCCATGTGGCTGAGAGCGGCACAAACCCTCCACGACTGTCTCATCTTACTGTAAGTATAGCACGGGATACTGTATTTACAACATCTTTCAAACGCCTCAATCTTCTCAAAGTCAAAAAGCATTCCTGTAGAATAGCAGGGGATAAGGCTGTCAGCAGAGGGCTGAGGGGGTGAAAAATCATGTATAAACATGAGTGGTATGGAGCCTGCAGACAGATATGGTGGACAGGGTGAGAGGCACAAACAGCCCCCTGTATGAACCTCCCAGGAGTTATGGACCACTGTAAATCTCTGTGTGTGATTACTGTATGTCAAAAGAGGTATTCCCCCCACTTTTAGGGGGAAATTTCCCTACTTATACAGTATTTCGATGAAGGTATACATAATTGCTTAAAAACAGCGGCTAGTTACAGAAGACGTTTCAATGGAAGCGGCAGTAATGTTGGAATGTGATGAGCTTCTTGCCACATCAAATTCTTCTTCACAACCACACTGTCATTTATCAGCAAAACATCCACAGTGTATGAAGATTCCAGAAGACAGATCCTATCCTTCAGGGCCACCCTCCCTCCTCTCACACACACACACACACACAAACCTCTGTCCCCTCCATCTGTCCTGTCAAGACTCAGGACCCCCAGCCTGCCTTCGTCCCTTAGTGTCCTCAGCGCCTCCTCTTTGCCCTCCAGCAGCACCTGCAGGCTCTGCAGCTCCTCCTGTGGGACCAGACAACACCTCGGTGACCGACCATCCTGACTCACACCCCAGCTGGACATCCAGCTGGTTTGAGGCACCATTAAAACCCTGGGTGCGACCAGGAAAGCAAAAAAAGGTACAAAAACACCAGGTGATCGTTTCAGACTCGCACAGCTGCTGGACATTCCACTGCAAACGTGTCCAAGGTGGACCTGACTGGACCTGAAAACAGGTCATCCATAAGCTGGACCCTGTCTGCTCGCTTCATTTAGCCTGGAGGACTGAGATCCTCTGTGAAACTACGATAACATCCACAGCAACAGTACGCATGCCAAGGCGAGAGAGCAGAGAGGATTAGTTTGTTGTGAAAACTTCTACTTAGCTTACATGGCGGAAGTGAGAGGCAGAGAGCAGAGAGGGAGGGGCAACAGAAAGGGATTGTTTAGTAGTCCTTGGGGAAAGGCCAAGAGAGGAAGTTCCTGGGCTGGAGACTGAAGCTCTCCTCCCCAGCGACAGTGAAGCTGATAGGGCTCCACCTTCAGGGCCGGACCCGAGGGGCGGAGGGAGGAGGAGGGGATGAGAGCAGAAAAGGGGGGGGAATAAGTCTGAAAGAAAGAACATTACGTGGGTAAAGAGGGAAAGGGATGGTGAAGAGGTTTCAGACTTCCACAATTACACAGTGCTTTATGCGAGATGAACCAGTGGAAAACAAAATGTAATTAGAAAGCACCACTGGCCAAGCCATCATGGTTGATGAAATGTGACCAGATGGCCTTCTACTGTCCTAGCAGCCCTGGGTGACCTCCAGTGGTGCCATACTCACTTGGGTACACTTCAGTTTCTTCTCACACTGCAGTCTTTCATTCTCCATATCGGTCACCCTGAACCGCAGATCTGTCACTTCCTGGTACAGACCCTGAGGGGAGAGGAGACTGAAGTTACCCAGGCACTGAAAAAGGCACTTTTTTCAATATGCGGATATAGGATGGGGATAGTTTTGTTGTGTGAAGGAGGAGGGAGAACAACAAAAACAAGATGAATAATAAATATCTTGGTTGGTGGAAGAGGTGAGTGACTGCTTGTGTAATGAATCCGTAGACAAGTTACGGTCTTCAAAAACTGTCACAGTAAATAACCATGGTACTGTTTTCCTCCCATTCAGGGATATCGCTGGGTGGTGCACCTTGGAGCAATTACCACGTAAACAGACCCTTTATGTATTATAATTTATGTAATTGAAGCAGCAAGGCGATTTAAACTGTATATTTAAACAAACCTAACGGCCGCAGTGCAGCACAGCAAATATTACAGAAATACATTACACTCTGGGGGTGTGTGATTTATAGCTGAATTAGACCCAGCTGGGGACAAAAGAAGCATTAAATCTGTGCTAGACGCTGCTTTTCCACCCGAGCCTGCACCCTGCAGCTTACTGTGTCTGAAACCCACACACTGGGAAGGCAATATCCTCCCAGCACTGGCCCAGGCTTGCATGGAGATGGAGAGAGTGGAAATCTTGACTCTGCCTCTTAGGAGAGGAGAGAGAGGATGGAGAGATGGGGGAAGAGAGAGAGAGAGAGAGAGAGTGTGAAAGAGAAAGCAAGAGAGAGGAGAGAGAAGGGAGGGCAGGAAAGAGGGAGCAGAATGACTTTAGGAGGTGAAATGGTCTGCAGAAGGAGGTGGGTGTTTTTGAACGCTCTGTCCCTGTCGGCTAAATCCACCCTGCTAGTGCATTGTGGATCGCAGAGCAGGGGAGCTCAAATGGAACAAAATAGCCTGCGTGCATGTCCCCAAAATGTTCGGCAACAAAAAATTTACACAAAAAAATAACATTTGGCTCCTTCAAGTAATATCAAAACCATTGTGTGTGTGTGTGTGTGTAAGCGTGCGCATCTGCGTACCTCACTATCCTTTTTCTCTCTTTCCATAGCAACCAGCTTCAGTTTCAGACTGGAGACCTCAGTCATCAGCTCCAGCTTGTGTGTCTCTAGGGCTGTGCGGCTCAACACCTCCTGCAGCAACACACAGGACACACAACCGCAGGAAGACACCGCGCCACAGCTCAAAACAGACGCTTATACCCATGAAACATACTTGTTCTAAATGCGGTCATTTGTATGGCAAACCGGGATTCAGATCATTTTAAGGGCATTCAGATGAGGTCCCTCATATAATGAAGCGCTGAACAACACAGTCCTCCCTGCTGTTGTGGACCTCCCCACCTGTTGCAGCAGTTCCTCTGTGGCGTTGAGCTTCTCTCTGTGTTCATCCAGACACACGTCCAGGTCTCGGATCTTCTCCCCCTGCACCTCCACCTGGTCCGTCAGCACGCTCACCTGCGCGGGAGGACCCCACATCCACCGAGCAATACATGACCAGGTCATTACAGACAAAACAGAGTCGATAGAACCTGAAAGTTAGACTGGTCAAGAGGAACAAAATGCCTAGAGAGACGAGTCATCAAACATGTTAAAGCAGCTATCTCACCATCACTTGATCCATATCAATTTGCATACAGGGAGAACAGATCAACTGAGGATGCCATTGGCCATTGTGCTCCACACACTACTGGAGCACCTTGAGCAGAAGAACACCTATGCGTGCTGAGCCCCCTGCTCTATACTTTGTAGACTCATGACTGCCTTGCCTCTTCCTCCTCCAATCTCATTGTCAAATGTGCCGACGACACCACAGTGCTCGGCCTCATTAACAGCAACAATGAGACTGCTGACAGGGATGAGGTGCAACACCTGGAGTCATGGTGCCACTGCAATAACCTGGTCTTGAACATCAAGAAGACCAAGGAGATCATTGTCGATTTTCTATTGGCGCAGAGGAGGTAGAGAGGGTGCCCAACTTTAAGTTCCTGGGGGTGACCATGTCTGAAGACCTGTCCTGGGGTACTCACACTGCCTTAGCTGTGGGAAAGGCCCAACCACGCCTCTACTATCTGAGGAAACTGGGGAGCGCCAACATCCCAAAACCACTGATGGCAAACTTTTACAACTGTGCCATCAGCAGTGTGTTAACATATGGTTTCTTAGTGTGGTTTTCGAGCTGCACTAAGGCTGAACAGCAGGCGCTCCAACGGGTGGTAAAAACAGCAGGGAGAATCACTGGGACGACTCTCCCCGAGTTCAGCACCATCTACGCCACCCGCTGTCTGAGGAGAGTGCATAACATCCTGCAGGACCGTCACCACCCAGCTCACCATCTGTTCCTCCTGCTGCCCTCAGGTAGAAGGTACAGGTCCATACGGGCCAGAACATCAAGACTGACCAACAGTCTGTATCCTCAGGCTGTGAGGCTTCTAAACAGTGCCCCCCCTCCCCTTTCTGCCTCCCTCTCATTGACAGTAACCACATCCACCATTTACAATAAATGAACTGGACTTCGTATTGTTGCACAAATAACAAAATACTCCACATCTCTTGACTGTTCCGCCGTTGTTATGTTCTGTCCCCCACACACACAAAAACCACAAACAAATAGACACACGGACACAGTACCACTGGGGACGTAACATCTGTTAGGTCGTCCATGTTGTTAAAGCCCTACACGATGCTGCGAATACTGAATATTGTTATTGTTAATGTTACGTGTATTGATTGTGCTAAGGTTTACACAAGGGTTATTTATGGGAGTTTATTGGAGGGATATTGCACTTTGTATTGCACTTTTATGTCAAACTATGTGGTGTTTGAATGCTCTAAACAGAATTTTGTTGTTTTCTATGACAATGACAAATAAATCTATTGAATTGATTTGAACTAGAGAGAGCTCCTCTTAAAAGTATCGCCGGTGGTGTATTTCTTATCCACTTCCTGTTTAGTAGCCGGGCTGGTCACACACCTGCAGAACGAGACATTCCTTGTCGCTCTCCAGGCGAGAGAGGCGCTCCTGGTAGACGGCGTCGAGGGAACCCACTGAGCCGTGGCCGTTAGTCTGGAAGACACACACAGGCTCCATCACACACACACACACACACAGGACTAATGTACAATCAGATCTCACTCATTCATGCACAAACAAACAGCAACCATGCGCTTCCTGGAACTGAACAATCCTATATGTTGACAACAAAGAGTATATTGAAGGTGCCTTAGCTGCCTAATGACCTTGGCCATTGTAGACCAACTATTAGCATCTTTCCTTTTCCAAGGGGGACACACAAAAGAGATAAGCAGTTTAACAACAATGCTTTCTCAACAACACGATCACGTGGGTGTCCTTCTGTTCATGGCCCTCTAGGTGAAGGCAGAGAGAGGGATGCCACGTGAACCTGGATAGAGGAATGACATGTAAAGGTCAATCACCCCCTCACATGCATGTGATTTGTGTTTGAAGTGGAAATCAAATCAGAACTCAACTGTCCTCGGATTTCACACATGGAGAGAGAGCAGGAGTCTTACAAAAGGAAAAGAAAAACGAAAGGGAAGGGGGGAGACTCACAGACATTTAAACTCACAATGAATCATCTGCAGTTTAGTGGATGGAAACCTTTTTTTCAAGCATGACTCGGCTGCACAGACACTCGATCAATCACAAAGCACGCCATAACACAATACTCACACACTCCCTGCCGTCCGGCGGGGGAGAAAGAGGTTAGGACTGAGAGACACAAGGCAGATCCCAGCAGAGCCACGTGCAGCCAAAAACAACTCTAACTTTCTAAAAGTCTGTGGCTGTAACATATCATCGGTGGACAACTGAAACTGATGTTATTGCTGTATGTATGTGGATCAGTTGCTAATTTGACACAAAGCATAAGCACAGTACAATTACAACCCATATTGACAAGTAGACCACGTTTCCTCGTGGCGACTGGTGTCGGACAGAGCGCGGCCGCCCCCCTACCATTCGCCCCTGCAGCCACCCCACGAGTCCGTCCGCCGTGGCATGGGGCACCTGGCAGCGCAGGCCCTCCCTCTCGTCCGCGTCCATCAGCTCTAGCGCCCCCCGCAGGTCCTCCAGCAGATGCAGGGCCCGCAGGCTACCCAGGAAGGGAGAGGTGGGCGACTGGCAGTCAAACAAACCGTTGGAGTAGTCCATGGCCTTGGATCCTGGGAGGAGGGGAGAGTGGGAAGGAGAGGGGGTGGAGGTGAGGACAATGCAGACATCCAAACACCCGTGCAAACCCCTTCAATCATGTGGACTAATTGACCATCACCAGACACCTTTAGCTCAGGTCAAATGGGTTTCAGAATGTGTGTTATTATATTTAATGGCATTCATTCTAAAAACAACAAAGGACCAACTGAGTATTAATCCGTCAGTCAGTGCTCGCAGCACAGGCCTGTCTACTGGACCAGTGCTCCCTGCTCTCATCATCTGAGACACCATCTGTCAACCTTTCTAAATGTCAACCTTCATAAAGATGTAGGACTCAAAATAAATAATAAATAGATGGGAAAATAAACATGTGCAGAATTCTATAAATATACACAGAGGATAGCTGCAGAGCAAAGTTAGAACACTGGTTTCTGTGGTAACAGGAGGGGGGTGAGGGGGTAACGTGACCAGCCATCTTTCTTCCATTGGAAAGGTTGATGCTATAATTAGACAAGTCAGCGGAAAAGCAGGGGATGTCTTAAACCTGATTGTTTCTGCTTATCTGGACATGGAAACCAAACCAATGCCTCTGCACAGAAATGTCAGAATATCTCAACCAGAGAAGTATGGCTTGAATACCATATTCACCATTTTCTGCTGCCAGTGAAACAATGGAAAATCTAGTGGAAGTCTGAAGGCAGCGGAAGGTTGTGGGGGTGGATACTATGGTCTACTAACATCCTGTGAACACTCACATTGAGCAGTCTTCCTAAGGCACTCATTAAGAAGCAGCATCAGTACATTAGATATATGGGTGGAATATTAGGTGAGAGAAACTACACACCAGCACTGTTTTCCTGTTTCACTGTTAAGTATTGAAGAGGGATTTGTCCGACAGATAACAGAGTGTGTGCAGCTTGGGTGTGCAGAAGTCTCTTACCTGCTATGATCCCATCCATTTGCTCCAAGGCCGCTGCCAACATCTCGCTGGCATCGGACATCATCTTCACCCCGCTGTGCCCATGAAAGGAGAACAGATGGGAGTGTTAGTTTCATTGTCACACAGGAGCAGAGAGACACAAGTGCATATTGCCTCTATTATCCTCTGACTACTGACTGCACTCTTGCTAAGAAACCAGGGTACAGCTTGCAACCTATTTCGAAACTCGTGCAAAGGAGGCAACAACAGAACAGAATAAATTGCATCACAAGCCAAGTACAAAGCAGGTTATTAGGCTATTCCCACACAGGCAGTCCAAGACAGAGTGGGCTGAGACTAGACTCTCCCTGTCAGCAGATCGCCCTCAACCAGACCACAGAGTGAACAAAACTAAACACACAACCCTGTGTTTGTAAGAGATTCTGAACCTTCAAGGTCAAAGTACAGCTTCGCTGATCAGAGCCTTCTTGGGACTTCCTGTGATGTCCCAGAGCTGCAGTCTCAGTCCATAACTTGGTGATAATAGGCCTGGTGCTGAAGTCAGTGAAGCAACCCTAGGATTTTCCCGTCTGTTTGAGATGGAACAGGATGTGGCGGATTCCCATGTCTTGGGTGATCAAGTGTAATTACAGTTCATGGCAGAGTGAATCTGAAGAGTGAAGGCTTGCCTCGGTCTTTATAATTAATACTGGGCTTTGATAAGGAAGTCCAACAGGAAATTTGAGACTAATTCGTCTGGTATTTTCGTCTGGGGCATTGTGACAGGCTAGAATACTGTTATTTATTTACCGTTTTTAGACTAGTAGGAATCATTCCTGGCTATATGCCGTTCTGATATTAGAAGCATTAATTACTGGCAAATTGAATAAGGCCTTATACATATTACTATAGTATATTCATACATACTGTTTATATAAATCAATCAATTGGAAAGATTAGCATTGCAATGTAGTCACGTGTAAAGATAGTGTTCATACATACATTTTAATTGAGCTGTGTCGACTCGGTATCTCTTTTCATCAGTTCCTAGTTTAATTGTAAACAACATTATATAACACCTTTCAAATGCCAGCTCCACAGGCCACATTTCTTTTCAATCCCTTGGCAACCAGTTTGTTCCCCTTTGGAAATTAAACACCACAGCTAAGAGCATATCATATAATGTTAATCTATTTCAGACAAAACAGGTGTAGCTGATCAGGTAGGAACAACACCAGAGTCAGGTAATAATGAAAAACAAGAGAAGACTAATGAAAAACAAGGATGAACTTAGTCTGTAGTGACAGTACAAGTCAAACAAAGATTAGCTTGATGACATGTTCTTTATAACGCCAGAGCCCCCCCCCCCCTTCCCCCTCTGGTAGCCGTTTCCCACCCAGGGCATGCTGGTCAGTGACCCAGCAGTCGTGGGATGGGGGTTGTGGGTCTTATCAGGAATAATGTTGCCATTCTCCCTGCGATCCTCCTCCCAGCGCATGATGGTATGACTGGAATGCCAGCCTTCCAAACCAACGCTGGACGGCGTCCTACCCTCTGAATGCCAGATCCACTTGGAGATGTCACATGCTTTCAAGATTTACTTTAATCACTAACTACACTAGTTTATATCAAGCTCATTGAATCAGCGAAAAGCGTGAGAATGCCCAAAGAAAAAATTACATCTTGAGGGGATTTAGGATATAAAAAAGTGTTTGACTCTCAGGTTTTCCACAATGGAACCCAGAGTTAAACCCATTGGACAGGTCATGGCCCTACATGTGGAGGAGGAATACCCCCTGTAGGCCCGGCTAGCATCAGGGTTAGGAGTTTGGTTGAGAGTGGGGGGGGGGTTGCCTCACTTCCATTCTCCCCCTGGGTCAGAGAGTCACACTCAGCATGGTAGAAAAACCATTAGACCAGAAGGGCATCATTACAGCATGGACTTCATTAGAGGCTTGAGGGAGCCTGAGTGTTCATGAATCAAGTCTTTTGTGTGCCCTTGTTCAGTCATGGGCCCTTTGGGCAACATGGGTTAAGGTTTCTTCTGAAATACAGACTTGCTCACGTAGCAGTGCACTTACCCTGCCCCATAAACACATCTCTAATTGAGCCAGCTGTGGAACTGCAACTGAGGAAGGAGTTACGAATGTGGAAGCTAGAAACAATGCCAGGGTTATTAAAGAACCAACCACAACACTGTGTTGGATGGAATACTACGGACTTATGAAACCAGACCATTTTTCAGTTACTAAGACAATCGGACTATAAAGCGTTACCAGAAGGTACCACAGCTACAGAGACAAGGCAACCTATTTTGAAACGCAGGGTGGACGTGTGCCACATGGGTTCTCCTTAGGAACAAGTGGGTTTTTCCTCGGTTCTCCCGCCTGATGGAAACCCGGCCCAGTCTCTCACTAGGGAAGCTTTGTTTGGTCAGCTGCTTGTCTCACTCCCTGAAGGGAAACCTGAAAACTTGGCTGCTTTTCCAAATGGAACAGCGGTTTTTAGAATCCAAACATTTTAGTTCTCTCCTTGGGATGCCGAAATAGAGGCTAGAGCCGTGTGAATAATGAGCAGCATCAAGTAGGTTTGAATTTTAGACTTTATTTAGCCTATTTCAGTAGGCCTGATGCTTCTATGAAACACAATAGAAGAAGTATTCTAGATGTTTGTTACTACAGATACATTGGGAGTGGTGAGGTCTCAATGTCATTAGATATCACATTACTTCTTAACCCCTTTTTCCATTAGATTCCTCCAGTGTCTCCCAATTATGAGAGGTCACAGTGCCCATGGGACCAATACAATAGCATTTGTTGTTTTGGTCATATGGAGTCAATTTTAAGTTTAGGCATGATGCTGGTTTTAATGTAAATGGTCGTTGAACTTCAATTTCAATTTATTAAATTAACAAATCAAAGTAATCATGTGGCCACATACACTTTCAAGGTAATGCTATTTGAAATACCCCTTTTATTCTAGGCCAAATGGAAGAGAAAAACAATACTGGAAATTGGCAGTGAAATAATCCAATTCCTTCACATAAACTCAATGAGCCAGTATAATATAGCCTAGCTTTATGATGTCAGATGGAGCAAAGACTTTCCATTTTAGTTACATCACCCAGACACTGGAAGTTTCATCCAAAATCAGTTGTAAACCACAGTCTCCACAATGGAAGCGTCATGGTTATCTACCCAGTCTCCCAAAGCAGTCGGCCAGTTTGAGCTGTTTCTGAGTCAGTAGGTTCAGTAGTATCCACCCGGCAATCTGGAGCCGTTTAAGGTGTTATGTGAGATATTGGTCTGGTGCCTGGCTCGGGCTCCTCCAGAACCTGCATGAGTACCAACAGGGGTGAGGGGGAGGATCACTCTACTCCCTTGGGTTTCCTCCAGATGTGGTCCAACTAGGGGCAGTAATACTGGCACACAAACACACCACTTATCCCTCAAGCTTGTGAAAATAACTACATCTTACAGACAGCTTATCATTCACCTAGAAAAAGTCTTTGTGAGCACAAAACCATTTTGGAAAACAAGCAGGTAGGAGATCCAAACATTAAAAGAAGTTTAATACACTAGACAAAACATTAAAGGAAGAAAAATATTTTCAAAAATATAGAGTGAGTGTGTAGGAGTTACTATGGTTTATTTACATAGTTTGACATCAACCAGATGTAGGGATATGGAGGGGGAGGAGTGTCTCACTCAGAAAACACATAGCTTGACCCACTGATGAGGTGCACACACACACACACACACTTGTTTGAGCACACTCAAGTTGCACAGACTCAAGCAGCTATTCACTTCCTCACTCTCACATCACGATACATTGGCAGCACAGCAGCGGAGATTCAGCCTCTCTACAGACGTGTCCTTCAGAAGTCAACAAGCTCAAACATTTGTCTCCCCAATGTGAAACAACAAAACAAGCTCATAAACCACTGCCTCAAGCGTCTACTTAAAGGTGACATGACATGAAAACTTCATTTTATGAGGTTATTTAACATTAATATGAGTTCCCCTAGCCTGCTTTTGGTTCCCCAGTGGCTAGAATTTTCGATGAGTGTAAACCAAGCCCTGCGTGTTCTTCTCCGCCTTTGACAAAATGAAGGCTCAATTGCGCTGTTTGAAAATCTCCCCCTAGTGACGTAGATAGGGGGAAGGTTACCTCCCCTCTCTCTGCTTTGCCCGACCAGATCATCTGGCCCGCCCAGGAGAAACTGAGCTACCACCGTGCAAGGGCGAGTGCAATATCGTTTTTTCCTGGAGAGACATCATGGCGAGCAAACAAACGAAGCATAACAGTTGCTCAGTGCTTGGATATACAAATGCAAGCACACATATTTTTTTTTTTTTCCTTCATCCGAGCCTCTGCACAACCCGCATCTTAAATGTATTTTCGCTGGAAATGCGCCGCCACAACTTCCCAAAGTGTTGTAGGTCTGCACCAAACATTTCCTCAACTTGAGCCAACTCAAAGCTGGCCTTGCTGAAATTAAATTCTGGATCATTACTAAATCTCCTTGGTCAAGCTACAAACCTTGGACAAGTAAGTTAACTAACGCTATATCATTTTGTTGCTTTACTGTATATGGTTACCTAGCTTGCTTTAACATTAGCTCTGCAGCTAACAGCTGAGTTACTGTTGCTAACGTAAAGATAAATGGCATCAAGTATGTGTGTGAATACAAACGCTGTAAGGTGAGTGTTGTACACTTCTTTGTTGTTTGGATAACCGTTCTGCTGTTGGTGTTATGGCGTGCGCGATATCCGCCTTTCCCCTCATTGAAATGACTGAGTGTGCACCTCTGCAAACCAGGGTGATCAGATGAGAATGGCTAAATTCGAGGCATCTTACAGCAACGGGGGCTACGAGCCATTGCGATACATCCTGTAAACATTAGCGCATGTTGCCGCCCCTCTCCTCCTCATTAGCGTTTATAGCTACAGACACAGAAACAGCGCGTTCTGAGGAAAGCTGATTGTGGGACAACTTGTAGTGGCTATAATTCTGCACCATGGCTGAATTTCGGGAAAGAGACTTCAGATACAATATTAGGGGACAACTAAGGCCTATATAAAAGCATCCAAAAACAGCATGTCATGTCACCTTTAAAACACCCCATTCAATATAACTCATCTTTGTGGCCTAGTATGTTTTGTGTCTGTGTGAGGTGGCCAAGATGGACGTTGTTGTCACGGTCTGTGAGGGGTCTAGTTCCAATAGAGACGTCCCCCCTGTCTGTGGCTACCAGTCTCCCTCCTCTGTAGCCAGAGCCAGTCACAGCACACAAAACAGCCCTTTGTCCTCGACAGAGTCACATGCTAAGTGAGGGATAGTCATCCCAAGGTGCCAGCGTTGTGCCACGTGCCGGGGCTGGATCCCAGACAAAACAGAGAAAAAGGCATGGCGTGTGCGGCACATGAACTGAACAATGTCTCCTGTAGACAAGAAAGCAAGGAAGGGGGGGGGGGAGGTTGTCTGAGATCTGGCTGCTACTACGGACTGGCTTTGTGCAAAAGGGGCTATCTGTATCTTGCTTGCCTCAGTATGAGTCTCAGTGTAAGGTTGAAATGTAGATTTTCTGGGCGTTTTAATGAGCTTTGCTGTAGGCTTTAAGAAAAAGTATTGTAACACTTTCCATGCAGTAGTTAAACACAGTGTTGACTCTGCAGTTCGGTTCAAATGCCCCGCATGATTGAATGAACAAACTACAACAATCAGTAGAGGCTTCATGTTTAAAGGCTGGCAAATGCAACCTCACACAAAACAACCTTCACCTTGTTCTGACAGGAAGTACTTCCTGACACGTGTTTGAGAAATGTCTTCCTTTCAGTCAGTGCCTCTTTTCCCAGCTACTCCTGGTTTTTCTCAGACAGTATTCCTTTGTTGAAACAGGAACTACTTTCTTGGTGCGACGAATTCTCACAATTTGCATTTTATATGGATATTACTATGCAAAAGTAAGCAAGAATTTGCCATGGAACAAAGAAGTTTCACATGAAAATGTCAAGTACTTGAGTCATTTCAACTCCAACATCACCAAAACAATATATTCAGTGTGCCCATTAAGGGTTACGCCCAGAAGCCATCCTGCCTCTCAAAATACTGCACCACAGAAGTACTACTGCAGAAGTATGTATGGAATGCATGGTAAAATCGACAGAAAGTTGGGCAGTATGGTGAATTTGCCTCACAGCAAAAACACTATGTGAACTACATTTCTTGCACACAGAATTTTATGATGTTGTACAGCATGACTTACCAGCCTGAGCACTGAACACAGTCTGAACAGATTCTGACTGACAGCATGCCCAGCAAACTAAGCCCTTTAACAATGAGAAATGTCAGCACAATATTGTGTACAAAGGTGTTCAAAGAGTGTTCTGAATTCAGAAGCACTTACCTACTTCAAAGAAAACATTCAGACAGGTGACATGGCATTGCATTCGACTTGGCTGGAGATCATAGTATTTATATTATTTTCAATATCAGAAGCACCTGCTGTTTAATCTCTGAATCTGACTTAACTAAACATAATTCAGTTTATACCAGGTAGGGTGAAAAACGATACCCTTTAACTCAAGAAAGGCTGATACAGTTACAAACTTTAACTGTGCTGCTTTTCTTGCAGGTGGCACTTGCATTTAGCCACTCAGAACAAACAAACAAGTGTAGTCAGAGTGAACCTGAGTCTTTGTCTTTTGCTATGCTTTAAAAACCCATTCTCGAGACCGGGAAACTTGAAGCCCAAACACCTCCAACGTCATTATGTGGAAAAACTCCTTTGTGAACAGTAAGTTACATTTAGACGCAAGTATCCGTATGCATCACTCAAGGAACAAAACTGCAACAATGAATCCATACATGGTCCAGGATACAAAGACATCAAAGCGTTAGACATAAACCATAGTTACTCACTAATTACTGACAGCTGTGCTGAGCAGCCAAGTACTGTATGAGCACAATGGTCGCAAAGTTAACACTTCGGTTCTTTTCATGTTTAAACTAAAAAGCCATTACTGTAACCGCCTCAAGAAACCTCCACACCTTAACATGCAGGTAACTAGTGGTAAGTCTGGTCAAATCTAAAATAATTGCCAAGGTCTCAAGTTTCGAAACTATAACTTTTGACATGGAACACTTACCTGACAATCAAATAACCTCAAAAAAGCAGGATCCTGTAAAGGCCGACCTTCCTGGTAATCCAAAAGTTAACTTTTCAGCGATCACTTGCGCCGTACGTAACACCTTTCCAATGAAGTTGCATAGCGAATTCCCAACTTCCAGAACTTTGAGGAATACTGGGATTGTTCGGGGTGAAAGCTCTCTGCGCATGCGTTGACTCAGGCCAATCACAAACCCCCATGGTTGTTTGCCAACCTAAAATTGAAATTCCGATCATTTGGTCACTGACTCCAAAACGTAAAAAATACGCCTGTGGTTTATGGACATGTTAACTGGAATTAACATGTAGATTTATTTGATATGTATTTAATAATCTCATGTTCATGTAATTTTCTAAATAATTCTGTCGACCCTAGACACGAACCCATTTGTCAGATATGATGGTTGAAAAAACATTTATTTAGCAACAGATGGAGTGTCAAGGCTCATACTGAGTTATGAGAAGGGAAGGGTGTACTTGGTACAGTACTGTATTTTGTCTACTTTGACAGTTAATGAGCACCAGCTGTCACCAATTACTGTTGAGATCCTTCAAGTAAAATTATGTGAGTATGTAGATTTATAATGCCAACTGACTTCACATAATTTTTACACTTAAACTTAGATGACATTAAAGGTTACATACCATGAATAAAGTAATATTGTGTAATAAATTATAGTATTAATCTATATTCTGCAAAAGATTGGCCCACATTTTACAACCAATTCTTGATTTAAGTCTACTATACATGTTATCCAATATGTCACAGAGAAACAAATTCCTAATGTGATTAATTCCACATGTTGATCACCTTGCAGAGGGGGTGGGTCCAGTTTAACTTTGGGCAAACAGTCAAATACATTTCCTGTTAACAATCAGCACAGACTTTGGCTGGATAACATCCCTGTCGGAAGTTCTCAAAAATCTGGAATTTGGCAAAATATTTTTAATACTTCTTCCTGAGACTCTTCCTGGAATTAATAATAGTTTGTTAGTGCAAGTTTTGACTAATGTGAACTATATAAAGTTGTTACAGGCAAAGTTAAATTTAAAATATGATTAGCATTGAAAAATTATTTTTATTAAGTGTGGTTTCAATGATCTAAACGTGCTCCTTGTGCTCGTTCTGATTCAGTAAAGGAAACCCCTCTGATTGGCTACAGATACTGTGGATGACAATTAGCAACAAGTCTACCAGTAGGTGGAGCCAGTGCTGTACTGTTACTCAGGTTGAGTCTGTTTCAGAACATGCATGCACCTGTGTTTGCCTATTTTGAGACACAACTTGCTTGTTCCAAACAACCACTGCTAAGCTGTGTGTCACACTCTTTCAGGGACTTCCCTGATTTGTGTAAAAGTGCAGTGAATCACCAAGATAATATCAGAACCACCACAGGCCTCGTTCGACCGTTCAGAAAAGATCTACGCAAATGCCACCCTATGTAGTCTTAACTGCTGTATGGTAAAGAGCTGAGTAGAATGCTCCTCTCTGTTCCAGCCTCGGCACTACTATGATATGAGGCTTTGGAAAGCAACCCTCAATTTAAAATAAACATCTACACTTTCTTTGTCATTCAATATTCTACAAGTCCACGGCGGCTGTTTATTTACACCTGCTATTGAAATATGTCTGCAGAGATTCTTGAACTTGCAAAAGCCCAGAGCTCAGTGGACAGTGTTTGAAAGCAGATCTAGAGGTTACTCCCTGCTGTACGATGCTTTGGATAAAAATGTCTGCTGAATGAAAACAGTAGCAGTACATTTGTGTTTATATGCCATTTTCCTTACCATCACTTTTATTTTATACATCAGAATCAGAATACATTTAGTGTGACAGAGAAGCGTGACATCCAAATGATGGCTCATGAAATATCTGGTTAAAGTTATCAATCTACACTCTATGTTCTCATAAAATGTTATGATACAAAATGTTGAGTTGGTGCAAGATGAGTGCAGGATGAGTGCAGGATGGAAGCGTGGAGACTGGAGTCAGGAGAAGCTGACTTCAACAAGCTACCAAATTTCCATGTGTTCATTTCTGTATTGGGGAGTGAGAAAGCGGGTTTGGGAACGGCATTTGACTTCAACACCTGTTGCAGACTTTCCAGGATCAGCTGGTGCTCAAGTCACAGCCACCTGTTGACAATTTTAAAACATTTAAAACATCCAAATTAGATCGTAATTAGAATGTAACCCCTTTCCTTAGTGGTAAATCTCTATATGAGTTTAAATACTGTGATACATGTATCATCCCAGCTAGCATGTTTTTTAAGATAAACAAATCTTGTTAAAGTGAAACATCAACCAAATAGGGAAATACTTTGACTGTCATTTCTGGTCTAGGTCTAATGTCCAAGGACTCGACAGTTTGTGAGTATGAAAGCAAACAAAAAATGTCCTTTATTTCCACTCACTCAACAGACTGCAAGTGTGAACTGAGCTGTGTACACTCTTATAACATCTAAGAGATCTATGCCTATGCAAATACAATATTTGTTGTTATAAAATACAAGTGAAGAGGTTAGAATCTGTACCTTCCTGTTGCTTCTCCATGGTGATAGTGCTTGTGACAGTGGGGGGTGTAATGCTTGAGAACGATAACGGCCTCAGCCAGCATCCAGGTCTAAAACATTTATGCTCCTCCACAAAGCCAGACGAACCTTCGTTTACATCCAACAGCTTTGTGTTGTCTAACATTGCACTCTCTTCCTCATTCTCCCTCTCTTCTTTCTCTCTCTCTCTCTCTCTCTCTCTCTCTCTCTCTCTCTCTCTCTCTCTCTCTCTCTCTCTCTCTCTCTCTCTCTCTCTCTCTCTCTCTCTCTCTCTCTCTCTCTCTCTCTCTCTCTTTTTCTCTCTCTCTCTGGGATCAGACAGAGATAGATGCAGTTTTATGTAAGTGAAATACATGTGATCGCTAAATATGCTTTAAATGAGTAAAGGTTGATGGTGAGTCCACAAGAAAAAAAAGAACTCAGTGTGATATTATTTAAACTTTTCACCACCACCCAGCTCAGTGACTCAGATAATGATTCACTTATTTCTTTTCCAGTGAATGAATCGTCAGTTTCACATCATTAGGGAGAAGCTTTTGTTTCCTGAAGCTACTATTTTCATCACTTCAGCTTCACCTCTCGCCCCTTGTTGCCATGGTCATAAAGATCCACCTCTGTTCCCCCTTCCCTCTTTTTATTCTTGCAATTTCTTACATAACACGGCTGACAGGGTGATAATTAACAAGATGAGAGTCTCTGGAGGGCCTACATGACCCCCCCCTCCCCGACAAGAACCCCTCCCCAATCTCCTTTACCAGAGGTTGTTGTCGTTACAGTGTCATTCATCACCGCACCACAAAGGGTTAGGGTTTGTGTTTGTAGCCGTCTGTCAGACCACTTTGTTTTTGCTCCATTCCTGGACAATATCAGTACCTCCGAATATAAATCCATTATTCATGTAATGCTATCTTCAGAATAGCACAGGGACAACTAATATATATTATTTACAGGGACAATCGTGAATCATGAAAATTGCATTCCATGTCATAGCTACCTTAATCCTCTTAATGACCAAGTAAGATATGCTTTTAGCGTAGCAGTGTCAATATCCCTGTCACCTCTGTGATTAGGAGTGCACTCAGGACTAAGGGGAAACATTGAAAATAACCCCGTCTGTCAATGGTAGAGGGCAACCTAACATCCCATAATTACCGCTCTGTGGACGACAGATGAGGGGAGCCTAGTGGAGAACAGCGATTGGAGGTGTGGCCCGGAAAACGAAGAGGTTCCGAGAACACATTTAACCAACAAGCAGGAACGGAACCATATATAGGAACTATTTTCTTTTTGTTCCCATACAAACACAAGATTTGCATGAGATGTTTTCAATGTCCCATTAAGGGCAAGCCAGATAGAGTCAAGGCAGCTTTTCTCCATCCATTTATATCTAAGAGGAGAGAAAGCCACTAAGTGTAGAACAGGTGTAGAACTGCATCATAGAATATGCTCTTCAGATATCATTGTCTCATTACAAGATGGTGTTTATTTCCAGACAGTATGTTTGACATGGATGTGTTGAAAACAGTAGACATTCTGCCAACCAGAAAAGAAAAAAAAAACAGAGATAAATAACAACTCTAAAGTCTGGCTGAAAAACTAATCTAGCACATTGGTGAAACAGGGCCAGCAGAAAGAGAAGTGGTTGATAACACTTTAAGAGATGCCTCATTGAGGAAAAATCTAGGAAGTCTAGAAGCAAATAGAAAGGTGCCTTGTCACTGAGAGAAAAGTGAGCAAGGTAAACACATCTCTCAGGAGAATAGAAACTCATCTGTTATCAAAGCACCTCTGCTCTGTCTATATAAGCCAGACGACCCACAGTGTGGGCTGAATGACAAAGGACTTTAATATTGACATCAGAGATGGAGGAGGGTCCAATAAGGTGGTCCAGCATTCATTTGTTTACCCCAAGTTTCACCTCAAGTTATTTCATCATTTCCTTTGGCCAACATGCTCAATCTTGTTTTCATTCAACATTTCCGTTGTTACCTAACCTCTACATCAATGCCAACCTAAAATAAAGTAGTGAGACGTACTGCTCACTATACAACCATCCCCAAGAGATAGAGTTCGTAGGACTTCACTAGTGCTCAAAATGAGTTAAAACTAAATAGTTTGAAATCAAGTTTAGTGTAAGAACTCCAAAGGTATTGGAGATTTAACTGACATTCAAATAACTGCCCAATGTTGGATGAGCCTGCAGATTCAGACAGTGTCAGTAAGATGTGGAGTAATTGGACTGACTCCAGAGTGAAAGACATTGCTTTGATTAATCTTCAAGTGGCCTGCAGGGAAACCTAGCAACAGACAAATCTAGACCCAGCCTGTTGCTAATGTGACTGCAGTCTGTCTCCGAATAAATGCACACACACATACACACACACACACACACAGTGCATTTCTCTCGAGCAGTGAAAGTGAATGTCCATCGACTGTATAGTGCATATTTCCTAATTTACCATGACTGAGCGTAGGTTTAAAAGAGGGCTGTGACTTTGGCATAACACATTGTGTTTCACTCCAAGCACACTGTGCATAATGGGCAAATGTGTGAAATACATAATCATTTAGCTTGGCAATTGTGACCTTCACTTCAAAACATAGTGTTTATGGTTATTTAGTTGGAAAAGAAGGGCACTCTCTTCTAGGAGTTGGTGTTGTGAAGTGCACACTTCTAGGAGTTGGTGTTGTGAAGTGCATACTTCTAGGAGTTGGTGTTGTGAAGTGCACACTTCTAGGAGTTGGTGTTGTGAAGTGCACACTTCTAGGAGTTGGTGTTGTGAACTGCATACTTCTAGGAGTTGGTGTTGTGAACTGCATACTTCTAGGAGTTGGTGTTGTGAAGTGCATACTTCTAGGAGTTGGGAGTGTCTTGTTGTTAGCTGGTGGCTGACAGTACATACATTGTAAATTGTAAATATACACAGAAAGTATTTTGAAAATGTGATTTTGAGCATGCAATAATTTATTTCTAATAAACTGGAAATTGCAAACTTTATAATGAAATTGAGAGCGGATTTTGACAGCAATAACTGTATTTAATAAGAAGTGTAATTTGAATATCTATTGTCCACATGTTGGCTTTCTGTAAAATTGCATAGTAATCAGTCTTAATTTGGCGATAAGATAAAAGCAACTGTCTTTTTTTTCCGTTCAACAATTATTTCTTTAATTTTCCTTATGGTCTCTCAAGGGCAAAAAAAACCTGAATGTTCTCCATTCTGTTTCTTTCCTTTTGTAGAGGGTTTCTCATGGCTGAGCAGAGGGAACGTACTGACGTCCAAAACATAAAGGAACTCAGGCATAGAATATCTTATTGTGAGAAATCATAATCAAACCAACAGTTTAATCTTAAACACTTTAAATTTGTAAATATTTATTACAGAGGAGATGGTGGGTATCTGATGGTGAGTAGCTGTTTGGTTTGATCCTTCTCATCTAATTTGCTCTCTCCTAAAGGATTTCACAGGAGAACTTAATACCCCTATTTTGCTTTGTGGATGGAAGACAAAATGAATCTGACTACCCTCTCTCTGGTTCACTGACTGATGAGATCTGACATGTTTGTATGATAAATTGCATTATGTTTAAACCAAGCCTTAACTGCCTGCTGTATGGCAACACATTACTCCTTCATTCGGAGGTTATTGTCCTTCAGACAAAACTTCTGAAGGTCTCTGGAGAGTTTGAGTGTGCGGGCGCGCTTGTGCAATTGCAAAACATATCTAGAAACAATATAGTCTACAGATTTACAGACATATGGGACAACCTGAGATAAAACTTCACAAACATTCAACAGTGAGTTGAACAGAATTAACCATTAGTCCTTACACACTGTGCTTACGGGTTATGAGGCTGCAGCATATGTATCTTTGGATTCCAGACATACATAATAAAACAGTGTGGAAACATTATACAGTCTGAGTCCTAGTTTTCCTGATGTGGGATCATTTTATAACACTGTGCAGGCATGCACGCCTAATAAAACAGATGTTAGAGCTTTGTCACCAAGATAATTGGGTTGACAGATGCAATTATTTAATATGAGGTGAAAAACATCTTTTTTTTATTCACTTGGTACAAGTGAATACAAGAACATTCTGTACTATTTACTATCAACTAAATAGAACGTACAGTATATACTGTGCATTTACATTACACACTATTCATAGTACAGGGTTAGGGTTAGGAGTAGTCATAGGTTTTGTCCCTGCTTTGTATATATAATGGAATACTCTGCCATATTAGTCGTTTTTACAAACACAAGCACCTGTTTAAATTATACTCTTTAAAGTCAAGTTTATATCCGGACTGTTGATCAAGTCTGGGAATTAAGCATTTCATTGCCAAGAACTTCTGTGAATGTGCTAATAACAATAAACTTCAACCTAAATAAGTGTGAAGAAAAGGCACGGAAACAGTAGAAACTCACAATACATTATGATGAGTGTTCAGATGGGTTCTGTGGTACTAAGCACATTACTGTAAGCATGGTAGACAGACATGCGTCATGTCAAACCATTGATGAGGTGAACAGAGATAGATGCCATTCAATAATGCTTACATGGCATTTTCTGTTCAGTGAGCTTAGCTTTTGGCAGTTCCCAAATCATAT
This sequence comes from Hypomesus nipponensis, assembly GCF_054491055.1. Lineage (NCBI taxonomy): Eukaryota > Metazoa > Chordata > Actinopteri > Osmeriformes > Osmeridae > Hypomesus > Hypomesus nipponensis. The sequence goes on from NC_140367.1 coordinate 7,724,305, forward strand.
GAAATCCCTAAGCAAACAGAACACCAAATCCCACTTGATGATCAGGGACATCGCTAACGCAGACTCCGGAAAGGTTGAGGAGCTCAGGTAACAATCACTTGCATCCCTAGAAATAAAAGAGATGAGTTTTGGAGCGAAGATCAGGTTCTCTCTCTTCCACAGCGAGGGGATCAGCAGCTGCATGAGGGAAGGCAGATTAGAGCCAGGCCTCATACTGGAATGTCATCAAATAATCATGACAACATTTAACTCATCAATAGTAAATGAGAGCAACTCTAAGCTCTTCTCAATGGGTGCTTAAGTCTTCCATTAAGTTCTTCAGAACCCGAATAAAGCCTGATCGACCCTGATATTTTCAGTTTTTTTTCACTCTACTTTTTTATTTTCACTTTCTTTCTCTTGTGGGAATTTCCTATGTGCTTATGTTGGTCACAATCAGCAGATTAGCTATTGTCTTTTTATCTTTTGATGTATTCAATCGTATTACTCATTCAAATATACAACATGTGTTCCTATTGTAATACATTTTGTGTTTAAATGACAGTCCTTTATGGAACATTAGTCAGGTCTAGCTTCTTTGAGTCTGGTTATGATAAGTCTTCCTCAAGTACTGTGGCTGTTGGGTCTGTGATGTCAATGTAGTATCCGCATGATTGATGAACTAATGTGTGTTTGCTGAACATTGTCTTTTGTTTTTCTAGATTCACTCTAAATTCCATCCTGAGACCTTTAGGCTTCCGAGAGTCTTTGCTACTAGCACTGTGTGTCTTAACTTTGTTGTTGAGGTGTGCGTCCCCTCTCTCCAATCAGCTGGTTGTCTAAAACATTTAAACCCAGAACCTTGTCTTGTACTGGGGGGGGGGGGGGGGGGGGCGTTCCAATGGAGATGTCCTCAACCCTCCCTGAAAGACACATAAGCTCCAGCACAAGACTCGTCTACAGGGTTACAGGGGCTTTGTGGTCTTGTCATGGTCACGTTGAGCGGTCACCGGTCGGCGTTGTGCAGTTGTTTAGATATGCAGTGATCCTCGAAATCTCATCAGCAGACACATACACATGAAGGCTGCAGGACATTCCTCAGAACAAATGTAGGCAACGACTAGGAGTGCCATTTACAAGTTGGTCCATGTTATCTATTTAAATACCACACTATCAGTTTCAGAGACAGGAGAAGGTCTGTCTGACCTAACCTTCCCACCAGTATACAGGACAGATATGGGAGAACACTATTTGTAATGGAAAAAAAGGTCAAGTCAGCTCACATTATGCAAATGCTGCCCAAAATCCAGCAAAATCCACACTAACCCTAGCCTCTTCTTAAAGGTCAAGCATTGTCTAGACAGCCCACTCATGCCTGGGTAAACATTGGGTTGCATGGAAAGTGTTACGAAATTCTGAATAATATTTCTCTGTCACAGATCAAAATATTAGTTTAAATATTAAATTCCAATTCCAAGTACAATTAGAACAAATTATTAACCCTTTATTTGGATTTCAGAGTCCATAAAAACTTTGCAAGGATGATATCACCACTAATACATACACCTTGAAAGACAGTTAATTACAACAAATAAATGTTATTCAGATTAGGACCATTAAACCGACCATAAATATTTCCTATGAAACTACTATACATTTGTGCAAGTTGCCTTCAATACTCGTAACAAAATCTGTAATAACACACAAATCAGAGCCTCGATTCATGACATGTCTCCCATGAGGTGAGATAGCACAGAGGCTGAGGAGCAATCCAGGTCATTCTCTGGGCTGTAAGGTAAACAATTTGAGCCAGCTCCAGACTCCCTCAGCATGGACAGTGCATAGTGTACAGTAAACACATAGAGAAATCAACACAGATATGTCACATTGTTGCACTAATAAACTCTACAGCAGGAAACTGCATCTCACTTTCTCTCTCTGGTTGTCTCCTCCCCTTTCTGTATAAAATGAAACATTGGAAACCTCTTTTATTGGCAATTTTAGCTGTAATTTTGAAAAAGATTTATATTGGATCTATGCTAAACATACTTACATTTGACAGGAAGTTGTGTAACAAAATTGCCTTGCAGAGGGAACACAAAGCCCCTACCATGAATCGCTTAACCCCCCCCCCCCCCCCCCTTTTCTCTCTTTATCTGTCTGTCTCACTAGGCTATGTGTATAATTTCCCACTCCTCTCTGTACAGCACATGTCCATCCAAAAAAACACTTTTCCTTTAGAGCAATTTCCTTGTTGGAAGCGTTTTTCTTTGTTTTCTTGTCTTTTCTATTTCTCCCTCTTCCGCATTCTCTCTGATGATTTGATTGTATTTGGTGGTTAGAACTCTGAAAGATTTAGGACAACACTGAATGGAAACTGATTAAATTGAGAATTGTCTGTCTTGTGTCTTTAAGCCAGATGGTTTGGCAAACCTCGACTAAACAAGTTTGCTGTTTTACTATAAAACCTGCATGTAATTTTATTAGTAAATGTTTGCTAGCTAAACTGCACCTAGCAAGCTTTATAGAAAGCTAGTGTGTTGCCATGGTAACAATTACCAAGATGTCATTGAACAGTGCTTCGCCATTACATAATCTTACACCAAAGTAGAAGGCAATTTTTCCAAATCTGTCATAACATGGGACACATGAATACTGAAATATTTAACACAAAAATACATTATGTCACACAGTAACAAACACTATAGCTTTTAAGTTTCTCTTAAGGCACAGGCAGTTTCAATACAGCAAGTGGAGATCTCTGCTGCTGAGTGATGAATGCTCTGTCCCTTCCTTGGTACTTGTGGACTTTACTCTGGACATGTGAAAGGATGCAGTGTTAATACTGTACGAGACAATTCTATATGGTTTTGAGAGACATACTGTACCGTGAAAGTAGCAATACTACGCTGTAACCACCCAACAGCAAACATTCTGTTTACATTTCAAGGTTCCGTGTGTTTTTTTTTTATGTCAACTCAAAATGTAGCTCCCATAATACCAAACATTATCTGAAACCTGGATTTCAATGTTCCTGTCTGTCACTGGGAGTTTAACAAGGGTTTTCTATTTGCATTGTTCTAATTCATTCTCCGGATGGTTTCTGAACCCCCACTAGCTGCCCTTCCTGCCAACCGCCATTTACTGCCAAGTCCAAGCGCATTGCCAGTGTAATTACTTGTGCGTTTAAATGTGTGACATGGTCCTGCTTACACACACACTCACACGTGCACACACACACACTCACACGTGCACACACACACACTCACACGTGCATACACACACTCACATGTGCACACACACACTCATGTGCACACACACACACTCATGTGCACATACCCTCATGTGCACACGCATATGTACCCCCCCCCCCTTTTTATTTTTTAATTAACCTTCCCTAGCCTGTGAACCCCATTCACACATCACTTCCCAGTCTGTAATTAGCTGTCCAGCTCTCCCTTCTTGTGGTGCATCATGGTAGACTATTTGACAAACACCCCTCTTCATGTTGATCTCTGTGGCACTGCAACTGCAAACGTGAAGGCTGAAGACCCAGTTCCTGTCAGTGACTCGTAACTGACGCACTCAACCACCCCCATCTTGTTGTTCCTGTATTTCAAATTTGACCTCATAGACTGGGATGGCACTGACTGTTGCCCAGAAAGACTCAAATACACACACACACACACAAACACACACACGACTGTATACACAAAAACACACACACTACTGTATACACACAAACACACAGAGGAAGGATTCATATAATTTACCGCAACAGCATGGATAATAAACATGACAGGTTGTTTTCCCGCAAACCTCTCCGTTGATGTGATATCCTCTCATGTTTAATGCTTGACTGAGCTACTTTGAAGGTTGAGGAACCTGTTTGAATCCAACCAAATGAACACATAATTGGGGTTATGGGGTAATTGCTGGGAACTGAACATGACTGTATGCATGACTGCGGCAGAATCCCATTAAAAGAACTGAGATACAGGCGACCCTATCAACCCATAAGATACATAGCTTCAATGTCTCAGTCTGACATCACATCAGTGTCAGTGTTTGGAAACACACACAGCCACACATACTGTAAAGCCAGACATCCAGTTCTCTCGATGACACGTTGTATCCATATTTTCGTTGGCAATTGGTTGACTTGAGGGAATGAAACTATCTTAGAAGTCTTTAATAAAAGGCCAGTCAATGTGGTAGTCTCAGTCTGAAACACCCTTAGTTGCGTGGTTATGTGTTTAGGCTGCGGGTCTGTGTGTCTTTGTGTACTGGATATACTAGAACAAAACATATTTTACAGTGTGTGTGTGTGTGTGTGTGTGTGTGTGTGCGTGCGTGCGCGTGTGAGTGTGTGTGTGTGTGTGTGTGTGTGTGTGTGTGTGTGAGTCTGGCACATCAAGGGGAAAGATGACCGCCTGAGATGTCTGTCTGTCCTGAACTTCACATCTGTCTACAAAGTGTTCCCTGAGAACAAAGTAACAGAGCACTACTTTTAACCCTCTACCAGTCAAAGAGGGGAGGAAGAGAGGGAAGGAGGAGGTGTTTGAGGACGCTGAGAGTTAGAGAGGGGGTGAGAGAAAAGAGAGACAGAGAGGGATGACAGTGATTGGTAGTTGTAGCAGTGATAAGTTAACATACAGGCGAAGTACTGTAGTTAAAAGGGAGCGTTGACAAAGTGTTCTAGGTCTGTGTGTTCTGTGACAAATGTAAGGATGGGCTATTTGATTCCACATGGGGGACACTGGTGGACAGTGGTGACTAGTACATTACATTAAGTCTGGACTTCAGTTTCAGCAGATGTGTTCCATTGTCGGTTCCAAAATAAAGAGATGATTTATACGTAAACACAATAGAAAAAGAAGCTGTTCAGGAATTCATTGTTTTGATCATCACAACAGGTACTTATTATTTCTGCCACTCTGCATTTTGGGTTGTTGCAACATGACAAAGTGACTTGCTGGCCTCCAGTCCAAAGATGACTGCTTGTTTTGTTCAGTGGAATATTTAATTTGAGAGAGCTCCAGGAACATTTTGTGTCCTGAAAACACAATGTAAGATCTAACACTTTAGTCAGACTGAAAATCGCACATCATTCCCAGATGAAAATAAATCATACAGTCTACATTATACAATGATGTTATCACATCAATATCACACTGAACAGTCCTATGTACAGTTTGATAATCAAAATTATTGTCCTTTGTATTGGTTGTGAACACTGCAGAGAAATGCATGTTGAAAGGATGGAGTCAATGGTGTGTGGGTGGTTGGCTAGTTTGATTGACTAGACTGACTGCCCTGGAGCAATTGATTCATCCAAGAAACACGTCAACAGCTGACTGGAAAACAAAAAATAGCATTACAGACAAAAACGATCTTTCAATCTTGCCACTCAGGATTAGAAGGGAGACATGGATGAATGGAGAGCTGGTGTTCTTCCTCAGGGGCGCCCATCAAGCTAAAGCCAGAGAAATCGGAACACAATGTCCCTGCAGGTATTGACTGTGATGCCTCAAGCACAACATACACATCAGACATTTTTTCAGTTGTTACCTGACAGAGGTCGGCAGGGGAATTCCGACGACATTGATTTCAATAGACCTGGCTATAAGGCTTGAAGCTAGCTTTCATTGCCCCACAGTTGATCAGTATTGCAGGAATCTTAGATGTTTGTTTGTTTGTTTGTGTGTGTGTGTGCGCGTGCGCGTGTGTAGGGGGGATGGGCTTCACAGTACTGCAGATTGACGGGCAGTACCTATAGGCTTCGTTCTTCAACAGTGTCTGTCAGGGGAGGTTGTTTTTTGTCACAGAGGACAAATGAAAGCTGCTCCAACTCAAAGAGCATATGTGTGTTTGCGTGTGTGTGTGTATGTGTGTATATGTGTGTGTTTGTATATGTGATGTTGTGGGGTCACAACATCAATAGTCCCACCTGCATCTCACAGTATACTTTCTTTTTCTAGTTTCTCTTAATCTTTTTTTCTGGGAGTACATATCGGAGACACTGAGACCACAGACAGGCAGAGCTGCAAAGGACCAGGGAACAATGAAGCAAGAAAGCTGCCATTTCAAATTTCCTGTCTCATCAAATAAACAAAATGTACACATTTGCAGATGCAATTTGTAGATGTATAAACAGGGAGTCAGGTGGCTGAGCGGTTAGGGAATCGGGCTAGTAATATCTTTACAGTTGCCAGTTCGATTCCCGGCCGTGCCAATTTCTTGGGCAAGGCACTTCACCCTACTTGCCTCGGGGGAATGTTCCTGTACTTACTGTAGGTCGCTCTGGATAAGAGCGTCTGCTAAATGACTACATGTAAACATAGCACCTTGGTTGAGACATGCTTGTTCGTTTTCTGCAATCTTCCTGTGGCATATTTAAGGCGGAGAGAGCCATGAGACAAACATAATATAGAAACTGACAGGATTTTCTGCCCCTCTGAGTTTTATGCCATGTGTGTCTCCCAGATTCCAGTGACCCCACCACAATGACCCATATCACTGTCCATCTCTCAATCTGAGTAATTATCCACCGTTTACGCCTGTCATATCCTCTACCACAGACAGCTTACATAACACCACATGTGCAGCTCACGATCGGCAGCACTGCCGTTTCCAACCAACCAATCTATTTCTACCCAGGTCATTTCCAATGCTTCAGTCCATATAGCTCCATAGCATCTTGTGTGGTTCATGGTGTGATTAAATCGTTGGCCCTTGGCGGTGCCTTTCTCTGTTCAAGTGATCTGTGAGGCCTTATGTACGCTTAACAATCTGACAGATGGACTAGCAGACCACCTCCAAGAGTGTGAAATGAGGGTCAACACTGTGTCGTTCCCAAGCGATGGGGCTTTGCTGTGCTTGCTTGTGAATAGAGAACAAGCTGCAGTGGAGCAGGGACAACAAAAATCAAGTGAATTGATTAAACCAAACCCATGACAGTTCTCTGCTATAGATCTGTTTGTTTTGTCAATGCAGTGGGTGTAAGAAACGGTTACAGCTCATAGCCTTGGATTGTGTTTGTGTGTGGGTGTATATTTGAACATATGTTGTGTGTGTGTGTGTGTGTGTGTGTGTACTGCAGTATTATGTGTATATCCTGTGCACTCATTTGTACCACAACCTAAATCAATCACTAAAACCATGTTCCAAAATGTCCATCAGCCAGCACACACCAGCCTGTGTACTGTATATACCTGTGGTGCATATCCCCCTATTTGTCCCACTCTTGTCCCAGGGTGCTCAGAGCAGTCTGCACAAGGGGCGGGAAATCAATTAACCTTTGGGGCAGCGGGAATGCCTCCTCCGCAGCCAGGAGGGGAGGATCTGGATCTAAAGGTTAGGGGATGGGTACTGATGAAGCTGGGCTTCGTACCTGGGGGGAGAGGGGGATTTGTTACAGGAAATGTGTATTCACTAACACGGGCTGGCTGTCGTACCTGTGCAGTTTTAAGTGCTGCATTGCTGCAGGTGCACTTGGTACAGATACTGTACAGTATGATGGACTACAGGGTCTATCTAAAGGAATATTCTGGCTGAAGAAATTGTACTGGAGCAGCATTTGTGACCAAACTAAAAACATAGTACACACTACTATGGACATTTTCAAGCTTTGTAACCTTGGCCGACTCTCACAACCATAAACTTAATTATTCGAGCCAGTTCACCTCCACCAGCAGCGACTCCCCTTGACATTTGCTTCCTGTCTTCTAGTGAGTGATTGAATCCTACTTGCTCAAGTTGAGATAATAAGATGATTTAATTAAAAGGTACGCTAAATCATGTTGCAAGAGAAGGCATGCCTACACTGTAGAATGTAGAGCTGTCATTACAATTTTCATTGTTGAGGTAGGATTATGTCTGTTTTATTCAAGTTGATTATGTTTCAGAAACAGAAGGACAATGAAAGTGAGTTATAACAAGAATACAGTGATTGTACAGTAGACACAGGAAAGGGATACATGTTCATGTCATTCATTTATCACTCTTTATCAAAGCTACATACAAATTGTGCAAAGATACAGTACAGCAGAAAAGGAAGGTTTAGAATGAATTTTAACAGTATTTTGGCTGTGATTGAAAGGAACTAGATCCTTACTGCACCAGACACGGCACAAAGTGACCACATGTCAGCAGTCAGGCATGGTAAACAACAACACATCTCAAATCTAGTTCAACAACAACCCCTACAACATTTCACAGCATCTTACATCATATCAGAAGTGCATCAACCAATTTAGTATGTGCATTCCTTGACAGTAAGTGGTACAGCAGGGTCTCAAATGCAACACGCAAAACAATTTACAAGTATCGCAAAAAAGTGATGTGGTGGTAAGTGCTTCTTTTGGTGCCCTTAGACCAAGTGGAGAGTAGTTTGTCAAGGTAAAGCTTAAAGAGATACATCTGGAGAGCTTCTGGAGAGGACAGGTGGGGACAGAGTGGTCCACATTTGAACAGGGAAGTCATTCCATCAAATTGTTGGGCACTGCTGGGCACATTCCTCAAATGGTTTGGTGACAAAGCACTCACCTGCTACTTTTTGTATGTTATTTAGTGGCACTTGTGGCAACAAACCCTAACGAAATAAAAGTATATTTTTAACTCTGCAAGGGGTATGATGCTGAACCCATGAAACTTCAAAGCCATGGCAACGGGGTGATTCTGACTTGATTCACTGTTTAATGAGGGATGTAATAGGTAAGGTATATCCAGGCTGGGTCGTATTCACAGCACCAGGCATGACCATATTCTCCATTCACAAACTTAATGAGAAAAGTATGATTTAATGAGGTCCCATATGATGGATCTCAAACATTGCTTCCTGTCTGTTGATACCCTTTTGTGAGTTACTGTAAATGTACCACTGTACATGCAGTCACGTAAAAATGCTGTAGGATGCATAGGGTATAGATACCTTCTACTTTGAGATAGGAAAGCTGTGACTCTGTAGTAATGCCATTTTAAACTGCAACCACTGCTTGTAAAGCAGAATTATGTCCTATACTTGGTGTTTGAAAACGCCTGAAACGTTTCTGAACTACATGGTTTGCTCACCAGGTGTAGAACATGAGAGAGACGGACAGGCTGAGAGATAGAGAAAAAAAGAGAGGGGGGGAAAGAAAGAAAGAAAGAAAGAAAGAAAGAAAGAAAGAAAATGTCAGACAGCCATTGATAGAGACGGAGATGGATGAGAATCATTGGTTTAGCACTTTTTCAAGGACAAACTACATTTTCTAGGAAAACGGAATATTCCAAGAAAGTGCATATATGAGAACAGTATTTTTTTTCTTTTTTATTAACGGTAACTAAAATATGTGACCTCTATTAAGCACAGCAAACAGTCTGACTCATACGGCTTGACATTTGAAGCAGTATAACTATCCACACCAATGTAAGAAAATAGTTCCAGAAACAAAAGGCCATCAAAGCATAGTCAAACATCTTGGTGAGAGGTGTATTAAGCACATAACACTTTCAGATTGATTATTGCATGTGGACATATACTACTGAAATGACAAAATAATTGTAGCCATATGTGAATTGCTCATCTATGTAACAGCTCCACAATTGTAGCACATGATACATTTGACTAAAAGGAATTCTTTAAATAAGACGATTTCTGTGACTGTATATTTTGATAATCCATTCTTTCTTTGACTCCCAAGGCCCTGGTTGTGATGGTGCACTCCAGGTCAAGAGTCCCATTTGTAAAATTGGGACGTATTTGAGGCGATCTTTTCACTGCAGTGTTAATAGAGGAGTGTAGGCTGCCACAGTGCTCCTTAAATGCATCAGGTCACTCGAGGGGAACAAAACGGCCTCACACTGACTATTGGGTGAATGATTGTCATTTACCGTACCCATAAGATTTATGGATCCCTCGTATTAGTAGCTACAACCATGGAGGCTATATTAGACTTTTCTTTTGGATCTCCATTTTAATAGCAATGGCATCCACAAGATGCGCCAATCTCCATGTCAAGAAAAAGTTTTCCAGTACTTTCATCCGCTAGAACACTACTGTTGTGTTGCTGTTACATGTGCTAAATGCAACCAGGCATAGACATCCTCCAAGCCTTAACAAAAGGTGAAATGTTTCCAGGAAAATAGTGTCTGCCTGGCTGCCTGGCTGCTGTCTGCATTATCCCCTCACTGTTCATTCCAAATCCATTACTTGCTGATAAGGTGGTCTGATAAAAAAACAAGATAGACATGACCTGTTAGTGGCTTCTTCACAGCTGTGATTACAGAATTGTGTTCACTTCCAGGCTTCACTGTAACCCATTGTAGTTCTGGTTGGGTTTCACCCACAGGAAAGGTGGATATTGACAACGATCACCTGTTCCGACCAGCATGACTGGGTTGACCTGGGGAGACAGGCTCTTTTTCCCACAAACTATCTTTCACAATCTATTACATAAGAATGAAGAACCATCCATACTCTGACAGTGAGATGTGGTTATTCCATTTTGAGACAGATTAGCATGGTAAATATTTTGAAACATTTTATAGACTGTCCTAAATAGTATCCTAAATTACCCACGTGACATTTTTCTCTGCATCAGTTTCCTCAGCGGTGGCGCGATGCGTTACACCCTTGTGCCACAAGCGCAGCAGGCATTGATGTCTGCACAACAGGTGTTATGCAACCTTGCGTTCCTTGTCACATAACAGGCAAAGGAATAAGGAATCTCTGTTTTAATGGTCACCCAAGCTTTTGCCGTTTCTTCACAAACAACCTAATTTCTACAAAGATAGCAGCCCTCAGCCCTCAGTGGTTTGCTTTGAAAAGGAGGTAGCCTATGACTCCTGTATATAATATATTACAAACATGGATGTCTGATGGATGTGATGGATGTGGATGGGTTATTAATAGAGATATTGCGATAATGTTCCAAACAGAGGCTTGTTCTCTGTCTTATGTACCTCATGACTGTTACAGTGATAAGAAACCTAATGCCTGCAACTTGGAAGTGATTAGGATAACATCTTGGTTGCATCCTTTGCCTGTGTGATGAGAGCCTACTGGTGAATTCATGTGCAGTTGTTTTAAATAAATCATAAAAAACATACATTTTTAGATTAGTCATTATTTGTTCTTATTTCAGTTAAAATGTTCTGATTAAGTTGTCCCTTTCTGTAGGGTTTATTGTTGTCATCACAAAGAAAACAAAGTTCAAAATGTTCTTCTGCCGACAGCTTTGAAACCCTGTTGATTAACAGTCACACTTAAAGATACAAGTTTGCATTTTCAAATCAGCACCTTTCATCATAATTCTCAATCACTCATTCAAAAATATGCAGACAGAGTGGGTTGTACACAGTGCTGGGCACATTGCTCTCATACATTCACACATAGAGTCTGATGTTACGGCATGTGCTTAGATAGACCTGGCAGATTCATTTGTCATCTGGTAGGAGTTCGTTTTTGTCATCAACTATCAGCTGCAGCACTAATAGCCACCAAAAAAGATTAACGCTTTATTTCCATCTAATTTGATTTGAATTATAGTCCAGGATGAAACCACATGAGTTTCACTTGTCCATCCAAGTTATTGACCACCATGGTAACCATGACAACTTCTCAGTCATAGAGCAAGGCCAATTAATCTACCACAGAGTCGCTGGTCTGGAGGTATGGACACACTCACACAAGTGGACACACAAATAAACTTTTCGAGATGCATGATGAAACAACATTACCTACAGCAGATGGTTGTGGTTTGCAACATATTTAATTGAATTATGATCATTCCAAAAAACCCAGGGAGCGTATTTCAGAATAATATATCTTTATTGAGATGCAGTAAAGGATCCATGTTTGATTCAAAAACATAAAAAATTCCCCAGATTGAAGCAACTATGGCAACACAATTGTTCAACGGCAGCATGCATTTAGAACCCAAGCTCACATAAACGTGTAACCTAATCACATAAATCAGAGTAATAGCTTTCTCTAGCCCTCAGTCCTCAGTCCCAGCCACAGTGTGTGTTGAACAGCCAGGACTCAGGTATTGATTGGAGGGGCTCAAGGAGAATACATTAAACTGACTGGCATCTCAACCAAGCAGGGGAGAGAACAGTCTGGAACATGCTTCTGCTGAGACTGTCCATACCAATCCAGAGGTCAGCCAGTTTTTTCCCTCATCACTAAACTGATTATTCTGTTGAAGAAGTCTGGCATACCCGATAAAATTAATGGTTAGGGTTAGGGTTAGGTTATTTTTGCCATGCAAAAAAAAAATATGAGTTAAGCAATTCACATTGCCACAATGTTTGACAAACCCATAACTAGGATTGTTTAAATCAATGTTCAATGAAGAGTAGCTTACTGTTTTACTGCCTGTTGGGAGCAAATGTCACAAATTTTTATCTCTTCACACCTTCCGTTATTACACTTAACAACAGGTTCTCAAGGTGGCAGTGTGAGATTGCAGATGAGGTCAATTGATTTCAGATTTGAACTCTGATGAGTGTTTGATCAAGTAGTAAGGATAGCTTTTAAGGCAGAAATCACTTTAGCAACAGAGCAAGCATTATGTCTACAGGTTGCTGTACTACTGTAAATCGAGTGTTTTTCAAGCATACACATTTCAATGTGCTGTATGCCACAGAATATCATTATCTCAAAGTCACAACCATGAGGTAATTACAAACCTTTTGGTGGATGTTTTGGTGAACTTTTGGTTTCTCTGTGGTGCCTTTAAGGAATTAATCGTGTGGCACAAATCGAATTTGTAGTAGATGTTAATATTTAGCTTTTTAGAAGACCATTTTTACATTTTATTAATTTAACAGACCCTTTTATCTAAGACAAAAGGTGTGTATAGTAAGTCCTGCAGATAAACAAGGACCCAAAGTGCACAGTTCTAACAATAGTTTAGTGGTTAGAGTCAAGGTCTGTAGTTTTACCAGAGACAGCGCAACACCAACAACATCTTAACTGCAATATAATGACATAACTCTGAGGGAAAGTCAGACATCTTACAGTATCAGGGTATCAAGTGCATGCCCCTGACTGTGGCTGAGGTTTCAGTGGTAATGGGAACTAATTGTTCTGACTGTACAGAGAAGCCCCTGGATTTCCTAATGACTTCACCTGTGGGGTGCAGAATGGCAGTCAGGCAGAGGTAATTATTCTGAACATCCCAGCATGGTGCTCTCAGTGTGATCCTCTCATCCACACTACTCAGATGGTTGAGTGTGTGTATGTGATTGAGAAAGAGAGTGTGTGTGTGTGTGTGTGTGTGTGTGTGCATGCCTGTGTGTGTGTGTGTGTGTGTGTGTGTGTGCAAGTAAAAGAGAGTAGGTGTGAGACAAAGTTAAATGAATATGGATGTGAACCGTAAGACTTTGTGAATGTGAACAAAACTCATGGCTTTTTTAAAGCTAAATGTTAAAACTCTCTGACTCTAACAGGTGTCATTAGCCTCGAGTTTAAAGCACATGACTGCCGCTGTAATATGGATATTACAACCGTGAAATGTTATTTATGTTATTTATTTAAAGTGTACAGTCTTACTTCAGGAATATTACAGTTACAAATCAAAGTAAAAACCTGATGAGACTGGAGATGAATGGCACTCCACAGCCACTCTGTTCCAAAATGATTTGTTGCATTGTAAATTAGTTACATATCTTCCATGAGGAACACATGTAGAGTATACAGTATTTGTTGCAAGATCAACCACAATTCCCACATATTTTCCATTCCCTGATCACTGATGTGCAACAGAGGATGGGACAGGAGGCCGACTGGTGGATGTCACTGACCGTACTGAATGTGGGGGCAGCCCTGACAGTTAACCTTTAAATGGCCTAATTATAATCACCAGCTTTTATGTAATCCATGATTGAGATCTATTTTCGTGGGAGTAACGGAACATCCATAATGAACAATGTGTGCATAGGATGCGGTACTCAGATGTAAAGATGATGTAATTGGCATCGTACCAGACAAAAGAGGAGTTATTTAATATTTATAAAACAATATTTATTTATATAAGCCATAATGAGAAAGCCAATCAGAGTATACTCCTGCTATGAGGTCTGCTCCCTTGTCTTCTTTCAAATGGCCCCTGTCAGTTTCTGGATGTTACAGGTGATTGGGGAAAAACAAGTTCAAGCTCTCATCCATAAATTTAAAATCAGGTTTGAGACTGTGGGAATAAGATGCTGCTTTAGTGCCATTGTTTAAATATCTGTTTGTGTGCGTCTTCTTGTATCACATCATTCATCGCTTTTACTTTCCTCACAGAATGGCACAAATTGGTTGTTGCAAGGTGACGCCTGATGATATTGTGCATGTGGGAAATGTATTCTCGTTGCTCTACAGGTGTCATACAACTATCAAGCTCCAATAAAGGGCGTATGTTTGTTTGTGTTGTGATAGCAGGGCACCATACCGGCAAACACAGCGGTTTACTTGAACAGAAACCACAGTCACAGTGAAAAGTATTTTCTCTCAATACAGTATCTATCAATACAGCAGTAATGTTCTCCACAGTGTGCAAACATTAAAAAAATAATCCCCTCCACATTGTTTAGGCCTTAAGACCTGCCAAATGCCTCTCACTGAGTTCTCCACAAATCCTTGAAATAATTGCTTGGAGTGTTTTGACGAAGATGAACTCTTCCTATAAAAATATAGTCTGTTCTTTCACTGAGAGTCTCAAAGCACGAACAAGAGCCTTTCCTCTCAACTTACTTCATTTTCCTTTGTGGATCTCAGATCTTGGGGACTCAAAGCCCAATTATACTGTTTAGCAAACAAATTGATCCATCCTCACTGCTGAACTTAACAATAATGTGCCTCTGAGACAGTGGCCTGTGGCATGAACCACACAAATTGAAAATGGCTCAAAATGAGCACATTAATTCAACACCACCCCTGGAACATTCGGGCACTTGTTTCCACAGTCATCAGGGGGAATCTCCAACTCTCCATGTCTCTGGAGATTAGAACATCTAGTTCTGAAGAGGTCTATCCAGTCATCTTCAATACTGACAGCCTTATTGATATTCACACAACTATTGTCTCTACATACTGTAAGCTCTCTTCAGCGCAGGGCTCATGTGTGCAAATTTCAGATGTTTTCATTGTTTATAAACTAATCAATTATGGCAGTCATTTCAGTCCTGTGGTGGCTGTGTTCGGTTTTAATCTGCACCACAGAAGGCTACAGCTCTTTTTGCTCATGAATGATAATGATTAAATCGTTGCTGACTTCAGTCTCGCTTAATGTCAACGGATGCAGTTCTACCAGAAACAATTTCAGGCACACAATGACTGGCAGCACCACTGCTCCATGTTTTTACATGCAATGTTTTCAGCAGTGATTAAATAACACTTATTCTTTTCTCAAACCTCAGATTATAGGAAGCATCCTTGTCATTATATTCTATAGGTTTTTTTCTTCCTCTAAAGCTCTGGGAAGACAATTTGCAGAAGAATATCATTTGGAAGATTATGAGCCAGATAACAATTCCCCCATCTTGTTCACTGGCACTTCTCCTGGCAATTGCCATGACAGTTAACATTCACATAAACCTTACATTCAGCTCAACAAACTGAAAAAAAAACAGTTTAATTAATTTCACAGCTTAATTAGCAACTTCATGTTCAGAGATAACAACAGTTAACTGACAACACTGTTGTTTTCTGGCAAAGTTTGTTAAAAGCCTTTTTATTCAACATGATACCTCATGTCTAACTTTTTAAACTAAGATTTGGGGGGTAATGTAGGGGGCTGTGGCTGATTTTGACACTTGAAAGGCCTTTTCTTTTTGAAGTTCAGCACGATTTTTCCAGTTTCAGTGGGTCTGACATTCGTTATTTGAGGGAATGTTGTTCTTGTGTTTTATCTTTCACTTCAAAACTCTGCGTTTCTCTCAGTTTATGGATAATGCACCAGAACTAAAAAGTGCTTAGTTCATTTCACCGTAACAAACATGCTTCAGCTTTTCTGAAACACAAAGTGCTGGTTGACTTGGTTCATGAACAGAATGGACAAATGTTGCTTAGAGACGGATGGATGGATTCTGTGTTGCCTTGACAGACTGCACCATTCTAGAATGAAAGTCAGACAACACAGACATGACATCAAACAGAAAATCATTCTCCTGTCTGAACACAAATGTATTTGGCGCACTACCATGACCACGTTTAATAAATGTTTTACTGGCAAAAGCCTGGGCAGTAGTTGTAAAATGCTTTCGTTTGAAATCTTCAGTATTTCAATTTAGAATGAGAAAACACATGAATCCCCTGGAGTTTGACTTAGACTTTCACAATAAATCAAAAAGCTATATTTGTTAGTTAATCCTGGTAGATACAGAGATGATTGACCAGTTTTGCACACGATCATCCAGAAGGATCCTACCTCTTCTAGTAAAGCTGCTCAAAAATGATTGGAGCGTTGTCTAGGAGACAGTCTGCTTCTCCTAGGTTCTCCCTTTAGGTCATAAGCTTTGAAGAAGAAAACAATGATTACTGTTTCAGGTATCCCCATGGTATGCACATCTGCAATTGTGCAACACACTGACACTGACTGTACAATAGTGATTATAATTGCATCAAGAAATTCATATTAAATGGTATTTCATGAAATAAAAAAGGTTGTTGGGGGATTCTAGTTTAAATCGAAACCTGAGTTGTAACCAGGTTAGGTTAGATTGATAGCTCAGTGTTACAAACGTTATAAATATTATGTAATTATCCCTTTTGGGACATTTGCATAATCGGCAAACAACTGTCACTGAATATATTCTGTAGCTTTTTTGCTTTGAAACCTTCATATTATTCTGGGGGCAGTGAATAGCTGATTATGACCTAGCAACAAGTAGACATAATGTATTTTACAGTGAAACTTTAATTACAATGTTTTTTACATTGTTATTTAGATTTTATATGCCGTCTCAGGTCGCATAGACAGTAACAACCGAAACCTATACGATGACATTAGGTAGAGCACAATTAAAATTTAATCACTAACTGAAACCAAGTCTGGTCGGTAGTCAGTGCTTCAATTCAGTAAATTTCTAAATCCAGTGTTGTTGATGCTGCACAAGCCTCCGTTACTATTGGACAGTAGTGGGTTGGACGCGAAGGGCTAAGCATCTTTTGTTAATGCGCAAGAGGCGTGAAAGCAGACACACCAGTCATTGCGCAGAGGATATGGATGTGGACGCGTCGCGCGCTCTAGTATCTGGTGCGGACAGGCTGCACTCAGCGGCGCTCAAGGTGGCCAAATGAATCACCGCCCTCCCGGCTCGTCCAACGTGCAATGGCTTAACCGGAGAGACATGAGTGTCCGGACAGAGGACAGTATTAGCTTGTGCCAAAGGGCCCTCCAAATTGTAACGGACCTGTGTCTCGCCGGGCATGTAGATCGGGAGAAATGTTCGGATATATTTCCCCTTGAAAGCAGCATACCAGGTAAAGGAAACGCAGGTAAATAGGAAATTATTTACGTTTTCTATTACTCTTTCCCAAGATTGCTTTCCCCCTTTGTTACGGTTTGGTTTATTTGGTCTTAAGTGGCTGCTAAGGCGTTTTTTTGAGGCGCAACTGTTGGCGTAGTGGTAACTTCAGCTGACTTTCTGAAGCAACTTTTGTCTTTGCTGTAGGTCGATCTCAATCTGTCAGTATTGGGTGGGCCTGGGGGAAATGAATGGACAATGAGAAGGTGAAGGATTTAGGTGCTTTTATGTTAAATTAAGCTACAATACGATTGGGAAATATTTTGGAGTGGAATTTCCTCGCAATATAATGCGGAGTGAATTTCCTTAGGCTGTGTCCGCAAGCCACGCTGAAGACTCAACAGGTAAAACATAAAAGTAGTCAATCGTGAGCGGAGTCGGATGTTTTGTGTGGTTTTAAGACAATATGCTCAATCATAAGCTACATTTATTTCGATACTCTGATCTACGCCAGCAGAACATGATGTCTGCGGTTAGTCGTGTATTGTCTGCGGCCAATAGGCCTACCTGTCAAAGTAGCCTATTGAGTCGTCGCACTTAAAAAGTAGGCTACAATTAAGAATTCCTAAAGGTTTAATGTTTGGATGTAAATAATATACGGTGCAATATAATCTGAGTAACTTTAATTGTATAATGGATAAGAGAAAGCTAAAATAATTATAGAAAAGCATTGCTATATAGAAACCTTGTTTTGCGCCGTCTGTTTATAAAGGTAATGTGGGTTACATTATGAAACCATGTAGAAAGCGATTGTCCATGAATCCAGACAAAATTGGTTCAATTTAATGTTTTCCCATTGTGATGAAGATCTATGTGCTTAAATAAGATGTGACTTTCTAACATCCCGTTAATTTAACAGAAGTGCATTTGCCTTCTCACAGCTTGCTTTCTCTCGTTTTCTCTCTTTCTTGCATGTTTGTCTGTCTCTCTGTCCATTGCTTTCTTATCTATCTTATCTTCCTCTGTCTTGCACAATCTCTTGCTCTTTCTCTCTCCCCTGTCTCTTTCTATCCCTGTCTCTGTCTCTCCCCCACTCTCTTTCGCTGTCTTTCTCTCTCCCTGTCCCTTTCCTCATGTCTCTCTTTCTTTCTCCCGGTCTATCTCCACCTATCTCTCTCTCTCTTTCTCCCTCTCTCCCTGGTTGTTTGTAGACATCTCTGTCAGTCTCCTTGCTGTGGTCGTGGGTTTCTGTGGCCTCGCCCTGTTGGTAGTCTCTCTCTTTGTCTTTTGGAAGCTGTGCTGGCCTATCTGGAGGAGCAAGGCCCTCTCATCCCACGCCGACAACAATGGTCTCCGGGTGGGACTCCCCGAAGCACCTCCACCCATCCTGCCGCCGGTCCTCGAGCCCAAGGTCGCGATGGAGGAGGAGAAGAAGAAGAAGGTGCCGGAGGTCAAGCTAAACGGGCGGAGCTCGGTCAAGCTCCTGGAGGCGGCCATGAAGATCAGCCAGACGTCTCCAGACATCCCCGCCGAGGTGCAGACAGCGATCAGAGAGAGGCTCAGCCAACAGGCCAAGATCCAGAGGCAGACCACTGAACCCACCTCCTCCTCCAGGTACACTGCCTCAGGACAGGGCCCTGATCCCCATTGAGCCATCATCCTAAGTGCTCTCGTCCCCACTCCTCTCATCCTCAATGCCTTAATCCCCCAACTCCCATCTCTTTGGCTCTCATCCCCACTACTCTCATCTCCAGTGCCCTCTGCAGTGTCCCAATCTCTAAGGCTCTCTGTTCAATCATCTGGGTCTATTTATCCATGAGTGGTAAGGAAGAGGCTGAGAGAATGTGTAAACATGCTCTAAACTGTAAGGGCATGCTTTTAGCAAGTTTCAACATCTAGGGAGGATGTTGAGGCGTATGTAAGTCCATCTATTTATACTTAACAAGCTATTTTCAAGCATGACAAAAGGGAGAAAATATGCTACATTTCCCATGCACAAACAGCACACCAAAAACCATGAGCATGGCATGACAGTCACATGACAGTTCATGACATGACAACCGTTAAGTGACATGATAGTTCATGACCAATCACAACTAGTGACCTTAAAACACTGTGACTGGTGGCATCATGGATGACCTCGGAGGGTCGCCTACCCCCACAGGCTTCTCAAGCAGCGTAACACAACGCCCCCTCGCTCTAGTTCAAGCCCTGTAATCACCCATGGCCACATCCTGCATGGGGCGTGCACGTGAGTCACGCTGCCATGGCAACGGCGGTAAACGATCCCTGCAATTAAACAATCAGCGCGCTTTCTCTATGTTTTTGGGGACATTGTTTTAACGAGCACATCTGTAATTTGCCATGCTGTAAGGGGATAGGAGGAACTGTCGTGCTGCAGGGCACAATTCCTACTGAGACCAGCTAAGCAGCTGCAACTGGTCTCTCAGGGGAAGCCATTGTTGAGACGTGCTTGCAAATGTTTGTCATTAGGAAGGTTAATGTAATTTCTTGAATCTAGGCTCTCTTAAATCACACACTGATGAGGCGGGCACCGAAATGACTAATTTTATGTTGCCACTTCTCCCCATCTCCTAATCATTTAGTATTTTTCTTCTCCCTACTACTTACAGACTTTTTCTTTTAACGTTGATTGATTTTTCATGCAATTCTTTCCATGCTGTGTTTATCTAAAAGTTTAATTTGCTGATTGCTCATGAATCTGAGGACATGTACAAAGTGAACAACTTAGCTTTGTCCCATGTACTGTGTATTTACATAAACATTGCAACAAATGTTATGCAGAAGATCCCTTCATACAGAAATAAGGGATCCTTTTATAAAATATTTTAAACATGAATAAAAAAATCTAATATCACTAGCTGTAGTGAATTGGAATCGTTCAATTTGATGTTTCTTTTCCTAAGCTCTTGTTTCATGCAGCCAAGGTTTGGACATTTGCAACGGGTTACACTGTAGGTTCTTGTGATCTTCTTGTGGCATAGGAAAAATGAGTGCCAGTTGCTAGGTGACACCAGAGGTAAAAAAAGATGAATGGTTTGAACAACCGGTGTAACTTATTAGTGAATGGAATCATGCTCAAGATGTTCTAGACATCTTCTGATAAAGATCTGAAATACAAAACTCATGCAGTTGAAGTGCTCTTCTTCACAGTTAAGTCCATGATATCAAGTTATCTTGATAATCTTGGTGGAAACCACAAGTGAATCTAGATTTGAATGAAATGAATGAAACATAGTTAATTAGCACAAAGTAAAGGCATTAAATGACAGGCTACATGAGACACAAATGATTTTGGCCACATTTAATACCAACCTTTTTTCATTCAGACACAATTCATTCCGCCGCCACCTGCCTCGCCAGATGAATGTTACAAGTGTAGACTTCAGTATGGACACCCTGCCCATACGCCAATCCTCTACGGTAAGCATCGGACGAATCAAGCCAGAGCTCTACAAACAGAAGTCTGTCGACTCGGAGGACGGGGCCAAAGAACCGGTGGAGACGTGTGGAAAGCTGAGCTTCTCGCTACGATACGACTACGAGGAGCAGGCGCTGGTGGTGACGATCCTGAAGGCCCTGGAGCTGCCCGCCAAGGACTTCACAGGAACCTCCGATCCTTACGTCAAAATCTACCTGCTGCCAGAGAGGAAGAAGAAGTTCCAGACTCGAGTCCACCGCAAGACCCTCAACCCCACGTTCGACGAAGCCTTCTGCTTCCCCGTGGAGTACGACCAGCTGTGTAACCGCAAGCTGCACTTCAGCGTCTACGACTTTGACCGCTTCACCAGCCATGACATGATCGGAGAGGTGGTGGTGGACAACCTTTTTGAGCTGTCCGATCTGTCCAGAGAGGCAGTGGTTTGGAAGGACATTCACGTCGCCACTACGGTGAGTGTGACCTCATATAACATCCCTTTCAGAACATTTTGACCCAAGGGAGAATAATGTGGGGTCAGGGCTGGGTTGCGAAGAGTTCTCGAGAGTTAGCAATGATCAGTGAAGAATTACCCTAAAGTAGATTGCTTCAATAAATAAACAGGTTCAAGTACATGCTTAATTCTTGTGGTGAAAAATCTAAATATGAATATTATATGTGTTGTGTGTTCGTGCGTAACATGTAACTCAGCCCATTTGTCACCTACTCATTAATTTATCAACATCTTCTGTTTTAGGATGTGGCCTTATAAGCCATCTAACCTGCCCTGGAATTGATGAATGGTTGCCACTTTTTCTCCTTGCTCTGAGTTTGATTATTGCTCCTTTGAGTCACCTTCATCACAGAAAGGGTGTGCTTGTTGTTTGCTTGTTTGATTGTACCTGCAATCTATTTTTATCACTAGTTAATCTGGACATACTTGGATACCTGGAACAGACTTTCATGGAAATTATAGACATACAGAGTTATAGCCATAACCTCATGTTGCACTGAGTAACAAATGGTGCCATATTTATCTTTCTACAGTTTGATTAAAAACGTTTCCTCCGGCTCAAAACATTTCCTGGACAACATCAGTCTAAGTGTTTAGGAACCGGGCAGTGTGGACTGAGTATGATAAGCCTTAGTTTAGGAAGTGCTGGTCATGAACCTAGGAGATAAGGGTTACAGTACATGCGTAGCTCATTAATGCCTTAAACAAGCCATATTTTTACATTTACATTCATTCATTTAGCAGACACTTTTATCCAAAGTAACTTCCAAGAGAGAGCTTTACAAACATGATAGGTCACTGGGAAGGGGAAGGTAAGAACCGTAAGAGCATGCAGTTCAACAAGTTACATTTAAACAACATGAACCTCAAAAGTGAAAGAGTGTACCTATAGAAAAGCAAGCAACAATAATATATTTCACAGCGAGGACTAGAATTTAAATCAGTTACAACTAACCAACAAGAGCAAGAGTCATCATGTTCCTGGAGGAAAATAACATCAGGTCCAGCAAATCTTTCCTAAGTACCGTTTTATTCCCGGAACAAGTGCGTCTTGAGCCTTTTCTTGAAGGTGGGGAGACAGTCAGTGTCTCTGATGGAGGTGGGGAGTAGATTCCACCATTGAGGGGCCAGACAGGAGAAGAGCTTGGGTTGGGAGCTCGGGCTCTTGAGAGGTGGGACCACCAGACGGTTGTCAGAAGAAGACTGTAGGTGAGGGGTGGGGGTGCAAGGCTGGATTTGATATAGATTTGATATTCCTCCATTTTAATTGCCAATATTTTAATTAATGGCATAATAAAGCACACCCCGTGACTCACTCTCAACCAATCAGAATGCTTGATTTCAACCACCCGTATTATAATTAAGCAATTTATTGGTTAGCAAGCTATACTAGCAACATTCGGTTAATTTTTGAGCAATAATATTGCACTGTCCTGTGCTATCAGTGCTAACTGGCTGGTCTAGCTACTGAAACGTTGGACGGAAGCTCAGGTCTATAGTTGCTAACTACACTACACTTATTTAATTTGAGCTTCGTAGCCACGCAATTACACGCTGCGCGTCGGGCCTAACAACACCCTTGAACACATACTTTATTGGCGATAAAGTACTGCCTCTCGTACCTTATTGCTTAAATAAAGTATACCATTTGAAGTACAGCTTATTTTAACGTGGAGGCAGGGGATACATCTCTCGTTCCAGGAATATTTCTGTAGAGTAACCCTGTTTTGTTTACAGACATAAATGCTGAAAGTCTCTTTGTGTATTGTACTCTTTGTGTTGATAGGTTTCTGCCCTCCACTGTTCTGTCTCCTTCTGTTCTTCTATTATTTGTGTATTGCTTTGTTTAGCTCCATTATCAACCCTCTGTGACTGTTGATCCTGTTCATGCAATCTTTTGGCAGTTACATTACCTGAATTACCATCCGTCTGAGGTGGAATGAGGTTATGGCTTTTTGGAGGCATTATAACAATGGTGGCCTACCATCAATTTCATTTGACAGTTTTTTTTTTACAACAAATAATCTTTTTTTCAAATTCACAGTAATTACTCAATTTCAAAGTGTCCTTTTCAAATGAGGTATTTATGCATTCATAATTGATGTTGTTGTTGTCACACTGAGTAGACTATTACTGAGTTGTCGGCATCACAAAGTTCAAGGAGTTGAACTGTTATTTCCCAAAAATGCTAGTGTAGTTTTGTGTTATCAAGTGTTGTATTTTTTTCTTCAGTGATATGACTGGTTGTAAAGTACCACCCAGTCAACTGGAAAAAGATAACTACTGTAATTCAAGGCTCCTGTACT
Source organism: Hypomesus nipponensis (assembly GCF_054491055.1). Lineage (NCBI taxonomy): Eukaryota > Metazoa > Chordata > Actinopteri > Osmeriformes > Osmeridae > Hypomesus > Hypomesus nipponensis. The sequence continues at coordinate 7,747,982 of NC_140367.1, forward strand.
TTAAACCAGGCTATTTCCAGTTCCATGTTGACAACATAATCACCAAATCAGAATAATTCACCAAAATATTACATTAACGATCCTCACCTTGCACGACTGGTGGTTTGTGGCAAGAATTTGGGACAGGAGTGGAGATGGGGTGACTCGGAGTGTTCAAATGCCGATTTATTGTAGAAGTGGAATTTCCAGAGCAATTTCCAGAACATCCACTGCCTGATAATACCTGATTCCTTCATGATAAGTACCTTTGGCATAACGTTTTTACATTGATTATTAAAAATTGATGATTCACTAACAAATCTCATAACATTCTCTAAAATGAAACATATTCATGGTGGACGAACTGTACTTACACAGAATATAATTCTGAACCTATACTCACAGCATGGCCAATAAAACAGTATCTCTGATGTATTACAATTATGTATTACAATGATGTCTTTTTTAATCTGCCATAACTTGTATGTCCACAGGATTGTACTCTCAGAGGTACCATACTCACATGCTCTAAAATTATCATTTCTATGGAGAGTAGAAGTTACTTTATGTTGTTCAATATGCAATTAGCAATATTAAATGAGTTTAACAGCATACGCAGACACTAATGGGGCCTCCTACGTGTTTTGTAAAACTCATTTGTATATTCCACCTTGAGTGAGGTCCCAATTACACAAATGCACGTTTATGCACTTCAATCAATCTTAAATATGTTCTTTTGTTTGTCTCCAGGAGAGCGTAGACCTTGGAGAAATCATGTACTCGCTCTGCTACCTTCCGACGGCAGGCAGGATGACATTGACCGTTATCAAATGCAGGAACCTCAAAGCCATGGACATCACAGGCTCTTCAGGTAAGGCTGCAGCAGCACAGATGACCAGGACAGCTACAACAACACAGTATCCTATGATGGAGTAATGACTGCAATGACTCAACTGCAATGTTGAGATGATGTTATTGTTGCTCTGTCTCGTTAAATACAGACTGCTCCTTTGTATTAACCTAACTTCTAGTCCGTGATAATCTGCTGCAATCAAGTCATGCATTTGAACATCGCTTTGATGAAAACACTTGATAAATGTAGAAATGTAAACGTACAAAGATAAGAAAAAACAGGGAAACACATTTCCATGACATGTCTTTAATGTATGTGGGTGAGTTAATCGTAAGTGAAATGTGAAATCAAATTAAAATTAAACGCCATTGCATCTTCCTAAAAAGTGAAGGTATTGTGTCTCTAGACCCCTACGTGAAGGTTTCTCTGATCTGTGACGGACGCAGGCTGAAGAAGAGGAAAACCACCACAAAGAAGAGCACGCTCAACCCAGTTTACAACGAAGCCATTATCTTTGACATTCCTCCGGAGAACGTAGAACAAGTCAGCTTGTCTATCATGGTGATGGACTATGACCGGTGAGTTGAACATTTCCCTATGAAGAAAACGTAACTGTTCTGCATACTGAACATAATGATGCTTTAGATTACAGTGTAAGAGGGATCGTACCATTTAAGTGTAATCATAGCCAACTGCTACTGCAGTCAATGAGTTGAGAAGTGGAATGAAAAATTAAGTGAAGTTGAACTGGAGTAAACTTCTCAAACTAAACTTTCCACTTTAAGTTCTCATATACAATCTAATCATGACCACTAAGTGGATGTCTCCCAGATGCCCCATAATTTACTGATATTGGCAATTACACGTTTGAAACATTTAATCAGACTTAAATGTACTGTGGTTGTTAGGTTCTATAAGCTTTGTTGTGTGCTGACAAAGACATCTTGAGTGAATCCATTGTCTTGATTCAAAGCTTTTTTGATTAGCTATCTGCTTATATACACAACTTTATTTGTACATGTTTGTTTACCTGTTTTTGTGTGGATTTATATGCAGTGTTTTGAAGACAAAATTGCACATATTACACAGTGTGCTTGATTGCTTTTGAATTTCAACAGAGACAAAGAAGCAGAAAAACTGAATAATTAAACATTGTAGAAAATCTGATCAAATGTGACTGTAACATTAGGCTGCTTTAACCCAATGACTCAATATGAGGCATGTATGTGTGTGTGTCATATCTACAGGGTAGGACACAACGAGGTGATTGGTGTTTGTCGCACAGGCCCAGAGACTGAGGGTCTTGGACGTGACCACTGGAATGAGATGTTAGCTTATCCTCGCAAGCCCATCACACATTGGCATGCCCTGGGAGAGGTAGAAGCCTGTTCTTTTTTCCTGAAAGTAAGAGTAGGTACAACAAATAAATTGCAGGGTTTTTCAGAGCTCCCACTCTGCTTAGCTGCATCACATGGCTATCTAAGCATACAGAAACATGTCTTGCAGCCAATCACAGAGCTTTGGAAAATACCCTGTCAATTAATACAAATACACAGCTTGATGAGAATACAAGGATGTTGTCTGTGCCAGAATAGAGAGGGAAATCTGACCCTGACTATAATTATCATACATGGGCAAAGTCCAAATGATCAATTGGATACATGGTGTCCTGGTAATGATCCCTGGTTAGTTTGATCAGGGAAATTGATTGAATTAGGTCCCATTACTGGGTTATCTGTCTATCAATCTCTTATTATCTATGGTTGCAGTGTGGGACTCTCAAACATGTGCAAACAAGTGAGAATTCTAATTAAAGTCTGGCAGTAGCTCTGAGAGCATAGTCTCTGGCAAAGACGTCACAAGACGATATCCTTGATAGAAACATTATGACATTAAGAACTCTTATCATGGTTGGACACAGGTTCCGTCAATAGTGATTGTGCATGCACTATCAAGTAGCTTTGCAATTTCATTTGTAAAACAAAATGATGACCAATTAGTTGCAGATAGAGGACTTGTCTCTCAATCCTGAAGACTTACAGATATTAAACAGTTTCACATTTTCTCCACAGTGGCCTGGAAGAGCAACAAGCTTCGAGAGCCAGGGCTCCTGTCCGTCACCCAAACCTCCTCTGACGCCCTGAAGAAGACAGGTTGAACCAAATATGACATTACCTAGGATAACGTTATTTATTCAGGTGTTATGAGACATTACTCAATTAAATAAAACATTGCACAATATGCAATTCCTCCATTAAGAGGTTATGGTTTGGGTGAGTGTAGTTCATTAATGCAGTGCCAACAAAACATTTTTGCTATTATCTTCATTAGAAGTTGGTAGCTAGTTTTTGTTCCAAGTATGGTTAATTGGTAATGGTACTGTTTAATTTACATTACAGAAGAGCTGCCTAGGCATTTGATCTTTATCACATGCAGTTGGTGGATTAACAAAGTTGCAAGGTTTACATAGAAAATTGTTAAAGAAAATACATTCCAGGACTTAACTTTCATCAATATCTCTCCTGCAGTCTAAATTAAGTAAATTGTCATTTAATAATATTGCACAGGAACTTCCTTAAATGGCAAACGTGCTACTGTATATATATGAGCATATTTTAAAGTTCTTTAGTTGCCATTTTCACATTGGATGGTGCAATACTAAAGGGCTCAGCTCGATGTCATGATCTCAACATTGCCTAAATAGACTGTGAATAATAAGTCCCCAATATAAACACAGGTGGTCTCAACGTATAGGGCTGGGTGGACATCCTTCAGAGTATACACATTATTTTGCCACCTGGCAACTGACAGTCTATGCTTATTTTAACAAAGTACCGTATCAGGCATACATTATTTGGCTGAACTATTTCAAAAACCTGTTGATTTTCAAAATTGCAGTGAAGTAAGTAGCTGAACAGTAGCCAGTATGTAGCAGGCTGTTTTTACATAGCGGAATGTACAATGCGTAGTCTGCAAGGCACAATAACTAAATTAATAAATATTCCCTTTTCAGATTAAAAAAAAACAATTTAATTAATAGGGTTATGAACAATCTATTATTATTAATCAAAATTAATTAATTAATTTTGGAAGGCATGAATAATGAGATACATTTAATTTGACATTTTCTTCTAGTTGGCTGGCTGTATAGAAAGTTTAAGTATGTAAAGATGCTAAATGAACATAAAACAACCAAGCTTCTTTCATGTTAAATTGTTGTACATCAACTAGTTAGACTTTCTTTCTTTAAAAAAATATACTGGTTGTGTTATACAGTATTTTGTGCTTCATTGAAAGCCATACGATACAAAGTAAAGAACCTTTCTGTCTTAAAGTATATTTCTGATTTACACATAAGTAATAATACAAAACAAACATAGCACATACTTAAAGGCTATGAACTGTTAACTTTACTTTGCACATAATAATAATTAGCTATTGCCCCTAACTATCCCCAGGATTAAAACTCATGGTTTTTTGTACTTTGTAGCATGCATGTCAATGTATTATATCAATATTGTTGAACAAGTCAAACTTAAGTGAAATTAAATTAATATATGATATAGTATTTTATACATGCCAATACACTATGTTTACATTTGTACATACACCTCTTAATGCAAGTGTTTGTATATATTTAAAAGAAAACACATAAGAGCGTTTGTTGTTGTATACTTCTTGCGATCAAAAAGTAAATGTGTATTTCTATGGAGTGTTTGGTGATAATTTGTACAGCTCAAGCTTGTGCTTTTCATTGTATTTATACTCAGTTAGTATCAATGGTGGAAAACTAATCTAAGTATATAAGTGAACTAAATTTTCTCTGGATGATCCCTATATAAGAATTTAGTGTGTATCTGCTGAAATTATGTGAAAATACCCACTGAGAAAGAACAGAAACTGTAACCACATGTTATGAAGTGTACAGTTTGTGATAACTTTTGTAACAATTTGCAGTAAATATTTGAAATATGATTTTACTGTGTGTTTCCTATGTATTTTAACAAAATAAAACATTAAACATGTAAAGCTTCAAGTCCACTTGTGATAAGTGATTTGAAGTTTCTGGGTGAAATGAAATAGCTGTGAAATGGCAAGATGATCTTCTTACTGTCTACAGTTTAATATTCCTTTGTGATAAGAGTTACCTAATGGACCTCTGAGTGGTATGTAATTATTCATCCTTGTCAAGTTGTTGAATTTTGGGGTAAATAAAAGTGGCCTATATTCATTAAAAGTAGTGGTGCACATATAAATGGTAGAGTGGTTGCAACCTAGTTCTTTAGAGCTGTTGTATGCAAGAGAAAATTGTGATTTTATGGGTAAGTGAAAATTGTGAATCATCCCATGCCGACTACCTTATATTCTCATACATTAATACATGTTTTAATGTACTATACATTCTCACACATATTTGATGTTTGCTCCAAAAGCAAAATGGATTTGATTGTTGTTCGTGTACCATTGATCAAAACCCTGATTTCACATTATATTCCACATGTTAATATGTACCTGTGGTATAATTTTAATCTTTCTCTACTGCTATGCCATACAGTACATTTGTGTACTTGAACATTTTATCATCAATTAAATATAAAGCAATTGACAGAGTTTTCATTCAAGGGAATTTTAAAAATGTAATTTTGTTCATGTATTTCCTACATATGTTGATTTTAAGATGTTAGGGTCTTTGTTCAAATTAAGTGGCATGGCAGCTATGACAGTAAACAATCTGGATAACATTGAGAAGAAATTCATTTCTGTCAAAACAATCATCTTACAATGTTTTTTGCAATTGAACACTTTTCAGTCACCTAATGAATATTCATCTTACCCCAAGCACAGGTACCACAGGACTTTGTCTCCACTCAATAAGGCCATGTACTGTGAGAAGCACACTACTCTCCCTCGATGCAACACCTACCAAACAGGTTACGTCTCATAACTGATTAGCTACAGAACTTCAGTCCCTGAGTGGAAGGTGATATTGATGCGAGGCACCTTCGGGGGCCTTCCGTTGCCCGTCCGCCCCTTGGCAACGGCCAGTGGGGCGTGTCACCATCATTGTGTTGGCCTGTCACTTTAATTGCCGAGCCGCCACTCACACAGAGTGCCTAGCTTCCACTTATTCTCCCGTCGCTCCGCTCATCTACTGGTGTCTGACACACGCTCCATTAAAACTGTTTCTCTGCGCGCTGAAAGGCCAAGAAGAAAAAATGCTTTTCTCCTCCCCTGGACAGGAAAGCATTATATGTTGTCCCCCATTTGGAGAACATAATTGTTGATAATTACAGAGCCTAGAACCAGCTTCAAAGGTTCTTGCTGTGTGTGCAACTACGCAAGAGAAAAAAGACTAATTCAAAGGCAGAGAAAACTTTAGGATTCCATTGTTCAACTAATTTAGATCTGCTTTTAATAGCAACTTGTTTGTTTAAAACTCTTAAATCAATAGAAATTGGTCGTACTGGAGATAGTGTAGCCCACAGTGTAGCCCACTGGTTTGAAATCTTGATGTTGTATGTAACAGATTTGGTAACGATGTGCTATTTCCATCCAGGTACATCAAAACAGAGCATGTGCTAACAACATCAAAGGACAAATGAGGACAAACTGTCTCTGGAACACATTCTGACCTCTCAAAGTATAGAGCTACTTCCTTCTTCTTTGTCATCTGTTTCTTTTTGATGGTCATAATCTAAAAAGGAACATTTTGATCTTTACATAATATCCGAACATGCCTTTGATCCCATTTAATGGATAGACATCGCTGTTTCAGTCGTTTCCTTGGTAATGAAAGCCACCAGCTCCCTTTTTTGGTAAACCCCTATTTAGCATTTTGATGTATCTTTGGTCAGAGTTTGCTAATAGCTCCACATGTTGATGCATGTAATTAAAGCTTTGTAATTTCCTGGGTGTTTGTGTCTGGTATACAGCAGGCATGCTTTTTATGGAAGACTTGGGGACTATTGCACTATCTTTGCAACCGTCATCAACAATGCACTTGAAACACAGGAATACATTTAAAGAAAATGTTTTCAGCAAATTGATGATTTTTAATAAGATTTATCCATCTCATTGTTTATTCTGGGTAGGTATTATTCATACTAATTGATTCTAAAGTAGTATGAATAATGTACACATGAATGTACATTTCAACAAAAATAAAGATTGTAGGCATTGTTTCTACTGTGGGCAATGCTTTTACTGTAGGCAATGCTTGGGAGTGACATGGCAGTTATAATGTTACCTTAATTTGTTTGTAAAGTGTAAACCTTCAGATTGTTTCTATACTTTCACAGATTTATCAGAAGCAAGACCAGGAATGATGAGTTTAGACATGCGTATAACCACTAAGGGTTTAGCAAAAAAAAAGGGGGGTTGGAGTTCAGTTACTCTTGAAGTATAATAACAGTTTGACGGACAAAGAAACTGTCAGGTGTAGAGATCATGTTATGCAAGTGCAAAAATAAACACTACAAAACAGTTACAATGACACGTGTGGGCAAGAAACAGTGTTATAAGACTGGTGGAGAGACACAGCCTTAATCTTAGTCGAGTGTGGATTTATCGAGGGATACAATGGGTTAACTGGTTCACAACACTGAAGTGGAACGTGGTCAATTATAAGGACCATTACATGTGGAAGGATGGACAGGCTGTTATGTCATATCACATCCCATTAAACCCAAATAGATGGTTTTATAACAGGTACTTGAGGTTGCATAAAGAATATCTTGTGCCACAACACATTTTCACACTATTTGCTTTTAAATTACAACTGCAGTTCAATGCTTGATCATAAAAGGAACAAATGGAAGTTATTGTTCAGCAGGACCGTGCAGAGATCTTTTTTCTTCAATGGCAAATACACGAAAGAATTGTGTAAGTTATCTTCCAATTATCATCATAGTTTGCAACCTACAATAAAGACCTATTTGATTGCAGTGATGCATTGGCATGTATTTGATGTGTGATATATCTGGCTTGCTCTTAGACAGGGCCCGCTTTGTAGCAAAGGAGTCAGATCACAAAGAGCTCAACAAATAGATTTACCATTAACATTGCTCTCAAACCCCTGGGTGGAGAGGCGGGGTTTAACAAATGGAAAATGGTGGGAGTCAAGACAAGATGTTTGGGAGTCAAACATAACCTGTTATTTTATTTTTACTCAAGGACTTTAAGTAAAAGTACTTAAAAGGACTTTGTGTATTTTATCTTGTACAAAGTAATTCACAAACACTACATTGATTAAGGAATGTTATTTTTACTTTACTGCCTGAAAAAGGCAGTGCTGGTTCGACTGCTTTCATCTGAAGAACGCTCCGATGTCTCACCTCGTTAGACAGTACATCTAACTTGCTAGAGGATTCCAGAAAAAACACCAAGGGCTTAGGAAGCTGCCTGCTTCAGTAATGAATGTTGAATCTGTTTTCATTCACCAGTCAGCCTAGTCACAGAGAGGAAAGAGAAGGGTTACACAAAATAAAAAGAAACTAGCTCTGCCAACGGAAACATATTGATATAAGGGGCCCAAAATAGATGTTTTACCCCATGGGTAAGAGCACTGGAATCGTCTTTCATTACTTTTCTTTCTGGATTTATTCGCTTTGACATGTGCATGGAGCTCATGAATAACCAGGACATGTTAATTCATGTTTACTTTGGTGAGGGGGGGATGTTAAAATGTGTCTGTTACATGATCTCAACAGGGGGTCTGGGAGAAGACACCCACAAAATAAAGACTATTACATGGTTGATTATGCTCTGAAAATGGTTATCATGACCTACATCAGGGCAGGATTACATTGTGCTCTCTGATGTATGCTGTGTGACATCCCTGTAGTTGAGTCAATTTGGAGTCCCCAGTATGGTTATCAATCGTAGAATTGGACCCACAAAGCTACAGGAGGACCTACTTTATAAGGAACAATGAATACATACATGAAAGAATTGTGTAAGTTATCTTCCAATTACCATCAGTTTGAAACCTCCAATAAAGACCTATTTGATTGCAGTGATGCATTGGCATGTATTGTATGTGTGATATATCTGGCTTGCTCTTAGACAGGGCCCCCTTTGTAGCAAAGGTGTCGATCACAAAGAGCTCAACAAATAGATTTACCATTAACATTGCAAACCCCTGGGTGGAGAGGTGGGGTTTAACGAATGAGAAATGGTGGGAGTTAAGACCAGATGTTTGGGAGTCAAACATAACCTGTTATTACCTGTCAAAGCTACAGGGGGACCTACTTTATAAGGAACAATGAATACAGACTGCAGTTAAGGTAAAAAAACATCTTAAACACCTGAAATTCCTGTGTACATCCATTCATCCCTGTCTTCTATATGTGGATTTCCGTCTGACTGTGAAGATTTAACAGCCTTGGTGTCGGAGGGGGGAGGGCTACAGAAACATCATCCACAGGAGGATCCCTGCTGCTCAATGTGCCTCTTAATTCTCTGACACTATAGACGCTGGTGTCAAGCCTGTCTGAGCATGTATCAGAGAATGTCATTATCCTCCCACGGCTGAAATTGGACACACAGACCTCCGTTGCCGTGCTCCAACAGGTGTGTTCGGTGACAATGGCGTCCCCCTCACCCTCAGCTGCTGTCCCCCTGGAGGGCGGTGGCACCGGGAGGAGGCCAGACGGCTCACGCCGGGGTCTGACCGCGGCTGTTGCTGTGGTAATCCACTCGATGCAGTGCAGAGGTGTGGAAGTCGACGTGAATCATTCGATTCAGAGGGAGGCCACGCGGGAGGATGTGAGCCTGAATGTGAATGCAACCGTTCATCACCCGCATCGATCGTCACAGAGTTCCCTCCCACCCAGCAGCAGCACATCCACACAGGTCCTCAGTCATGTCCTACGTGGTCACAAACAGGTGGATGGTGCCAGGGACGTGAGTCACCTGTAAGCATCCTTGCATGCTGAGGAAACACAAGCAGGTGTTTAAAGATTGCCAAAGGCCTTGTCCAACCTTTTCCTCTGCAATGAGTTCTGAGGAACATGGTTGTAAACTAATCTTCTCGTTATGGTATTTCAAGTATTACGATGCATACGACACACATTGGGCACATACATACAAACTTTCCCTCTCTCGCTCAATGTGGGGAACATAACCAGTCCAGCATCCAACATTTACAACTCCTAAGCTTACATCTTTTATTTTCAGTTTCAATTGTTTTCCATTGACTTCAACACTTCAACCAATGAGGTTCATTAACAAGACAGCCAGGCCAGATCACTGTGTTCACTTTTCCATGTCATGCTGACATCTACACAGGCTAGAGTCCATTTGAGGAGAATGGTAATGTAGTCTAGTTCTGTTTCTGTGAATGAAAGACCAGACTCCCACACTAAAGGGATGAGTCACTGCACGCTTCAACCCCTTGTCCTGCAGTATGTCAGTGGGCATGGGCACACACCCCAGCCTACTGTTAGATAATAGAAACCGTTTATATTTAGTGTGCTTCACATGCCTCTGCATGGACACACACACACTCATGACTCACAAACAAATGCACACACGACTTCCACCCATAATGTGAAGATCAACAAACAAGAAAATATGACACAATAACCATCACACCATATGCTCCACATGCAACCCCTGCTCCGTCGTAACACTCTTGAAATAAACTGAGCCTTAATGGTATACATAGTGGAGTTTCATCGGTCTTTATAAGGCCAGAGGGATCAGGACCTGGATGCTGAGAGCCAACTGAGGAGGCGTAGAGATTAATGTTCTGTCAGAGGAACTAAATCTCTTGAATATCCCTGGATGGCTCCAGGTCCCTCCTCAATTTGGAGGGAGAAGGAGATAAGCCCTAATGGCTCAGTCTCCAGGGCAGGCTCATTTATCCAGTGGATGGAGGCAGCCAGAGAGTCTCTCTAATTTCTCCCATGACTTATATCTGTGTGTAAGTGTGTGTGTCTGTTTCTCATTGCAAGATACAGGGAACAGGGGCATCGTTAGACCCTTTTTACTGGGGAACGTGACCCAGTATAAATCAGCTGTGCCCCAGTAAAATTAAAAGTTTGAGTTATAACAATTTACTTTATTAGCCAGTGCATTCATTTAGATTGATAATCTCGGAAAAAATAAACGCAGTATCCCAATCACCACTTGTAAAATCATAGCAGTTTTAATGAAAACACAAACCGATGTCCGCAGAATTCCATGTCAGGTCGCTCACAGAAGTCCAGGTGTCGGACTGGGCACACAAGTCAGAATTGAGGTAGGCAAAGCCTACCGATCATCTTATTTTGACTAAATCATAAAAACAATATTACATGCAGCTCAAAAAACAGTATTTGGGCTCAAATGAATGCAAAACAAATGTGTGCGCTTGCATTAACTATTGATGTGAAGCCAAAGCCAAAGCTGATATCAAACTTGCATCCCTGAACTGTTGTATCGTGGGTTAAGCAAGGGGAGTTTCTATAGCCTAGTAGTGCATTGTGCGCCGCAAGCTTGGAAGAAAAAAAGGGATAACAACAACGCCCTTGATGTGGATGCATCCACCAATGAGATTATGATGTATATTGTTATGCATAGTTTAACCAAGACATCTTTGTTTCACCTTACCTAGCACTGCCAGAAATATGCATTAACGGTAATGAGCAAGCATTTCATTGACCCAGCAGTTTCTGGGTCAATGAAAAGATCAAAGAGTAGTAAGAATTATGATTTAATGATAAAGCAAATGTTGAAGTGTACAATAATGCTGTGGTCTGCTAAGTGTCTTGCTGTCTAATCAATGTGGTGAGGTGTTAATGTAGCTGTCCATGTTTAGTTTGAATTATATCTAAAGAAATCCATTCATGGTTGCTGTGTCCTGTTGTCTGCACAACAAATAACAAATCGATTATCCTCAAAAATAACCGTCAATAAAAAAGATTTAAGATACAAATCGAGTATGTGAGAAGCACATAATTTCACACCACTGAGTCTGCATGTCAAGTCTTTGTTGCCAGGTGCCTAATAAAACAGAAGAATATCGGCCTGTGTCATAATCCCGCTGTCATAACTGGATGCTGGTCCTATGGGTCTTTTTAAATGTACAGACAAAAGGAACACCTCCAACTGTAGTACAGCTGCAGCCACTGAAAACTCATAGTAGCGACCCCTTCATTTGAATCAGGTGTGTTGGAGCAGGGAAGCTTCTAGGGCAGTGGGCCCTGAGGACTAGTGTTGATGACCACTGATCTAACCAATAAAACTAATCTTCCAATTACAGATACTGTTAACTATTCATTGGAAACTGAGCCAACAGGCATTCTTTGGACCCTCAATGACCCTCGTGGAAGATGCAACAGAGCGGTGGAGCTCAATGGCATATGGGCCACCCACAGCACAGGCATCTCTTATATTCCACTCTGTGCCACAAAACCTTGCACACAAAAATCTAGCTATGTGCGTGGCTTATGGATCTCTATAAACTGTGATCTGACTGCTGTGAATAAGTACTTAGATTAGGGACTTAACTTTTTGTTGGTTTTGCTTCTAACGGAAAAAAAGGTTGCTTTTGTCACTATCTAGAGAATGTCTGTCCACAACACTCTTCATCCCTGCACCCCCCCCCCCCTTCCCCCAATTGCATCTAACAATTGATAACTACTGTACATCCATAGACACAAATGCACTCCACTTACTCTGCAGTCCAAATATATTTGCACAAAGACATAGTACTGCTCTGCTGCTGAGTTCATGGAAGACATTTGACTTTATTGCAAAGACAAAGATTTCCACTCAATTTCCTATTTGTTTTTTAGTCATCAACCAAATGCACGTAACTGGTTTGTGTCTGATCAGTTTATGAAGAGCTACAGCCCGGACTGATGGCAAGGGCACTATGTCTTTGCATGGCAGCTGTCAATCTAGCCTTTGTCATTGTGTCCTCTGGCCTCTGCTGGGCCTTAATGAGCAGGCGCCCCCCCCCTGGTGACACTGCAGCTGCTGTCACAGTTCATGCTCTCTCTCTCTCTCTTTCTCTCTCTCTCTCTCTCTCTCTCTCTCTCTCTCTTTCTCTCTCTGTGTTTCTCTCACACAAGCTCACATTTTCTCTCTCTTTCTTTTTCGGTCTCTCTTACTCCTTCACCCCCCCCCTCGCTTTTTTATTTCTTCCCCCCTGTTTCCCTTTCCCTCTCTCTATTTTTATCTTCTTCCATCTCTTTCTTTTTCTCTCTGTCTCTCTCTCTCCCTCTCTCTCTCGTCCTTGCTTTATTTTAAACTAGGGTGTGCATTGCTATTGAGGATTTCTTTTTACTCTCAGAATGCCTTCAACAATACACCACTTGTGGATGTGTAGGAACTATCTAAAGAACATAAATTCATACTAAGAAACATCAAATATAAAATATATTTTAAATTTATGTTTTGCAATTCCCACTTCTGTAGCTATATTTTGCATACCGATGCATTGAGGAATTATTGCAGCACATAAACTCTGTCCGTTATATCATCAATAAGAACCCCCCACCCTCACTGTGAGATGGGGGTGGAGCTGGATTGGAGTTGGCCTCCCGTAGTCTCTATGGAAACCTGTTGGCAAACAGCAGTGTCTGGAAGCCTTTAATAGATTCTCATGGCTACAAGAACAGAACAGCACCTGGGTGACGGGCAGGCAGGAAAAGCTAAACCTCAATCTAAACCTCACAGGACAAATGTTTCCTCGACACCTGTCTTGACAAAGATTTCATTCCGGCGCTTTGATTTGTGTTTGCTGAGTGTTTGCCGGGTGTTTTTTTTTTGTTTCCCCCGCTGGGAATGTGTTCAGTGTGATTTCAAAGTTGTTGGTATTTTTTAGATAGTGTAACAACTGGTGGGGGGGCATCGTAGTGTAGCAAAGGGACCGGGGAACAGTCTAAGATAAGGGTCCTTTGAGTGCACTTCGGTATCAGAAAGCTCTCTTTAATGAGAAGGCTGCAAACCCCTTGGGTACTGAAATCAGCCCGTTGAGCAGAAACTACAAAGACACCATAAAAGGGCTGAGGGATTTGGTTTACTGGTCCCAAGATTTAATGTTTACAGAATGGTTATAAGCTTGAGGGAAAGACTTTGGATGGACATTAGTGGAAGGAAACTTCAGCGCTACTATTTCATATAAATGCATTCAACGGCACAGTAAATATTTCTTACAGTAGACTGGTGACTTAGTGCCATCTAGTGATTGACCAAGCAAATATAAAAAAAAACACTTACTGAACACTCCTAATAAATATAGTACTTATGTATATTTATACTTTATGTTGAAATCCAGAGCAAAGTGCATTTTAATGGGGTAGCCACATGCAACACAGGTACAGTACATTACTGGTTCTTCTCTCCCATTTGCTGGAAGGTGCCTTCTAATGCCAGACTATAAAAACAAGCCACCATGTAACTGCCAGCTGTCTGCCTGGAGGGTAGCACTCAAGAAGCTGGGATTCATTCATCAATCTATAGTTAGCGCTTTTGCATCCCAGTGCTGCAGAACAGTATTGCCAAGCAACAGCAATAGGGATAAGCTGCATCTGATTGACCCAATGGATCAACAAGAAACATATGACCATATGTGCAGTGTAGGGGGTGTTTATTCTCGATTCCCTGACTTTTACTGTGAGCAAGCCTACTGAATATATCGTTTTAAGATGTCATCAACATCAAATATGTATTTGTAAAATAACAACCATCATTGCAACAAGCTTTCACAGATTTTAATATGTAATCAGGCACACAGCTACCAAATGACATTTTCCATAAATACCAGCACAGAACGAGTGTTCATTATATGTAGTAAAAACTATTGATTGATTACACAACTACAAGCAAAACCTTGTGCAAAAACTTGTTGAAGACATTACTGGTGGTTCACTCACAGATATGTAGTACCTAACTTAAATACCCCCCCCCCACCCCTTACCCCCTAACACACACACACACTAGTAAATACAAAAACTAAAATTTATGACATGTTACAGAAGTTACAGAAGGTAGTGGCACTCTGCATGGTCCAGCGTTTGAGACTGATCCCTCAGTGTTTGGCTAGTTTCCCCTTGGCCCCCCTGGTGGTCTTGTTGGCCTTGGAGCCTCTCTGGTGGTCACTGACACGGTTCCGCAGCACGTACACGTCGTACTTCTGCCTCTTGAGCTTCTCAGCCAGCTCAAACTTCTCAGCGTGGAGGTCTCGCAGCCATGCCCACAGGTCCCGGGCTTTCTCCGCCAGCTTCTCCTGGTTCAGGTGGTCGATGTTGAGGGGTTTACGGCGCTCCATCAACGCCTTGGTCTTCTTCTCGCGCTCGGTAAGCTTTTTACCCTTCTTCTGATCCACCTTCTGCAGGTAGCCCCCAAAAGCCTTGTTGGAAAAGGTCTTCTTTTTCTTGGCCTCCTCTTCAGCGCGGACTTTGGCTACTTCCTCCTCGCGACGCGCCCTCTCCTCGGCCAGACGGGCCTGCCGCTCCCGGTCCTGTTCAGCACGAACCCGCTGCTGCTCGGAGCGGTCGGAGCGGCGGCGCTCAATGCGGCTACGCAGGGCGACCAACTCCTCCTCCTCTTTCTGACGGCTGGAGAAGTGCAGCTCTATCAGGCTCTGAAGGTCGTTGAAGTCCTTCTCCAGCCTCTTGCGGTGAAGGTCATCAAAGTCCAATTTCTCTCCCTCGGGGAGTTTGGGGAGAGTGATGTTAGGTATGTACATTTTATTGTGTTTTGGTTTGTTTTCCCCCTCCTCATGTTCCTTCTCTTCCTCATCCTCCTCGACATGCTCTTTTTCTTCTTCTTCTTCTTCTTCCTTCTCTTCCTCTTCCACCTCAGCTACCTCCACCTTCTCCTCTTCCTCTTCAGCCTGCTCAGTTTCTTCTTCTTCTTGCTCTTCCTCGTTCACCTCCTCCTCTTCCTCCTGCTCGTAGTCCTCCAAAACCTCCTCTGTATCTGACATGATGTTGATCCTGCCTTGTGGACAGCCCAGCAGTGGCGAGTGGAACAGGATTTCACACACAGACCAGCTGGTGTACAAAACACAGATAAGTGAGATCTCCTGTGTGGCGGCTTGGGCTCTTTTAAGGGTTTCTCATTACCATGTGACCAACTCCTGACCAAAATTCACTGGCTATTGGTCTGGCACAGGGGGAGACTGTTAGACGGATGGAATTGAGTCTATTTTTTCCGTCTTGTCTACTCTCAGCTCCACCCATTTATCCCCCACAAGACCTCCATCCTGAACTTTGACCCTGGAACCCTCCCACCCATCCCCGATTCCCTCTTATCATTCCTTTCTAAGGACCGGAGGAGAGGCTATTTCAGACACACAACAGATGCACACACATGTTGCCCCCCATCAAGGCCCACAGTGCATCCTCCTCACACAAAGATTTATATAGGGATCCAAACCTTGTTAAAACAGTTAATACTTCTCCCTAGTGTTCTTTCCAACAGCACTTAGTCAAGAGAAAATAAATATGCATGCAAAATTTGCCAACATATTTTGTGTGTAAGCCAACTGGAAAATGTGATTTAGAAAACAGTTTTCCTTGCACACAAAATGATACTGCTGCTACACACTGTTTCAATATATTGTTCACAAGCAAATACATTCTTCAAAGCTTGGCAACTGGCAAAAGGTACATTACAATATCTAAACTAACCTGAACAGGCTCATTAAAAAAAGAGGATTTACAAACTTCCCACAGCTCTATCAATTCGACATACCTTCCTCACTAAACCAAATGAACTAAAATCAAATCAGTACCTTCACATGCTAATACCTTTGTTGAAGAACATCAACAAATGTAATAGCTACTTTTCATTTCAACTTGGCCTTTTATACCAATTTCTCTGAAGGAAGAAAAGTTTTTCCTTCAGTAACCTGAAAGGTAGAACAAGTAGGAACTGTACAATTATTCAAATCATGTATTTGACCGCTTTCCATGTGTTCCAAAGGACATTTATCACCCAGAAAAATGTCAAGTTGAAAAGATACCTCCTGACAAGAACAATGACATCCAAGTTGAGCAATTGCTTCACCCCATCTCTACTTTGGAATGTAATTAAAACATTCTTGCAATTGGAGAAGGCGGCTTTCAGCACGCTGGATTAAAAAGTAATTGCTGCCTCTCGTGTTTACTTCTCAGCCTGACGGCAACAATAGAATGCTAATGTAAAGTACTGAATTATTCAGCTCCTGAGTTGCAGACACTCAAATGGAAAAATGCTGTTTTAATGGATGGATAATTGACAGACAAACAGGTGCTGTGTGGTGTCTGCGGCTAATGAACTTGGGGAATTCTTGTGAATCATTTTCAGTGTGAAACAATCCTGTTTAGGACACAGAGGCCTGTCTTAAACATTGAGTCATCTAGGGGGGAAGAGTTTTCCTTTAAAACCAGGCTGTTTACCAATGGGAGGGTGGAAAGAAGATGTCAAGATTCTCAAATACTAAAGGAAACAATGTACAGGAAATTATCCTGCAAACAGAATTAGATGTCCAACAAAATCCCAACCATGTGCCATAATCTTGAATGCTACCATTCTACAGACTTTTAGTAACGTAACAGGACGCGCATCCACAGATTTCAACACACACTATTGAAGCCCAAGGTTTACAATTGTTTCCACGGTAGTTGGGGGTACGGTTACAGTAGGCTGTATTTTGTTGAACCAAGAAGTACAGCCCTTCAGCACTCAACACATTCCTAGCAATGCATAACATGTGGCTAACAGGTGGTCTCACTTTAATAAAGATTGCACAGTTGGGACGAAACAAATGTCCATAAATAGAAGCACAGAAGCTTCAAATGACCTGCACTGTTGAACTCCCCCCATGTAGCCCCACCTCATGTCATCTTAGCATAGCTCTTTGCAGGGGCATAGGTTTCATGTCCCACCCGCCCACTTTTTGCAAAAGGCAAATCTGTCCCCTTCTTCACACACTTTTTATTAAGAAAATTATATACTATATTATATTGTATGTCATATATTAATTATACAATATTATATTATATTTATGAAAAACAGCTGAACCCGCCCACATTTGAAAACAAACCTATGCCCCTTGCTTTTTGATTAAACCAATGATTCTTAAACAAATAATTTGTATAAATTAAATATTATAACTACTTCCTCTGTGATTGAACTGTAAAGTTACATTAAAATATTCCAAACAAAATCATGTGATGGATTTTTATAATCTGCTCCAATTGAGACAACCCAAACAGTGTTTCCATCAGTTTATGATCAAGTCAAGTTGTTCTCTAAAAAGAGGGGAGATAGTGCCCTCATCTGGTCAAAATAAACGATAGCGACTAATTTACTGTGCATTAAATGCTGATTGGGAAAGTATACTCTGTACTTTAACAATGCAACCTAGTGTCTCATGTCACTCTTTGTCGACACCACTCACCCTGTCTATTGGATCACTAGAACCTCACTAGAACCCGGTGTATACAATAATAGCGTTCTCATACCTATTTCCGCCTTATTGTACGTCATAAAATACATTTATTTAGATGTTATATCATTTTGCCAAGTCACAGCAATTCATAAACAGCTAGGTCACCACAGTGTCCATGTGATGTCACACACAAGCATCGGTGCACGTGTAGGACGGTATAGGGTACGTTTGATTTTTTTCTAAGATTTCTCCGCATGGGCGGTGTTTGCTTGCTAGGCTTACTCTATTGGTTAAAATAAATAAACTGCGCATTCGTGGCTACCCTGTAATTTAAATGAAAATGCTGTTACGAAAGCAGTGTTGCATGGACTGTTTGTTTCTGTCCTCGGGTATATAACAGCACACTAATGTATCCTACAGCTTGACAGATCATTTGTTTAAAACCAGGTAAACTATTCTATTCAGTTTACTTGTGAATTATGCAAAATATAAGTAGGGCGTAATGTTTTGATTGTAGCCAAGGTCGTCTGCTTAATATGTATGTTTTTCCTTTTGAGGTGATAAAATGAATAGCTTTTAGTCTTTAATCGCTTTAGTAGTTTAATGTCTTATGACGGTTATATAAAGTGATATGCATCAACAACAACATGCATGTGTCTGTAGCCTGAGAATATCGTTGTATGTTCGTTATATGTTCGTTGTATGTTCGTGGAATGTTACATTGGTGCATAGTGGAGCTTTGGTACACGGTGTTCCCAACTCTATGCCCATGACTTGCTCCATGGGCGTAGGTTTAGGGGGGGGACTAGTCCCCACCAATATTTTAACGTGACAAAATTGTCCAAACCAATATTTTAGGAAACTCCTTCGTGCTGCATTTTGAATCGATTCTGAAAAAAATCTTTTGCACAATATATTTGCATAACGCATTAGTATTATTGTTCGTTGCCCAGAAAACTACATTTCCAATTTGACCAATGTGCCCTCGAGCCTGCGAGACAAGAGGATGTCATTTAATTGGCTGAAGTTGCAGAGTTTGAAACACTTGGTGAATCTTGACTTGCAGAAAGAGAGCTGTCAGTTGTCTGACACTGTAAATTACTAAATACACCAGGATATAATAAAGCCTCATATTAGTATTTAGTTTGGTCTCAGCATTGATATTTTTCAGTGTCCCTACCAAAGCTTGAGACCAAACCTAAGCCCTTGTTGCTCACCCTCAATTGGCCACCTCACATGTTATACTTGATTTGGTTATATGTTTATTTTACTAACCCTTTTGCACTCATAAGTTTAGACATTTTAAAGACAACAGCTATGCATTTGTAGAAATAAATCTGTAATGTGAATGTACATCTCTCAAAGGTCACGTATTCTGTGAACCCAGCGACTCAACAATGTTCCGTGCCACAACTGCCTCCTTATGTGTGTACTGCCAGAGGATGAGGGTCTTCACCTCTCCTAGCGGGGCTCCCTCTTCATCCCTGACCAGCAAGCGCCCCGAGAACCAACAGACAGTGGACTCACTCTACAACCTGTCAGTGGACATCCGCAAGGTGCGCAAGTTCAAGGGTTGGGTCCTGTCAGAGAACCTGGCGTACGTATGCGAGACAGCGGACTTGCTGAGAGACATGGGGGCCGACAGTGCCGTTATCGCCACGGTACTGGAGACCCACCCCGAAGCGGTTCTGTGTCGGCCCGAGGACGTTGCTGCCCAGCGGGACCTGTGGGCCACCGTGTGCCCCAACCGCCGCGAACTGGTGGGAATCATCGAAAAGTTTCCCGCCTCTTTCTTTACACTGACTCACCACACCAACCAGCGCGCCAACATCCAATACTTCCAGAGCCTTCGCCTCAGCAAGCGAATCATTGGCAAGCTGATGGCCAGTGCCCCTCAGAGCTTCAGCCGACCTGTGGAATGCAACCAGGAAGTGATCCACACGCTGCGGGACACCTACCTGGACCTGGGAGGGGACGAGGGCAACCTGCGGGTCTGGCTCCAGAAGCTGTTGAGCCAGAACCCCTACATCCTGTTGCGTCCTGCCGAGGCCTGGAGGGACAGCCTGGGCTTCCTGAGGGAGCAGGGCTTCTCCACAGAGGAGCTCCTCAGCCTGGTGTCCAGCCTCCGGGCCTCCATCGCAGAGCTCCAGCCGGCAGCCATGCGCCAGGCGCTGGACTACACTCAGGCGGCGCTACAGCTCTCCCACGTGGAGCTGAGGGTGACGGTGCTGCGCTGCCCCGCGCTCCTGTACTACTCCGTGCACACCCTGGCGGGCCGCCTGCAGGGACTGCTGGACGTGGGGGTGAGCATGGAGCAAGTGAAGGAGACGCCCAACGTGCTGGAGCTCACCCCGCAGATCGTTCTGTACCGTATCCAGAAGCTAGCGTCCTACGGGTATGACGTGAGGGGTGGCAGCCTGGACGTTATTGTCGGTACAAAGAAGGACTTTGAGATGAGCTACGGCAAACTGCATCTCAGGCAACAAAGGCCTCTCTTCAACCCTGTTGCTCCTCTTAGATCTGCTGAAGAGTGAATGTAAAACTGACCATATCGGCTAACTAACTGTTGCACTGCACTATAGCAATTTAACAGGAATTTTGGTGTTCCGAGTTTTACAGTGAAACAAAATTGTTGGTTATGTAAACCCATGGCAGTGACATAGATCAGTGAGACTTTGTTAGGAGAATGTTATAGCATTCTTTGGAGGTTTTATTTACGCCTCTAATATTAGCCACAACTTTAAGATAATTTGAGTTGTCACAGCACATAAAACAATGTCACCTGCACCTAATGGTTGTGTATGAAGTTGACTGATATCTGCTAACTGAAGATTGTATCCAAACAGGAACAGGGCAGAAGATCTAGAGTTCTACACTAATGGAGACTTTGTTGTAAATAAAAGGATGTTGGATTCCACTATAGTGTAATGTCCTATGCTTTCACGTAATATAAAACAGTACATTACAGTGGATGTTATGACTTTCAATTGAATTGTTTATTTCAGAAATAACAGTATACAATATAATGCTACATTTAAACAATAATATAGTGCAGTTACTTTTTTACGGCTATTTACATTTATTTATTTAACAGACGCTTTCATCCAAAACGACTTCAACGAGAGAGCTTTACAAAAGTGCATAGGTCACTGATCATAACAACGAGATAGCCCCAATCATTGCAGGTAGCCAAAACATGAAGCATACATTGTGAAAAAACAAATAAGTGCCAGAACCACAAGAGCATGTAGTTAAACAAGTTACAATTAAACAATTTGAACCTCAGTGTATTTACTGTACATTATAATACAATTAGGGGGTTATGCTACAATAAGAGGGAAAACAAACATATATTAACAGCAGAAAGCTATACAGCATACACAGTAAATTGTGAGGAAAATACAAAACAAAATAATAAAAACATAAAACTTCTAAAGTACTGGAACAAGTAGGCCTAAACAGGTTATTAGGAATAGGCTGAATTACACAAAAGGTAAGGAAATGATACAATTGCCATAATATATTAAGCCTGTGAACTAAACAATTTAAACCTCTGGAATAAGACCATGCACAATTATTTCTTATTCCAAAAACAATGAGTAAACAATGACAATAGGATCCTCATTGCTTTCTTATATATAGATTTTTTTTTACATGCCTCATATCAGTATGTGATAGTGATCCCTGTTTCATAGTGACTGTACTAGCAGACTGTTTCCACATTGCCAGGACTTTCATTCCGCCTATGTCTTTTCCCATAGAATTCTGGATCATACTTTTCTTTGTCTTCTAGTGCAATTGTTTTGTCCCAATGCTTTTCATTATCCTTGTGTTCCTCCGGTATGTTAGAACCATATATCATAGGAGCAAGAACCGTCTTGAGCTCAGGTGGTATGTGATATGCAGTCAACATGTGCAACTTTTGATCAACCCCAAGTTCAATCCTTTGCTTTTTGCAAATGACTGTTGAGAGGGATCAGAAAGAAATTAATGTTGAATATATGGTTTTAATAAAGTTGCAAACTAGGAAATCTATGAATTAGTATTTGCATAAGATGTTCTCACCATGCTTAACCACAAAGTAGACCAGAGCCAGAATCACAACACAGATGATAACGAGGAGTTTTAAAGTAAACTCCTTCCACTCTGAAAATGTGTTTACTGGTGGACTAATGTCTGCATGATCAAGAGTGAGACCATCTGTAAAGAAGATCCAAACCACATGAATCCAAGAAAAGTCCATCTTCATTTTTGAAGGAAACATTTTTAGGGTCATAAAAGGACAGAGATATAAAGATACCAATTTATTCACTACAATGTATAATTTTTAAACATCTCACCCCACAAAACAGAGATGATGTTCTTAATGGTGTGAACTTCACAGCGGTAGCTCCATGTCTTCATGTATTTGTCGTTTAAGAGCTCCGCAGTCACTCTTATAAGGCTTGATCCTTTTCCTAAGTGCAAAGGTCCAACGGTTCTCACCTGATCCATCACAGACCCATTTCTGGTCAACAGAACCTTCTGTATTGAGAGGTCAGTGCTTGTAACATGACATCTGAGAGACACTCTGTCATTTTGAGGAAGTGGTTTACCAAAGATGTTTATGTCTGGAGAAAATCAAAGAACAAATGATCCAGTTAAATTTAAACATAAGATTCTTATTTTTTGTTTTGACATATAATGTATTAAATACGACACCTGTATTAGTAGCAATCATTTCTTGTCTTCTCTTCAGAATAAGCACAAGTAACGAAGGACAATCATCCTTCAGAAACCAAACTAGTTTGTTTTTATGAATTTCTCCTGAATTCCATTTCCGTTCCATGGGGACTGCCAGTGGAGATTCTGATTTCCATGTCCGAGAGTTGGAATTGAAGGATAGGAAGTCCGTCCCATTGACGGCCCAGTTATCAAATGTAGAGTTGGACTCTTGGTCTGATGAGTAGGTGCAGCCACTTCGTCTCTGGATTAAATCTGGGAGAGGGTAAATAAAAAAAATTAAATAAAAGGTAAGATAATTAAATTCTTAGAAAATAGATAGATTTTTGGGTAAACATGAAGTTAAACCAACATTGGCTTTAGACATATCCTGCCACCTCGCAGCAATACTGTACAAAATATTTAAAATAGAGAGTTCAAACAGCTCACCCACTCCCACGTTGGTTAAATGAGATATTTCCACAAATGAATTCCTGAAGTCCCAAACTTCATTAGAACAGTCTTGGATGCTCTCTTGCAATTTCGTGTTGAAAGATGGTTGATAGTCTTCGAGGGTTCGTCTGAGCTCTTCACCAGAATTGGCAGTCTCACAGTGAGAGATAGAAATCCCGTCAAACATGATCACTTGCTGGTATTGGGATTGGTTTCCAGGCTTTGAAAACATCATTGATAAGAACTCCAAAGTGTGGACTTCTGAATGTGAAATGCAATATTTAGGATTAATCACAAGAGGTTACAGTAATTTAAGATGAAAAACGCAATATTAGTTGAATGGACAGCTTACCACTTTCTGCTGCTGATATAAAAAGACTTATGCACAACAGAATCATCCAAATCCACTTCATAGTTGAAACTCCCTAAATAACAAAATATAACTTTTGCATCAGCAAGTGTGTCTGTGTAGCTGTCAACATGCAAGTCTGCTAGAATGAAAACTATTCCTAGTGTTTTGAAGGAAGTGTTTTAAAAGTGGTTCAACTTGAATACAAATAATCTTGGCACTGACTTTGTAGATGAATATTCATAGGATTTTTTTAAAGTGACAATTTATTTGAGATAAAACTCGAGTCATATGTATATTCACATATATTTTTTTATTAAACAAGCACATCGTGAAAGAACAACAATTTTTTACGCGAAGCAAGATTCTCTGGTATGGTAAACAATGGTTATTACACAGAAGAGAAAACAGACCAGAAGTTCTACCTTTCACCAGTCCTTCATGACCAGAAATATGGGCACAGGATTTGACTCCCGAATAAATATGAGACAGGATTTAGTAACAAGAGAACAGTGACAGTGATGTGTGAGCAGCAGATATTAGGAAAAGCAAGAGAGGGACAGCGGGGTTCAAGGAACAACACCAACAGGGAAAGAATAGGCTGAAGAGAGCTTTCTAAAAAAATGTCACCATCTAGACAGTCTATAAATGCTTACACTTTTATCAAACTTTTCATAAAGAACAGAAATCAGTCCACAATGATTCTTTATATCAAAAATATATCAATGGGTCTATGACTACATAAGAAAGAAACACAATATCAAATATACAGGTTGCATGTGAGCAGAAATCATCAAATTAATTATGTACACAAAGATGTTGTCCCAGAAAAACTGTAACATCCCAACGCTGTTGATAATGTAGAATGTTACAGTAGGTTTATTCAGTCACAGTGCCGGAACACCGCTGAAATATTGTAGAGTTTGTAAGTCTGTGTGATAACATACAGTCCCAAGCATTGACAAACGTGTTTGCTTGAAGATGGGATACTGTACTCTTTCTAGAGGTGTGTGTTCCATTCTGTTACGGGTTTAAACAGGTATACAGAAAGTCTGTCTCATAGTCCATTTGTGTCCTCCAGGTACGCTGTTTACTAGTCACGAGGGGTTGAAAGTCGGAACACACTCCTGTGAAATGAAAGTAAGAGTTTCAAGAGTATGAGTTTCAAATTACAGGTAAAACAACAACACCTTTTCTGAGAATGTTAACTGGCAGCAAACCACATATCTTGATTAACACCTTGCAGAACATGTTTGCATTGCAAAGCAGAGGGTGTACTAGGCCACTATGAGTGTTGTGATTGTTAAGTTCAACCTCATAAAAACAAACATTGAAATACACAAGTTTAATGTACCTCTCTGAGCATAACAGCATACAGAGCAACAGACTCATTTTGGTAGGTATCTGTAATTCTGTTCTCACCTCTCTACTGGGCGCTCTGTTTCTGGAGCTTGGAGCCGGTGCCGTAGCCAGAGTCCTCACTGTGGCGTTTCCCACTGGTCAGAGCGCTGTGCAGCCCGTGCCCTGGGACAGGAAGAGGAACAGCAGGTGTCAACTACAGAATAGTGAGGGTTAGGACACAGCTACAGCAAATGAAAGGACACAGAGTTTTCGTGCTGGTCTCTCATCTCTATCCTAAGATGTTTTAACTGTGGTATGCGTGTGTGTGTTTGTATGTATGTAGTGTGAGGGGTGTTTTTACATCTCTAATTATGACATAACTGTCTGTATAGTATAGTCTGTATAGTAGAAACTGAACAGAACTCCCATGCAGCAGTGGTACACCGGGCCTCACCTTGCAGCACTGCTGGGCTTCCCATGTGCTGGCTGCCCTGGCCGTAGAACACCATGCTACTGCTGCTTCCAGCAAAACCTGTCAAGAGAAAGAACCAGGGGTGAGGGGGATGGACGTGTGTTGTATGTGGTAGACTGGACCAAATGCTGATGAACAGATTCTCAGAGTGAGTATGACGTCCTATAGTGTGACGTGGGACAGGTGGCAGAGAGTTTGTGCAATTGGAGACAGGTCTGAAGAGATGAGCGTGGGGAAGATCTATTATTCGAATGATTAGATGACAGAGTAGTGTAAGGGCTCACCTTGATGCTGTGTGTTGACGCTGCTGGGAGCTTCGCCCTGGGAGTACACCAGGGCCCCGCTGTGCCAGTCTCCATGGGACTGAACTTGCATCTGGTATCCTGGAGGAACAAGCAAACGTCAAATCTCTGCTTTGATCGGGGAGTCGCGGGTACGAATTTGATAGTATTGAATGTGGAGGAATAACAGCAGCAGATGGAAACTGCTGAATAGTAACAGGTTAAAGCTAACAGCAGATGAACAAGGTGACACTTTCATGCTTAAGTCTCATCTCTGCCTTGATATTACTGTATGTCTTAACTGAGGTACAAAACAAGTACATATGTTTGTATATATGTATGCATGTGCTGTATATTTATGCATTTTAATGATATAGGGAAGGTAGGAGGTTGTGTGTGTGGGGGGGTACTCACCAGATTGAACGGTGGCCTCATGGGTGTCATCTCGAGAGGAGAACCCCATCATGCCCGAGGACCCCTCGCCGTTACCGTTAGACGGGACAGTAGCCAGCAGGCCTGGAAACAAAGAAATGACAGAGTCAGTAAAGCGCTTGACATAGTATGTCATACTTCAATGATATTACTGTCTGTTCCAGTCAAATATGAAGTTGTATGACATGCATTACCGAATTAGCAAGAATTTATCATGAACAGGAATGACGCTGTGCTGACATGCCGTTTTCTCCTCTCCTCTCCCCCTCCTTACCCAGGCCTCGGTAGCAGGACAGCTGCTGGTAGATCTGTTTCATCCTCTCTATGTTGAGGCGGCTGGCCTCGGCGTGGTTCACCATGGGCTTGGGGTAGTGCACCCCGATCACACACTTGGCCACTTTCTGCACACTCTCCGGTGCGTTCCACGGGTCGTAGATGTACTTAGCTGGGAATCCTCTGAGTATGGGCAGGTAGCGTCTGAGGGGACAATCCCATGTCAGTTAGAACATGAACACAGCTAAAATAGTAAAAATACCCCCTTGAAAGCGGACAGTGTGGTCACCTGATGTAGTCTCCGTTGGGGTCTGTGCGGCGGCCGAAGCCCACAGGGCAGTAGCAGTGGAAGAACTGCTGGAAGAAGGAGCTGCAGGAGAGCCACATCCAGCTGCCAGAGTTCACGCTCCAGTCTGCATCCAGCAGCAGCTCCTCAAACACCTGCACACACACACACAGCTTAGTAACTAGGCCTTGAGGTACCTGACAACATTATATAGACAATTATTTATAATAGTATATCCAATTTAAACTGGATAATTTTTATTCAGTTTAATACTAATTATTATTAATATAAGTTGATTGTCTCTTGTGCAGAGTGAGCTGTGTGACTCCCTGTACCTTCATGCCCTCCTCCCAGCTGATCCACAGGTCTCCGCGGGTCAGGAAGCAAGCGACAGCGTGCCGGGCCAGGTGGTGGATCCAGCCCTCCTGCCTCAGCTGGGTCATGATGGCGTCGATCCAGGGGAAGCCCGTCCGGCCCTCCGCCCACTTGGCCAGGGCCTCGGGGTTGCGGTCCCAGGGGATCTGGACACATATGGGGTTGCCCTCCATCTTGTCGAAGCGGGGGTTGTTGGTGGCGGCCGTGTAGAAGAACTCCCGCCACAGCAGCTGGCCGTACAGGGAGAGGGGCGGGGTGCTGTTCTTCTTCACCTGGGAGGAGGAGCATTTGTCAATAGGCCATCATCTCAGTTAGCATGTTTGTTTGTTGCAGCTTGCTAGAAATCAAATTCATGTATATCATATCGTGTCACATTTGCAACAGAAGTCTGACGTTGCTATTATAAAGTACATTTCCTGATGCCTTTTACACTTAATAGATATGTAATGGACTGTGAACAAAATGATTTGTAGTTGAAGACAGTATAACAAATGCTGACTAAGGCCTGTACGTACCTTCCTGTAGAGATCTGTGAGTTTGAAGTAGAAGAGCCGACAGGATAGGCAGCCAAAGCGCAGGTAGGGGCTGAGGCCTGTTGGACTCGCCAGTAAGGAGTTGGCGTTCATTCTTGGCCGCTCAAAGTTGGCCACCCATGCCTGAAAGCAGCAGATAAGTTTGAGATGAACAGCAACCCCAAATACATTGGGGCCTGGCTTCCAAAACTCTCGTTAGGGTTCATTCTAGTCGAAAACATCAAATTTGATCAAGGTCAGCCATTTTAGGACACTGGTTGACACAATCAGTTCACTATATTATTTTGTATCTTACAGACAGAAATGGTACAGTTTTAAAGTGTAGTGTTACACCTTGTTCCCATTTCAGGACTTATATAACCAATGTTTTCCAGGAGAGATTGGAAAATTACATGGAAACATGTGGGTTGTGAATCTAGTTAGGAGGTGAATTGGCGTTTCGGTAGGAGAGCATGAGGACAGTGAGGGAGTCTGCTGTGTTAATGTTGTTGTAAGAATGTTCCTGCAGGAGGGATCACAGTTACTTTTCCACATTTCAGAGTTTCTTTTAAGGACACATTGCGGGGATCCATGAACACCAATCGGAAGCAACTGAGTGTTACGTAACTGTTCCGTAAACATGTACAATGGTATACAGACAACAATGAATAGGTGGATGTTTTTAAAGGTTTCGTACTGTGTGTAGAGGGGGGGTGGGGGAGTGTGTGGGTGTGGATGTGAGTGCGTAACTCACCTTCCTCTCCAGGTGCCTCTCCAGTCTGGTAAGGGCCTCAGTCTCTCCTCCAGGCCACACAGCAGAGGACAGACCCTCGGTGTCAAAGCCTACACAAGCACATGTATGTAAGCATTCACCCACCTGTTTCGCAAACTCACATTGTTGCAAACAACTGAACTGAATTATCAAGTGAAAATATCTTTCTGGTCAAGAAGCGGTCTAAATATTTAGAATTTCCTCAGAGATTAATAAAGTAAATTGACTTTGAATTTATAATAAGCCATCCTTGAACTTGAATTTCCGATCATCCTACACTACTACTGATATTCTTATAACCTTCCTCACTATTGCCACTCACCTAGCTCCTCCAAAGACGGGACTCCAAACTTGTCGTCGTGGTCGTCAGACAGCGGCGTTGTGCACTTCCCCATCACCTCAGCAGTGATGGCCTCTGCTGGCATCTCCACAGCATCCATCCTGCTGATCAGGGTCTGGAAACGCTTGTACGTGAGGGGGGACTGGCCTCCATTCAACTCTATGATCCTAGAGACAGAGAGAGAGAGATAGAGAGAGATAGAGATAGAGAGAGATAGAGAGAGAGAGAGAGAGAGAGGTGGGCTTAGAGAGTGTGTCTATGTGTGTGTGGTGTACGTTGTGTGCATATGGTGTTTGTGGTGCTTGTTCATGTGTGTGTGATGTTGGTATGTGTATGTGTCTTTATGTTTGTCTGTCTGTGTGGGTATGTGTGTGTGTCTGTGTGTGTCACCACTCACTTGTCCAGGTCGTAGAGTGTGTGGGAGATGCAGACTGTGACCTCCACCTCGGCCTCGCTGGCCAGCTTCTTGATGGCCGCATCTCGTTCCTTCCCAAAAGGCTCCGAGTCGTACTCGTATGACAGACGAGAGATCTTCCACTCCTGGGAGGGGTTCAAAAACAAACCATGAAACTTTGTTAACCCTTGCGTTATCTTTGGATCATTCTGACCCATCTGTCATTGTGACCCACCGTTGTATTACGACAACTTGGGTCTTTTGTCTCAGACCCCCCACATTGCGAAGGTTAAAAGAAAATTATTTGTATTTGTTTTTGTATCGGGTAAAATTGGTTAAACACAACAATGGTTCCTTATGAACCGTTGGGTCGTGTGACCTGAAGGCAGCACAAGGTTGAATACACAATAATGCATAGTAAAATCAATTAGTTGAGATGTGTTGACAAACAATTAGTTTAATGGAGTTGAATACGTTGAAGCAATGTCTTTTTTAGACATAGGTCATTCTCGATAATTGTTTTGACCTTTAAAGTACTTGTTGCATGTTAATGTGGTCAGATTGATCAAAACTCATAGTGTACCTTGAAGAGTCGTGGGAAGACATCAGTGGGCTGTCCTCGGATGACAAACAGACGAGAGTTGAGCTTTCGGAGGCTGGCATCCAGATCCTCCAAACACTGAAGTAGAAACCTGAGATAGACAGATGGAGAGAGACGTTAGGCTAATATTAAATATAAATGCAGCCTAACTATGAGGCCAATAATCTTAACCACCTCTGATTGTGCTGTTGATAAGGTCATCACTTGAATTATGAATGGAAAAAACCTTACACCAATGAGCTTTAACTCCTATCTCCGAAGATAAAAATACGTTAACAATGCTCTAGAGATAACAACCAAACCATCCATCCGTCTATTAGGGCTTATATGTTCTAGGAGACCTCTTCTGCGTGGTAGCCACTAGCCAGTCAGTAAAGTTAGTTTAATGGCTCCCAGAAGCCTGTCCTTTCCATCACAGTAGGAGGGCAAAGTGAGGGCACAGAACTATAAGAGCAGGCGTGTTAAGAATAGTCACTGTATGGACAGATGGTGAAAGTAATGAAGCCTATTATCTTACATAATGTAATAGTGGACTTGGATAGTTAGACTTTGGTTAGGGTCACACAAGTAAATGGAATGCTCTCACCAGAACCACAGAAGTATTATCTCTATACATTCTCTCTATTACTCTGGTTCACCCAGGCCAGTCTTGTAAAGTGGCACTACAGTATGAATTTCAAGCACCAGGGGGCAGCAAAAACCTGGGTATAGAATTAGGAGATTATAGCACTTTCAGTGCTCAGAGTAAAATTTAACAACTGGGCTCACTCAAGTTCATGGTGGTGTGTGTGCAAAACTCTATAAGCCCATGTGTTTATGTTAGCTGGATTCCACTTCTGAATCAAGTTGACCGTCTTACATAAGATTTCTATTTTTTGGATTTATAAACAAATACAACCTGCTGCTTCAAAATTATCTTGATTTTTATCAATGTCCTGTTATTGGTGTAGGGAATCTTGCAGGGGTTTTGAATCATTTTGTTCTATGAATCAGTTAAGTCTCAAAAAATACATTTTACAAATAAATGTTGTGATTTAAACATTGTATTGTGTGACATATGACTCCTAATATAATTCAGTCAGAATATCACACAGAACGTGGCAAGATAGAGGTTTGAGATTGGTTCCTTTGACACAGTCCTGAACCTGAAACCCATGCCCCGCCATGACGCCTAGAGACTTATGTAAGGATTCAAGGATGAGGTCAGCACCAGGAATGTTCACAGCTACAGAACATTGGCCTGCAGAGGGCGCAAGGATACTATGATTTTGTTGTAAAGTTGTTAGAGAGCGAATATTGGTCTCATGCACACAGAGTAACTGCAATAGCTACAGATTAAAAGTACCCAATAAGTATTATTTCAGCAAATTTTTGGCGTCTCATGAAAAGTTGTACAAAGATGTCATTTTCTTTTTCCAACTCCAATATCTTTACTGAAATTATTACAGACAAAATACATGACACTTTTGTTCAAGTAAATCATTTCATTAAATAGCAAATGTTCCAAGCAACAACAAAGCCGGGAATATATTTTCTAGTTATCCTAACTACTGTACCCCCTAGGTAATGAAGGAGCCTAAAAAGGTTCCTTCAACTTCACTCATGTTTGGACATTGTTTCACGTGGTCTAATAGGATGGCATGCCTTAAGGCATATTCAAAAATTATTCAATGAATAACATTAAACTTAAGTCCCTGTGCTGTTTATATAAGCATGACATGAACAACTGTAACACTAAGAGTGAATCACACGGCATTACACATGGTTTTATTCAACGACCATGAGAGGAAGCACTCAGGTCTCCAATCCATGTAACATAACCCCCAAGCATCTATTTCTGTCTTCCAAGACCAGCATGCATAATCACATGTGACTGTGTAATGGCTGCATAACGACTGATACGTTGATCTATTATATATAACTCGTTCATTTCTTTAATTTTTTATTTAAAAAAATAAAAAATCCTAAATGGATACCAGCAATGACAGGGCAATAATCTAAATGGAACAAGAGGCTCTGCCCCTTTCACTTCATTAGGTTAGATTTCATGCAGTGTGCCCAATGAAATACACGTTCCTTGATCTAACCACCAAAATACTGTGAGAACTACACACTTCTAATCCCCCCCCCCGTTTTCCCTATTTAGACTGTTATGTGCAGTTGATTCAGTCATCACAGCCTAAGCACTCCCTGAGGAAATCCTCCTCGTCCTATGATGTAGGACCACTGACAGAGAGTCTGTTAATCTCGTGTCCAGTGAAAAACAATAACTCGTCAATGACAGTTGGAAACACAGGTCAGTGAGTGAGTGACAACCAAAGTACAATGAACAGGGACTTATTCCTTTTAGTGGTGACAATGTGTGACAGGCTTCCAGTTCGACGGCCAGTCAACCTGACAGGCAACGTAGTTATGACGTCACAATGGGATCAACTGCAAACCGTTTAATCCTCGTCTTCTAACAAAAAGATGGTTGGAACCGGATTTCATGTTAATGAAAAAGACTGTTCCTGTTTCATAAAGATTTCAGAATCAACTGCAGCTTTAAGACTAATCTTAAGCACCAAGACAACACAAACACCCACACACAAATGCACATGCACACCTGTAGCAGAGCTGCAGTAATAGAGTGAATCCTGTGTTGTTGTTGCCATAGGTACCAGCCAGAGAGTGGGCAGGAGCATCCAATCATATGCCCTCGTTCTACGTATCCCGCATTAGGTTTGCCAAAACCTCATGATGTCATGGAAAATCCCTCAGAGAGAAATCAATGAGGGTTGAGGCATCCATTTCAGAACAAAGCAACAGACAAATATGATGGATATGTAACAATATTGACAGCAGTGAATAGACTTTCCACTGTTTGACACACCTGTGTGTTAGCCCAATGCTTAATGATATTCATTAAGGTTGACTGCATTTAAACATCCTCACTGTTTCTAGGAATGATTCCAAACGGGGAACTGAATGGTCCAGCTCATTTTGAATAGTGTCAAATGATGCATAATGTGGACGTCTCTCTTGGACCCGGTCATTATTCTTCTACTTGCTGTGACTGACAGTGTCTTTCAGAGAAAGTCCCACGCCTCAGATGCCTGGCAATGTGTGCAATTACCCCAGGGTGCAAATCCCATCTGAGCTCCCAGGTGAACCTCCCGGGCCATAACTGGGTCATGGGATCGGTACGCAAATTGAGAGATCCCAGGATCCCTGGTTTAATTCCCATGTAAATGTTTACAAAAATCATTTAAGTGGATCAATACAATGTCTGGCTCTGAACCTCATTATATCTTATGGCCAGGCACTTCCAGTGCAATCTGCTGCAACTGAACCAAAACCAAGGAGCACATGACTCTGATATTTTTAGTGATAGTGTTAGAGCAGTGTTCGAGTGGAACTTACGGATCTTGGGTATCTGTTAGATAAGCAAATGGGGGGTTGGGAGAAAATCAAGGTGACATGAAGATAATTGTATGTGTGTGTGTATATATGTACTGACACACTGACCAACTTTGGAGTGAGTTTTATTGACCCTTGATCTCTAACATTGAATTAGGCTCAATCTCTTTATGCTATACTATGTGAGGCTTATGTTAAGCCAAAGCATGACCCCGACGGTAAGATGTGAAAAGGTTTAATATGGTATGGTCTTAGAGTGTAAACCACACTGTAGATGTACAGCTAACTATTCCTAAACAAACACCAATTCAGGTTTGCTTTGGTGATGAAAAAATGCTTGAATGTCTCATCGATACTTGAAATTTCACACACTGTTGCATAATTTGTTCTTATTCATGTTTGGCACATGCCTGTTCTAAATCCACTTCGTTGCTACTCCGTGCCCAGAGATCCATCTGTGTTGGTGTATGCAAGCAGAACTCAAGTCTGTAGGAGCCAACGGGCATACACAGACAGATGAGTTGAGATGGCGAGAGAGAGAGAGAGAGAGAGAGAGAGAGAGAGAGAGAGAGAGAGAGAGAGAGAGAGAGAGACAGAGAGAGATACACAGAGAGAGAGAGATACAGACAGAGATACAGAGAGAGAGAGATACAGAGAGAGAGAGAGAGAGAGAGAGAGAGAGAGAGAGAGAGAGAGAGAGAGAGAGGTGAAGAGACAGAAATGTGTTATCAACGGTTCACGTTGAAGGTAAGCGTGTGAGCGCTGAGGAGCCACTCCAGGCTGCCGTTACATAACTGGCAGAACGTAACATGGAGGCTGCTGGGTTAGTGTACCAACCACTGCAGGATACAAACTAAAAGTCAAGTCTACTGAAGACATTATATATGACCAGGAAGTAATCTGCCTGGCCCCTTGGGGGGGATCTGGGAGCACTGGATCTCTTTAATACAAAGCATGACATAAAAGACCTGTGTCCAGGCTGTATAACCAATATGCTGGATTTAGATGCTGGTATCGTATCATTTGGGGGATTCAGAATTAAAACTGTCGTAGATGGGATTTTCTGGAGGCACTTTAGTGTAGGCAAAGTAGATGGCAACTTCAATGAAAGGATTGTTTGTTTAGCTATAATAGTCTGAATAGCAGTTTGAAGTTGAAAGTTGAATGGACTGTACCATTTCAAAAGTCCAAACATTGACATTATGGGTAGAACAATGTATGACCAGATAGGAACTCTTCTCTGAATTAACTTTATACCAAAGTATATCAGAGGTATGGAAACATGCTTAATTGTGTTATTGCCTCTCTATTTCTGAATCAAAATTTCACAGACACAACCGCACGCAGACCTCAGTCAAATAGAACTGATTCATGTATGATCTCCATACACAACCATTGCAGGAAACTAGGTCAAATCTTGATTTACTGCACTCTGTCATTCAGCTGACACAGTTAAATAGTTAACGTATGCCTTTACTCTAGAATAAAATCTCAAATGAAATATAAAACATTTTGACAGGGTACTGTATTGTTTTATTATTATTCAGCCATCAAGCACGCTTCAGGCCTATCCGAGAAGGGACACGCACACTCTAAACTTAACATGTTTCATACTCAAATTATTATCTTACACACAGAAAACAAGTCAACTATAGTCAATGCACGCCGAACTGTCTTACCTCCACCTGCTGATTCCAACGTTGGACGATCCTGCAAACCAAGGGTCTAGGATGTACACGCAGCGGACTGTGTCCGCTCCCTGGATGGACTTCTTAAGCGAGGGATTGTCGTGAAGCCTCAAGCCCTTCCTGAACCAGTGGATGGTATTAACAACCATTACTCAACTGGACGAGTCCTTTTACGTTGCAAGTGTCTTTTTAGTCAAGTCTTATTCCGATACTTGTGGCGATGTTCTTTTGGGCGTCGAATTCATGTAAACAAAACAAAACTCGAAGACACAAATCTAACTCAAATCAATGTAGCCTAATGCAAAGATCACCAGAAAAATCCACTTATCAACCTTGCTCTAATAAAACATTTTCCATTATTTCAAAAAAATTGGAAACTGGCGACTGCTGAACCATTTGGCCAAGAGAGAGCTTACGTTCTCCTGCACTGCAAAGCGATAGACGACTGGCTTTAGGACCTTGCTCGCTGGGAAACAATCGCCAGAGTTGCTTGTTGTATAACTTGTTTTCTAAATGATGAAATTATTGATAAAATTAGCAGAGGTAAAAAATGCACTACACTATATCAACATGTGCAAAACAAATATATAACCACATACCGGTACTCTCTAATAAATAAAGCACCGCTTGCACGCGCTGTTAAGGTAATAGGGACCGTTGCTTGTCTTGTGGCTCCTTTCGGTCAAGGAAAAAAGTGGTTATGTAAATATAACCTACAGACTATTAGTTGTCTTGGTCCTGTGGACAAATACAAAACTTTACTGCAGTTAAATCCACGTTTAAAAAAAATCGTAGACTCCGTTTAAGAATTGGAATGTTTAAGAGAAACGTCTCTACAGCCTATGTTGCAAGATCTCGCATGTAAGCATTGTAACCCTCACCACACCTCTTCAATAATCCCACCCACTATGTGCGCACTTCGAAGACAGCATTGCAATTGGCCCATATCTCTATTTACGTAGTTCCTCTGCTGTCACGTTTCTGTAGTGTGGATCTTCCTCGTGTCCTCTTGAAAACACTCCCAAGGTTGTTTTTGTTTTTTTTAAGATTCGCTTTATTATTATATATGTTCAATTGTATTGAATTGTGTTAGGGTGAAAACTACCTAATTTGACCGTAGAACATGTTACATTTATGTAGTACGAAAGATGTCTCATCTTGGAAAAAAACAAAAACATGACAACATGAAAAGTACCCGGATGAGCACATGCAGAAGGGTATGAGGATGCAGCGCAGGTTTTTCCGCATGTTCGAGTGCGCACGTAGCGTCTCCAAAATAGTTATGGGAAGATTTTGATTGAAATTGAAATAAATCATTTAATTATCCGAATGTTTCACATGAGTCCAAAGACAACGCCGTCTACGTTTGTTATTATTTCATTTAGTATAAAGCCTTCATTGGTAAATCAATAAAAACAGCAAACAATCCTCGGAGATAAATGGCCCCAACTAGGTTAGAGAGCATGACATTAGGCCCACATATTTCAAATACTATGACTACACAAACTTCATATGAGGGCTAGCATTTAAAAAATGAGAATTTGATGTTTGGATTAACTGTTTTCCGCCAAAATGCGTCACAAAATATTATATAAAGTTGTAATTATGCAATGAATTAAATGCATCATATAGGCATGTAGGTAGAGATTTAGGTTCGGCCACAAGGTGGCAGTATTATATCATTCATTCTCAAATGGAGAGTCGCATCAACAATGTCTCTTGATGTAATTTATCACGGCATACTATTTTGAATGGGGATCATGTCGTATGAACATCAAATCAAAATCAAATCAAATGTATTGGTATAGCTCTT
This sequence comes from Hypomesus nipponensis, assembly GCF_054491055.1. Taxonomy (NCBI): domain Eukaryota; kingdom Metazoa; phylum Chordata; class Actinopteri; order Osmeriformes; family Osmeridae; genus Hypomesus; species Hypomesus nipponensis. The sequence goes on from NC_140367.1 coordinate 7,784,667, forward strand.
TTTACACGCAAGCATGTCACAGAGGGCTTCACATACGCCCATAGAACTGCCCCTCAACCAACCTAAACCCTCAAGGAAGACAAGGAAAAACTCCCAGAAAAACTCCCAACTCCCAACATACTTTTTAAAATGTTGGCAATCCCATATTCTGAAAATATATTTTGGATACCTTATTTTTATTGCAGCATACAACTATGTAGTATCCAATGTAGTAGGATTCTGCATTCATATCACAATCTCACAAAAAGGTCCTAATCTTACTTACAGAATGCCTATAGTTTTTCGTTGGAGCTAAAATGTTTTAAAATATCAATTATCACTGCTTTGTTCATATGCAAGATGTCGCTAGAATATTTGTCTGCTAACATCTCGTTCTTTCATTGTTTCCAAGCAAGCAGGAGTTTGTGAGAGGGGGGTGGGGGGGGGGGGGGGGGGTGGGCAACCTGAGAGCACCACACTAAATAAACATGCTGCATGACATTAGACTGGTGACCATCTGGCAGCTTTCCACCTTCAGAATGACAAGCCAGCACCTGAGCCACTACAAAACGAGGAGCCACAGTTGCAGGTAAATGTTGAAATTTAAAAAAAGTACACAAGTAAAAATGATGCTCACAGTGAGGGTTAGGATTGTTATTAGATAAAAACCTGCTCAAATCAAATCAATTTTAAAAACAATCAGTTGTTTGCCTTACACCAGACAATATTAGAGTAGCAGAATTGTTATACGACATTATATCCTCACAATTAGAAACTGTTAAAAACTGTGTCGAGTTAGGAGTGGGTGCAGATAGCTGTTGACTCATGCAAAGTGGCCTACAGCTCATGAATTCAAGGCTGTAGACAGATGGCCAGGTTCAACTTGGACGTGACAAGGCCCTGAAGGGCTGGTGAATCACTAGTACATCACCAGCTCCTCACTCATATCATTCATTCTCCGCAGAACAGAAATGCAGCAATAATTACAAAGTGTTAATATACATAAAACTATAGCCATACACTGAGGCATGAAGACTTATTAGATTTATTTTCACACACCATTTGCATGGAGTATCAAATCCATCTTTCGCTGTTCACAGTGGGAACTCATCCTGGAAGACTCTTATTCTATTACAATGATGCTGTTGTTGTCTGTTGTATAAACAAGCCATTCATTTGCTCTAAGCACTGTAATAGTGTTGTAACTGTGCACTTATAGTTCTTGAATATCTGCTGCACTTATTGTTTGCGCTAACCATGTATATGCTTTAGATAAAAGCGTCGGCTATAGATGAAGAAAAAATGAAATGTCAAATACAAAATAGTTTTAAAATTTGTTTTCCTTATCATTGTTTAACTTGAACTCACAGTCCATGTCTTTGAAGTTTCCAGAAGGACATTTGGCCCGTTCAGTCTCTTGATAGGAGCCTCTTTCTCTGTAAGGGGTTCCTATCACAACGGCTTTCCAGCTCACCCATACTACTGTATTTAATTAAATAGTCCGTTTTCATTTGGCCCCTCAATAGACACTGTGGCAATAAGATTATCCTCAATTTGTATGTCACTCGTACAAGGACAAAGATAATATGTCTTGTGTTGACAAGAAGGATGCTAGAAGGTCACAGAGAGAGGGAAGAGAGAGATAGACAGAGAAAACGAGAGAGAGCGGGAGAGACAGGGGGAGAGAGAGAAAGTCCAGTGGGTCGAAAATATAATTGGGTTATATATAAAAATATAATAATGGGTATGAATTCTACTTCAACCTGTGAGCCTTGTACCAAATCCAGGTTGATGTAAAATCATCTTTGTGCCTCGAAGCAGTCAAGTTAATTCGGAACACTGACTCAATTTCACTCTGTGTATGTTGGTATTGGGTTTGCTCACTAATCATGTGGAACTGTCCTTTTTATTACATTTCCTAATGTAGCGTACAGTAGCTGTAGCCATATGGTAATGGATTTTGACAATTGACAATATGAACAGTGGATCATTCAATTAAAGCTAATATTTGTCTTGATTTTAGTAGCCTAGCTACCATCAGCATGAAACATAAATGGATATGTGTGGCATTTAGGTTTTTAGCAACAATTTAGCTTATACCGGCTTCTAATTAGGTGATGCCATAAGATTCAATGCACCCGGGAGAAGCAATTTGTACAAGAGTATCTAGCCGACAGGCTGTCTGTCAATCAAGGTGTTGCGGTCACGGATTGGCCTCTTCCAGCCCGCTACATACATAGCCCCTCCTCCAATCGAGAGAGCTGTGCTGCGCTTGATGCAGTAGCTCGTACGGGTTTGAGCCAGGACACTCTCCGGTTACTCATAGAAGTTGTAGGCAACAGCAGTTGAAAGGCATATTTTCAGTCACTGTTTTAAAGGTGGAAAGTGGGCAGAACGCTCTCGTGTATCCCTTCAACGGACTCCAGAACTTGAATGGGAAAGTAAATTAAAACTCCCCAAGCCAGCGGCAGTGGAGTAGCAGCGTCAGGGGAACGACTTTGTGGCATTTAATAGAAAAAGCAGACCTACAGTATGCGGTGCAGCCATGGCAGGCAAGGGTAAGACAGCCGTGAGGACCCTGGAGGATTTAACGCTTGATTCCGGTTATGGTGGCGCCGCGGACTCCATCAGGTCGTCCAGCGTGTCGCTCTGCTGTTCGGACACGCATCTGTCGCACGCGCATGGGGGTAACTGCTGGCATCTGACTGAATCCATGCATAGCAGACACAACAGCTTGGACACGGTCAACACCGTCCTGGCGGAGGACACGGAGATCTTGGAGTGCTCCGGCCAGTGCGCCAAACTCGCCGAGCTCGAGGACGTGCCATGGAGTCTCGGCGAGGTAGAGTGCGCACTGAGGAAGGAAGAGGAGCTTATGATTGGGATCCCGTCCCGAGAGGTGCTGGCCAAGCTTTCGGCTCTGGTCAGCCGTGCACTGGTGAGGGTTGCCCGGGAAGCGCAGCGTCTTAGCCTGCGCTATGCCAAGTGCACCAAACACGAGATCCAGAGCGCCATCAAAGTGGTTCTGTCTTGGACCATCTCTGTCAACTGCATCACCGCGGCACTCAGCGCCCTGTCCCTCTACAACATGAGCACCGGGGACAAGTTCAGCAGGGGCAAGTCAGCACGTTGCGGGTTGGTGTTTTCCGTTGGGAAGTTCTTTAAGTGGATGGTTGAAAGTCGGGTGGCACTGAGGGTTCACGAGCATGCGGCCATATACCTCACTGCCTGCATTGAAAGCCTGTTCCGAGAGGTGTTTACCCGGATTCAGCGGAGCGCGCTGATCGAGAGGGACAACGGAATCCCCAAGTTTACGCTGGAGTCAATTGAGCAGGCCATCAACAACGACTCGGAGATATGGGGACTGCTGCAACCATACCAGCACCTCATTTGCGGAAAGAATGCTAGCGGTAAGTATTTCTTGTAAGTTTGCACTGCAAATGCATCTGGTTAGAATTATGTGTATTAACAAAAAATGAGGGCAGGGTAAAGCTCTGTGGTTAGAGTACTTGACTGAAGATCAAGAGGTCGCGGGTTCAAATCTACCCTGCACTGTACGTATAAAAGCTTCTGATATAAAAATATTCAACACGCTCCATGGCACAATCACGTGCAAATAACAGGACAATTATGCTGGATAAAAAGAGCTGCTCATCATCCCCATCTAATTACTATGCCAAACAAAAGTATTGGCTGTCTTACGCATACCCCAGAGTTCAGGTTTAGCTGTGTTTTAGCTTAGCTTGAGGAATCCAAATGGCCAACAGCCCAACACAAAAAACAACAGGTATGTAGGGCTAAACTGATTAAAATATGTTCGATCTTGGAGAGATTAGTTTTGAAGCCATTGTATGTGACCAAAACCAGATGAGTTACCTGGATAATAATATGAACTTGTTGAATGGATTATGCTATCCCAATATCTGTTTGTTTGTCAAACTGCACCACCCCCTTTTCTGTGCTGGTGTGTGTGTGCCTGTATGTGTGTGTGTGTGTGTGTGTGTGTATGAGAGAGTGTGTGCGTGTGGCCTTGTTGGTTGCTGTTGTTTTTGTCCAGGAGGTGTGAGCTGTCCCCCTGGTCCTAGTAGCCCATGCCTTATGTGAGTTGGCACAAACAACAAAGCAGAAGGGACACTTAAATTAAATGGCTCCAACTGGGAGTTGATATTGATACCATGATTCCAACTGGGAACGCAATACCAATGTTTTAGGGAAAATTAATCAGATAGTATAATACGACATTGGCATAGATGCTTGGGTCAAGGCCAAAGGTTCGGTTCTGAATTGTTTTTCACCTTTCTGATATCTAATATAGTCTTGTGGGTAACATTGTTCAGTTGGAAGGCTGTCACTCTGTTGAGAGACCTGAAAGGTGTCTTTCTCAGATTGGTTGTGAGAGCATGTGGGTCTTGTCAGAACACGCAGATATGCTGAGCAGGTAGAACCAGCTTGTGCTGCTGCAGTGTCAACGCTGTGCTGAAACCAATGAGGACTGGGCGCAAACTTGCTTCTCAAGACAATACAGTGACAGGTGCTCTCTCAACAGGAAGCAGCTTGACGCGGGTGAAAAATCCCTTCTCCCACCTGTTGGAACCACATCATTTCCTGTCAGGCCTGTGAAATGGGGTTGAAGTTTGCATTGCAACACGCACGCTTCTAGACCCTTGTTTAATTCTATGTAGACATCAATGTGCAGTCTCGCACACAATATTGTCAATAGAGCTATATCCAGGAGACAAGTGGAGATTTGGACTACGTCCAACATCTGATATAGCAACAGCATAAAGGTTGTGACGGCCTATACAAGGTTCACATCTTATTAAAATGATGGTTGAAACCAAAAAAGTCTGATTTACACCTTGTCTAAGCCTCTACAAAACACAAGCCTCAATGGATCCTTGAACTCCTTTTCCTCTTTCTTGTTAAACACACCCACCTTTCTCATGTGACACAGTTCCCTCTAAGGAGTGAGCATTCTCATATGACTGCTCCTGCCTGTGCCATGTGTTCAGCTGCACGACAGACGATATGTCACCCCACCCCCCACCCCACCATGCCCACCATGGTCCCTCAACATATACCTACAGGTGGACACACCTGGAATGCTTGCAACATTTTTGAGGCATACTTGTCATGGGAATGACAGGACATGCAAATTGAGTCGGGGGCTTGAAGGTTAGAGAGCTGACTTGGAGGAAAGACACTAAATGGATGTTGTTTGTGTTGAGAGGATAGGCCTGCAGACAGTATGGGGCCTGGCAAGAGTGATAAGCTTCAGTTCTCTAATGTCCCTAATATACATTCTGTATATATTTGCACACATATCTAAACTATATGATTTGCTTAATGAGAATGTACAACCAAAATAAATACCATTGTCATTCACTCCTGAGGACTGGCAAAAGGGTGCCATTTAATTTTAGAAACTCAAATGACTTGATTTGATCTGGTTCTAGTTGTCATCTTAGCATGACCTCCCCCCAAGGACCCCAAACCAAGACAACACTGCCCTGTAGCTCCGCTGGGACAAATGACACTCCATAATAGAATTGCTTAGCCTGCCATATCCAGTTTATTAAATTAGCACTGCAGTGTGTCTGCCTCCCCTCTTTCTCAGCTTGTGATGAGAGTTCTGGTCGGGGGGATATTTATTTTCCTCTGTGGTTTAATAAGGTAGACTCATAACCAGATGACGTTGGCAGTCCACAGTTGTCCATGGCATTATTATGTTGGGCCTGTTCTGTCCCTGCGGGCTGGGTCTCACAGATGAAACAACAGATTGCCATCTTTCCGTTTGAGATTCGAGCGCAAGCTTCTTCCAAATTTATTTTTATGTGGTGGTAAATTTCGCAAGGGTGAAATACTGTGATTTCCACCCTCTAATTCTCTGATAATGCATGGAGAAGAATGGCAGAATAAGTGCTCAATGCTTCACTATGGACTCTGAAAATCTCTGCTGCATTGACTGAAGCAGTATCGCCTTTAAAGCCAGTAGCATACTGAAGGGGTTATACCCCACTCTGTGCGTGCCTGGTATTATAAGTTCCTACTGTACTTTTGGAGACGTGTAGCCAGTGACGCAGAAATTACTTATAATCAGCGTGGAAAAGGATTCACTTTGGCGCTACCAGTGCTACAGTTTTTGCTTCATGTAAAATAACTGATCCTGGAGCCAGTAGTAAAACGGTAGCTTCAGGGCAGTGCGATGAAGGGGAGATTCCTTATCACGCTCTAGCTAATAAGCGAGTGTACCAAGTGTCAATGAGGATAGATATGCCTGGGGAATATGATAACCTCACACACACACACACACACAATGCCACAGCTGGCTGAATCCGTATCACTGTCTGGTTGTAACTGTACATAACCTCTGACTCTGGAATAAAATACAAATTTGAACTTGTTAATTCGCATTAACTTTGTGTGTGTGTGTGTTTATATGAACAAGCTGGCATGCACACCCTCTCAAACTCATCCTACAGACACACACACACACACACACAGACACATACACACAAATAATCACACAGCAGCCTGCTAGCTTGTCAGTCAAATACATTTTTGATCCATATTCCGAGCTATTATTTGGGGATTGATTGAAGCTATTGTGGGCCCTGTTGTGAGCAGTTGCTCTTCTTAAAATCCTAGCTGGCAGTTTGTGATACAACATCTTAAAAGGGCTTAATGGGTGCCTCACCGTGTTTGGGTTTCGATATTTCCACATGGAATAAGCTCTGAAGACTGTGGACTCCCAAACCGGAGGGAGGTCCTCCATTAGACATTGCCATAAGGGGAGGTGTGGACCAGAGATTGCACCAGGGAATTGTGCTTCAAACACTGCCAGGGAGAAATAATCGGTGAGAGATTTAGAAGGAATGTCTTGTGTGAAAAATAGAGGAGGACGATGAAAGAGACTGGAATGAGGATGAAATAGAGTTTTAAGGCGAGGGATGAGTGTTGTTTTGTCATGGTTGTGTATGCGAGGATGGTGGAGGTGTTGGTGGTGAAAGGGAACCAGCTCTGGGTAGTTAGTGTGGGAGTGTGAGCGTTCGTCCCTCTGAGATGTATTTACCCATATTTCTCTCATTAATTAACACTCCCGCTGCTTGATGAGTCATTCAGACGGATGATCATTGACTGAACACAGCGGGGAGGCAGACATAGGGTGAGAGAATTCCTCCCCCCTGTGCTTGTTCCAGCTAGCAGATATTCAGGAAGTCATGGTCTTGTCAGGAGGTCACCAAGGGTTTGGGGAGGAGGCCATGACACGGTGTAGTTTGATTGATAATTAGTATACAGTGTCATCTTTCAACTTGACATAGCCCCATGATGTGCCCTCGAGTGGGACGTCCAACCATCACCTTCCTCCATGATTATGTGACAAGTTGTGTATAGGGAGTCAAACCCATCTGTTGACCCTTTACCCCTGACCCCTGGTCTATATGATGCCAGGGCAACAGGTGGTAGATGGGTATGGGCAGTGGGCAGAGATGAGTTGGCGCCATGCCCTCACCACAGAGGGCGACCAGGCTGCCCACAGGGCACGAGGCACTGAGCCCGGAGCTGCTGCGTGTGTCACAGCTGACCTCATTGTTCACCCGGCTGTGTGGCCGCTCCAGGGACGGCACAATTGGAACTAGCGGCGTTACACCTTGCCAATTTTTTTGCAATACTTGATGACATAAAGATGCACAACACTGCTTATGTAGCTATGGTGAAGGGAGAATTTGTGAACTACAGTCAAAACAAGCCAAGTGAAAATGCACATTTAAAGGCAAAACTGCTACGGCCTGTGCATCTGGCCGGTAACTCATCCAGAAGAAGATTGCATGCTGGTTTCCATGTGTAAGACTCTCCTAAACAACATGTTTAGCCTCAGCTTAAAGACCTAACACTAGCATATAAGGCCTTTAGCTGACTCCCTGATCTCAGCACACGCACAAAACCCATTTCTGTGGTACTCTGTCTTAGAAGTCTGTTGGCTACCCAAACAAGTGAGTCAATCGAACATTCTTAAAGCAGTCCTCATGGAATTTATCCTGTTGTGAAACTAGTCTTTCTTATCTTAGAGACAGTGTTGGGAAACTCATCTGAGAAGCCTTTGTCTGACCAATTCTTATTGTTAAACAGCTGGATGGCTTTCAGTAATCACAAACTATTTCTTGGAAAATAAATGAGGAAATAGCTCAGGAGAAAAAAGTCCAGTGTTATTCTAGTGTTGAGCAGATTCAGGAAGTGTTATCGTAAGACGTGTCTGGTGCTGTGGACTCGCCAGTTTCGTGACTCAACACCCGCACCTAAAACGAAACGTCAAAATTACACCAAAAACACAAACGACTTTTTCTACAGTTTTTCCCCTCCAGTGTTTTTCTTCATTTCTGATTCCCTCCCGAAATGCCCTTTAAGAAACATAAAGAAAAAAATACTCATCTCCACTCAGCAGGAGAGAGTACAATAGCGGAGGGCTTTAATCAGGTAGCACAAGGTCAACTAAGGAGTATGAAGATTGAACATCACTAGGCTTTTTCAGTGCTGGTAGTCTAAGGCTGTTCTGCTGGGGGCAAATGAGCATTGTTTGTCTGAAATGTTTGGCTGGGTTTGGAAAGCAGCTGGTATAAAACAATCCACTTCCATCCACCCTTTTAATCCATCCTCAGGTCTTATTTTAGAACCTGACAAGATAGGGTTAAAGGTGTGAGTGAGTGAGTGAGTGAGTGAGTGAGTGAGAGTGAGTGTGTGTGTGTTTGAAAGACAGGGAAAAACAGAGGGAGTGAACAAGATTGATAGGAAGAAAGGGAGACAGAGAAAGAGAGAGCTCCCTACACCTTCATGTTATCTGCTCGTTGCTTTATCAGAGCCCAAACCACCCATCCACAGATCGTTAGTTTTAAAACCACAGAATGTCCAAGGTTATAGTAGCCATGTATATTTTGCGCTGGATAGGCCTGAGGTGTTTAAAGTTGTTCTTGTGTATTTGTCTATGTGTGCGTGTCTAACTCCCTCGGTCGTGTTTGATAGTAAAGGAAAGTGGCAGGTACGTGGCATTCTACCCACGCTTCCTGTCTTCTTCTTCTCTGGTGCCCCTCAGTGCGTTTCCACTTCCTTCATCCTCCTCTGGTTGTTTCCTTTACATCCTTCCTCGTCATTCCGAAAGAGGACAGTTCTTCTTTCCCGCAAACTTTGTTTCCCAGCATCAGTTGGGGGTTTCCTGTTCCAACAGGAAGTGCTGTGCCCCTTTTATCATTACCCTTTCTTCTGAAGTCACATTCCTTGTTGTAGTCTTGCATCAGTTCTGTGTATGTGTGTACGTACGCATGTGTGTGTGTGTATGTGTGTGATGTGTGTCTTTGTGCAACTGGTAAGACCATGTGCCGGTTCTGGGCAAGACCGGAGAGTTTGATCACGCTTATGTCCAGTGTGATCCCCAAGGGCACTGTGAGTACTTCACCCCTGACAGCTTAGCTGCGGCTCTCTCCAAAGTGCTCGAACATGATTACTTGGATAGGTCTGGTCTCCTGCTTATGTTCCAGGAGTCCAGATTAAAGGCTTTGGGGTGGAGAATTTCTACACATTCATTTTTTTTCTTTTAATGTTCTTAGAAGAAAAACATTGCTGTACTTAATTTTCCACATGTCCGAAAAAGCAAACAATATCGATTTGGAGAGAGATTTGTGCTCCAGTGTGATTTGTACCAGAAAAACTATTTGCCCAAAAGAAATTCCATCTTGTGCATTTATTTGATAATTTTCTGGCCCTTAGTGACTGCAGAATACTTCCTGTTGTGTCGGAGTCGGGGTACAGGAACTAGAGTGTCGAACCAGCTGCCTGTCTTCACACAACACCGCCTTTGACACATGAGACGCAGTGGTCACATGGTGACATCACACAAAAGCTTACGACTTCTTGTGTTACAACACCGTATCCCCGATGCACTTCCTAATTGCACAAGTTTTCAGCACCAATTATGCTCAAGCACTAATATTTGTGTCAAGTGAATTAGAGTTATGAAACAGTGTAAGTTCCATTTTTCTGAGACACACAGACACACACACATGCAGACACACACACACACACAGTAGAGTGAGTGTGCTGTTGCTTCCCGGAGGTGTGTGTGTGTGTATCTGTTGTGAAAGCAGCATGAGCGAGATCCTAAGGAGAGCTCAGAGCATGGAGGCCCACCACTCCAGGTTATTTGGTTAGAGGGGAGAATTGTTGTTCTAATTTCCGGATCATTAGCACAGTGCACATGGAGCAGAACTGTGTGTGCCTGCGTGCATGAGAGTGTGTTGGTGTGTGCTTGCCTGTGTGCATAGACATGTGTTGGTGTGCCTGATAGTGTGACAGGTAGATGTGGGGGTGAAATGGTGTTCCCTGGTAGTTTACAGCATTCTTCCACAATTAGTTAAACTGCTCCACACTGCCAATACTAATGATTTGCAAGCATCTGCAAGAGTCTTTCACCGTTAAAGACTCAATTGAATCATTACCAATTAAAAATCAATTATACCGGCACTAATGCCTAAAGCATAAGGGAGTCGGGAAGATGTCCAAAATAATTCCCACGAATGAGGAGAATCCGTAACTTCATTTATGCTACGGCAATATGATTGAATGATTCAGCATTCCTCTCCTCCCTCGTACGCAGCCTGTATACCGCACACACCTACACCTCATTACTGGATCACTGTTGTATCGCCTCCATCATAGAGGGTCCAGAGTGGCCATCCAAGGGGGCCTTTACAAAGACTCCAGCAGGAGAACAAGTGTCCCACTCCTTTCAGCATTTTCTTTCCCCACAAGAGTTGGATTCGGACGTGCTGTTTTTGAGGGGTATAACTAATGTCGTGGGAAGGGATTTTTTTTTATCTCCCAGTAGGGAAAGCTCTTAAAGCCAGCACAGCGATGTGCCACAACCGTCGTGTAGGAACATTTGCCTCTCTTATAGAATGTGACATTTAGTTACATTGTCGTATGGACCTTGGAGAGAAGCAGACAAGGAAACCTTCAAGGAGACTAGTGTGTTGCAGCGCACCGCCACTGTTTCTGCCTTCCTGGCAGACAAGCCTAGTTTTCTAGGCTGCGGTATTGGCTCAGCGTCTCCATCATGTGCGGTGGTGCTTTTACTCCTGCTGTAATTAGCCATTTTTTCTCTGATGGTCTCACAATCCTATTTTGGGATCTCCTTTAGCTAATTACTATTTTCTTGTCTGCCCTATAGTAAAAGAGGACGGCCAAAGGAAGGCCTAACTGAATCCTGTATTTTGATGGGCAGAGGCAAGAACAACAAGCTGTTTCAATTAAGAGGATTCAAATCTACAGACATAGGTTACTTACTACTGGCTCAGGGTAAAACAATGGCGATTTGCTGAAGGATTTGCGTGGATTCGGTTTAACGGATGGAGGTTTAGGAGTGGTAGTCGAGAAGGACTCAATGTTGTCTGCTGTGTTTGCCACCACAAGGCCCTCTGCTCTATGCTCTCTTGTTCTGTCTCTCTCTCTCTTTCTCTCTCTCTCTGTTGCGCTTTCACTCTCATTCTCTGCCTGTCTCTCTTTCCCTTTCAATTTCACTCTCACTTTCTCTCTGTGTCTTTGTCTCTTTTACAGGAGAACATGTTCCCATTGAAAGAGTTGAAAGAACATACAGTACCTAAAGGCTGTATCACTTGTCAAATTGTATCAAGTAAATATTAGAGTAACCACTGCCTGCCTTTAATGCCTGCAAAATAGAAAACATTGAAACACGATTTCTCCAGGTTAGGTGGTATCTTCAAATCCATCGATTTAGGTCTGTGTTTCCTACCTCTAACCTCCGCACTGTGTGTTATCTTATGTAACTGTTCCATGCTATCTGTACTAATAGTAGAGTCACTGGTAATGCACTTTATCGTATGCCATCAATCCCACTCACAATGAGATGAACAATTTTCATATCAGAGATTGATCCTGCATATAGCACAAATTCATCAGTTTTTAATGTGCCAAACTTGACAAGCTTTTCCATGGATGTTTTGGTTTGTCTGGATCTGGTTTAACCTGCCCCTGGTTGCCCTCTGGGTTTCTGGGCAGCGCCCCCGACACACACCTATGCATAGGAGGTTGCAGAAAGACATAAACACACACACACACATATATCAGTATATGACACATTTTCACAGTTCACCTGTATCAATACACACAAACACACACACTTTGCACAGTCTACAGTCATTCGTCTGGCACCTGTTTTAGAAGACCAATGCAATAACGTAAACACTCTACACCATCCCTCATTCTATTTCTGTCATGCAGCCGTGCCAATTGTTAAATTGTCTTTATGAATCTTCCCCATAGAGTAGGAGTGTAGATGTGTCTGTATTTGTGCAAATAAATATACAATCTTCTACAGAGAGACCCAAAACACAGACTGACTGTGATTCTTTAAAGCTGAGAGTGGAGAAACCCTTCCACCTATGCTAATGCAGGGACACCTACACAAGTGCTACGTCTCTCTTCCTGTTTGCTTCCATGTATTGAAACACGATAATCCAGGAGCTACACAGGCAGCAGGCTTCTCCTCAACTCCCACACCACACATCCCGTCTCATCACTGCCCACAATCCATCATCGTTTCCCAGAGGCGCTCAGCAGTGCAAGCCGCCCAAACGCAGTTTGTTTTTTACCATTGTTTTATTCCCCGAGACATAAGTGCGCTACAAGACCCAGGGTATTAGCTCTTTCTAAAACCTGTATTCAGACATTGCAATATGTCTACAGCTGTTTAACCCTCAAGGTCACAGTCTAATACAACCTACCCACAATGCACCTCTTTACATCTTTGCCTGAGCTCTTCTGACGATGCTCTCATCCCAGTACCTAGGGAACTCTCTCACTTTAAGGATTTTTTACGTTGCGGAGTGAAGACGCTTTGGTTACCACTAGATATGTAGATATGATCTGAAGCAGATGGTTCTATGATGTCTAGAACACCGTCCCCATGATGGACAATTGATATGATAAGATACGGGTGGCTTCACAGATATTGATTAATGGAGGGGTGGGTTTATCTCTGTGTTTAGAACATTCAACTGCAGATCTCATGCCATGGCATGTCAGTTTCAACCCATGTTTCATATTCCATCATTCCCATATTTGGTCCTGTGATGATTTCACTGTCGCGTGTGCGGTAGTGCTATTGTTGTAGGGTCTAGTTTGCTGTGAACAAGGCTGTCTCTCACTCATCCAGCATCTTATGCGGATCACTTCACATTCTCTATCTGCCGCAGTGAATCTGACTTGTCACCAGGCGACAGGTGCCTTTTTTCATCCTGCCCTTTTCTATTGTTCTCTTTCTTTCATCTGGGGTTACTCTGTGACTTTTTTGCTCAACATCTGCCTCTATCTCCCCCCCCCCACACACACACACTCTCCCCCCCCCCTCTCTCTCTCTCTCTCTGTCATACCCTCCTCTGTCTCTCTCTTGTTCTGACTCACTTTCTTTCTCTCCCCCCCCTCCCCCTCCTCCCTCTGTGTTGCTGCTACTTGATCTCCAGAGCTGTGAAATTATCCAGGAAGCATCCATCATGCCTTCACACTCCCCCTTCCCTCTCTCCCTCTCCTCTCTCCCCTCTCCCCTCTCTATCTTTCCCTCTCTCTCTCTCTCTCTCTCTCTCTCTCTCTCTCTCTCTCTTTCTCTCACCCTCTCCATCTCAGGGATTTTTCCAGGGCTGCTTCTGCGGCAAGTCTGTTCCTTCACCCTTGCTGTCTCAAACACGCATAAATCCCAACGTCCTCTGGGCAGGGTGGGAGTTGGGAGGGGGTGGGGGGGTTGACAGTTCACCCCTGAAAGGGAGTGGGGCTTTCCTCGCTTTTGCAGCGCAACACACTTTATGTGTTGAGGTTTCGTCCAGCCCCTTTGTAAAGGGTAAACCATGGCAGAGAAGCACAGATTTGACAGATAATGTTTTTTTCCTAAAGCAGAAGATAGATTCTGCGGGGCCCTGTTATTTCTCAGTAGCCTGAAAGATTCCTCCTCCTCCAATACTGCTCCATGGCCAGATTGTAAGGTGATATACTGACAATTGCTTTCTTAGCATAGTGATGCGATACTGAATTGAATGTTAAAATGATTCAAGCTTTTTGTGTCCTGTAGCGTCAGGTTGACTTCGGTGGGAAGAGAAAGCTGATTCTGGGTAATAGCGTGTGTCGAAGAGTTCACCCGTCTTGAGTATGGAGAAGCAAGTGATTTACACGAAGTTTGTCATAAGGTGCATGCAGGTTTCGTTAGAACAACAAATAATTTTTGGAACAAAGACCGTAGGCCTAGTGTCTGGCCTAGAAATGCAGTGTGTGGTTTCTCTAATTGTGTTATTGCCACTGTGTTTTGTGTATGTGTGTGTGTGTATTCCTGTGCATGTCTGTGTGTGTACATGTTGGTGTGCACACAACATCCCTTGCATGTTAATAGAGCTGCTAGACCAGATGTGCCAGTCTCTGATGGGACCCCAATTTTTGCCTCTGTTTGCAGACTATCACGAGTTTGGATGCTTCATTGTTTAATGGAGCATGTGTGTGTGTGAGGGTGTGTTTGCAGATGCACGTGTGTGTTATGTCAAAGTCGTTTACTTTTTTTACATACATGCAAGGTGACTGCGAGACACCATCATTCATCATTTATCATAGGATCATAGCACACAAGCACAAACAGACTCACAGACAAACACACACACACACACACACACATACATACAAACACAGACTCTCAGACACACACATTTCTCATAGTTGCATTCTCATAGTTGCTAATCATCTTAGATTGCCTTTACCTGACAACAAAAGGACAAATATCAAGCCTGCTGTGGAAAATATTCAGATGTTTGCATGTTAATTTTCTTCTCTCAGGAAAACATGACTAGTTCAAAACCAGATGCATTTCCTTTGCATCTAGTCCTGCAATTACGTAAATTACCAAAGTAAGCTTGATGGTTGTTCTGACAGCTCTTAAAGTTCGACAGAAAGTATGAAGGTGCTGTTGAAAAAGGATGCTGCCAGATTCTTGTAAATTACCATAAACATTTCACTGGATTTAAGAATAAGAAAAAAAATCTGTTGTGAGGATTACAGTGTACTTGTGTGTATGATGTGTTGTGTGACATTTTGTGTGGGATTTACATACATAATAAGGCTTTTACTGGTGTCAGTCAACTGTGTCTGGTTTGTTGTATTCCTTATTTTCCAGTTTAGGGCTTGAGTACTTGTCTATTTGTCTGGGTCTTCTTGTGTGGTTTGTGGTTGTGTTAGAACACTGGTAGCCTAGACCTAGCTCTCCAAGGAAAGTAACCTACTGCTGGTATTTCCCATGGTCTGCTTAGAAATAGCAACCCCCAGATCCAGTCCCCATAGAAAAGCTTTTAATAACATATTTCCCCTCTGGGCTTTTCAGTAAACAGTAGAGCATCCTTCACTGTATCTTCACTCAGGCCATTCGGTATCCTGGGAGTGGGAGCTAACTGTTAGCAGTAGCTTGTTTTGTTTTCCTGATGGTTCCTTAACCACCAGCCAGCGTTGTCTCGCAGTGGGTTGTACAGTGCCGTAATTAGCGTAGTGCTAATGAGGACAGATAGGAGCTCTAGGGTCTCGTTCATAAGCAGTGCAGCTGGAGCATAAGCTCTGCCTTGGCAGCTTTTGTTAGCTTGGGGAGCGGTGCAAGCTAGCGAGTTAGCCAGAGACCAGCGACTTCGAAGCTAATGACCCACTCTTGCAAGAGGGTGTGTGCGTGCGTAAGCAAGAGAGAGAGGGAGAGACTGAGGGAAGAGAGGGAAAGATAGAGAGAAACAATATATGCCTTACACGGACAATTTCACCTACGCTTCTTGCACATGTCCACTTCAGTAAGAATTTTATTAAAGGACGTTGTGCTATTATCTTGCAGTAATAGGACAACTTGTGAGATATTTATTGGTTTGAATTGTAGACTATACCCTAGTCTACTCTTTGCAGACCCAATAAACTGAATACTATGTCAGGGGTCATCGCGTTGCTTCCTCCCAATATGCCCATACTGGGGTGTGAACCTGGTGTCGTGCCAAAACGGTTTTTCTGCCAAAAACGGAATCCTTCCGTGGTAAATATATTTTAAACTTGTAAAAAGGTGTATATTGTACTGTACATTGTATGGGGACTCTAGACCAGCTTGGAATGTGGCCATTCAGTAACACACACACACACACACACACACACACACACACACAGGGTGAAGGGGGTTTGTGGTGGGTATGAAGTCAGTATATTCCTTCACAGCCTCTGCTCAGCCATAGAGACCACACACCCAGAAAACAACCCATGTCTGATCTCCAGAGTGCAGACACTGAGTTTTCGCCTCACTCTCCTTTTCTTTGCCGAGACAACCGTTAGCCAGCTGAGTAAGACTTTCTGACTTTTTCTCTCAAGTTGACACTCGGTGAAATAGCCTTCAAATCTGATGGTTTTCTGTCCCATGGCTTTCAGAAAAGGTTTACACTTGGTATGAGAAAAACAATTGACTACTCAGGGGATCTTGATCCATTGACATTTTGCAACTTAATGACTGTTGCATAGAGATGTCTTTTGTTTCAAAAGCACACACCCTTATGCAATCGCACACAGCTGACTGGTGTTGTGTAAAGACATTGAACATTTGAGTCACAATGTCTTAGATGACATGGCAGTGGCACATTTTTCACCCTGTAATTCTGGTCGACATTGTCCTGGGCCTTCTCTAGTGTAGAGGATTTTCTCCCTCAAAAGAAAACAAATCACAAGTCAACAACGGGACTGTGTTGTGCTGTGCCGTTCACCCGCACTGAGGGAGTTGTCTTTACGTTGCTTCGCTGCACACACAATCATTTCCCTTTAATTATGGTGTGATTACTGAATGTGGCTCCATAATGGATACTCATGACTTTGAGGCTTAGTCGAGTAGTGTCCACAGGGTTTTCCCAGACGAGGTCTTGAGAAAAGTCTTGTGGTGTCAGCCGACGTGCTCAAAACCTAGCCAGCTGACACAAAACCTAAACTCTGTTATGTTTTTTTGTGTCTTCAATGGGTTGTTTTTGACTGCTAGTATGTGGACAGCCACTGTCTTGTACTATATGCCTCTCTGACTGAAAACTAAATTGGATCGCCATTGTACCGTAGGTTACTGACAGCTAGAGCATGCAGATGGCAATTTAATGCCTTGCTGCTTGTTTCCCATCTTTGCTTATTTGGGTTGTGTACAGGGGGCTCTGCTTTCAAAAATGTCCCAAATGACCAGTGTTGCCTGCTGGATCATATGAAATGCCTGGAATGAGATGCAGACAGGGCGGTGACCTCTACTGAGGTTGAGTGGACAACATCATGGGTGTGAACCTGTCCTTACTGCAGAGATAGAGTGGGAGGTGGGGGGGAGATAGGTGGAGAGACAGAGAGGGAGGAGAGAGAAAGAGAGAGAGAGAGAGAGAGAGAGAGAGAGAGAGAGAGAGAGAGAGAGAGAGAGAGAGAGAGAGAGAGAGAGAGAGAGAGAGAGAGAGAAGAGAGAGAGAGAGAGAGAGAGAGAGGGGGGGGGGCACAGCTCAGGCTGAGAGAGAGAGAGGCAGAAACGCGTGTCTGAATGATAAAGTTATTTAATCGATTGGGTATTTTCTTGCCGGTTCTGGTCATAGAGTCAGCAGGCTGGGGGAAGAGCAGAGCTGAGGCAGGCCACATTAGCCGGGTTCTTTTCGTGGCGTTGATGAGAAGTAGGGCAGCCCTTGCCTGGGAGCATGTCTTTCTGAATGATGCGCCCTATCCCTGTGTGACAGGAGGCGTTCTGGAGGACCCGGGAGCGCCCCTCGTACTGGGCTGTCAGGACAGAGAACAGCTCTCTGGATCCAGATAGCTTTGCTGTGAACGGACACTCTCTGGCCTTTTCCACTACGGAGGGCATGTACGCTGGGCATTTCGGTTGGGTGGTGCTACTCACTCAACAGAAGAAAAAAACTTCAAGACATCGTATTCTAAAAAACCCACTCAAGTCACTTGGCTACGTTCACAACTCAAACCTTAGTGCTCAATTCAGATTTGTTGCTCAGATTGTTTTGTTTAACTGTTAGCATTGTTGTTGTTTTTTATGTGGCCAACATAAGATTCTGGTGTGAACTGGTCACAGTGCTGACCTGACCTGCATGAGAACAAAAGAACAGTAATAAAGACGTAACATGGAGCACTTGGCCATTTGTTTCAATATGCTTTCAAACTCAGACCGGTTATAAAATGAGCCCTCAAGTTTGGCATGTGCAGAAATGTCACATCAAATACACCCAAAACACAAAATGTTACCCAGATACCCCCTCCATCGCAGCTTTCTTCCATGTTTGATGTCACATAGTAACTCCCACCAGAGCAGAATTGTGACAAATGTAAATTCAGAGTGATGTTAATGCCACACAAATTCAGATTTGACCATTCAAACTGAGGTCGCATTGCAAAAAATCGGACTTGTATCCAATTTAGGACCATATGCAGTAGATATACGTGTTATAAAAGCGGCCTAAATCAGAATGGGTTTGGGTTGTTCCCACTGTTCACACAAAAATCTGATTTGGGATTTGCCTGCAGAGTGAGTGTAGCCTTTAGTCAGGCACCCGGGACTAGAATGGCGTAAAGGAAGAACGGCACAAATGGAGACGCTCTTCGTCAAAGCTTTAGTGTGATTCATGTCATATTATGGCTCATTGTGAGAATGATTTGTATTTACTGTTTACTGACAACAAGGATTTTGCCTCTGCATTTATTCACCTGTCAAGGTCCACTCGAGCTGTTTCTGACATTTTTACATGATGAAAAAGGCAATATCTATTAGACCAACAGCCTAGCGCTCACTGTCAGAAAATAACGGTTTAATGAGCGTCTCACCCTGCCTCTGGTAAAACAACAGGATGCCTGCAGCTTGGAAACAGAGAGAACCTGCAAAACACACACAACCTAGTTGTATAGACAGAGATGATGTAACAAAGTTAGGTAATACCATAGCCTGTCTATCTGTTTTATCGATTATCTATCATGTGGATTGCCCATCCAAACAAATAGAGTATATGTTCAATATTTCAAAATATTTGCATGTAAATCTAAATATTTGCAATCGGGTTTAATTTAGTCTGAAACTTTGTCTGTTACCTGAACACAGAGATCATAGTACAAGCTACAGTTCTCCCTAAACTTAAGTACAGTGACATATAACATATAAAGACTTGTGTCCGCTAGATTCCTTATCATAAACATGCTTTGATTTCGGACTGGGGAACTAAATCAGACACACCGCTGCACATCCCATCAGAGATGTACTGTACGAAGCAGCAACATATACACAGCCTCAATACATGGCAGCAATGCCTTCTCTTTTATTTGAGAAGCAGTTTTTACAGTTATGGGAAGCATCCTTCAAAAATGTCCTGTGGGATAAACTGAAAATGGAAGGGCTGGTTTCTCTGGGGCTTTCCACCTCCAGGAAAGACCACAGCAACGAGAAGGTTCGGGGGGGGGGGGGGCGGGGGGAATGGAGGGAGATAACTGTAGGGAGACAAACCGATAAAAGAGGAGGGCTGAGAGGGAGAAGGGGTGGAAGGCGGGTGCCGGCCCCTGTCAACGGAGGCCCGTTCCCTGCGAGCAGGCTGGGATAATCAGAGCAGGGAAATGAGCCGAGTCCCACGCAGCCCTCTGTGCCCGCCCCGGAGCGACTTATGACAAGGCTGATGGATGACGGTGCGAGAGAGCGAGGGAGGAGAGAGGAAGGGAAGGGAAGGGGGAGCTGCAGGTGGTTGAGAGTGTGACAGCTGCATCCTCATCTTCAGCCTGCTCCGAGGAGAAAGAGGGAGGCGTGAAGACGGAGGAACAGAGGAAAGAGGTACAAAGGTGGAACGTCCATTTGTGTTCTGACACGAGTCAAGGGGTCGTTGTACATTCCCGGCTCCTCCTGGGGACATGCAAACTTCACTAGACTGCATCCAACTCTCAACAAACGCTTCCTCCACTATGACCCCCCTGTATGTATTCTGCCATTTCCCAGGAGTACATTTCCATCCTGCTTTTGTACCTAAAGAATCGTTTATTGTTGCCTTCTCTCAATCAAAGGAAAACAAATACTCAAACAGGCTAGCTGCGCTGCTATATCTCCAGTGCTTTGGTTTGTCCCATGCTGAGTAAGACTTTAATAGACCGCGTGGACGATGTCTGGGTGAACAGCAGTCAAATGCCAGGAGGAATCAGCAAGGACATACACATTAATCTCCAGGTGGAGGCATCCCAGGGACAGCTTATTCCCGCTTCCACATCAGGTGATTATAACGTTCAACTCACCACAGCCTCACACTTCATTGGGTCACTAATCATCTGAGTACAGAAGTGGGCGTAATTATCCCCTCCCACTGTGGTTGTTGTAGGTGTCAATCAAACAGCAGGGTGCCACTTGTATGTGTGGTGTACTGTAGTACCGGACATCATGCTTCTGCACAGCTTGGTGTGCATGTGTGTGTGTGTGCTCGTGTGCACATATACACACCGTATGGGTGCCAGTGCAAGCGTACATGGTGGAGTAGCTTGAAGTTAGAGAGCAGTATGTGTAAGAGATACGTGAGCTGTTAACATGTTGCCTACGAGTACTGTGAGGCGCTGTGTGTTGACTCAGGGAAAGTGAGGGGTTCTGGCTGACTGGGGCCCCGTCCTGAGTGCAGGGAAGTGTGTCACACACTTCAAAGCAGTCCAGTCACTTCGAGTCTCATCAGTAATGCATGGAGTACGTGCTTCAACAGAACCTGCTCCTTAATGTCAAAGTGAACATGTCTGAACTGATGAAAACGGACTGATGAGCGTATCAGAGTTCAATTTAAATTCAATGAATAAAAGATGCTAATGAATAAAGCCATCAAAGGTTTGTCAGAGGTAGAAGATAAAGGAGATCAAGGCGAGCTATTAGAGGTACATTAAGCCCTGTCATCACCCCACACCTGATAGAAGGTAAATAGGATGTGACATTTGAAGGTAAACTGGATTTGTTGGAAAGTTCTGCTTTGTCATTATGAGTGACAGTTGAATCCAGAATGCTGAAAACTGTTCTAGAATAAACTATTAAAGTAGCTATCCCTGGGCATTGATGGAAATTTACAAGGATTGTTTAGGCGCTATTAATTACTTACGCTTTTTAGGTCCATTTTAGTGTACATGATTTCTTTCTGCATTTGACGCATACTGCAGCTTTCCCTCTGTGTTCAACACATCATGCAACCCACAACCTGGATCAGGGACAGTAATGTGAGAACCCCAACTCCTCCATCTCCTTTTCTCCCTCAGGCTTCAGACCTATGCTGTAATGAGAAGAGTGTGTGTGTGTGTGTGTTAGTGTGCATATATGTGTGGATATGGATTTGTGCATATGTGAGGAACATTCTTAATTAGAGAGCGCTAAGTCTGGTCCCAGAGGAACTGTACTGGGAATGAGAGTAATATGAACCAGGGACAGGCCATACTTAAACACTGAGTAGAAAATATTACAAATGCAAAGATCCCCAGGGTTTTATTCTTATTAAGGTCTTATTTTATTTTTATAGCAAAATAATTGCTGAGGAAATATACCCCAAAATAATCATTTCAACGAAAAAAATATACTCTGTATCATTTCCTTTACACTTTATTACTGTATGATTCTTTTTCGCAAAGGCTTTAAAAGGCTGGTCTGAAATGGTCTGAAAGGCTAGTGGCCAAGGAAACAAGGCACTAATGGGATATGAATATGGAGTTCACCATGGTAACCCCAAAATACTTTTTCAAGTTAGCAGTTTAGTGATATGACAGGTGGCACAGATAACCCTGTTGTGCTCAACACTCACAGTACAGTATGTGTGACAGAAAACTTGCAGTTGTCATGGCAAACTTGCCAAATGAGTCTAGAGAACAGGCCCTAAGAGTACAATTGAAGGTCAAACATGCCTTAACTGACAAACCAGGTCTTTTTAGTGGCCGCATCCCCAGGTACAATGTTGCTTTACCATGTCCCACAAAGCGTTGAAAAATTGGTATTATAGATTTTTGGTCTAATCCACTGTGGTCATGTTTGCATCATACGGTCTCCACTGAAGCCCTGAGCGATCATGGCTACGCCTGACAGCTCTAATTCTGTAATTGGTGGAAGCATGAGCCTGGGGGCGTGTTCTTGAGATAATGCAGCTTCAGTGTTTGGTCGCATTCACACCTCATTAGGCATTCATGTGATGTTTGCAGTGATTGGCTGGCACAGCCCTGAGCAGTGAATGGCTGGCACAGCCCTGAGCAGTGAGTTGAATCAGCTCATCATGGAATTCAGTAGCAATAGGGTCATCCGATTTGTAGGGTGGTGTGTTTACGTAGGTCTGACCATTGATATGGTCATGCACATGTTGCATTTCTGCATTCCTGTAGGCTACTATCAAAGTCGATGTTCATGAAGATCCAGAAACGTCATGTCAACGTACTTAACATAAAGTATAAGAAACATTCTCAATGCAGCACAGCTGGAGAGCTGTGTATACAAATTTACAAAACGAGTTCATCTGATGTTTACCACAGCAGCACAGGTAGTGGTGTGGGGCTAGCTAGGACACTATCAGTAAGCTACACACTATTTTAGAGTTAGAACATCCATGCTGTGTTCCACAGGGTGTTCCACCTGCCTAGCACATATCAGTTCTACTGCAGTTGGCATCTGATAAGCAGCCTCTGGTAATGCAGATGTTATTTTGTATGCTGTGGACAAACTGTCCACTGCGGGGGCGAGAAAAAGAAAGAAATGATTCGACTGTCCTGTTATCTATCCTCCCCCTCGACCAGAAAACAATCAGCTCTCTCATTGCAGCTTCGAAAGCACTGGCTTTACCGGCTGGGCCGACATGCCACCGCATCGACATAAATCAAGGCTTAATCAGGCGATATGTATGCTCTCTGCATTGGTCTGATTGATTTAGAACTGAGAACGCTGGCGCTAAATATGACATCGGCAGCGCAGCGTGAGGCAAATACTGGTGAGTGTCAGACCACACAGAGAAGCGAGCAGGGCTGAGGCGCAGCGGGCCGGCCCCTCCCCGTGTTCTCGGATGTGTCTTCAGGCATGCATTTAGACGACTCTGCCGGGGTCCTGGGCCTCCCCGCTGACTGACGGAGTTAGGTCAGACGGATGCTCAGACGCCCAGAGGAGCAACGGAGAATGTCGTGTCCTGGCGGTGTACCTCCCACAGACTCAGCTTGACGGGTTTTTGTGAGATTGTATTAGCAACTAGTCAAGATAGCCCAGACAACACTTGTCTACTTCTTGTTAATTGTCTGTGAATTTATATGCATGTGGGGATTCTTTTTATTGCCTTCTCACTGCAGCATATTTTACTTTGGGGGTCAAGCAACATGAAATGAGATAGATATTATTCTGGAATTATACGCCCTGGAGGACTTGTTAAAGCAGTCTGCCTTAACACTCCAGCCACCCCAACCGCAATTGCGCCTCGGAGAAAGAAGAAGACTAGAGAGAAGAGAAGGAGATGCACTGCATGCTCTATCCCTCTTCCAGACACCGGCATGAAACAGAATCCCTTCTCCTCTCCTTTCCTCCCTTCGTCCTGTCCTCCCTCCATTCTTCGGTTCCCCCCAAGTGAAAAGATAAGCTGTATAGAGATGTTCGGACCGGCAAACGCTGGAGTCATCGTTCCTAGGGGACTGACACAGAGACCCAGAGGAACTCAGTTGAGCTGGTAGATAAGCCTGCTGTGCCACTAGATAAGGACTCTGATAGAAGGCAGAGAGGAAGCGAGAGTGTGAGGTCACCGGTCCCATTATCTAACCTCTTTGACTCCCCCTATTGTTGCCCTGGGACCATTTTTATCTCTGAGCTGTAGATTCTTTGACACAAATGAAGAATAACACCCTTTATCGTCCCAGTAGGGGCGCACATCAGCCCCCCCTCCCCCCTCCTTCTACACGCTCATGCTTTCTTACTGGAAAAGTAAAGTAGGCTAAAACCCTTATATGTATCTGCAGCGAGAATGTGTGCAGAAGGTCTAGGGGTGTGCTTCCGAATGGGTGCATATATGTGTGTAAAGACCAGGGCTTAGCTAAAGGTTAGCTAGAAAGTGTGACGGAGATCAGTCAAGCAGATGATAATGACCTCTGTGCCCCCAGAGTGCCCGCTTCATCACCCCGCTGTGTAATTTACCTGCAAGTGTCTTATTGACTGTCTGTCATTATGGCCCCTGGCCATTGGAAACCACTGTCATAACTCAAACATTGTATAAATGTCACACGACCCATACGAAACCATTTGAAACCTCTGAAATCTCCAAAGCTGTCTTGGGTAGTTTGCCGGGTGTGCTGGAGGCCAGATTGTTCTCATGTGTTAATAGACCTCTCACACCTCTTCCTATGTTGCTTGATACAATGTGCCTGGGTTTTTTTGCATTATGCTTTCATATACTTTACTCGCTTCAGAGCCATTTTTGAGCTAGGAGCTGCACCACTCTAGAAGGTAACAAGATCAGGCGACTTGCACATCTATTTTTCTTGAGAAGCGAAGGATGAAGGAGATTTAGGGAAAGATAGATGGAGGGAACTGAAGGAGAGGAGAGAGAGAGAGGCAGTTTAGGCGGTAATGAGAAATCGAGACAAAGGGAGAGGGAGAGAAAGAGAGAGAAGGGAACCCTCCTGTTGCTTGTACCCGTTGAGCCCCAGAATGGATTCTGTCATAAAAAACTATTACCTTAACAAAAAAAACGAATATGCCAGAGTAGGAAGCTATTATTTGCAGAAAGGAAAGGTCGGCCTACCCTCCCTCTGTAGTTAACCTGCTGTTAATGGATTTCTTACAGTGACTTCTGGTGTTACAGTTTCATTAGTGTGGTAGTCTGTGACTGTGACACAACAACCATCATTATGTCTGAGCAGTGAAGCAAGAAATTATTGGATATTAACATTTTGACACAATGTATACTGCAGATGACAGCACATTTTGTGTGCAATGTAAGAGTTGACTATATGTGTATGTCGGTGATATGTTAGTATAGCCTTCATTTTTTAGCTCTGTAAACACTGTGCCCTCTGTTACCTTTTTTTAAACACTTGTCGCTCTCTTTTGTTTTGCTCCTCCCTGGTGCTGAGAGGGACTTCTGTTCCCATGCTCGCTCTTAACGACTCCATCCATCATGGGCGATTTTATCTCCCTTAGAGATCCCTCATCTCTCAGTCTGTCTGGGGTGTAATGGTGGGAAGCACAGATGGATGTGAGGAGAGCAGGAGGAGACAGCGCCCTGTGGTCAAGCCCCCGGCTCAACCTGCCCCCTGTCCACTCTATACAAGGACCCCCGGAGGGACCCGCCCCTACTGCTCCCGGATCTGTGGTCGTTTGTTTCCGTGTTTCTTCTTCGTCCTTGTTGCTGTTTTCAGGAGGGTGACTGGCAGGTCAGGGCAAAGATTGTTGACACGCTTTTTAAAACATCCGTTACCGAGACTGGCAACCCGCCAGCCTTACCCTTTACCGATCACCAAGCATGTCAAAGTGGCTTGGATCCGCAGGCTGTCGGCTGATGTCCGAGCCATGGTCAATTATCTGGCACCGATGGCCTTTAATTACAAGATGTTGGCGCCATGGCGACCTATTAGACAGCTGTGTTAATGACTTTTGGGTTTGTTTGTGTTTGTTACCAGGACAGCTGTAGTACCATGCTGTAAACTAGTGTGCAGATACGTTTGGAAATCTATGTAAGAAGAGAAAAAAACTTGTGAAAGTGTAAGGCCTGCGGCAGCTCAAAACTGATTTTCAAGTCAGTTATATTATTAATGCCAAGTTGCCGCGTACATTGACTTTTGGAGTTCATTGAGGTCCAGGGTTATTGCTGCACCGCTACTGAATGCTCTGTGATAATGCAGCAATCTTAACACGATTCTCCAATACTCCCTCTTTACAATAGAGAAAACTTCATAAATGATTGATTAACAATCTGACCTTCCTCACTAAGCTGCCCTTTTTCAGTTACTGAAACTCTCTTAAAACTTATCTCGACAACAGATGATGCAATGTTCCTGTATAATATGTGTTCCATAGCATGTAAATAAAAATTTTTTTTGATTGAAATATGCCAGGCTACTGTCACCTTTTGGCTCAGGTACCCAGGATAAGAATGGAGAAACTCTTGTATACTGTATCTAGAAGAATTTCCTGTCTACGGAGTTGAGCTTCTGGTTGATAGATCCCCTCTGGGGATATCCAGGACAGCAGGATACTGTGTGGGAGAGACTGACAGCTCCCTCCATCTCACTGTAAGAGGAAATCATTGGGAACTCAGTTGAGCCGGAAATATGCAGCTCTGTCATTATGTCCAGTGCAGGCTGGGGTAATCATCCTCTTTCAGAGGAATCAATATGCCACAGTACTCTGTCTTACTTCTGCTGCCTGATATTAACCCACTATGAGGATGACCTGCAGCAGAAAATCACAGGTCATACATAGGTCAAAGTATGACACCAGCCCAGGGTTCTATGGGCTTGACCCATCTATCCATGTATCTGAACCCGATGGGCGTCCACTCTCTCGAAAATGTTGGCCCTAAAAGGGATAGGGGATTGTGAGGACACAATATTGAAATAACATGTCATCCCTAGCTGTGAATATAGCCTGCAAAGCTTTCTGATGTGGTTTTAAGCAATTGTTTTTGTACTGGTAATGTGGTCGATGTTGTTTTGGAGTGCAGTCCATGTGTGCCATCGATGGCTCTAATCTCCCAGTGATACAGTAGATAGCACTGTTCCCCTGGGCTCCCCTACAGCTCTGTTAGCCTATGATGACTTCATTGGTCATCATTCTCTATGGAAGCAATCAATTGAGGAAAAACTAATAAAAAGCTTTTTGAAAGAAACAGACAGTTTTTACCGAGTAGTAGCCCTGAGTTTAAATGGGAAAAAAACGTGCTTTGTTAATATATCTGAGTCAATTTAGGATTTTGACAATATGAGTTGCCAAGGGAACTCAACTCATGGTGACTCAACGCAATTATGGAAAGACTGGCCTCATTTCTGGCAGTGAGAGAAGTTGTGCTTCACCATCAGTTATACCGCACGCCCTAGGTGTCTTTTACGAAGAGGATTTGTGCAAATCTTTTAACATTTTCCAGGACTGCCAGTGTGTATTCACCCCCACACATTGAAAGGGGAATGCAATGATCTGGATCTGATCACATGCAGTATGTATATTATATGATACATTAACTGAAACATTCATTTTCATCCACTTTTCATGGTCATGCATCATCATTTCCCCCCTGGATTACAGTGTGTGTTGTGTCCTTCAGTCTAGCTAGATATGTTATTGTTTTAGGCTCACAAACAGGCAGGAACAACTTCCCTGGAGGCGAGAGATGACATGGTACGTACCAAACACAGTGAAAAGACCTGGACAGAGATGAAGCTTCCCCCAGGAGCATCGTGGCCTCCTCTGCCTCATCTTTCTTCCTGTCCTCAGCAGTTTGCCAGCAGATTTACTACCTTGTTCTGTCCCGTTTATTTGAACACTGGCCAGTTCATTTACCCACAATGCAATGCCAAAAGTGGGCATCGCTGCTTGGCGCCAGGCTCTGAAACAACTCGAGTCGATGATGACGTCCAAAGTGAACAAATATTATCCTGAAAGTATTCTTACAAAGTACGATGTGAGTAGAAGCATACATATACATATCTAAGGTGTCAAGGAGTATGTAAATATACAAATTCAGTATACATTTACTACTCTTCCAATTGTGTAGAAAATTATAAACGTTAAGAAAGTGTGTCAAGCTTTCATATAATACTTTGAAATTAGATGAAGTGTCGTCTTTTTCTGCTTGGGGTCACGCAGGTGTCTGGGAGAGTTGTTCAGATGTTCTACCACAGTCAGGTGACAATGCTGGCACTATCATTTCTCTTCTCATCTCTTAGGGTTTCACCTCAGCTGAATAGCTTTATAAACAAGAACTTAATGAACGTTAATACTCTCTCATCAGTAATTAGCACTTTGTGTCGCAAAAAGGCTTGAGAACTGGCAAATGCAATAAAATAAAATACAAATATGTAGGCATATGAAATCAACTCCAGCACACATGTCGTACTTGCTATTGTCTTATTACGTTTGAATCAGTCTGTCTGCTTTGATAAAACATCAGAAGAATCCTTACACAATTTCATATATTTACTGGGGTCAAGAGACGTCATAGGTCAGGTCTTTCTGGGAACAGGCAAACAAGTAATTGGATTTAAACCAGCTGCCACCCTGTATCACCCTTTTCACTGAGTCAAACCTGTTTCCCCTGGAAACAGCCCAGTCCACCCCACCACCCACCACTACATCATGCAATCAAGAGCTGAACATAGGAACTTTGACTGGGCCTTTGTCCAAACAGAGTGTAATACAAAATTGATTTCCCCTCTACATAACCTCGGCCTGGCATGAAAACAGCCTAGTAAATTTGGCGATTAATGTTGCGCAACAGATATTGTAAAGTGTTGGAGCAGACAATGCTGAACCACCAGGGCCATCAGGGCTGGGCAGCTATCATAATCAGGAGAGTCAGAGCCATGATGAACTACTTGCAATTATCAGACTCCTGTAGCCCATCCATGGATCGCTTAACGTCCACACTCTGCTTATGATCGCCTAATGAATATTCATGGCGTCGCTCAGGATTGATTGAGGAACGATTGGGAATGATTGTAGGTGAAGGATTAATGGAAGTATTGCTTAAATGAAGCGTTCGTAATTGAAGAGGAAATTTGCTAAGTTGTTTGTGTCCTTTATAAATGACCAATGGAGCAATTAAAAGTTGGAACTTGTGTGATTGTTTTTTCTCGCAGTAGTCAGTCACTTCAACAAATTACATTTGTTGTTCATTATCTTTGAGGGAGTAAGGTGCCAGAAGAAGGTATGGGTTTCTACTGGAGCGCTCATATTTACCATGTGCTTGTGATGCTGTTTATCCTCAAAATGCTTAACATTTCCTTTTACTCCTCTGCCCTCAACCTCTACTGTTCTTCTTCTTTCTGGTACTTTCTGTCTTTCCTCTCTCTCTCTCTGTCTCTCTCTGTCTCTCTCTCTCTCTCTTTGTCTCTCTCTCTCTTTGTCTCTCTCTCTCTTTCTTGTTCTCTCTGTCTCACACACATACACAAACACAGTGCTTCTCTTCTATTAAATATCTACGGTTATCACAATAGGATTTGTTTTTGCCACATGGGACTGGCTTACGTGAATTACAGATAGACAGCACAGGCTTCTAGTCGTTTTGCTGTGAATTAATGTACATTAACCCAGCTCTAAGAGGGCTCTCCATTTGGACTTTGTAATTCGGGCAAACAGAGGCAGTAACACATGTAGATCTAGTGACAAACTATCTACCCTGACTACTACTTTCAAACCACACAGAAAAAAAAACTATTCAGATTACAATTAGTCTATGATTTAAATGAAGAGCTCTCATTGAATCTGAACCATGATCAGTTTCCCACAGTAAATCTATACTATGCACATAATCCAACCCGTTTTGATGCAGCTTTGATTGAAACAGACTGGCCCTGATCGATGTCACATGTGACCAACTGTGACAATGGTCCTTAAGGTCAGATGAGGTGGCACGTGTCACAACATTTGGGAGGTACTAATGGCTTGTGATGCACTCACACTAATGACACTGTATCCAGTGGAGAGCTAATCTCGTGGGGGTTAATACTTATTGACAAAAACAAAAGTTGACCATTGTGCCTGTGTTTGCTACGGATTTTCTACTGTATGTATTCACAGTCCAATTATTTAACATCAGCAAAGTAATTTGGGTAGTGCTACTACAAAGTCATTTTTGTTTTTCACCTTGAAATGCAGAATTTAATATGGGAAGTATTTTTGATGTTGTTGAATGCATCGCAGGCCAAAGAAGTCTGAGGACTAATGCTGTCTTTATTTATCCTACCTCTGCATCATTTTATAGTGAGTTATACGAGCAATATGCTGGTTTATTGATCCCAGGGACAATTTCAATTGGCTCAATTATAGTGCCAGTGGGCGTGAAGCGGGGGTTAGCTTTTATTTTCTTTTTTTCACAGTCTGGAGAACACCCTCAGACCTCCTTGACATTTGGTTCTAGAAAGATATGTTAACCGAATATCAAGTTGAGGTACTTCAATGATTCTTGGCTCCAGTATAATGTACAACTGATTAGGATTGTTGGAGGAGCATCACTTGTTAAAGTTACTGCCAGTGCTCCCATGTTTTGGTTTTTGGAATTGAGAGTGTCTTTTAAGTGTTCAGTAGCCGTGAAAGGATTATCGTTCCTCCCAGTCCCACTAGGGCAGGTAGAACTCACCTGGCACGGTAGGCAGACAAATTGGCCACTCTGACGCCAAGAGCCTCAAAACCTCTTCCGGAAATTAAATTTGTGTTTCTATTTGAGTTCAACTTCAGCCATGCCTTTCACCTTACCTTTCCCACCTGGCTTCCTACGAAAGATCATGACCCTGTGAGCATTCCACTGTGTCATTCACATTCTGGATTCAGCTGTCCTCCGTATGCAGTCTGCCCCACACTGTGTTTCCATGGAGAGAAGTTAAATGTCTTTTTTTTTCCCTTAAGATAATTGGAGTGGGGAGCCTAGCAGGAAGGAATTTCTGCCTGTGTGCAGGCCTGACAAGGCTGACAACCAGGTTAACTTCTCCACAGAGCTGAACTTGTGTGCTGGAAAAACTCCTGGGCCGACAGGTTCTTCTCTGACATTTCTACTGCATTCATCCTGAGCAACACGATCTCTCCTTGTCAGTCAAATGATGCATTACAATTCCAGGTGCAAGATTTGAAATCCGTAGGCAATTCTAGAGGAAAGTTGATATGGAGCATGGGTTGGCTTCCTAATGTATTCCACCCTTATGCTTTTCTCTCTTTTTTTTGCTGATTGAGTTGAATCGCAATGTTAACATGGAGCGGTAGCGTACAAAAAATAAAAAGAACAAATTAAACACATTGGATCTATCCAATATACATTTCTTTCTCTCCACACATTATCCCACTCCCACACACCACCACCCAGATATTTGATTGACAGGATGGGTTATATGTTGTGGGCCTGGTGTAGATAGAGGTCCTGCTGGCTTCGGAGCTGATAAAGGGATGATTATGTACCCCTGCTGTTTCCCTTTTTCCGTCCACCTGCCTAGCCCATCTCAAGGCTGAGGCTGGTTCATTTTACCCCAAGGCCAACAGCAATGGCTACCTGCAGCCAGACAAGGTTTTCTGCGGCTCGTTAAGGTCATGAGTGAGAATGTCATCTCTGGAGGGAGAAGTGGTTCCTCTCCACATCACTCTACCTGAAGCTAGGACAGGACATGTCAGTTTCAAATGGGCCCTTTTGTCAAGCCATTGGAGATTCTGTGCATTCCACTGATACATCTATATGGTAATATAGATGTTGAAATCTATACTAATCCACTCGTTTCCTAAAATAAACAGTATTTGATCCATAATTAGTCATTCTGTCACTGGAAGTTTATCCTTATTTTTCCTAAGAGATTACTGTAAAATGACTTTCTGCTTTGTTTGGGGGCAGAAATAGGTCATTTGACGTCTAAGAGAATATAGATAGAACATGTCAACAGAATAAGGCCTTGTGTGGAGACAAAGCAGTGAAGGTCCATTGATTTTTGTCTTTTCTATTCTCAGGTAGGACTTTGAGTACCAGTGATAATCTATAACTCCACAGCTACTGTGTTCTCTGGAACCTGACAACATTTTGTCTTCCTCTTTTCCATGTTCTTGGACCTGATTCCGTGGGTTCCTGTCTTCCACAGGTAAGCCTTCAGTCCTTAAATGTAGTTGTACTACCTACTTGTGTGTTCTCTACTTCCCGCATAGGGGCCCCCCGCTGCCTAAACAATTTAAAGGAGCTTGTCAAGTTATGAAATTGGAATCCGCACATCCCACGGCATGAAACGTCCTGGCTTTGTTTTAAGGCTTTATGTCACCTGCACGAAAGAAAGAACAACAGCTTTTCGTTGTTGCGAGGATGATTTATTTTTATGACAATAGATAAAATACAGTAATGCGTGTGTGTGTGAGAGAGAGCTGCCTCTCTCCTGCTCGCTCGCTATCTTTCTGTCCGTCCATCTGTCTCATCTACCTATCTCTAACTCTAACTCTAACCCTATCCTATCTTTCTCTTGCTATCTCTCTCTCCCCTTTTCTCTGTCACTCTTTCAGTTGATCTCCTCGTTTTCTCTTTCTATTTCAGTCTCTAACTCCTCTATCTCTCTCTCACACCCTCTCTCGCTTTCTCTCTCAGTAGCGTAAACCATCCCCAGTGCAGTTTGTAATAATGAGCCAAGGACTGCAGTACAGAGCATCTTTCATCTGTGGTGCAACCGTGATTTATCTCAATTCTGTCAGAATAGCTGTCCTTTTAGAAACCTGGAATCTGGCAAACCCCACAACCTCCATGGTTGCGGATCTATCCTTAATAAGTCACGTTTAATCATTTTAAGTGTGATTATTACCACCACACCGCTACACCTGAAGAAATGAGGGGTTAATGAATGTTCTCTGTTTAATAAGTATTAAGCTGTGTATATATATGTATATATATATATATATATATATATATATATATATATATATATATATATATATATATATATATATATATATATATATATATTCACCATACATAAAATAAACCACCTGCTTGTCTTAAATCTTGGAGATCTTAACTGCGCTACAATCAGAATGGCCCTTTTACCCCTCTAAATCATAGGGGCTATCTGAGCAGGGAGAAACAGCTGGCCACATGTTTGGGGTTCATACCGGATCCTTACTGGTTGGTTTGGAGGGCAGTCTTGGATGCACAAGTTTACCATGGTATTTCTATTGAGGTTATATGTTTTCTTTTTCTATATTGGATGCATACACTTTGTCCATATTAGCAGGCTATGGCTGTGTTCTGGTTGTGTATGCTTTACAACAGTTTTCTTCAATTGACAAACTGTTTTGTCCCAGCCATTCCCTAAAACCTTTTGCACAAATGATCTCGTAGTAGTTGTCTTGTCAGACAAGAGCTTTGATGTTTCGATGGTGCAGAATGAGCGCTGATCCTCCACCCCGTCCCTACCGCCTGCAGCCTCTGCCTGGGCACCATGCCCGGACGTTGGCGTGCAAGCTAGCTCGCCAGCATCAGCTGAGATTTCAGTACTTTGCTGTGGATGAGGGGTTCCGAACGACTGGGGCGTTCAACATACCAGTGGGCGGTCCTATCTGAAGGGGAGACGCCACAAAAGCCAGGCCTGTCACGACAGCCCAAATTCATATATTGTACTGCTGCCATCACACACCTGTGAGCAGAGATAATGGGTGGCATTCAAAACCACTACTGCAACATTGGAGATACTACATAATTAATTTAATTTGTTGCTTTGAATGACCCATAGTTAGGTAAGATAAGAAGGCAACATTTTCATCAGTGTGCTGGAAAAACCTGCCTTTTCTTGTAAACACAAACTGTCCTTATTTTATAGATGTTCTTCCATATCTCCATATAAAAGATGTTTAGGATGAATTTCTGGTCAGAAAATAGTCAAAAAATCTGGACAACCTTCAGCATAGGCAGAATGAAAAAATAAGCTTGCACAAAGATTTACCTCAGGTGTAATCACAACCACCTTGAGAGCCAATGGCGTAGGATCATTCCATTTAAGTCAGTTAGTAAAGAATGAAATATTGCATTTGTACAAGATGATTCATCATTGGGCCGTGAAGGAGGAGGAGGGGTCAAAGTTCACAGAGAATGAAAGATGGAGTCATAGGACTGGGTGTTTGGTGCCCTCCGACCGTGCAACCATCCATTATTTTCAATTACTCAGAATTCTTCCAGTTAATCACAACAAATGGCACTGCCAAGTGCTAATTCTATTGAGGCAGGACATAGAACATTTTGTTTTGTTCTCTATCTTGACTGTAAATGTCTTTCTTCATAACTTGATGATGACATCTAGGTGTCTTTTAATTTTTGTTTGGCCAGGGATGTGCCTGTGTTCCTGCATTTGTCATTACAAGCCCATAATTACCTAATGAAGTGTGTTTATACACAGGTCATTCCTCATGATCTGCTGTAAAATAATAGTCAACCATTTTTCTTTAATGCCATTGTCTCAATACAACTTTTTAGTGTCCCAGTGTTCATCATTAATACGTTTGACAGGATAAGGTTTATTGAATTTATATATTTGTTTTTGCTCTCAAATTTGATCGAGAAAAATATGTACGATTTTGAGAGAACTAGCTGCTGTCAACCAACTCAGAGTGAACATGTCCGAGGTAGAGATCTTGGTATAAATCAACCAGTCAAGTCTTTCCTCTGATCCCTACCTGTGTCGTTGCTATCACATGTCACACTTTCGTCCAGGGGGGCTGTGCACCCGGGGGTGGGGGGTGGGACTTGTATGGACCATGATGATTTTCACTGGTGAACAAGATGACGCAACACACCAAAGTGTCTGATAGAAGGCCCCATTCTGAGCCATGTGCTTGGTTGAGTGTGCTCTAACAGTTTCTGGAAAGGGTATCTTGAATAATTCACAGTTCTGTGAGCATTCAGGATGTGTTGTACTGGCTTGTTTCTGTGCCCTGGTCTCACATGTTGTTGGTTTTTCATAAAGGACATTGGGGTCCTAATCATCAGGGATTTGCAGCGGTGCTTATTCTCATTTCCCAGAATGCAACACATCCCGTGTTGAAGGAGAAAATTGCATGCGAGATTCATGTTTGGATCGAGGATCAGGTTGTGTTTGCCAAGTAAACACACGTTGTAATCCACGTGAGGATGTTTGGAAGGTTGTCTTTTGAGGGTCACCTATGTCTCAGATGAGGCGAGGAAACCACGGAGGGACTCGGCAGAAGTTATTTTGGGGGGGATTTGGAGCTGTTTCTATGTGGATTGGGGCATACTGTGACCTCAGGACAGAATCACTCTAGTCTGGAGAGGGTCTGCTTGGTATTCTCCTCACACCAGATTAATCTTTTAATCCCGTTCAAATCTCAGTTTTACAGGAGTGGAATTACGCTGATAATTTTAATTATTTTGTTTACCCCTAAAGGCCATATTAACATGTATTCAAACACGATTGAAAATGTAATTGGGCATTACTTTATGAGTTCAAAGCGATTCAAGATGATTGCCAAAACACCAAGTCTGGGAAAGTGCTTGCCTGTACAAGTAATTATGGAAGCACCCTTACAAAGCTGGTTGTATGGAGCACTCTTTGAGTCTCCACTCCCTCTCTCTCTTCCCTCCCAGTCCTGTGGAGAGGGTCTTAGTGGCCCTGGTGTGCTCCTGATTTTGGTCTGCCTGTCAGCCTCCCTTACATCAGCCTTGGTGAGCCAGTGCTGGAGAGGAGAGGTCACGTCCAGACAGAGCAGCAGCCAGTCCCCTCCCACGCTCTCTCTCTCTCTCTCTCTCTCTCTCTCTCTCTCTCTCTCTCTCTCTCTCTCTCTCTCTCTCTCTCTCTCTCTCTCTCTCTCTCTCTCTCTCTCTCTCTCTCTCTCTCTCCCTCTCCCTCTCCTTCTCCCTCTCCCTCTCCCTCTCCCTCTCTCCCTCTCTCTCCCTCTCTCTCTCTCTCTCCCTATCACATTCTCTCCCATTCTCTCACACTCTCTTTCTTTCTCCCTCTCTCCCTCACGCTCACTCTGTCTCTTTCTCTGCCTCTCACACCCTCTCTTTAACGCTCATTCACGCTCACACACATACATAAACCCTCTTGACCATCCTTTGGGCTAAGTATCCTGAGTATGCCTGTCACCGAGAGAGAAAGAGAGAGAGGAGAGAGGGAAAAAGAGAGAAAAGGGGAGAGTGACAGAGAGGGAGAGTGGGCAAAAGACAACTCCCACGGGGTAGTGTTCCCTCCAGTGACACCTCCCTTCACTCTGAGCCCTCAACATTAGCCCGCTGGGGTTGTTGACTGGGTAGGAAAACACTTACTTAGCATCACCTTCTGATCCCCCATCCTAAGATGCCCAGTGCTAACGGTGGATATTTCAAAAGTCAATTTCTTTCCGGGTTAACCTCAATGCTTAGCTCAACACTTGAGGCAAACAAGCTGAGTGTCAAACGCTCTCTTCAGGTAGAGATTTATTCTTGTAAAGGACACCTTCCTCTCCTCCGCCTACCCTCCCTGGGATTTATCACTAGTGTTTTTATTGACCAACAAGGACTTTCCCCTGTTGACACAGACCTAGCCTTCTATCATTTTTTCCCCCTCCAATCTCTTAATCATCCTTCACACTGGAGGTATAGCCAAAGCCCTTTTCTCCAGACGAGTGATACTGCTGATAAGAGGCCTTAGGGATACCACCAATCTGAGCGAATCGGGCCCGTTGGGGAATTAGAATTTGTTGCGGTCTCTTTGTTTCCCTCGCGCCGTCGCTCTCTGTTTATTTCTCTCTCTCTCTTTCTATGCTTTTCTGTTTCTGTCTCTCTATCACTGTCTCTGTCTCTCTCTCACACACAAACACTTCACACATGTTACTCTGACATACACTGTGTAACTGCGTACAGAGAGAGGAGAACTAGATGGATGGCGAGAGAAACAGAGAGATACACAGCACGCGTTTATGTTGTGAGTCTTTTCAGCAGGGGATATATTAGTCAGACGTCACTGATACAGTATGTCTCTCTGCAGCTGTGAATCACGGATCATTCTGGTAAACTCTGCAGTGAGTCTCATTCTGACTCTACAAATAACAGCCTGGAGTCATTTGGTGAATCACCAAATGACTCCAGGGGTAAATCAGGATTTGTTATCCCGGTAGCTGAATCACTCAGTTTATAGTTTATAGGTTCTCACACTGCAGTGACTCAGGAGTCATTATGGCCTGACATATCTTTTTCAATCCTAGATAAGGGGAGGAATTGCCAAAAATTTTCATTTCAGAGATATTCTATGAGTTTCTGAAGTTTCATACCTGATTCTGTCTTTTGAAGCTCTTAAATTGATCTTTGTTAGTGAGATAGGAGAGGGATGACAGAAACATTTTGCTGTGGCGTTGAAAAATGACTTTCATCTAAATACACTTATCAGGTTTGGATAGGCTCCTGGTGAAATGCAGCCAATGATTCAAGATGTTTAACAACAGAGTTGTTGGAAAGTGAATAGAAAATTGTTTCCCTCCAGCCATCAATACAGCCTCTGCCCTCTCTTTGCTAATTTGATGTTCTCATTTCTCATAATGGTGATCCTTTTTCGTAATTCAATTCCCGTTCCAGCTCGTAATTCGTTAGAGAGAGTTTGCTTCAAGCCCTTTCCCAACAGTTCCCTGTATCATTAAAAGTAAACAATATCTCTGGCAAACTGAGGCGTTATTGACTGGCCTTGGATGTCAAAGGTCATAATCTTGCCCCAGGCATGTGGGCATAGCTTAGATGGCAAAGGGCAAACTCAAATCAATCTGTTCTGAAAGCAAAGCTAGGTTTCATGGGTTGTCATTGGGAATCCTCTTCAATAATAACATGGTTATGTGTATTATCCACCATGGGTAATAAAATTGCTAAAACCACCAACACAAAACTGCAACAAGTGAATGCATAAAACATTAATATGAATATCGGAAAGATCGTTCAGGTAAACATATGGGTCTGGGTCTTGGGTCTCTGCCAAAGACTAGATCACACCAGCTGAGCTGTTCAGTAGTAGAACACTGAGGCATGTAAAAGTGCTTTGCCATCATATAGATATATGGCCCCTAGAACAGAGGAATCCCCCCCCCCTCCTCCCCCCATCAAAAACAAACAAACAAACACAACTGATCTATCACCAGCAGAGGGTCTAGAGCTTTCCCTCATCTGCTGTGCCTCATGTCAGATGGAGTTACGATGCAGGGTTACCTCATGTGTCCACCACCAGTCCTTCGGCTGCAGTCTCCCCTCCTCCCCCCTCCTGTCGCCCGCCCGCCCGCCTGCCTTACAT
This sequence comes from Hypomesus nipponensis, assembly GCF_054491055.1. Taxonomy (NCBI): domain Eukaryota; kingdom Metazoa; phylum Chordata; class Actinopteri; order Osmeriformes; family Osmeridae; genus Hypomesus; species Hypomesus nipponensis. The sequence continues at coordinate 7,822,638 of NC_140367.1, forward strand.
CACCGCAGCCTTTATGAGCTGTCTCAGTGTCTGCCTCTCTTAATCTCAGCGCGGCTATTACGGGCAGACGCGTCTCTGGCAGGGGCTCAGGCTCAGGAGCAGACACTACAGCATAATCCTTTATGGGGAGATGGGGGTGACTGGTGCTGCAAGGAGAGAGAGAGAGGCAAAGGCAGAGAGGGAGAGAGAGAGAGAGAGAGAGAGGGCGAGAGAGGAAGGGAGAGAGAGAGAGGCAGAGAGGGAGAGAGAGAGAGTAATATAGAGGGAGTGGGAGAGAGTAATATAGAGGAAGAGGGAGTGGGAGAGAGGTGGGGAGAGAGAGTGGGAGAGAAAGGGAAAGAGGGTGGGATAAGACAGAGGGTGAAAGACATATTAGCTCTCTGTTAATCTTCCTGACATTTTTCAGGATTTTTTTTGTATCTTCGGTGTCTTGGAAAAACACTTAATTTAGCTAAGTCAGCAATGTAGCTTTAGTCCTGCAACCCAACTTAACGATAGTACGTTGAATGCCTTTCCTGCAGTGAGATTGGTGACATTCTGTTTTCAAAATCTTTTATTTATTAGAAACAAGACAACAAAATATATTCATGTAATGTTGGATTACTCTGCTTAAATATTCACAACCTAGTACCAATACTGATCAGTAACATATTGTATTTTAACAGACGCAATTACACTTCCATAATAAATGAGGAATATCAAGTTAAGGAATATAAAATCATATGAATCTTTTTGGGGGTTCAAAAATAGGAATACCAGAACAATAGACTGCTTAATAATGAGACCTCTTTGCCATTCTAATTATACTGAAAGGCAGGCCAATGCTTTTAAAACCAATCAAGTAAATGCCAGAACAATAAATGCCCTTTGAGATATACTGTTGAACAGAATGTTTGGTCAGTGTGAATATAGATAGAAAATAACCTACCCGTAAAAGCTGGTACTATATTTCAGATTGTCAAGTAAAATTCTCTAGTGGAATTCGAGTTTAGTAATTAGCTGGATTATCTGCCTCAGACCAATCATCTGTTGCAGTTTTTTATTTGTCTTTTCTTTCCAGCAACATCCAAAACAAACATAGCTCAGTAGCCCAGTCTGCCATCCAATCATCCAAATTCATTTGCTCAATTGATCCAACTATGGGGTAATAAAAGGCAGGTTTATTTCTAAGATACCAGGACTATGCAAGCTCCTAGTACGTCTATTGGAACTCCTTTCCTGTTCACTACAACCTGAAGATTGTTTGTTATTGGCCCTGTTGGAACACGAACAGACGCGATTCAATTTAAACAGTTTTCACCCACAACGTTTAAAATGGATCGGGAATGGGGTCTCATGGTTGGGCAGCGAGGCGAAGACTTCTCTCTCTTCTCTCCCAGAGATTGTTTCGTTCCTGCTGCCACTTCCAAGATGATTTGTTATCACAGTCCTCTTATTGCACACCTGCTCCTTAGTGGTTCATTATTTATATTAAATCAAAGCCTGTGTAGATGTTTTTATCTGCTTAGCAGTACACACTGAATTAAATCTTGTATAGGCGCCACTGCCATAGTCAGTAAACAGTACATTCCTTATCTGGGGTTGTGTTCAGTGCAGGGTGGCACGCATGCTCATGTCACCCATTCATTTCCACAGCTGTGCCTCTCTTGAGGATAGACAGTACGTACACACAATGCAAATCTGACTAACATTCAATGTGATGTGAATAACATTTTTCCAGAAGGTCGGTTTGAAACAGGAAAGGTATGTGGTGCTGCTCCGACTCTGCGTCTCTCCTTCAGCCGTAACCATGTGTAAGAATGAAGGCTTGTGGCATGCCGTGTGCACCAGGGTGAACCAGACACTCACTGGGCTCCAACTGACCTCGCTCCTGGCTCCACAGATTGTCTTGAAGTGCAATCATCTGGACCCCAGATGTTCTGATGAGCCAGCGGTAGAGCAGGGGAGACCGAGAGGGCGAGGTTTAGGGAGGACTAGACGAGGAATGAGCTGGAGAGAGAGAGTAACAGAGAAAGGCCGAGAGGTTGAGATCAAGGAAGGGGTAATCCCTGTGAACTGTGGTCAGACTGATTCGGTTATTGATCGCCATCCCCTGCAGGGGTTTTCCCGTTGTGTATTTAGTGAGAAAATGGATGCCCCACATCGAACCCTGTGTGTTGGCAGCAAGATCCCTCACCTCTGATAGGCTCTCTGGATGACCAGTCAATGGCAGACGATACAGCCGACCAAACAGAATTACTGTCATGGCACATCAGAACATTTATAGGTGATGCCCAACCCTAAAACAGCAACCAATCCTGTGTAAGCACACACACGCCTTGATTTTTCTCTCTTCCCCTCTCCCCCTCTCTCTCTCTTCCCCTCTCTCCCTCTCTCTCTCTTCCCCTCTCTCTCTTTTTGTTTATTTCTCTCTCACACACGAACCTCCTCCCATGCACACACACACACACGCACACACACACACACCCATTCGTCAGTCAAATACAGATGTGCATCTCTCACTCCAAATTCCCCCTTCTTCGCACACACATGGCCACATACACAGAGCCCATTGAGTGGACCAGTGAAGGGGGTAAATCAGAAACGTGTGGTGCATATGAGGCCTCCTTCCTACGGTCATGTGATGAAGACTCAGCGTGGCTGTCTTCCAAAAGTGCTGATGTGGACTGCGGAGGCCCTAGTCATCTAGACACACTCTCTCTCTGGGGGAACCAGGGGGTTTTCTCTCCCCGGCGTAGCTCTCTCTGTCTATAAACATTCTCCCTGTCAAGAACAGCGGCATAATTCACCTGGCAGCACACTCAGCATTATATAAGACGTCCCAGTGTTGTTACTGTAGGAATGTAAGCTGTGACCTTCTTTGCCTCGTGGTTCCCTAGTGTGTAAACCCTCAACAGAGTGCCAGAGAGACCGGCAGAAATCAACACAACGCCATACAGTGACGCGTTCAACAATTTATTCATGTATGTGTGCGTGTGTGTGCGTTTTTGCAGTCTCGCTATCCCACCTAGTTGTTGGTCCTCGGCCACATCCTCAATTGACCTCCTTAGATTAGCAGAGCTTGAACTATTTCTATTATTAACGAGTTCATTAATTGATTGCGTTATTGCATCAAGGCTACCTCAAATGAATGACACGCATGAGAACTTGCCAATCAATTCAACATGACCAATGGTCCCGCTGCCATTAAGACATTCAATTCGATACTCGGGTTAAACGTTTTGACTTGAAAGTGCTCTGATCTGCCCTGCTGAGTTCAACGTGTGCGGAATTGACGCGAAAAAACGGCAGCCATTTTTTCTGCACTTCTGCTAATCCTGTACATCTCCATGAGATGAATGCTAAGAGTGAGATCATGTATTGATCTTTATGTCTCGTCTCTAACTCATCCAAACAGCAAAGCTTAAGGTTTCAAGATGGAAGAGTATGTGTCTGTCATGGGAGCTTGTCTGTGTCTTGGTCACTATCAAGCATTTGCTCAACACTGATTCTATTTGAAGGATTGAGAGCTAAGGGAATTTCTTGGAATGACTTGAAAGATGCTGGAGTGCCAGAATAATTGTTAATATAGGCAATGGTGAGGAACAGTGTTGTTTTTGTTCATCCCTATTCATCCTATTCAATTGAGGTCAAGCATCGCAGTATTCTGTGGTAACAAGAGTGTTTCAATAAGTCTTTTTTGACTCGTGGTTATGTATCATTTACATTCTACTAACACATTTGACCTGCGTTTGACCTCAGAACAGTATGTTTCCATTTACAAAATCACGTACTTCACATTTACACACACACTTTCCTTGCTTCATTATCTTGAATACGGCCTACCTTGGCTTAACACTTAGAATTGATCTCTCTGTCAGTCCTGTGTAAAAAAAATGCCTTGATCAGTGTATTGTGTTCATAGGGTCTGTAATATGGTGACAGGCTGGCTCCGTTGACCTGCATAGGCCGCGTTGTGTCATTCAGCAAGAATCACAGGTCACAGATAATAAAGACAATCACTTGGCTACGAAAGGATTCCGTTTACAAAAGTATCTGATCTGGCTCCTTGAAGAAACAAGGCTGCTGCGACCTCCTGGCTTGGACAACACTGGATGACTCAGCATGGCAGTGTGTTTGCGTCGAGTGGAGCGGTCGTGTCCTCAGAACAGTGACGGCGCTTTCTTTTTGGCCCTGGAAGTATAGGTCCTCTCCAACTCCCATGTGTTTGCACTCAGGAACTTGGCTCGGATCCTCTCAAACGCCCTTTGTTGCAGAGGAGATGGCAGATTACGAGGCAGATTCGGAGGCTTTCAAAGCGTCATTTCAGATTAGCTGAATTGAAATTTTGGAACTTGGGTGCAAATAGTTCATGACCTCATAGAGTGGGAAGCAGTGCGTTTTGATCTTGTGAGATTTCCATTAGATGTGAAGTGATCAGATATGACAACAGCAGGCCAGGGGAACATAACCTCTGGTTCTGCTGGACTGTAAATCCAGCCTTCACATAAGCATCAATGTGCAGTACTGTAGTTTCAGCATGATGTATTTTTGTTAGGAAATGAGTGGCAGTTTAACCACATATTCTGTAAGTAAATCTTCACAGTAATGTCAGTATTTGAACCCACAGACTTTCCACAGCAGTTTCTAAAGCCTTGATGAAAGCCTAGTGAATACCATCTTCTCTTAAGTGTCCTTTATTCCTCTCGGAGTACAATACTCCAATGCAAGTTGAACTGAATTACATTTACAGTCTCTTATGGATACTATTGTAATTGCAAAGTATGACTCAGTTCTTTCCCCTCAGAGCTGTCTTTGTCTCACCATTATCACAACATGCAGTGGGAGTTAAGAACCAAGACCGCCGTGATAATGTATAGTGTGGTCAAAAACCCTTTCCCCCTGTTTAACATTCGAAAGAACACACTCCAATGTGTCTTCATGTTTAGTCCAGGAGGAGAGGTTTAGGATGGCTGTGTTCATTAGGCAATTCTCGTGGTAATTAGAATAGCGTACTGCAATCATCATAAATCCAAGACATTTAATTGCTTTACCTTATCTGATCAATTGTTTACTAATCTGTATTGATGATGAGGGCATAAGGAGTGGGTTTTATCATTCTATTAGCATGCTTCCTCTCAGTTTTGTTATCAATGGACTTTATACAGATTGCCATGTTATCAGTGTCCAATTAAAGACTTACCATAACAATATAATAAGCCTTTTTTCACACAAAAGTACAAGTATAAAAGTGTACCCCACAAAGTTCTTGTTCTTAGAAATGTACAGATTTTCTTTTTTCTCAAAAGGTAGTTGAATGCAGGCTAATCTCTTTTTACACTTCAGTCCCGTACACCATAGTAGAGCTGTAGTGCCCAGGAATAATCGATGTGTGTAGCCAACCAGAACACGAGAAACTTTGCATGGATTTTTCATATCCCAAATATTCATATTTCCAAACGAAGCAAGTGCATCACAATTACAGGTCGGCAGAATTGATTACAGGGACCAGTAAAGGGACTAGGAGGCTCATACAGAACAAGTGCCTGTGAATGCTCCAGGGCATTCGCCAGTTTAACAGAAAAGCTTATTTAATGAGAAAGGCCTGTGTAGAGATTACAAAGAAGAGCGGAGAGGATCTTTTTGATTATAATAGGATGCACCTCCTTGAGGGTGGCATGCGTTCTTTTATTCGTTTGGGTTTAGACCACCACGACCCAGCACACTGACAAATTGGATTAGCACAGCTGTGAGGGAATTAAAAAAACACACACAGCATGAATAATTGATTGATAAAACCAAGATGGCCCTTCCCTCTCTCGCACAAATTAATTAAATGGAGGTGCTTTATCTAGATATCTTATATTAAAGAGTCACTGGATCAGATATACCTTCGATCTTATGCATCACCACAACTCATGAGCCAGTCCATCAACATACATAAACCTATATCTACAAAGTCCATTTTTTTGTTCACATACTTGAAATATTGTATTTTAATGAGAAATGCTTGTCTGTGTATCTACTTGCAAGCTTTACTGTCTTGCCTGACAAAGTTATCTAAGGACACAGTCAGGATACAAAGGGGCGAAGGGCAGGAAGGAGTAGACGCAGAACAGAAATACATTTCTGTAGAGAAGACTCACCCATTTGACACAACTTGCTAGCCGCAGAATATGCAATATTCTAAATGAAATATGTGTACATTGAAAGCTTGCGTTATTTTTAGTTGGAATGTGGTGCATGACCTTTTGAAGGTCGGTGGATTAAATGGCTATTTTTGTCATCCTCAGGAGATATTAGTGAGAGCAGGGAAGGCCCTCAAATGCTACAATGTGCTAATTTAAAGGTTTTCTAAAGCTCCTATCTGTGAATGTGTGTGTGCACAGACGGAGAGAGAGTGTTGATTAATTGATAAGGCTGATCTTAAGAAGTCTTGTCTCCCTTCTGGGAATTATGACACACCTTACAATAAAACGTATCCTCACTAGCATCATGCTTCCGAAAGATTAAAAGTCTCCCCATCTCTACAGTACACCTAACTATTTTACATCAAAAACTGAACGCCTTTTTGCTTACTCCTCCTCTGTTAGCCTAATTTCCTCCCAGCAGACCATCCTGCAGTTTTAATGTGTGCGTGTGTGTTCGGTTTCTGTGTGTATGTGTGTGTTTGGATGTGGGTGTGCAGTGATTGTGTTCAGAATGTGTGTGTTTGTTCAGTGAATGTGTGTGTGTGTGTGTGAGGGCTGTATCATGTTTGTCTCAGTGGGTACTTGGTATCCCAGTACCGTTCAAGAAGCCAGGCTTGTAACCCCAGAGCTGCCGGCCGCTGCCCGTGGCGACGTTTTGAGGTGAAGTGGGAGACAGCGCGGTCAGCTGAGGAGCGGCTTTGTGGGCGGCGGGGTGGAAGAGTAGCCACACCCCCAGAGCCTGCGGTAGCGAGGGCGGATACTCCATCAGCCCAACTCCTTAACTCGGTGCAGTTATGTAAGTGAGAGCCTCTCTGAACTGAGCCAAAGAGAGAAGGAGCGAAATAAATAGATGCTAAATATACTGTATACATAGATGCATAGAGAGATAAATGGATAGTCGGAGAGACAGTTAAGGGATATGTGTAAGATGGCCCTGGCTACAAGTTCACAGTGTTGCAGAAGCAAGGTTAGGTCAGCTAAAAGAAAACCCAGAGTCATCATCTGGTAAATAATGCAGTGCTTTTGGCTCCCTGTGTGGATGTTTGGTTCACCTGGCATGGATGTGTTGAGGAGTACTTCCTCACATGTTTTTTAGTAAATGGCTTGTGTCACGTTAGTCGCCAAGCTATTCAAGGGAACATGAACTCATGAACTCACTTTGAAGCTTACGTAAATAAGCAAGATTGTGATGACTAATAGTTCTTCTGGAAAGAGTGTCACCTGATGCAGGAACATCACAGATCTCCGGCATTTGGTGGGTCATCATGTGACTGAGCAAGAAAATATCCTCTTTTAAAATAGTCTCCATTTGTCTCTTCGCCAGTCATCGGTTGTTTGTGATTCCCCAGGACCCATTTTCTGCTGGATCACTTTCTTTTCACAGGATTGAATCTAATTGGGATCCATTAGAAAGATTTGGATTTGGATTTATAGCCATTCATGTACTATTCTTGGTCTCCCTTTGTGTTATTTGTGCATTGGAAAGCAGCAAACGTTTAGCATAAATTAATTGCCGAGGTGAACGAGGAAGTCGTCCACTCTCAGCTAATGTGCACATTTGGTTGGTGCCATGAGTGGAAGTGGATTTAATGTTGAATTTTGTTGGGGGATATTGTAACCTACTCAGTTGGGTTCATGTGAAAAGCATCCAAATGCCCTGTTGGGCTTGGTTAGAGAGGGGTGACATTGAATTTTCCACAGAGAATAAGTGATAGGGACATTTAAGGCGGGATAGGGGGTAACTGTCATTTACATTTCATTTCCATTCAGATCAAGACTGTAAAATATGAATGGTCGGTGATGAGTTTGACAGAAAGTGGAAAGGGATCTTTCCTGTCCGAAACGTCGTCAAACCCACACCCAAATACTGTAATTGTAAATTGTCCTATCAGCCCATTTATGCACATTTTCTTCCTGGTGAATTAATAAGGGCCTGAGTTGACTGATGGATAGAGAGTGTCATTCTGACCTTCATTTAGAAGATGAAGGAGACCATAAACACACAGTGAAATGGTAAGGATCCACTTCATCATCTGTGCTCAGCAGCTGAATCCTCTCTCAAATAAGCCACTGAACTGGTTTATTTCAGTTAAAAAGGCCTTGACAGTCAAAACTCACAGAATTTCTGGAAAATCCACTGTGGCCAGCACAACTAAAAAAGTAGCTTCAGTTTTCCTGTATTTGTGATAAAACGTATTATTTAGCGCCTCAATTTGAAAGTAAATGTTATCATCTTTCTATGGACTTAGTCTGAGTCTTTCAATCCTGCAACAAACATTTAAAGCCTTGGATCAGTTATGGCTCTCACTTCCTGCTTTAAAGCAGGTTTTTTCTTTCCCCCCCAGTGATATTGAATATGTTTCGACATTATATAATTACAAAAAAGAAAAAGAGAGTGAGAGACAATTGGAGAGGAAATTAAAAGAGAGCACCTACATGGTATATATTTATCAGTATTCCCAAACATAATGTCTTATAGTTAGAGTTCCTCTAACAACTGTGACCGATGACCCCATGGTTATAACATAGGCCTATTTTCCACAAATCCAACAAAGGATTATGTGAAGGCCAAGAACTGAGCCAAACATAGGAGCAATTGTCTGGTTTTCAGTCAAATGCTTTTTACTAAATGAGTAATGCATCCTCACAGTCAAAGAGAAAGGAAGGCACAGTAGGAGAGCTGTAATGGAGTACTCAACTGGGGAGCAAGCCCTACCTCTGCAACCATATCCTCAGAGAGACGGAAACAAAAGCCTGGACTGAGAAATATGGGCGTTTTGGAGAAGCTGAGAGGGAGAGATTATCCTGCGTTGTTTCTTTCTGTTCTTCTAAATCGTCCCTGTCTTACTTTGATACTGATTCATTCCATCCACACATCCTCATCACAATTTGAGAATACAAATAGGCATCCGAAAAGAAGTCATTCATTTCCTTGTGCTATTCGTACAAGGGCCGAGTAGTGTATTTATACAAGCTGGACGTACACTACAGTACTGTAGTCTGCTTCCATCCCCTCTGCCATAGGGACTCACATAATTGATCCTGACTAGCAAAATGTGAGCTCCTTAAGGAATTTCTTAAGGAATTCCTTAAAATAGGACACTGGATTTCCATGCATTCCTGTGGACTCAGGTCACACTTGAACCACAGTGGAAGACCTTTAGCAGGAACAGTATCTTGATCAGAAAACAATGTCTGCGTTGATTCGCTTGACTGACGGACAGATGGAGCTCAGGGAGTGATGAGAAGTAAGCTTTTGGGTTTAGTCCCACTTCCATCTGAGGGACGCAGTGAGTTGATCCATCCGTCATCTGATGGAACAGCGTCTAGACAGAAAGTGAGGAACCCACCGGCGCTGGTGAGAGCCCCTGCCACCCTGATGGTCACCAACCGTGGAGCACATTCAGTATTTGACGTAGACAAAAAAGACAGGCTTGCTCGTCTGGGACCAAGTGACAAAACTAAGAATGGACATTCCCCTGTGGAAGTGTACTTAAGCAATCTCATTTTCTACATTTACATGGAATACGTGTTATTCCTGAAGCAGAAGCTTTCATCCAGAGTGACATACACACGAAGATCCGAAGTGCATCGTCCAGTATTTTGGTGGTCAGAGGTTCTCATAGAACACCATATACTCTACTAGATGTATCACCAGGATCTGTGTGGGCTGAGGTCGTGGGGTTCAGGGCACATGTCGGTTCATTCGCATGGCAGGGAGCTATGTTGCACGTCGTGATTTGTCTGCAGGAAAGACAATTATGCATTGGTGTAAAACCGAGAAAGAGAACAGATGCATTTGTGGATTTTCCTCCTGGAGTGCTGATGGATGCTTGTAATGACATACTTTATGCAAACTAGAGTTACAGTGTATGTACAGTTTTATGCGTTATGCATCTGCCTCGGTTGTTTGTTGGGATAGTACCACAATATTAGCTTCCGCACCTATCCTCCAAATGGCATATGTATGCATTATGCATGGATAGGTAGGTAGGCAAATGTAACACCTGTAAATTGCTTTGTTGAAGTTGTCCGTTAGATTGTGTGATATTTCAGCTCTCTTGACACTCACAAAAGGATTTCACACAATACCCAGTCACACACACTCAGAAGAGAAAACCTCTCCCAAGTGTTTGTGTCTGCGTGCGTGTGTGTGTATGTGTTTGTGTGTGTTTGTTTCTCCACGAGTGTGTGTTCCTCTCTCCCTCACGTCACACTACAGAGGCGGTGTTATGGTACCCATCGTGTCCCACAATGCCACACCACCGCATGTGCGAGGTAACCAGGCAACAGCCCTGGCCTTGTGCAGTGAGAAAGAGAAGAGGTCTTCTAGGAGAGTCTGTGCCAGACATGCTGGGATCTCCCCGTTGATGGGATTTCCTACTTCTGATTTCCGTTATAAATCTATTTTGATTTCACGGCGTGCTGTTTCACGCCTGCCCTCCTCTCCCACCCCTGTAGGAGTTCGGCTGGCTGCCATATGGTTGGGGAAGGAGAGTGGGAGAGTGGGCTCAGGCCAAATGATTTAGGGAGTTTCCATCTGTAAATTGGGTCGTGAACACATGTGGGTTAGGAATTCACAGAAATTGCTTTTTTTCGACCTTTTTAGACGCATGCTTTTCTGTGTGTATAAGCAGGTAGGTTGTTGTAAGAACTACTTACTAAATAGAGTGACAGTCTGATTGTGTCATTTTTCAGCTCCCTGGACCCTAATGAAGGGATTACACACAATGCCATAGACTCAGACAAACACCCTAGAGTAGTACAGCTGTGTGTGTGGGTCTGTGTGGGGGTGTTTGATTACCAACACATTGCAGCAGCAGTGCAGCAAGGGTGGAGCAGAAACAACAATCTAATCTAAACTATGGAACAGATGAGGAACCTTACGTCACACTGTCCTGTTCTGATTGGGTTTTCTCTTTGCCAATTTAAGGATTCCATGCATCACTGCCGACACACCTGCTTCTTAGCAGATATGTTCTGCTGCTTCAGTATTGTAATTTTCTCATTTCCCAAAGTCCACAGTTGTGAGAAGCACAGTTTGAGTATGGCGTTTCAGTGTTTGCCGACAAGCCGTCACTCCATGCAGTACACATCCATTCAGGGAGCTGTCATATTTGATTTCTTGATATTAACAGATTGTACTAGTTTTCAGCTGGGCCCTAGAATCTCCATGGCAACAATCCCAGGTAGTTAAGTAACCTCAGGGTGTTGCTGTGACAGCACCATTTCATGTCACCCCTTCATTAAAGATTGACAGCTGAGGTCAGTGGTGATGAGCCCGGCCTGCCCGCTCCAGGCTGGGACCGACACCCACTCTGCCCAGCCCTCATCTGCCCAGCCCTCACCATGGCTCCTGGGTGGTGCGCTGGTGACAGTGACTGGCAGGATGAGGAATGGGCAGGCCTGAATCTCTGGCCCTTACCCTGCACCCCCCCCCCCCCCCCCATTCCTCACCCTCTCACTCTCCCCCTCGCCTCTGCCTTCACCCTCCCCCTTAGCGCCCCCCTCCCACCCACACCACCACCACCACCACCTTCTTCCAGTCAGCACTCCATGTCACCATCTGGTCCCAGTGACAATGCCAACTCGCTGGGCTGATTTCTCCCTCCTCGCTGCATGACCCATCCCTCTGGTGAAGCTGTGGAGAAAAAACAAGAGAGCTGTAAAGAACTCAAAGCTGCCAGACTACGAACACAGAAGGCATACTGCTGCCTTTCTGTTGTGCTACTGATATGTGGCATATGTAAACTGTACTCTCTGAATAACACAATACCACACTCTAAGAGGGATACATTTTTGTAGTGTCTAACTTCTGTTCTGACAAATCAGTGTGAGACACAATGTTGAAAGTTGATTTTTTGTAGCTTTTGAATGTACATTTTAGGTTTTACGTAGACATTTTATCCATTTACCAGATGCTTTTAACCAAAGTGATATACAAAATACTATTTCCGTAGTAAGTACAGCATGCAATCCATGATCTGTTCTCAGTGCTCAGTTCTGAGAGTATTTTGTCGGTAAGTAATTATTTCCAAGGAACTGTCTGTATTTTTACTTGATGTTCTATTCAGCAACACTTATATTCTGCTCTTTGGTTATGTACCTTCCACACGAGGGATGTATCTTATCTCGAGGTACTATAGGGATCTTCTTAACCTCTCTCCTCACCTCTCCTTCTCCCAGTCGTGCTTTAGCTCGGCTTGCGCATGTGGCTGTCAATCACACCTCACTTTAGTGGCACAGACATGCTGACTGTGAGTGGCTGTTGTCATCTCTCTGTAAGTGGATGAGCGCCGAGCCCGGGTTGAAAGTTCGTTGAACATTCTGAAACAAACGCTGTTAAATCTTCTGAAAGGGCTGGATTACTCATGACACACACTGCTTAAGAACAGATGCTTTTTTCTCACTACGCAGTTCAAAGGTCAGGAGTTTCAAACTGTGTAACCTCAGCTATTACGTATACATAATATATCTATTTTAATGCAGATATTTGAAAGTAACACATAGGGGAATTGCAGAGGTATATGAAGACCAACTCAAACAGAAAACTAGTCCTCATTAGCGAGAAAAATGTTGTACAAGAGAAAATCTTACTGTGCAGCTACTTACTGCGTATTCCTTAGAAACCACTCTCTCTAAATCATGCACACATCACCTGCCAGGAGGGTTTATGCTAAAGTAAGAGCCGAGAAAAGATTTTATGAGAGGAGATTTGAACCGTGAATATGCAGGGGAGAGCTGCTCCTAAGGAGCATCAGGTAGGGTTGGGTGTAGATCCTGTCCTCCTATCCTGCTCTCCAGCCAGCCAGGCCTCGCCCTGCCAGCCTCCCTGACACTAAGCTGCCTCACGTCGGCTTCCCCGGCGCCTGTCACGGCTTCATCTCCTCCCAGGAAGACTCGGGAGCAGTGCGCCAATAACCCTCTCGTCAACGTCGCAAAGTCGCTCAAGGGCAACCAAAATGGGAGGTATACCGATTTCAAAGCAGGATCTCTCTTCACAGATCTTCCCAGCCCTCCCTTCTCTATACCCCCACATAACATGCTAATCTGGCATGTGAGACATGATGCAGACAAGGCTATATTTACCACATTCATACACACACACACACCCTCTCTCTAAAGAGGAGACAGGCCTGTCAAACGCAGGAATAATAAACAAGAGGTCAGAGGTGAGCTCCTGAGGCTGGAGGCTGACACTGGTCTCTCTTGGGATCTCTCCCAGGCCTCACAAATGATAAGACGGAGAGAGGAATTGAGAGAATGGGAGAATGGATGCACACGGAGAGAGCAGCAGAAGCTGGTATCTCAACTTCTAATAAAAAGAGAACATGAGGAGTTAAATTGAAACTGTGTGTAGATGGTTTGTAGGGGTCTATTCTGAAATCACCTTTTGGACATTGATGAATAGGTTCCAATTAAGGCCCCATTGAGATGTTGCATTGCTTAATAAGCTTTAAATTATTTGGATTGTAGCTGATATATTGGCTTAGCATTTGCTCCTTCCTCACTTAAAAGCGAAGCACATACTTGCCTTTTACAGTAATTTTATTCTCCTCCTTTGCTCATTAGTCCGTTTTATCTGTTTGGAGCTGAGTAAGTTACTCTACCATAGAGTTTAATGGAGTATACCCAGACAGAACTTTAGTCTGAAACTGTTAGTACTCTAATCTCTCTTCCAAAGCAGGTTTAGTGTAATGGCAGAGCACACTTATACCTTAGTGGAAATATAAGCCAACGCAGTTTGGTTGTGGTTGGAAAGAGAAACTCATCTGTGACACAGACACTGAAAATGGCAGTTGTCACACCTTCAGGGTGGGTTTGAAGTTGGAGTGTATTGTGTGTGTGTGATTGTGTATGTCTGTGTCTGTGTATGTGTGTGTTTACGTGTGGAGTGTGTGTGAAAGACATGATAAAACCTGTGACAACACCTCATAAGTTGGCTCCTTTCCTAGTGTGGAGTGCTGCACTGTCAGCCAGAGACAGTAATAATTACAACTTCTAGTGGTTTCACATTCACACATTAAAAGGAGACTTGTCTACACGTGTCCTTACCACAGACAAAAGCTAAAAAACGTAATTACTTAATGTAACTATTCCCAAAAATATCAACAAAGATATTTTATCATTTCACTGGCTTTGAAGCTAGTCTCAGTGTGAGGGTGTAAAAAGAGGCTGATGATATACATGTTCTTGTCTCATTCACACTCTTTGTTCCCAAGCACACCTGTCATTGTAACATGCTGAGTGCCTTCCCCTGAGTCCTGTCATCAGCCCAGACTTGAGGGCTGTATTATGTCTCCAATCTGTGCTTCAGAATGATCTGGGCTCTGTGTGTGCGTGTGCGTGTGTGTGTGTCTGTGTTTGCACACATGTGCTCTATTCATTCATGAACACATTTTGTTCATACGCCATATGCTCATTATATTAAACATGCCACAGCCATTTGCAGGACAGCGGCATGCAGTAAGAATCACCACTGGGGCACATGGGTAAACAAACCATGGCCGCCATCTTGTGCGCTAGTCTCCACCGGCGTGTTCCTGGCAGCGCGTCCTTGTTCCGCCGACATATGGCGGCCATCTGGGCAGGCCCAGGGATGTCGGAACACTGTGATTGGGCCGCGTTCAGGGGGCTATGGATCGTATTAACCCTTCAGAGACTCTTCGCGGAAGAGGAGAGTGGAAGCAGGGAGAGAGGAGGGGGTCCGGACTGTTAACACGGCTCCTGCTAGACAGCCTTGGATTGCCTGTGTGAAATGACCTGCGTTTACTTTTGAAACACACACGTACACACATGTATGATTAAAAAACAAACGCTGCCACTCAGTGAAAGTATACACCCTGTCAAAAAATTACACAAACACATATTTTATCATTCAAACACATTCACACCAAACATATGCACTCTATGTTAATCCCCCCCACACGCACACAAATACACACACACAACACATTGACATACACGCACACACACACACACAAACATCATTGACTGTAGTATAATCGGCATTGATCAAAGTCACATTTTGGCCTTTTAACTACAGCAGCAGTTTACTGTGGATACTATTATTGCTTTTATGCCATACATTTTTAATGAGCTCTAATTTGACTCTGGCCTTTGAAATGTCTCCAATTTGTTCAGGGTGTCGTTGTGTTGAAACAACCATCTCTCCCCTCAGGATAGAATCTGTTGCCACTGAACAGAGGCAGTAGAGAAACATCATAATCTCTAGCCTACAGGGCCAGTCAATATTTGGACACTATTCATTGTCTATTCCATGCTGGTGTTTATCACTACAAACCAGTAGGGACTGTAGGTCAATTTCCGCTGCCGGAAAAGAGGGATGAAGCCAGGGGAAGTCTGGGGCTGTGTGTCTGGAGGAAGAAAAGAAAAGCTTGATTTCTTCCTCCCAACTCTCTCCTCTCACCTTGACAATACTGCCTGACCGTAGACCTCCCTTCCTCGCATCTCAATTGTGATCTCTGTTGTTCTGCTAAATCCTAATAGATCCCTCTGTCACTTTTGATCTCTGCTCATCACTCTCTTGCATCCTCTACCTCTCCAATACCCCCACTCTCGCTTTATATTCCTCTCTCTATTATTGCTTTGATTATATCTCGGTGACCCACACTCCCACCGTCCTTGTCAGATCTGTGTCAGGAGGAACAGATCTGCCCCTGTCCTGCCCAGGGCTGCGGTCGGAGCAGAGCATCCTCACACACCTCCCAACCTCTCCTGACTGGCCTCCCTTTCTTGGCCCAAGGGTTTGTGACATCGCTGCTTGGTAACTTCAACCCCCCCCCCCCCCCCCCCCCGTTCCCAATTGTGAATAATTCTATCTTTTAATAAGAATTCTTAAAGACCTCAATAGAGGTTAAAGAAGATTAAAGGCTCATTAATCTTTTTTTTTTTGTTGATGCATGCACATATACTGGACATGTATTCAATATGGGCCTGGGCAGATGTATATTCACCACATGTGAATGTATTATTATGCACCAATAAAATGCATGGATTCTGCCCCGTACTGTGGCTGTCTGCATCTCTGTGGAGCCTCATACGGTCTTGGAGAGCTCGTCTGGGAGAGAAAAACAAACTAAACCCAAGGCGAGGTAAGCCTCCAACTGACATCCCAGGAAGAGAGCTTCGGGAAGAAAACAAAAAAAACACGGTGTGTGTTTGTATGTGTCCGCACTCTGCGTCGGAAAGATTGAAGATGTAACATATTTCTGACACTCTGCCTACAGGTGTGTCGGTGAGCATCGGTGTGTGTGCATGCATGCATGCGTGCGTGTCCATATGTGTGCAGGACGTGTTTACTGTGTGCCCTTCGATGTTCACCACACGCTGACCTTCCATGTCACTGGCTGTGTAACGGTCTCCCTCCTCCCTGCTCATCAGACACCAGACTGTTTGTGTTGCTGCTTGTTGCATTATTCTCCCTTCCCGGCCTGTCGCCCTGAGAGATCATGATGAGTCAGAAGACTCCAGGTCTGGGCCGAGCTCAGAGAGAAGACACATCCCCCTGCACCACACTGCACCTCCTCAGAGGAGAGTGTATTTATAAAGACGAATACAGCTCCAGTTTTTATGACGAGGCTATTTGCATACACGTCTCTACACAGACAGTTAGACAGGCTGATATGTAGACAGAAACAGATATGCAGACTCAAGCACACACACAAAGTGCCTGCTATCCATCTGGCTTGGTATTGTTATGGTTGACGCTGCGCATAACATTAATGTGTTTCTCAATGAATGCTCATTATCTCCAGGCTTATTAGACAGACTCTCATGTTCTACAAAAGGAAGGTAGATGACTTAGACTCCGACAGGTTGGAAGACAACAAGTTAGACAACATTTTATACCCACAAATACAGCTATATCTTAAGTGATCCATAAAATAAAGTAATTAGTGTATATGCCTTTTACTGTTACAGTAAATACAAATACACATTACGGAACACAAGCTAGACACTGTCGCACAGAGAGGGCCCGCGCGCGGGCTTGCGGTTGTCATGGTGAACTAGACCGCTATGTGAAGGAGGTGTGATGGAACATCATGTGGGCGCAGGAGGCGAAGTGAGCCCTGGTAACGCGTCAAGTTATGCGTCGCCACACATATACGTGTCTGACTGCATCCCACACAGCACAGGATTGCTGCCTATAGTCTTTTGAGCATTAGGTTGAACCAAGCTTTAATGCAGGTTCATTGTGGAGACTATTTGAATGTTGCTTCATGACAGTTGCTGGAGTTTTGATGGCTGTGTTCCAGGAACAGAATATCTGATCCTATGATGGACGCACACCTCTCCACACCAAAGTTTTGATGGTGAATGGGTTATTGCATCTTGAGTTCTGGATGGTTTCTTAGTGGGAGGTGTAATTAGCAGGCTGGAATGTGTCCAACTATTCAGATTGAAACTGTACTTCTACATCAAACAACTCACTGTTTGAGGAACGTGGAGTTCCTGCAGGCTCCGGCAGGGATGTTATTCCTGAAGTACAATGTTGCCTATCTGAAAATGCAAACGGTGCCACTTTGAGAAAGTTTGCAAAGAGGTGTGGAGAAAGGAGGGACGGGAAGGTGGTATGTAAAAAGTTTGACTCTCTTTTGATGGGACTGAAAAGCAGGCAAATGACTCCTTCCTCTCAGTCCATGGCGACTTGCGAACGTGGCAGAATCCACCCCAAAGTAAACAAATCGGAATGTATCTGCATTACACCAACTGATACATTTGTTAGTGATGGTTTATTTATGAAGAGTTTTTTTTTTCCTGCAGTGAAGGAACTTCCTTCTAGGATCGAGTTGAAATGTAAAAGCAAGAAAAGCCCCTCATTCAAGAGAAAATGAATGTGTTTGTTTGAATGCCAATGCCTAAACTATAATCACAGACAGGAGTTTTGGAGTGGTTTATTTTCGAATCTGCAGAGGGTGTGTCAGGATGCAGATTTCAGTTTAGAATGCACACTTAATGTGATGGACCAATAGAATGTTAACAACGGTTGTTTTGCTGCAGTGCTCATTCCTTCAGACCTTGCCTCAATGCTCACAGAGAACAATAAAGGTACTCACTAATACTATGTCTCTCCCATCCCGACCAATAGTCTCTGCAGTATCTCTGCAGGATTTTGGAGGAGAAAGCCTTCTACGCGAAAGCTAGTCAAACGTGTTCAGATGGACTAACAGTCGAGTGCTCACCAAGGGTAACCCAGTGAGGCCACCAATTTACTTTTAAAGCCAGTTGCCTTGCGAGTGAGTTCTCTAACCTTTCCCTTAGTGAGCTTTTAGAGAAGGTCTGGTTATAACAGGGATCTTGTAAAGCTTCAGAGTGAGGCTGGTTGAGGCTCACTCTAGGAAAAGAGCCTGAATCCGAGATGTGCACTAAGCTGATTTACTTGCCGCCATCGGTGAGCAAATTGATGTAGCCGTTTTACCGACCGCTAATTGTCAATTACGCACTGTTCACTCAGAATTGATTATCAGACTTATTTTGTCATTCTAAACAATTGAATATGCTGAAATACAACAACTTGTATTGTATATAACAATAATAATTTTTATTCTAAAACAACTCTCAAAAGATAATTATGAGCCTGTGTTTCAGCTTCTAATGTAACAGTTGAAGTTTCATGTAGTGGCGCATGGTTACAGTAGAAATGTTTTCAGCTCAGCCAATCACACAGCCGTTGGGCAGCTCTTGGCTGTTGCCATGGTGACCACCTGTTAATATTCTGGTTGAGTTTTCCCCTGACAAGAGAAAGCACGCTACCCGCTACAGAGAAATCGATTGGACATTCCACCAGCAAATAAGGAGCTCTGTATTGCAGTGATGGTTAGAGAGAGAGAGAGAGAGAGAGAGAGAGAGAGAGAGAGAGAGAGAGAGAGAGAGAGAGAGAGAGAGAGAGAGAGAGAGAGAGAGAGAGAGAGAGAGAGAGAGAGAGAGAGAGAGAGAGAGAGCTTCTGCTTGAGACACACTGCTGTCCTTTAAGAGGCCACCTGAATGTCCTTGACTTCATCGTAAAGGTCATTGGAGACATTGTGTTCAAACAGTTGCTTCTCACTGTGAAGTCTCCTTTGTCACACCACTGTGATGGATCTAATGGTTTTCAGTGGAAGTGGGTCATGATCGGCCAGTTAGGAAGGAATGATTTCCTCTAACGGTGCATGCGTAGCTTATTGACTGCATCTAAAAGTCAGACCTATTCAACCTTGTGTTTAGCGAAGAGAGATTTTTAGAATTGTATGTGAGATGGGTGGGTTGAAGAAGTCTAGGACTCACATCCCATCATGCAACATACTCGATCTCACACAGGAAGGGGAAATTCTATTTCCTCTTTCTGTCTCTTTTTCATTATTTATTTGAAGAGAGAGAAAACTATTTCAAATTGCTCCAAGCCAGACAAACAGAAATGGGACCATGTAATGAGGATACAAAGTTGGTTCTAAAACACACACAAACATACTACTGCTCAGCTCTGCATAATTAAGGGGATTAAAAGCAGAAACGAATGAACTAACATTAGTTGTTTATCGTTTGAATAAACTCTGAATAATTGTGTTTTTATGCAGACATCTGTTTTTTGTGTTTGTCCCATATGTTTTCCCTCCATTTCTCTTGGAAGCTTCCTGATTATTCAGTTACTCAGTGGTGACGCAGCATTTGTGTCCCTCTCCACCAACAAAACATCAGTAGTTGCCATGACGAATGCAAGGTCAGCAGCACCCACAAATGGGTGAAAGCCTGGAGTGTTTCCAGTGATCAGACGTGTATAGTTACTCCAGTTCCACAACTTTTCCATTTCCAAACTCCTGTGAACTGTAAATTGGTCTCCTCCATCATTTATAAATATGAGAGGAGTTTTTTTTTTTTTTCAACTTTCATCTTTCAACCTGTATGTTATCTTGCGTTACATTGGGATGTGTTGATGACGACCACAGCACTCTGGCTGAGTTTGAGTGCTTTTTCCAGAGTTGTACCTTCACCTAAAGGTCAGGAAGCAAGTCATTCTTTTCTTAGATGATTCATGTTCTGTATCCCCTCGGGACCGACGAATCTCCTGGCCTACTCGTCCTCTGCTATGTTTATTCCCATATTCTTTCGTTATCCATGCCAGACTGGGGAGCTTCTCAGAGATGGAACGCTCAATAGCACATTAATTATTTTTCTACCTGTTTGAGCAGTAAATGTCTGCCGCTACATCGCAGGGCTGGGCTGGAGGAGCACAACGTGGTTGTGTCCCCCTGACCCACTGTCTATCTGCTCCCTCCACCCAACAACACCCGATGGAGACTATCCCAGAATAGCAATGGAGGTCATGCTTACTTAACTTTACGGCGCTGTGGATATCCTCTCAGCTTATTTGAAATGTCCCTTTATCTGCAGGAAGCGGGGATGGTAGAACCAAGTGTGTAACAACAATGAATGTCTGAACCATTCTGCTTTTGGAATCGGAATGATTCTGCTCATCATGTGTTTGTGATTGGGCTAATGGTTTTCTTGGCAACTTTTTTTGGGGGGGAGGGTTCCTCTGCTCCTGTCCCTGTCTGTTGGGGTGCCAGCCCTCCCAAGGACCTCCCTTCTTCCTCTCTCCTCTGATGTTAAATACGTAAATATATCAGAGGATCCAAAACAACATATTTTTCTATCTGGGAAGCCAAGTGTTGGAAGAAGATAACATAGGAGGAAGAGAGAGAGAGTGAGACGGAGGAAGGCAAGCAAAATGTTTTAATATTTTGATCTGAATCGGATGAATAATGCAGCAAAAAGAACTTTCTGGAGTCCTGGATCACATTAAAAGAATAGTCGAGGCACAGAGAGTTAGGGAGATTCAGGGCGAGGGGCGTTGGGGATGGTGAGTCTTGATAAAGCAGAACATCATGAAATATTCAAATGTGTTTTCCCAAACCCACAGGAGTGCATACTTTGGTTAGAAGGAGAGGGAGATATGAAATGATTCATGGTGATTGGGAACTGTGCACAGGGTCCCACTACACCTTCTATAAAAAATTGGGATAGACTGATATCATCGCAAATTTCTGTGTGTGATCATGTCACATCAGATGCTACAGAACTTTCGTTGAAACCAGCAGTGATTCTAGTGTCGTCTCCCGGTCTTTCTCTATGAAGACTGTGGAGGCAAAGCTATTTACAAAACTACAATAAGTTGATTGACAGGACGTCATTATTTACATTACAAGTGGCTGCAAAGTCACTGAATATGAAAATGTCACTTGATCATTGACCTTTTGTCTGTAGAGAAATTGCATTAGTTCCAGTCTGGCACTTGAAAGGCATTGGAACTGTGTTATTGGACTTGATTGAACCAATTTACTTGCCCTCCTCAAGTTTTGAGGGGCAATTATTAGTTAAGTTTGGTGATTCATCACCTTAACTGAATGTCCAGAATGAGGAAACCTAAACACTGCAGGCTACCCTCTGACCAAAACCTTGATTTAAAATGTATGACAGACGCAACCTACCCAGAGAATCTGTTCTGAGACACACCCAGAAGGAAGCTATGTCAATATTGGTCAGGCAAAATTGGAACAGCTATTTTATAACTATTTGGGGTCTTGAAATAAAACCCTCTTCCAGCGGATTGTAGGAGGGAGGGAGAGCAGGGCTCCTGGCTGGGGAATTGTGGGATTCTTGGGCTGGACACTGTGGTCTCTGAATGGGGAGTGTGGAATGTTCATTGGGAATGAGTGGGATCTCAACTTCCAGATCCATATTTAGTGAAAGGAACATTTTCAATGACCCACTGATCTTGCTACATAATCATCAATACCATCATTATAGGACTGTGTACGTTGACTATTTTGGGTGTCATACACCAGAAAATCAATTGAGCTGCCTCCAAATTGTAATGAAATTGTGTTGAGAAACATTGTGTCCTTTGTGCTATGTCTGTGAGACTAGCAGGGATGTACGTCACTTTTAATTCACCTGTAGCCAAACTCAATACTCTCGTCTCATTCATTCCACCCAAACAAAGCCTGGGCTGGGCCTAATTTGATTAGTCCTTCAGCCTCTCTGTGTTTGTTAAGGGTGGGCTTTGAGATATGCAAAGCCCATTTCTTTGGAACAAGATATATTCAGTTATATAACACATGATGTATTGCCTTTCAAGGTCATAGTTGTTGTGCAATTTTCATAACAGCACTTGATGGCTGGTGGCTGGTTGCCAATAGCCACATGGTGACGGAAACCAGACACCCACTTAACCAGCCACTTCTTATCAAGGAGAAGATGAATGAGTTGCATAGGACTCTTGATAATAAGAATAAAAAAACACATCTTTCTATGCATCTTACTTGAGATTGAACCTTTAACTTTTTGACCCTTGACCCCTCTCCAGGTGTGCTGAGCCTACCGGACAGTCTGAACCTGCACCGTGACCAGCAGCGCTCGGGGAAGGGCAGCGAGGGCCACGCCTACAGCCAGGCGGAGCTCAGGACGCTGGAGCAGTCTCTGTTAGCTACCCGGGTGGGCAGCATCGCCGAGCTGAGTGAGTGGGGCTGTTGATCAACCTAGCATCGTGTGTACCAGAAACACACACACACACACACATACATACACACATGGCTTTTTTCTCTTTATTGTACCAGGATATTGCAATTATTTGGAAGTATCGTCACATGCAAAATATCATTAGGAACAAATGCTTTTTGAATATTTCTGCATTTCAAATGTGGTATGCTCTGCGGGAGAAAATGACACTCTGTTTTTCTTGGAGCTTCTCTACAGTGGAAGAATACACACCCGCCTCATCCCAATGGGACGTTGTGGGGGTCTATTGTTAGCCCACTGTTTTTCCACTTGTCCACCTCTCTCTTTCTCTCTCGATCTCTCTCCCTCTCTCTCTTCCTCTCTGTCCTTTCGATCTCTGTTCCTTTACTTATAATGGGATTGCACTTTGACTCCCTGACACACCCAGTCCAGGGGCGGTTCTGCTGCAGCTGTTCTAGCACCTGTTTATGAGCCCCCCTGGGCACTACAGACATGTCTTAAAGGATTTTAGCCTCAACTTGAAAGGATGCTCTGTACCTTTACCTCTGACCCCTGACCCCTGACCTCTCCTTCATATATTAATGGTGTACCTCCCAACAGTTTGTTACTGTGTGGTGTGTGTGTGTGTGTACATGACAGAGAGAGAGAGAGAGAGAGAGAGAGAGAGAGAGAGAGAGAGAGAGAGAGAGAGAGAGAGAGAGAGAGGTGTCTGTGTGGTGTCTTTGTGTCTGATTATGTTTTATGTCCAAGCCCCACCAGGAAGCAGAGGCATTATACAAACCTGTATTACATTTCTTTGATCAACCAGTCTGCAACACATGAGGACCATGATGAATGAATAAGATGAGTTATTAAGAAATGAGAAACCCTCATGTTAGTTCTCTTTGACTGCTGCTGAATGGAGGCTTATTAAGATTCAAAGTGCCTCATCATTGTTGTCACATTTGGACCGATCTGAGCAACAGGAGGACAATTTAGAGATCAAGAAACCAATCATGAACAATGTTTGCTAAAGTTGCTGGGATCGTTCAAACATTTTGAAAAATTACAGGAAACACAGGATACCTATATATCATGCATACTGTTGACAAAAACAGAGTATGACAAAAGCAGAGTCAATATGATTTCCAATAGCACAGCAAAAGTATGCAACAAGCCTGTGATTGCAGCTCGCCCAGTACAGCAGCTATTTGCCACCAACAGACACATTTTGTCCACCACCAGTGTCAAATATTCCCATCACGTGACTGGTTCAACCAGGCAAAAACAGCACATGGTCTGTGTTTGATTCCTGATTCTCATCCGGGTTGTTGGTGTTCCAGTATGGTTCTCATCTGGCTGAGCACAGCAACCTCTGAGGTTGCAACATTCAATTCAATGTCTAACAGCCGGTTGGAAAAAAATGTACCGCCAAATTACATTTCTTTTTTTTCTTGAGAAGATTGTTCAGAGTTTATTTCAAGCGTCAGCAATCACTTCACTTGCCATTGTGGTCTCTATAGCACTGTGTTTTTTTATAGTTGTTGTGTGTTGCTTAATGGTGCATTTTGTTTGCTATTTAGCAAAGGTTATAAAAGGTAAAGACTGCTGTGCTAAGCATGTGTGGATTTACGTAGCAATGGGATTATACTGTATCAGGTCAGACAGCCTTAGTACGACTCTTAGATGGTTTTGCAGAATACCAACACCTATAAATACATTGCAGAAAAATTGTATGTAATATTAAATAAATACATTTGAGTCCGTAAAAAAGGATAACCCCAATTGTAACCTACCCTGAAAAAGAGAGCTGGACAATAAAGTGGTTGTGCAATGCAATTTGTCAGTGCAATTTCATGGCTGACTTCCACTGCTATGAATGGGTAATAAAATAGGCAGTTATAGCATGATAAACAATTCTTTAGCTCTAACTGATGCATCCCATTACAAATAATTTCACTTTATGTTTAGAAATCTGTGATGTGACCTGGGTCGTATTCCCAGACAGGGGCTTCTGGGAGCCGCTGTCTTTAGGAGTTTCGATCGCCCACAAAACCACTTCTTCGAGGGGCAATTTTGGAATTTCCCTGTGTTTTCCACCAAACATGTCACTTAGTGTGTCTAGGCAGCCAGAGCCACACACACACACATGCTTGAGCATGTGAAAGTCACACTGACAGTATCTGACATATTGCGACCAGGTGTGCATGGAGGAGAGAGAGACTGTTCATCTGTCAGCACAGTCACAGCCTGGTGGGTCGCTGTGGTCAAAAGCATCCACTAGGCAAATAAACTCTGTAATGTAATACAGTAGAGGCGTTTTACAACGGGGCCCTCCATTCCAAAGACTGGGTGTGCCTCTTCCACAGACGATGGTTAGCCAGCAGACCGGACGTCGCAAGGCACATTTTGTTATTGACTGTTCCATGGTAATAATTTGATACTTATTTGATTTATATGTTACATTTACATTTATGCATTTAGCAGACACTTTTATCCAAAGCGACTTCCAAGAGAGAGCTTTACAAAAGAGCATAGGTCACTGATCATAACAAGGAGATGGCCCCAATCATTGCGAGCAGCCAAAACATGAAGCATACACTGTGAAAACCAAATAAGTGCCAAAGGGAAGAACCATAAGAGCATGCAGTTAAACAAGTTACAATTAAATAACATGAAACTCTAAAAGTGCAAGAGTGTCCCTGTAGAAAAACAGTAAAAATAGTTCACAGCGAGTACAATAATTTAAACCATTACAACAAACCATCAAGAGCAACAAGTCTCTCAATAATAATTAATAATGTTAGTAATGGTTGCTGATCTTTTGTACCTCAGGTCCTGTCCTCACTGACACAAATCTTCCTTGAATGAATCATCACAATTTGCACTGAAGAGACATAGAAATGTGACATATTCCTCAGGGCTGAGTGGTTATTATCAAAGGGGGACCCCATGACTCTGTTAATGCAACCTGGAAGATAGCAGATCTCTCCTTGTTACAAGTTCTACAGACAATTGCTATGTTATTTTCCTCTTCCTTGCTGTGATTCACCCGGGTGTTGATCTGACGAAGTGTGTGTGTGTGATATTTGCCTTTGTGTGTGCATGTATGTGTGTGTGTGTGTGTGTGGGGGGGGGGGGTGCACGTACTCTTGCTCATAGTGACATTTGGCACACCCAAAAATTGAGAAAGGGCATTTATACTTAGACTCAATCAATGAAATGTCACAAGGCTACAGATTCCCTACCCTGTCAGTGCTGTCACTTATTTCTTAAATATATGTCAAAATCCATTATCTTATTCTTCCTTCAGAGAAACCAAACGGGCCATGTCTCGGCAGTCAGCTTGCATCGGTATCGAGGTCGTTTGTGCAATTGTTTTCCCCCCCACCCCCCTTCAGACATGAATTTACCCCTCTCCATGTAGTCATGCATCATCTCTGTCATAGGTGAAGTGTAAAATGACCCACTTTTGATCTCCAGTGAGTGAAAAAAAACTCTATTTAATGAGCAGATCTTTGTGACTTCTGATCCCATGATTATGTCCTGCACTTACAATATGCAGTATTTGTACGTCGCTTTGGTTAAAAGCTACAGGAATAAAATGTCAAAATTGGTTATCCGGGGGCTGGATGAGTTGTATCAAGTCTGTAAGTATTCCGCCCTACAGGAAAGTCTGATTCTAACCCTGCCCTTTGAACTAACTATCTAAACGTTAACTGAAAGAAGTCCAAGCGATAAGCCGTGAATAAAAGCCAAGACA
This sequence comes from Hypomesus nipponensis, assembly GCF_054491055.1. NCBI lineage: Eukaryota > Metazoa > Chordata > Actinopteri > Osmeriformes > Osmeridae > Hypomesus > Hypomesus nipponensis. The sequence goes on from NC_140367.1 coordinate 7,849,068, forward strand.
TTTTACAGTGAGACAGTGACGGAGGAAAAACACCTTTTCTGTCATCTTTCACTCATTACCTCGGCACCTTTGATCTCTTGCGGGTCTTTGGGGACGCCAGTGCCCTTCAAACCCCCCTCCATCCCTCTCTTCCTCCATCTCTTGCTCACTCGCCTCCTCCCTCTCTCCAACTCAGAGTCTGTTATGAGGAAGAAAAAACACCTTCATCAAGTCTCCCGCAGGAATGCAACACATCCTGCGCTAGGGGGTGGCCATTTCCCTTATCTCTCTCCCTGCACCTTCAAGAGAACAGCAAGGGCTCGGTGTCAAGACGAGACTGCTCCCACCTCTGTCCCTCCCTCTCTCATTTTCTTACACACTGGCGCATGCTAAAAAAGCCTTTTATTGATTTCCCCCGATACCCTGGTGAAGTCCGTCTTGTACGCTCTGGGCTGGTAAGGGTAGCATAATGTTAGCAGAGTCTGAATTCGTAACAGGGTTGGACTCAGGTCCCCATACACCCAAAGACTGTGTCTTTGATATAAGATCTAATTTCCTCGGTTAAATAACCTAAACATGGGTCTTATGGGGAGCTGGAGGCAGGATTACTGTCTCATGCTGGAGTATCTGGTCTCTGACCCCTGCGTAAGCCTGGTGTCAATGGAGATTTCAACTCAGACACGAATGCTCTACATTTGGTCTCAGAGTCCCTGTGATGGATTCTAAGGTGCAATAACTGTGATGTAATGCCTTTCCATGGTGCTCCAGGGCGTGTGTGTGTGTGTGTGTGTGTGTGTGTGTGTGTGTGTGTGCGTGCGCGAGTGTGTCTGTATGTGTTTGGTGTCTGTGTGTATGTACACTGGTGTGTGCTTGGGGCATAACATCATTTTTTTTGCAGGTAATCCTGGATGCAGGTGTTTGTGTGTTTGTATGTTGTATGTGTGTGTTGTGTGTGTGCTCACATACCTCCCATGAGAAGTTTACCACCTACTGACAGATGTTACTCATCAATAATTGTTATCCGGTAACTAAAGTCCTGAAAGGGTCCTCTCTTCCTCTCCCTTTTTTTCCATCTTTCACTCCTTCTCTCCCTCTCGAATTTGTTCCTTCTCTCCCTTTTTTCTAGACTCTAAGAGAAAAGGATTGGCCATGGTTCAGAAGTTACATTCTAGAGTGTTCCACAGCCTTATCCTCTATAACGCAGGGTTCTTCCCCTTGGCTCCTCTCGCATTAATGAGAGCTTGAACCTAAGCAGCGTGTGTCATAAGATGAGAACAGGGAGAAATGCAGACTCACTAATTAAGCTTTATGCAATAGGCCTGTAGTGGAAGTGGTTTGGGATAATTAGTTGGTGACAGGAATGAGTTGTTTTGAATTGCTTTCAAAGCACCCCAGAACCCTTTTCCCCCAAAAAATACAAACCCACATAGTTGTATAGAAGTGAATATTATCTGGATTCAATCTATCATGTTTGTTTAAGAATTATTAAATTGGATCCTCTAAGGTCAGTTCATTGGGTTTTGGCTGAAGCTCTATGTTGAAGAGCATGATTTGTATGTGTACTTTTATTACTTTTATTACTTACAAGTACCCTCATGTCCCCCTCACGTCTTAAAAAATATTGCATTTCCATTCTCAAAAACAATATTATCCTTCATGTTCAAGCTAGAAGACCAAAGTCCTTTCCAGTAAAAGCTTTATATACCACAAAAACAAAATAAAAGTCATCATTGAAGAGTTCCTTAAGAACCTGAACATTACCTGTAAACCCAAGAGACGGAATATACATTAAACCTCCAAGCACTCCATTGGACTAACCAACATGGCATCTCTCTCCCGAGAAAGAAGGGAGGATGCAGGACCATGGAGCCTGTTAAGAGGGGGCCTCTTTACCATAGGACTGCTCTGGATTCCCTCTCTCCGTTCAGAAAGAAAGACAATCTGATGAGGAGGTCCGCTGTATTATGCTATTGTTCTGCCATCTGAGGATAACCCTGCAATTAAACGGGGCAATTATCAAACTGTGTTTTGTAATTTCCTCCCCTTTTAGATGGATAGTGAATATTTTTAGACCAATAGTTAATGAAGAGAATGTTTGCGGAGTAACATGGTAGAAAGCTATTTGTCTTCAATTTTTTCATTTTTTTTTGTGATACTTGTGAGTCATCCTTTGTAGTTTTATCTGCTTCGACACCTCCTCACAAGTCCAATAATATCTAGCAGCTGCAGTTGAGCTCCATTGTGAGAGATGTTATTGACCTACATGAATAAATAATGAAGATGGCTGTGACACCAAGACCCTGCTGTGTCTGCTGGGTTTGGGATATTACTGAATGAACACTGCTCGTATAAGAACGGGCTAGACGCAAATGCATTATGGGTAATCTGACTGCGGTCCGAATTGTGTGTCCTTGTAGGAAATAGATCAATGGTATAACAACTCCCGAAACATACCTACATGAGATGCTTACCACTCGGTTTCTAAGTATTTGAAATTCAACCCCTGTGCAGATCGAGCCGTTCTACAACTGGTTGTTTCCTCACATCCATTATTTAGCATGTCTATCACTGACTCATTCCTGGTGTGCTGTAAATGTACCTGCTGGGTCTGTGTTGATGATGACACGTCTTCTAATTAACTGTAATTAATAGTTGCCAGGTAATTGCTAATATGCCCCCAGATAGAGTTCTATGCTCGGGATGTTATCACGCAGTGATTAAAGGCTTTCAGTTCAGTCCCGGGGGGTTGTAGACAATTACATTTCCTCGGGGAACGTGACACTGGAAGACGAGGAATCCTTAGCCGGGCAAGGAACAAGATAACTCTAGGCATATCATACACTTGTTGCTCAGAGACACTTTTAATTAAGGTTACCCTGTCACTGTGAAGAAAAATATATATTTATGTATAGTATTGTGTAGTATGTAATATTGTACGTATTGCGTATATATAGTATCATTGCCATGTGGTTTGGTTTCTGACTTGGGTCATGTTGTAGTAGAAGGCAGGCCAAATACCTGATCATATTAGGATGTCTGTGCTCTAATTGAAAGCTGTTATCCAACCTTCCCACAGTAGGAAATTATCAGAATACTGTATTTTGGAAAATAACAACCAGTTCAGGCAGGAGGACTCAGCAGTAGTGATTACTTGATATTTTATTACACACAATACGTGTTTTGGCATGATGGTTGTGCTCGCAGCGGCTTCCTGCCGCACCCAACAGAGACACCGTCTCAACATCTGAGCAGAGAGCAGCGAACGCATTCCCCCTACGAAGGGAACACAGAACCAAGGGTGGAGGCCGGGAGGCGGAGGCAGCAGATTAAATAAAGCATCATGTGTCGCACTAAGCAATGCAGAGTGCAGTGATATGCTGTTTAAATAGGCCTCCCTGCAAAGAAGGTGTGCCCTGACTGAGGGGCATGACGAGATGCTAGTGCTGCCCTAGGTCTCAGAGTCTCCTGCATGAACCAGCTCCGCTTGATTATTCTACCTCAAACTGTTGCTTTAAAAAACCAAGGCTATTTAATCATTGAACTATTGAATCAGACTACTGCCATTCAAACATCAGTGGGTAAATGTTATATTCTGTTTCAGCCAGCTCCAGAGACCTATCCACCCAAAGCCTTTAAATTCTTACTGTAGGGCCCAGCAAGTCACTGATATCCACTGCTCCGGAGTCTTGCTGGAGCCTCTTGAAGGTCTCCACTTGTCTCACCGCTAGGGTCGATAATGAGGTCTCCCTTTTTTTTTTTGTGTAAGCGATGCTCACAGTGTGATCTTCATAAAAATGCAATTCTCGTGAATTGAGAAAGGCGAATAAACGGTAGGTTTTATGTAAGGGCTTCGAAAGAGGTCTCATTATTTGACGTATCAGTACAGTAGTCAGACTCCACTGTTAACCACAGTCCCCCTTCACTGGGATCATTAGGAATGTTGAGAAATGCAGAATGGTCTCAGAAACAGAGCTGTTTTTGTGATTAGTTCTGGCTAGATGAAGCGTAGCCCTTTCAGAGCATCTGTGGAACAATTATAGTACTTTAGAAAGATGATGGTGTCATTGCTGTAGGGATCATAGCAATTGGAATCTGCAAGTCAAAGCTACATTCAGTTCGAACACATGGGCCTGCTCAACATCTTTAAGGAGATAGAGATTGTGGGGCAATGCCCGAAAAAAACACATTTGTGTATCTATGCCTAAAACCTTGCATAATGACCATTTCAGTCATTTGAAGTTCTCTTCGCTGGAGTCCTGACCCAACTTTAGACGTGGTCTTTTATTTATGTCTGTGGCAGGTTCTAAGTCCCTGTTTGCTGATGTTTGACTACAGGGGCTGAGTTGTCCAACAGTTGAGTTGTAGCCCTTTGAAATAGGGTGCCAGATTCATGGTTTTCATGTTGTGTCCTGAAAGGAACACAGGTTCACTTTGATGGTTCGTTTTTTAAACCTGAATACCAATCTTTGGACACTGGATTGTATTGCACTGCAAATTGAATTGCAAAGCACTTTCCAATCAAATCCATGTTCAACTAATACAGTAAGTACAGCAAAACCCAATAAGAAGACGAAGGGATGTTGTTTGCAGACAAAGGTTGTGTCCTCCTCAGGTTGACTGCAGAGGATGTCATGGTTGGTTTGGTCGGATCCCAGCAGCAGCGAGGGGACCAGGTTTGGCCACCCAGTCAAGGAGGTCATGTTTGGGTAGTTGCTGATCATCCAGGGATAATCTGCTGTGGCAGCAGCCACTAGGGAGAAGGAACATCCCCGCTGTCTTCCCCAATCAGATTTTACGCACACGTGTCTAAACACATTCTAATAATATGTTTGTTGATTTCTCTGACTTCACGCCTGTAGCCGTGTCTGCACGCGTGTGTGTAGGCATGGTGGTGTGAATGCACGCGTGTGTGTAGGCATGGTGGTGTGAATGCACGCGTGTGTGTAGGCATGGTGGTGTGAATGCACGCGTGTGTGTGGGCGTTATCGTGTGCATACAATTGTGGGTGCATGAGCTTGTGTGTTTGTTCTTTGGTATGTGTGCTGTGTTTATGTCAGACCATTTACGAACTTCAACAGCAGGCCTCCATCAAACAGATGGAGGGTTTTCTGGGGTGTACAGTACACTTACCCGGTCAACTGTCCATGAGGTGAAAAGGTTTATGCACATCCAGCTGCCTCATCATAAAAAAAATATTTGGCTTGAAAACACAATGTGTCAGGTTGGTAGTGTTTAAATGTAGTCAGGCTGGAGTGTGTTTATGTTTGGTACGTCGTTGCTGGACTGGGCTTTTATAGCTGGGGAAGCCATTGACATTACTCAGACTTCAACTTTGTGTGTGTGTGTATGTTTTGTCTGAGTGCTAGGATCTTTAAAACAAACTAATTTCAAAATGTTCACCCTATTTTGCCAAGAAACGTTGGGTGTTCCAGTAAACTAAGTAAATGATTAAATCAATGAAGTTAATAATATATCTGGAAAGGCTTCAGCGGGTCCAGACTGCAGCATTTTCACTCTCATAACGGCGCTATTATACTACAATCTATCGCTAATGACCCCATCAATAAACCTCTAAGAAGCTGCCTATGGTTGGACAAAGGAATAACCATGCTGCACTTTAAGATGCCCTGCTCTATATTGCCCTGAGGTATATTCATGGAAATGATGTAGTATTGAAGAGGCAGAATTTCACTCTTCTTCTGTTTTTGCATGATCGACATTGTACGTCGTCTCTTCATCCTGTCTTTACTCTCATGCTCATGGTAAATGCAATCCAAGCAGGCTTAAAGCACAATTATACTATAAGTAAAGAATACGATAGTGGGCTTTTACTAGATCCAGTCATGTACCAGACTCAGGGGATTGTGTGGGTGTGTGAATGAGTAATACTATTGTGAGTCATAAGGTGTGTGACAGAGAGAGCTGTTTGAATGAGGGAGCGCAACTCTATTATAAAAATAAATTGTTGAGGCCCTCAAATCTCTGTGTGTCTATGAGACAAACAATGGCTTCACTTTAGCATTAACAAATCAACTCTAAAGTACCTGTTAACTTATAGAATAGAACACAATAGAACTAAATAGAACACTAAAGAACAGGCCATTGAAACTATGTGAGGGCTTCAAGCCTCATAGCATCGAAACATACTTCCAAATCTCATACAAAACGCCAGGCCATCCAGTGAGGAACCAGACCCTACATGTATATGTTCTGTAGATACGAGCACCAGAGCTCCTCGTAATACCTGTTCCCATTCCCCCTTGTTCTAGGTGATCTGGTATCACGGGCCATGCACCACCTCCAGCCTCTTCACATCAAGAACCCCAGCAATGGAACGCCTGTCCACCAGAAGAACAACTCGGTCCACTGGGAACCCGAGGCCCTCTACACACTCTGCTACTTCATGCACTGTCCCCAGATGGAGTGGGAAAACCCTAACGTGGAACCCTCCAAGGTCACCTTGCAGACAGAGAGGTGAGTGAATCAGGAACCTCCCACTCTGGAATGCGTCCCTCGCTGAATGGTGGGTTACATATCCAGAGGAAGGCTTGGGGAATGGGCTTCAGTCCTCTGGGATGTGTGTGTGTGAGTGCAGACACCTCAACACTACAAACTCAACACTACACCTCAACACTACAAAATCTTTCATACGATCCAGGTTGACGGATGACATATAGGTATATAGGTAAAGCTCTAACCAACCAATCAGAAGTTACTGTACTTCTGCAGAAGACAGGAAGTGCTTCTGATGGATTGTTAGAGGATCGTCACTGGCACATCTGCTTGTCATTTCTTTAGATGGATGGACATGGGGGAATGGGGTAGGATGGACATACGTCTAAAGTCCCTCTCAGAAGAGTTCAAACGGCCTTTTGAAGACCCCAGGGAGAGTGACGAATGTCAGGCAGAATGATGCGTCAGCAAGCTTGCAGGTCCCTGGAGAACAGATGCTCTGTTTAGCATTCTGCGTCAAGGCTGAAGCTAAGCTGAGAAAGAGGAAGAGAGAGAGAGAGAGAGAGAGAGGGGGGGAGAAAAAGAGAGAGTGAGAGAGAGAGAGCGAGAGAGAGAGAGAGAGAGAGAGAGAGAGAGAGAGAGAGAGAGAGAGAGAGAGAGAGAGAGAGAGAGAGAGAGAGAGAGAGAGAAGGGGGGGGGTTGAATGTGAGAATATTTTAGTTTTTGGGGGAAGTTTGTTCATTTGGAAGCCTTACCAAAGCCTCCACAGAACTGTAATAGGGCAATATTTACATACTAAGTATAAGAATATTTTGTGTATTTAAGGTCAGAAAATAAGGTTTATTTTAGTGTAATATGAATAACCTATAATATACATTTTTGAATGTGATTCTTAAGTCTATGAAGGTACTATTAAAGTAGTTTTAAACAAAGATATTCTAGGAATGGGATTTCTCTGCTACCAGATCTTTGTGTTGGTTGTCACTGGCTATGCCAAGGAATAACACTAACCAGCAATGTTTTCCTTCTTTGCTGGGCCTCCTCCATCTCCTTACTTCTCTCTAGTCCAGACAAGGATGAATGAGAAATGTCTTTGGAATAGCATTCTTCAGTTTAAGCATACACTCTTAGGAAAAGGGAGGTTGGGAGTGTCAAATGATTCAGCCAGCTTCTGAGAAAGCCTTGCAGTTTCATTTTCTATATTTGTATTACTTTTTGAGCTGAAATTCTTGGCAGTGTGTCATCGGTAGTAAGTGTCTAGGGTGTGTGATCTAGGTCTACGGCTTAGTCGATTGCTGTGCAAAATGGTGCTGCCCTAAAAAAAAATAAGTAGGCCAGTTAAACACAGCACTGATATCTGAGGGGTACAATGAGTTGTCTTGTTGTCTTGATGAATTACAAACTTTCCACATAAGAGTTTGGAAACTTGACAAAACTCCTGGAAACAGCACTCTGTTTCCTCAATATACTGTACAGTTGCATTCACCTCAGGGAATCTTCATTTTGTTTATAATGTATCCAATTTATTGGCCCACATATTCAATTAAAGACTATTTTAGGTGTCTTTTTTCATCTAATACAATATTTCTTTCTACTTTCTTGAAAGTTATATTGATGTAAAATTGCATTTTTGAAGGCCCCTTAATTTTGCAACACATTTTATATTTAATCAAGTCATTTTCCTGAGATTGAGCTTTAAACTGATACCAAGAAGCTTTCCAGATTGAATGAACATTCCCTCAGCTGCCCAGCTTTAATGATGAGTTTTATCTCCATAACCATACACGAGCAGCTGTAACGAGAGGACCTATGACATGAAAAAGCCTGCTTTCATCTCTCTGCCTGGTTCATTTAAATCCTCATTCTGCCTTCCCTGTAGTGTCTAATGTTGATAGCTTGGAGATTTGAGCGTTTCCCTGTCACTGAACAGACAAAGGCAGGCAGACGATTCTTCTCTCTGACAGGGTGAGAAGGCAGATGTGACTGTAAATAATCACAAATTGCTGTTTTGTATATCTTCTCAAACAAGAAGCAGGGAGACAGGGAGTTGGAGAGAGTCAACATTGCGGGCAACAGATGGGTGTTTTAGGAATTTACATAATGTGTAATTAGTGAACGTACGGGCAGAAATTGAAAAATATGAATATTAAATGTCAGATAGTAATGGTTTATTGCTGGATGATAATTGAGGTTCTTCCCATAACATTGCAGCCTATTTTATGTCTAAATGATCTAAAAAGGAATGTTTGGAAGTTTTTTGACAAAAAAACAAGGACATTTTCAGGAAACATAAAGTGTGTATACCCGTGGTTCTCTTGAGACAATTCTTGATCAAACTGATCTGCTTGCAGAGTGAATAGTAAGCATGGACAGGAGTGAGAAAGTGCATCTTCTTCTGCCAGCTCGATGAGTTGAGTGGACACAATTTGGGAGGGCTGAATACTGTGTCCCCCTGCAGGCCCTTCCTGGTATTGCCACCGCTGATGGAGTGGATCCGGGTAGCAGTGGCCCACACAGATCATCGTCGCAGCTTCTCTGTGGACAGCGACGACGTGAGGCAAGCCGCTAGGCTGCTGCTGCCGGGGGTGGACTGCGAGCCCAGACAGCTCAAGTATGGCATATTACTCATTTGTCGATCAAACCAAAGGTACATAGACATTTAGTAATTTAGCAGACGCTAAATGAGCGACTTACAGTAAGTACATGGACATTCTCTCCGAGGCAAGTAGGGTGAAGTGCCTTGCCCAAGGACACAACGTCATTTGGCACGGCCGGTAATCGAACCAACAACCTTCTGATTCATAGCCCGACTGCTTAACTACTCAGCCATCTAAACTCCCGGAGAAATGAGAGGAAAAAAAAGGACAAAAAAAGAAAAGAAAAAAAAGTGCTTGTTTGTGATGAGAGTTGTCAAAGGGAATTTTTAGCTGTTTTGCTTTACCATGGCAACAGCTACAAGTAGCTTGAATGTATACTTATAGACAAAATTGTTCAAAATTGATCTGGTTCAATTTCCCAATCTCTCTCTCTCTCTCTCTCTCTCTCTCTCTCTCTCTCTTACTCACTCTCTCTCTCTCGCTCTTCCTCTTACTCACTCTCTCTCTCTCTAACTGTCTATCTTTCTTTCTTCCTCTCTCTATCCCTCTTTCCCACTCTCTCGCCCTCTCTCTAACCCTCTCTCTGGATCTCTTTTGCCTCCCTCCCTTTTATTCCAGGGCCGACGACTGTTTCTGTGCCACCAGGAAGCTGGACGCCGTGTCCACCGAGGCCAAGTTCCTCCAGGACCTCGGCTTCCGGATGCTCAACTGTGGCCGGACTGACCTGGTCAAGCAGGCAGTCAACCTGCTGGGGCCTGATGGGATCAACAGCATGAGCGAGCAGGTCTGATCAGCACTCACTCACCGGATGTTCTCCCCCCCCCCCCCCCCCCCCCCCCTCCGCCCCCGCTGTGTTATCCCTGCTCTAGAAAAGACGCTACCTCCTCTCATTCCAAACGCAAAATCATTTTGGTGTTTACCTGTAGCCACACGGCAGCGTGTAGTGCCTGTTTGTAGGCATCACCACACGCGTCGTGAGCTGCTTGAGCTGAAAGGGTCATCGATCAGCCCGGCCCTTCAGTCTTCATGTTACCAGGGGCTTTGGCTCTCGCCCAGTCAATGGAAAAACCATCTATTGATGCGCCGCAGTGTGGCAGCTTATGTGCAATCAGATTGTCCACGGTCCACACACAGGCTTTTTCCTGTCTAATCAAGCAAGTCTGGAGGGTGCCTTGGCATTTGCTTGATAAAACAGACAGTAGATCTTCAAGATTGGAATAAGCCTGTTTGTATAAAGCCCCCCTTATCACAGATGTTTCTAATGGAAACCTGTATTTGAGTGTTCTTCTCTAGATTTCTCTAGAAGGTTATTTTTCTCCTCCATAAGCAAGGATTGGAAACATGTACTTCCAAGCTGCATGTGTTCGATAGAGTGTGGCTACCACTGAATGTGACTAATGGATGCCATTACACACCATTGCCATTGGCATTGATTTACTTCTTCAAGTCATGTTAGATTTCAAGATGTGATTGCAAGGGAGGATGTTTGCAATTGTGTTTTCTTGTGAAACAAGATAAGTGGTCCAGGGAAAAAGGCAGCAGTGATGTGCCATCACTGAAAAAGATCAGTTCATCAGGAGTCCTCCATTTCCCTTCAGCTGTCTACAATTGTCTCAGTGTGTGAGATTCTGTCGTAGATCTGAGATTGTCATCTCAATGGTTTATTAGTCAATGCCATGGAACACTTAGATTTGTTTTCGGCAAGTCTGGTAACAAAGCTTGTACAGAGACCCCACACCTCTAATTAGGATTCGGTTTGAACCAAACGTCTAGCTCCTGTACAGCTGTGTCTCATATACAGTGCATTAAATGATATATTATGCTGTTATGTTTTTTTGTGTTTAATGTTAATAAATAAATAAATATATCTACGCACCCCTTTCTCCCTCCTCTCTCCCCCTCTTACTCCCCCTTCTCTTTCCTCTCTCTCCCATCTCTCCCCTATCCCCTCCTCTGTCTTCCTCCCTACCCCTCTCTTCTCCTCCCTTTCTTCCCTCTCCCCCCTCTCTCCTCTTCATTCTCCCCCCTACCCCCTCTCTCCTTCTCCCTCTCTTCCCTCTCCCCCCTCTCCCCTCTCTCCTCTCTCCCCCCACTCCGTCTCCCTCTCTTCCCTCTCCCTCCTCTCCCTCTCCCTCTCCCCCTCTCTCCTCCTCCCTCTCTTCCCTCTCCCCCCTCTCCCCTCTCTCCCTCTCCCCCTCTCTCCTTCTCCCTCTCTCCCTCTCTCCTCTCTCTCCCCCCTCTCTCCTTCTCCCTCTCTCCCCCCTCTCCCCCCTCTCTCCTCCTCCCTTCCTTCCCTCTCCCCCCTCTCTCCTCTTCCCTCCCCCATTTCTCTTCGTCCCTCTCCCCTGTTCCCTCTTTCTCCTCTAGGGCATGACTCCGCTAATGTATGCCTGTGTGCGTGGAGACGAGGCCATGGTCCAGATGTTGCTGGACGCTGGGGCGGACATCAACAGTGAGGTCAGTGTCCATGGACCTTCTCAGAGGCAATATCACTTCTGCCTTTCTGTCTCAGTCATTTTTGTGTTCCAGTGTAGTTGGACTGTCAATACAAGTTGCAAATCCTGTGTTGTGCTTTGCTGTGCTGTACTGTGTGACATGTTGTGCTGTACTATACTGTGCTGTGCTTTACTGTGACATGTTGTGCTGTACTATACTGTGCTGTGCTGTGACATGTTGTGCTGTACTATACTGTGCTGTGCTGTGATATGTTGTGCTGTACTATACTGCACTGTGCTGTGACATGTTGTGCTGTACTTCACTGTGCTGTACTGTGATATGTTGTGCTGTACTATACTGTGCTGTACTGTGATATGTGGTGCTGTACTATACTGTGCTGAGCTGTACTGTGATATGTGGTGCTGTACTATACTGTGCTGAGCTGTACTGTGATATGTTGTGCTGTGATATCATTTGTTATCCCTGTCCTTCATCTCTCATCTTCTGACCTGCCCTTTGGCATGCTTTTCTGTTGAACTAGTGGCTTGTTACATGAAGTGCATCTAAAGTGGGTGTTGACAATCCCTAAAGGTGGCTTAAGATGTACATTTCAAAAGAAAGATGTCTAGGATAGTATCTAATCCATGTAACCTTTTGTAACTACTTAAGTATATTATGAGATGCACTCAGTGTTTGTCACCACCACACGTCTCATACATGAAGCATGTACACTTAAGTACACCATTCAGTAGGTCCTGGGGTGTTTTATGTTAATGTGGTTGTGTTGAATGGCTCGTGACTGTCCGACTCGCTCCCATTGGCTGTGATGTAATAGGATAGGATGTAGAATGAACATGCTGCCTCATCATGTGCAAAGTACCAGATGGTTACACAAAAGTCATAGTCATTTAACTCATATTTCTAAGAAAAGATTACCAATTTAAGACCAGGTTTCAACATGGTTGTCATTGCAATATTGCATACTAAAACTTGTGTGACATTTTATAAGGCTTTTGATGATATGAATGTCCCCGTCTGGGGATTAATAAAGTGTAATTCACAGCTCCTTCTAAAAGCCTGTTGTGGCAAGAATTTACAATATGTCAAGTGATCTTGACCCATGCAGACTACCAGAACTAGTTGTAACATTGCACAGTGAGGCTAGAAGTAGTTTGTTTCCCTCAGCTATTGTTCATTTCCTCCTGAGTCACCACTGGTCATTTCCACAGTGTTTGCACAGTCATCGCCAATTATATGTTCTTCACAGACTGCCTCCCCCTTAAATAAAACACCATTCAGAGCTGGCAGCAAGGGAACCGTTTCAGACTGCAGTTAGGGCACTGGCTAGGCAGAAAGGTGTGTATAAGACTCCATATGTGGAGACCAGGAGTATGAATGGATCACTCTGGCTAAGAGCGTCTGCTAAATGCTAAATGACTAAATGAATGAGATGATAGGAGCTCAGTTGTGAACAAAAGCCATGTTTCACAACTTGAAACCTCAAGGAGAAATGGCCGTCGGCCTCAGGCCTCCTCCTCCCTTTTATTCAATATTCCTTTTTTTTGACCCTCCACTTCTTCTTCTTCCTCCCCCTTGCTTCCTGAGCTGAGAATGTTAATGGCTGTGTATCTGTCTCCCTGAACTCCGCCTATGACTTCCCAGGTGCCCAGCACAGTAAACAAGCACCCCTCAGTTTATCCCGAAACGCGCCAGGGGACGCCTCTCACTTTCGCCGTGTTACACGGACACGTCCCTGTCGTCCAGGTAGTGACGTTTTTGACCTGTAACCCTTGACCCTTTGAGACCCTGTAACCCATGATCTGTGTCCCTCAGCCCTTACCTGTGTGCAAGTAAATGGTTATTATCGTGATAAAACACAATAATAACAGCTAGATACCATCAACTTATATTACAAAATATTCACGTTTTCTTTGAAATTATTGTAAATGTTTGACGCTGACATTGAGAGGAGCAAGACGCTGTCTAAACGTATTCAGTTGAGATATTGGAAAGTCTAGTTCAAACTGTAAACCAAACGATTCTAATAAAAACTCAACCGAAGTGGGAGAAGCATCATCAGGCACACACAGACAAATGATCAGCTCAAGGGATGCACAGCCTCAGTGGACTTCTCACCAATGTCCTCTACATTTACAGAGTTTATTTACTAGGCTGTAAAAATTACAAACTGCTTTTGGCTCCGAGGTGGATTAGGAACCTCTACCACGCAAGTTCTGCTTAATTATTTACCCAAAGCGCTGTAATAAAGCAGAGTTTATCAAGGACATCCTTCCCATCGACAGTGTGTTGGCTCCTTTGTAGTTCATCTCCAAGGGAAATGGTAGCTAACTTCAGGCTTCTCAACAAAACATTTTTATAACAGCCTCAACTTCAGTGGAGTTAGAAGTCTAGCCAAAACATGGAGCTAGATTTGAATATGGAGCAGGGGGAGGTTTTAGAGAAACAGAAGTTCTAGGACTAGATTAGAATTAAGAAGGTTAGAAATCCTAGTGAGGTAAGCATTGTTGAGATTCGGTCGGTACGGTGTGTTTCTTTTGCCCGACTTTCTTTCCACTTATCCTCTTGATGTCCACCCTTACACCTTCCTTCTGCCCCTCCCTCCACCCCTCCCTCCCTCCCTCCACCCCTCCTTCCCTCCCTTCCATCTCTCTCCTTCCTTCATGCCTTCCATTCCTCCCTTCCACAGCTGCTGCTGGACAACAGAGCCGGTGTGGAGGGGGCCCTGCAGGATGGAACAGATAACTACACTGAGACTCCTCTGCAGCTGGCCGCTGCTGCAGGTACATCTCCACCACGACAGGACTGAGCTTTATTGTTCTTACAAAGGGCATGCACCTTCATCCCTTAAAACACGGGACATGAAAATAATGTTTGAAGAGTGTTTAGATTAAGGATAGAGTATCACTACTAAGCTCTCTTTGCTTGTAATACTCACGTACAGTATTTGGAGTTGAGACTTTGTATGGACGGTATAGAATTCAATGTGCATTCATGTTTGGTTGGAGCACTGTTGCACTAAGTTGTTGAATCCCAGTCTTTCACACGTCATGACCCTGGCAGAACATAGGCAGATGGGTTGCCATGGCAGCTGTCGGTTTAAGCAAAGATCTATAGGTTATGAATATGAATATTAGGGCTAATTGAGTAATGCTGAGGTAATGCTGCAGAGGCCATTCTTGCAGAGACAATGTGATGCACTCCAGCTTGTTTGTGTTGTTCTTAAAGCAGCGTTCAGTTGTGACTCATTCTATTCATTCCATTAGAAACTTGTATATACCTCATTGCTTTTAGTCATTCCGGTCAATTAACCCCAGCTGCTAACACGGCCCTAAACTTACTTCATAGAATGTGAAAAACACATTTTTGATGATTCATGATGAGGTACATCATTGCACCACTTTTTTTGAAAGGAAGGGCAAGCCATTTTGTGAACAGAGTGCTCTATTACTGCATAATGTCTTTGTGGATGGGTTTAAAGTATGCATTGCAATGGTGACATGTTGGGTGTTCCCTCGACAGGAAACTTTGAGCTGGTTAGTCTCCTGTTGGAGAGAGGTGCCGACCCCATGATCGGGACCATGTGTAGAAACGGTATCTCCTCAGCTCCCCTGGGAGATATGAACTCCTTTAGCCTGGCAGCAGCACATGGGCACAGGTAACACACCACACACCACACGCAAACATCCCACAACCTCACATACGAACCGACCCACCCTCTTACATGCACACTTACACCTTGAATCTGCTACTTGAAATGGCAATTCACACAGTTAAAAACACAATGAGAACACATTTCCTGTCCACCTCCCTTGCTCTTCCAAAAGAACACAATCGACTCTCAGTTCCATTGTGGAGTATCCCCGCGAGTGTCCCTCAGTGTAATAAGCTCTAGAATTCCACCGGGTGTCTCCCTTGTCTGGTGCCTGTCCCAGAGCGCAGCACAGCAGTGTGAAAACCTCATTAAGATTCAAAGCACAGAGCTCCATCAGAGGGAAAAGAGGGAAAGCCAACACCATAGCTGCCTTATGAACACAATCAATTACACGAAGAGCACACTGCAGCATTTTAGAGGGATGCCACACCAGCCGCTTCACTCATAAAGAAGCCCCCGGCTGCATGGGCTCCAGTACGGCTCTCAAGAAGGGTTTATCATTCTGAATTACCGTTTTTGGGGGGGGATCAAGTGTAATTGAATGCGCAATTCGTCTCTCAGACCCCAATAAAATAATGAATTGCCTGCGTCCTCGTTGCTTGTTTGTGACTTGCAGACTCATAGATCAAACAAGCCTTCAAATAGCATGTGAGGTTGCATATCACTTAACTTAATCACAGAGCTTATTAGAACAAGAAACACGTATGTAAGAAAGAGAGAAAGAACCACATTCTTTCTTACAAGTATGTAAGAAAGAATGTGGTATTCAGTAATGGTTGTTTGAAAACCCGTTTGAAAATATCTAGTTGACTGGGCTAAGGTCCATTATTGAGTATGTTATCAATGTTTTTCTCTTTAATACCTAATCCCATCCCTCTGTTCCATTTGTTCAGGAACGTGTTCCGGAGGCTTCTGTCTCAGGCAGAGAAGGAGAAGGGCGACGTCCTCTCCCTGGAGGAGATTCTGGCTGAGGGCTCGGAGCCGGGGGGGGAGAAGAGGGCCTGTCCGGCTCCCCCGGCCGTGGACGGGACCCTCCAGCGAACAGGAAAGGCCAAACTGAGGGCCCTGAGAGAGGCCATGTACCATAGCGCAGAGCACGGCCATGTGGACATCACCATAGACATCCGCAGCTTAGGTCAGAGCTACGAGCTAACACGTTAACGACAACGTCGTCTCTCTCTGTCCCACGCCGCCTGCTCTCCTGTCCTGTCCGGGAGCTGTGCTCATGCTCGTATCTGTCCGGCACACGTTTGTCTCATCATCTCAGTCATCGTTCAACATCTATAGTTGTCTTAAAGTGTTGATATTAAGGCCAAACTGTACAGAAAACACCATATACATGTACATCTATGTCCTGATTAGTACACAGATCCTAAAGGCACCTTAAGTTGTACTCCATACCTAAATATTAGCATCCAAGGCCAAGGCAGACATAGTCAGTGCTGAAGCCATTCCATTGCATTGTTGGCCTTTCTGCAACAGGTTGGCTTTGAACATCTTACTGTAATGGACTGTCTTTACTTATTGATGGTTGTGTGTGGTGTTCCCAGGTGTCCCCTGGACCCTGCACACCTGGCTGGAGTCTCTCCGCACCTGCTTCCTGCAGCACCGTCGCCCGCTGATCCAGGGCCTGCTCAAGGACTTCAGCTGCATCCAGGAGGACGAGTACACCGAGGAGCTGATCACGCACGGCCTGCCACTCATGTTCCAGATCCTCCGAGCCAGCAAGGTCACACACACACGTGCACACACACGCACGTACCCAGACACATGCATACGCACACACGTACCCAGACACACACATACACACACACACATGCGCACGTACACAGTCACATGCACACAAACACACGCACACACAGACACGTGCAAACACACCGTGTTTGTGCACCTTCGCACTAACACTTACTCATATTAACACACACCCACGCACACCCACACACACCCACAACGTTAATTCCTATTGCTGGTTTTTATACTGACGTCTTGTGTTTGTCCTGCAGAATGAGGTGATCAGCCAGCAGCTGTCTGTGATCTTCACCCAGTGTTACGGGCCTTTCCCCATCCCCAAGCTGACAGAGCTCAAGAGGAAGCAGACCTCACGTCTTGGTGGGTGGGGGGATGATAGAGGAGGAGAATGGGGGAGAATGCCGGTGGGTGAGAGAGGGAGAGGACTGGGGAGGATGGTGAGGGAGTAGTGTGGGGGAGAATGACGGTGGAGAAGGGTGGGGGAGAGAGGGAGAGGACAGGGGAGGATGGTGAGGGAGGAGTGTGGGGGAGGATGACGGTGTGGGAGAGAGGGAGAGGACAGGGGAGGATGGTGAGGGAGGAGTTTGGGGGAGGATGACGGTGTGGGAGAGAGGGAGAGGACAGGGGAGGATGGTGAGGGAGGAGTTTGGGGGAGGATGACGGTGTGGGAGAGAGGGAGAGGACAGGGGAGGATGGTGAGGGAGGAGTTTGGGGGAGGATGACGGTGTGGGAGAGAGGGAGAGGACAGGGGAGGATGGTGAGGGAGGAGTTTGGGGGAGGATGACGGTGGGGGAGAGAGGGAGAGGACAGGGGAGGATGGTGAGGGAGGAGTGTGGGGGAGGATGACGGTGGGGGAGAGAGGGAGAGGACAGGGGAGGATGGTGAGGGAGGAGTGTGGGGGAGGATGACGGTGTGGGAGAGAGGGAGAGGACAGGGAAGGGGACCGGGGATGAGGCTGGGAGGAATGTAGGAGGCTGCAGTCACTGAGTCTGGGATGCTGGTGAACTGATTCCAATGAAATCTGTCAATTTTTGGTTGAAAGAGATGATAGAGAGATTAGAGGTTACCTCCATCAAACCTACTGTAGGGTTGAAAATGATTTGGATTTGAATTTGGACTGTTGTGATCCAGTCAAAAATGTTTTTCTCTGTAAATAATTTTTAAGAACAAGTGAATGAACCAATAGCACCATCTAGAGTCAATGTACATATCTAACACTATTTGAGTACATTTCTCACCATTGATTTCTTTTTATTAAATACTTAGAAAATCGTTATGGCTTTTTTTTTTCTTTCTCCAAATTAAATTCTGGATTCCATTTCAACAGTTTTTCCTGGCAGAGGTGTCTCAAGAGACATCAATAATGGATGAAAAGCTATAAGGTTCCATGATAGTTAAATTAGAAATCAACAGCATTTTGGAATAGTTGTGAAAGAAGAAAGACATTCCATTTGATAAAATGATTGAAAACAAAATGCTGAATGGCCCTGAGGCACTTTGAGTCTGATGAGATACTTTCATACCGCATGCTGTTATGACATTAGACAAATCATATGCTTTCACAACCTAGCATCACTACATTTCACTCCCTTTCCCCAGCCAGCCTTGTATTTAAAGTATATGTAGAGACTTTCTTTGAAAAGAGATAAGTTGATAATAATATAGTGTTATGGCTGTAACTTGGTGTACGGTGTATCTTTTAGATCCTCACTTCCTCAACAACAAAGATATGTCTGATGTGACGTTCCTCGTGGAGGGAAAACCTTTTTATGCACACAAAGTTCTACTGTTCACCGCTTCAGCCAGGTAAGCTGCCGTTTCTAAATAGATTGATCGGTATTTTATTCATCCCCAAGGGTATAAATTGTGGAATTTCAACCGTAAACCATGTCAGAGCAGTTAAGTAGTTTAAGCAATCGGTTATATACATGGTTTAACACAGGTTATTAACAGGTTATCGGTTATATACATGGTTTAACACAGGTGATTAAAAGGTTACAAGTTTATCAATGGGTTTCTTTATCATAGTGATTATTCTTCAACAGACGTATGATGTGTGAGTATCTATGATCTGTGATATCTATTTCCACGCTCCTCCAGGTTTAAGTCCCTGCTCCAAAACCGACCTGCGGCTGAGAACACCTGCATTGAGATCAGTCACGTCAAGTACAACATATTTCATGTAAGTAACAGATTTATGATTCTCCTGAACAGAGCAGTCATGTTGTATGGATCATGTACAATGTACATTACTGTCAGAAATATTAATCTATCAAGCATTGCACAGTCAGTCGGTGAACAAGTTTAAGAAAGTTCATTGCCTGCCACCGGCCCACAAGGAGACAAAAACATCACACGCCATTGTGGTACAAGTTTGTCTGCTAGCATGTTGTGCTAGCTAGCTATTTAAGCATCCCCACTTTTTACAGTCATTGGTTAAGACAAAGGCATGCAAATGTTCCATGGCTCCTCTTCATTGGCTCCTTGCGTAGACCTGGTGCGCGTGTGTGCGTGTGTGTTTGAGTGTGTGCGTGTGTGTGCCTTTTGACCCCTGTAAGCTTGACCACATGATTCACCCAACACAGATAAGGCCAGACATCTTTTATGGCCTCTCCCTACACACAAGGAATGCTGAACACAGTCATTCTTATACAGGATAAATGTGTTACATCTTCAATTTTTCCAACAATTGCTTAACAGACTTAACAGAATTGGGCTTGGCAAGAATGATTGCGCATATAGACACTTAACTAATAACATAGATAAAATATACTGCTGCGATTTGCAGCACCCTCAGCACCCTTAATTTCCACGATACTGCATATGTATGTATTGAGTATAGATATAAGAGAGTAATATTCGTACTGCTGTTTGTTACAGTTGGTCATGCAGTATCTATATTGTGGAGGCACTGAGTCCTTGCATATAAGGAACACAGAGATTATGGAGGTAAGAGACAAATTAAAATAAATATTTTTAAAGCATAGATAGTTTTCTAGTCATTCTCCCCTTAAACTTGCATCTGTGTGTGTGTGTGTGTGTGTGTGTGTGTGTGCTCGTGTGTGTGTGCTCGCGTGTGTGTGTGGGTACTCTGCCTATTTTATAGCTGTTGTCTGCAGCAAAATTCTTCCAACTTGAGGCCCTTCAGCGACACTGTGAGATAATATGCTCCAAGAACATCACCACAGAAACATGCGTGGACATCTACAAACATACTAAGGTTAGTGATGTTTGACTGCATTTAGAAATGCTTTGGACAAATCATAGTCAAGTTATATGAAAACAGTCATATTCAGTAAACACCAACGAAAGCATTTTGTCCATATCCATATTTAAACATATTTAATGTGGCATATTTAATCATTGTGTTGGCATATTTTAGTTCCTGGGTGCCAGCGAGCTTGCGGCCTTTATCGAGGGCTATTTCCTGAAGAACATGGTACTGTTGATTGAACTGGAAGGCTTCAAGCAGCTGCTGTACGAGCCCCCTGCAGAGAGCCCGGCCTCCAGCCCCTGTCCCAGCTTGGACATCCTCCAAGACCTGGAGAAAACACTGGCCGTCCGCATCCACTCCATTCATCTCTCCTCCTCCAAGGGCTCTGTCGTCTGACCGCTCTGGAATCCCAGCGGCATCAGCAGCAACATCCCAGCAATGTTACTTCAACATCCACCACCACCCCCCAACAAGTTGATTGCCGCGCCCCCCCCGTCCCCCTCGCAGAAAGGGGATCTGCTGAGTGCCATGTCGACAGGGTTGTACATTTTCCCCTCGCAAACCCAGTAACTATGACAACCTAAGTTCAGCGCCAGTTCATCCAGCTGACTGTCGTAGGGAGCGCTGTTGGGTCATGTGACGTGACAGGTCCGAGCGACAAGGTCTTCACTGCAGCGCCACATTCAGTTCACTTGCCCGGGGATGGCGTAGCAACGTGCTTTCAAGTTGTTGTTGTAGCACTCCTCTCACATAACCGCAAGGTCTTAGGGCACCACAAGAGGGATACAAGGAAGTATGCTTGATACTGGCCCATGCTTATGAAACACATGGGTGTATTTCACGTGGGATACATTGGAAGAGACCAATTGGATAAATGTAAAATGTCATTCAGTGTCTAATTCCTGCAAGCCTGACTACAAGGTTTCTGCAAGTTAATATACGTACTGTACACAATATGCTTTTCTAGGACTTCACAAAAAACAGTGACATATAGAGTGAAAAGTAAATTGCCAAAGCATCACCTTTAACTTAACCAACCATTTACAGTCTGAAAGTAGCAATGACAGAGATTTGGGGACTATGAACATTTTTGCCAATTTATTCTCCTTTGTGTGCTGGACATAATTTCACTGTGTCCTCAGCTATGTGCTTTGGCTAAATCAATCAAAGAACCTTCCATTACCAACCGATACTGCTCTTTAAACATGTACTCTGTCTGCTCCTACAATCAGTATGGGTTTATGCTCCAAACATGGATGTTCAACTCGGAATTACCTTGTGCTCTATTTATGAACTACGTCTTTGCATGACAACTTCTAAGCCGTGCTGTCCTAATGTTGCTTTTTTGGGAATGGATTTCCCTTCGCAGACTACTTTGGGAGGGAGTGCAAATTTGCCCTGACTAATGCTCTCTTGATTGCAAACAACAGACTTATGGATTACAGTGATTGGAACTTAGAATGGCCTCTCTGTACATCTTAGAAGCCGTGTGTAAATACGTCATGCAAGTGAATTGTTTCAGTCGTACTGTCTGTAAACCAATGTATAGTATATTCCGTCATCCCGTCATGCTTGGCTAACAGAAACACTCTTTGGATGTGCTACAACCACAGCCGTCGTTCAAACTGTATGATTCAGTTGATGCAAAGTTGCATGTTAAATGTATGAATCCTTTCGATTTTTTTCTGTGTCTGTCAGTAGGCCTACAGAATGTTGTTGTTGTTTTAAAGTCATACTGATTGGTAGGGAACCATAGGTTGTTCATCTCAGCCAGAGAGGTAGAATTTCTAGCATAAGATCTTTCCCATTTCAGCTGTGTGGTTATTGTTGCGTACCAAATAATCAAAGTAAGAAGGGATATGGTAGGTCTTAGGCATTCCCTCAAGTTAGCTTTAGTCCAAAAAAAAATGTGTCTATGGCCATGACCACAGATAGTGAACTCAAAGTAGATATTGAGAAATCTGTTGACTATTCCTAGCTTGTCATGTAATGTTCATGTACAGTAAGCCAATTACTTTAATTATACTTTTTTTTTTTTCTTTTTGCTGTAAAATTACATAGTCCAATGTAATCTGCCCAAATGTCTGAAATGTAAACATAATTTAGTTTTTCTTCAACAGTATGCTCTCATGGTTTTGAGTTGAGCAATGTGAGTAGCAAAAATTCTAAATGGACTTTAGGAAAAAAAACTTTTGGCTAAAAGGTCAATATAGATAAATAACAGACAAAAATATGAGCAAAGTTATGTGTAAATAATGACAAAAAACTGAAATGATATTATAACTTTATTTTCTTACCACAAATAGCATTGTACGTTTTATTTTCCACAGCTATTTTGTTTTACAAAAGTGAAAAAGATTATAAAAATGTACATGCTTCAGATTGAGACAGTAGTCGTATTATAGTACATTTGGTTTCCATAGCCCTAAGAAAATAGATCATGTACTACTATAACTGAGCACCATATTTGTTATCAAATTATTTCCAGTAACTGTGAGAATGCAGTTATTAAAAGGCTGCTATTAAAATGCAAGTTAGGACACATATGTCAAATTTGGATTTAAAATCCTTAGTTTAGCTAGCCATTTCTACAAAATGGATTTAAATAAACTTGTAAGTGTAAACTACGGTCAGGGGTACGTCACATGCCCTGTCTACCTTGTACACAAACAGTTTACTTCAAGCTTTCACAATTTCCCTTGCTTGGTCATTTAAAAGCGAAATATTCAACTGATGACAATATCTGACCATGGACTAATGGAGGATCATGAATGTACCATGCGTTGTTTGTGTGAGTGTTAGACTGTTCATTTGTGAGCCCCCCACCGAAGCAAAAACTATGCCTGTGAGCTACAGCAAATGCAAGGCAAGCATGACAAATTTAGTTTGACGTTGTCTGAGATGTATATTGTACACCAGCTTTGTCTGATAAAAAATGGCTTGTCTGTTCATTTTTCCAAACATTTACTTTGCCTGCAAATCTTGTTGTTGATAACAAACTATGACAAAACATCTCTCTTACAGTAAATCCAGATGAAACATGCATGGGGTTACATTTACTAGATTTGGAATCCAAAGGCTATTTGCTCATTAGTTTTTGTTATTTTTCTTCAATACAAAACATGTATATTGTACAAAAAAATATAAATATATATATATATATGAATATTAATTATACATGGGGTGAATATCAGGGATGTGGTTGAGTATAACTGCAAGGAAAGAATGTTACACTCGTGCTACGGTGCAATTGTTCCATGACATGCATTTCTGTACAGCCAATAAAATGATCACAGTTTAACCGCTACTCATGTTCATCTTTCCCCTCCCCACTGTCATGTGAGTCTATATGGTACTCTACGTAAAAAAATAAGTATAAAGTACTTTAATTTAAGTTTATATTGCCTTATAAGGTCTATTTGATATATATTCCCCTCTAAAATCAATTACTCAAATATGTGTAAAACACTTATAGCTGAAATCCTATTGACAACTGTTTGGGATATTTCAATAGATTCCATCAGAGCTCCATCACAGGCACTTTGTCAGTGGGCCAGCCTCCCCTGGCCTTGACCCAGCTCTAAGGCGATTTACTGTCCTGTCCACCACTGTGCAAATGTCTAGAGACAAAAACATGACTGCCACCCCACATGGCCAAAGGAATGCTTAGAGACACACTGAAGAAAATACAGGGCTGCTGGAGAAACAATGGTGTTTCTTAGGGGTTGTGAAAGAGTCCTAACTCCGTAGCCCCTATTTCTTTTCTATCTCCGTTTAACTACCCAACTCTGTCTCTGGTGGGGGATGTGTATAGATGAACTGTTCAACCTGGTAACCTTGGACAAAACAAATCAGGGGTTCCCATACTCATCTATAAAGTGTAAGCTCCTCTCAGCTGGAAGTTGAGGGATATTCCTTAGAGTCAAGCTCCCAGACTGTGACATGCAAAAAATCCATCAGCATCAGTTGATGACAGTGCAACTCAACTCGACCAATTATAATTCATTCCAGTCCTGTAAGCTCCTGTACAAAGCATTGCAGTGTGTGAACAACCCCCTTTTATATGAAGGGCAGGTAGCGAATAGAATTATCTGAGGCAGAAAGATGCCTATGCTCCACAAAACTGGGCATCCGGTATACCATACAGGCCTCCCCCGGCCCATGCTTTGACACAGGACGGCAATACATGGTCCACAGACTGGGGGTGAACTGGCGGGTCACAGTGTCAGCCAGACGCAGGCGGAGGTTACACGTGGAGCAGACTATGTGGTTTGGGCAGCAGGGTTTTGTGTGTGCCATCCCCGAGCCCCTAGGTTGCAGTGTCCCTGGGGAAGAGGTAGAGGTCTGGCCATTGGTGGATTTTCCCAGGTGAACCTGTGCTCGTTGTGGACCCCCCAGCTTGTCCAGAGTTTTCCTTAGCTCCAGCTGGGCCCCACAGACTCCAGCCAGCTCCCGCTGGTACTGGAGAACCAGGGAGCGCAGGGTGCGGTCGAGCTGCAAGCTTTCCCTGCGCAGCGCGTTGGCCAAGGAACGGTCTGAGTAGAGAAAGGAAATATATTCATACTGGTAGAGAATGATCAGAAGAGGGGTTTGATAATGGTAAATGAAATTAAGTTAGACAAAAAAATATATAGAAGTGAATAACACACAACCCCACTTTGGGGTTAATATTTAAACAGGTGAAGATAAAAGTGTACCTCTGTCACTGTGTCGCTTGCTCCCCGGGGCCATGACAGTAGACAAGTTCATCCTACAATTGAAATTGAAAATCTTGGCTGATCTTTTATGCTCGTTTTAGGCCAACTAAAATCTAGAAATCTACACAGATTTTCTGCAATGCTCAGAATCATGACTCTAGAACTCGAATTACATTCTTCCTTCTAAAAAATAGTAGCCTAAAACACCTCTTGCGTCAAAACGCCTCTTAGATAAACGTCTCTTAGATTAAAAAACAATTAAAAGGCGTCAACATGTATCCTTCTCATGGAAAATCAACACATATTTTAGTCCTTGTGATCACCGTTGGAAAAACGTCCAGACCCTCATAGTATTTGAACCCAACTGTCTTCCCTTGCCCTCATGTCGCATCGCACAACTTGCCACAGGGTAGTGCTAAGTACCCAACCCATTCGGTAAAAAGTAGGCTACCCGAACAAAAATTGTACCCATCTCAATGAATACCCACGCAAACGGGTATTGGTAATATTTCAGGCAATTCATTATTTCAGACACAATTACTGCTGTTTCCAAAAATTATGTTTATATAGCCTATATGAAAACAGAATTTATAGATTGATATTTTCAATTATGTGCAATAAGTCGACTTAAGATCAGTATGCCTAATGTCTAACGTCATAGCCTACACATTTTCAAGACATTGCAGAAATAGTTTATTCCAATACAATGGGCAAAACTTCAGTGGCTTTACGTTGCGACTTTTATTTTGAAACCCCTTGTTGTTTCTGTTGGATCAGACCGGAAACTTCACGGCGCGGCGTAGCAGAGCAACTTTGTAGCCAAGCAAGCCTCCCTTCCTCTTCCACCCCTGTCAACCAGCACTGCAACGACAGTGCAACATCGCATTAATTCCATCGAAACTTACATTCTATTTACATGACATCTGTGTGCAACTGAAATGGAAATACAGGATCCTTGTGAAAATGGTAAGGTGTGGATCTATTAAGATGTGAATAACAATTGGCAGTAATGTTAAGTTTCTACGTGGACTGTGTGCGCCCGTTTTTTAACATGGCGTACTCCGCTCTGAGATGGTGGAAATGCGCGCGGTGCTAATACCCTAGCTATTTAGCTACCTAACCTAGCTACTCAAGTCAGTCTTTAACGGTTTTTGCTTATTTTTATCCAGAAGAGTAGTCATCCGCTTCATACTTGAAATGCATTGCTAGTCATCTAGTTTAAACGAATGCGTACTATATTTCTTCATTATTTCTGTTTAGTAAATATTAGTAAGCAACATTAGCTAGCTAGCTAAGCTTGGTGAGTCTGAAAACCTTCTCAGGTGGTGGAGGTTGGCGCGAGGGCGGGATTCAAAGTTATGTTCTTGGGTTTTCCATTTGGCTTGCTAGGTATGACCCTAATTATAATATGGTTTGGTTAGCCAAATAAATATAATTATCTAAATGTTAACCATAATGTTGTTTGTTGATGCACCATGATATATATGTACAATGTAATTAAACAGTGTATACAAAAGTATTCATTATATTGTTGACATAAATGCAGTTTCTTGTGTGGTTAGAACGTCATTAGGTTACCATGTCAAGTTCTACTGTATTTGATCTCACTGAACTTCAAACCCTCTAGCAAACCTCTAGGCTGTGCTTCCGTGTGCTTCCAGCCTCTTATCTCAACTCAGTGTTTGTTCTCTTAGGTCCCGCTCTTCTGCTGCCTTCTCTGCGCCTCTTCATACCGCCCCTACGGCTTGTGTCTGCTGCGTTATGGCAAGTGGTGCAGCAAAAAGACATCCTTGACTATGGGATGTTGGAGGAATTTGTGTCCACAGTGACAGAGATTGTGCCGGAGCTTTTGAGATGCGATCAGAGAGCTCAACTCCTGCTTGGACTTCGGACAAGGGTAAGATCGAAAACTAAAGAATAAAATGATTGCTTGTGTAATAAAACGGTCATACTTTGCACCACTGATGACAGTAATCTTGTGTTTTCAGCTGGTTCTCGAGTTATGTCGCTCAGCAGAGATTGCAGACCTTTCAACCATTCAGCTGCACCTGGCCAGGATCCGGACCCTTATATCTGCTTGGGAAGTAGATGTAAGTTTGTGTTTGTGTGTTAATGTGAAGTGGCATTGTTGACTGCTAGTTGAGACTAACAGTGATTCCTGTTTAGTCGCAGATATGTGATGCAGAAGTGGACTTTCCTCAGTCCACCTTTGTGGATCTGGTGGAATCTTTGTTGAAAGACCCGACAGAGAGGGAGAACTTCTACCAGGTTTGTGTTTGTTCTTTTTACTATTAGATCAAGTGGAACATTAGTTTTATGTATATGAAATGATTGCATGGTGTGCCATTATTACTAATTATGACAATAATTCAAAATATAGGATTTATAAATTATATAGAAAACATATTTAATATTATTTTGATATCCTCCCCACATCAGCACAATCACATTTTGCTTTCTTGACCTAGGATGTATTTCCAGTGGATTTTGGCCCAGCGTTTGACAGCGCTTTACAGATGCTCATGTTCGAATTTCTGTCAAGACTTGAGAAGTTTGTACCGGTGCCAGACCTTCAAGAGGTATGGATACAGAAATATGTAATAAAAACAAGACATTCTCAATTCAGTTGACTATATTGTTTTGCTCTCATTACTCTGCCGATATTATGACTTTGTTTAAGATGATAATGTCTTTCCATTTCAAAGACCGCATCCATGCTCAATGCCGTCCCCTCTGTCCTGGAGGAATGTGTAAAGTCTGTACCTGATCCTCAGCAACTGAAAACTCTGCTTGAGTACCAGAAACAAACTGGGCATCTGGACTTAATTGGTAAGTACCATAATACATGATGTAATGGCAAAGATTGCTTTACCACAATAACATTGTTTGGAGCTATTTCTGGTACATTAAGTTACACATACAATATATATATATATATATAATGACAGTTTCTGCTGATGCTGACAAACACTAAATCTTTTTTTGTCTCCACAGAATTAACAGATTCCTTGCCGCCTTCCTTTGGTGACAACATATTCTCCTCTCTGTCTCTCCCTCCCTTGGTGAAGGTGGTGATTGACACAGAACAAGTGGAGTTGGAGTCACAAGCAGAATCGCTTCATGATTGTATGAGTGTAGAGGTTGAGGGGGAATCTGTGACATTGTTAGGTTATGAAGGGATGGAGCAGCAGTCTGGTGAGGGCGGGGAAAACGACAAGGAGCATTCCATGGACATAAAGCCTGAGGGTGAAGACATGGACAATCAAGATGACCCCGACTTTGCAAAGCCAGCCCCCTTTCAGCCTTTGAAACAAAGTAAACGGTTACAGTTGAAGAGAAAAGCGTTACAGGCACGGAAACAATCCAAGGTGGCTGTCACTAAACGTGTGCCAAAGAGGGCAAGGAGGACATTTCTTAACAACAGTAAGACTTGTCCCATTTGTTGCAAGGTGTTCCCAAGGGCCACTGCCATGAGGAGACATCAGGAAATCCACTCTGAAGATCGCCAGCTTAGGTACAAGTGCCCCAAATGTGATAAATGCTTCAGGGATCAGTATGATATGAAGAGACACCAGATGCGTGTTCACGAGCGGGAAGATCAGGACCCTTCACTCTCAGGTTCTTTGAAAGAAAGCCCACAACCCTCAACCAGCAAACTCCGCACTATATTGCCCAAGGCTTCGCCTCAGAAAGAAACACTGGACAGCAAAACCTGCTCTGTGTGTGAAAGATATTTTGCACGTGCTTCCGATATGGCTAGGCACATGAGGTCTCATTCGCAAGAGCGTCCACATCAGTGTGAACATTGTGCGAAGAGGTTTAAATACTCTTATGATCTGAAGAAGCATCAGAGAGAGTTGTGCAAGATGATCACCAATGCTAATGAAATAGGAAGTAGTAGGCCTACTGCTAGTGGGGAACCCGGTAACGCATCTCTCCAAAGCTCCTTAGACATCAAAACCTGCCCCGTCTGCTGTAAGATTTTGCCTTGCACCGCGGACATGGCAAAACACCTGCGAGCGCATACCGATGAACGCCCCTACCGTTGTGTCACTTGTGACAAAGGATTTAAGTACAGAGATACCTTAAAGAAACATCAAGAAATTGTTGGCCACGAGGGTGTTCATGAGGATCCCTGTCAAAGCTTCGAGGAGCTATTAGCCGAACTCACCCAAAAAAAGAATGATGAAAATCTTGCAAAAGAAAACAAGACCGGACCTCAAAACACACTCAGTACACCAGAACAAGCGGTTACAAAGAACTCTGCTTCAAAGACATGCAAAGTGTGTGGACGGATATTTACTCGAGCTAAAGACGTAGCCAGACATATGCTATCTCATTCAGAAGAACGGCCTTACCAGTGCTTCAGTTGCAAGAAAGAGTTCAAGTACTTGCATAGCTTGAAACGACACCAGATATATATTTGTCGTAAGCAAAACTCCCACATGGCATCACTGAGAGCAAGTCAAAAAGAACTTGAATCTGTGAAAACCCTGGCTATCGGCCAACATCTACAGAGCTCATCGGGTACGGAGCAAGAAGGCAATGAATTGCTGGCTTTGGAGCGGAATTCTCTGACTGTAGAAGGGGGTGTCGATCCATTGGTGTCAAATGAAACGATGGCAATTCAGGAAATGAACATCGAAGCTTCCTCGAGTGCTTTGTCTTCCCTCACCATACCATGTTGGTGTTCAAACTGTGGCAAGAGCTTTGATCATATCTCTGCTTTGAAGGAGCACCAGGAGACAGTTTGCAAAATGCAGGAGAAGGAAATCTTCAAGTGTGACGACTGTGGGAAAGACTTCCGAAGCGCATCCTTCTTGAAAATTCACCAGAGGACACACAATCCGTTCTACTGCACTGAATGTGGAAGGATACTCGCAGATGCGGCAGGCCTTGAGAGACACAAATTCATGCACAAGAAAGTCCAGTGCACCATGTGTGAGAAGACCTTCACCGTGCTAAAACACCTGAGAGAGCATTACCTGCATCAGCATAAATTTACAGGGCCGTACCCTTGCTCTCAATGTGACAAGACCTTCACCCAGTTGTCCTACCTAGTTGTCCACGAGAGAGTCCACACGGGAGAGTTTCCCTTCCAGTGCACGGAGTGTCCGGAGAAATTCAGAGCGTCAAACTGTCTCACCGTTCACATGAGGAAGCACACGGGGGAGAAGCCGTTCCTGTGCTGGCAGTGCGGGAAGAGCTACACATCAGCCTCACAGCTGTCGGTGCATGTGGGAACTCATTCAGACGAGAAGCCCTTTGCCTGCTCGCAGTGTGACATGGCTTACAGAACAAAACTTCAGCTGACTTCACACATTGAACAGATTCACATCGGCGTTAGGTTCCCCTGTGAACACTGTGGAAAACAGTTCATGAAGGAGGTCTCCTTAAAAAGACATGAACTTATTCACACAGGAGAAAGGCCGTACCCATGCACTGATTGCACTAAAACATTCCTCACAGCCAATGAATTGAGGCTGCATACAAGATACCACACCGGCGAGCGTCCCTACAAGTGTGAATATTGTGGGAAGGCTTTCATTCAGTCGGGCTACCTGAAGTCCCACAAGCGCATCCACACTGGAGAGAAGCCATTCAAATGTGACATTTGTGAGAAAGGGTTTAGATTATCCTGTCATATGAAAAAACACAGACAGACACATTCAGGAGGAGAGAAGCACTTTGAGTGTGGGGTGTGTGGGTTATATTTTACTCACAGAAAATACCTGAAGGAGCATGAATTCACACATGAGACAAAGCAAAGTTAGGTTGTCAAGCATCTGATTTAGTGGCATTTTTACTTTGTGGTCCATGGTAGTTTGGTTTTGGGTCCTTTCTTCTTTTTCTTTTACATTAACATTTTCTTTTATGGGGTACTTGGTAACAAGTTTATTCTTGATCTGTACTTGGTGTCTTGTTTTGAATTAGTTGTGACGTGTGTTCATAGTGTATGCAGCTTCTTTTTCTTTTTTTCTTTTAAATAAATGATTCTTAGCAAATATATGAAAGTGGTCAGTGTTTGACTTAAGAATATGTTGTCACCATGGCATCTAAGACTTTATTTTAGTAATTAGCACTTATTTTTGGTATTGTCACTAAAACGTTACTTTGAAAGGAATTGGTCCGGAA